>NC_134543.1:25866250-26592500 GCF_050624435.1 Tenrec ecaudatus
TCCCACCCTTCTCCTGAGACTCTGTTGGGAAGAAGCAGTGAAGATATAGATGGAGCTTTTCCGCATGGACTGGGTCACGCAGTTGCCTGCAGATGCTTCTTGAAAGTGAAGGGAAGGGAAATAGTAAATCAAGCTGTCACTTGGGAAATAAGCAGCTGCATCCTTGTGAGGGATGCCGCCTCTGTCCACAAGGGTGGCCTGGAAACCACACTGCCGTCACTAGAAGGCTGAGCACTGCACCACTCTCGACTGCACACAGTAAAAGATTGCTTTCTTCTTCGCTCCCAGGACCCCCAGGTCCTCCTAGGTAATGTGCCCCGTGTCCAGCGGATGTATTTAACTTGGAAAGCCCTTGAGTAAATATCAACAGTCATCATTTTACAATGTCTTACAGATGGAATGAAAGTGTAAAGCTAAGATTTATGTGTGTCTACTCAGTGCCAGGCTCTGATGGGGGCCACTGTAAACAAGAGACTCTTCTATACAACAAGAGAATAGTGGGGAGGGGGCAGGGGGAGGAAATGTAAAGACAACACCTATGAGTTTTGAATTGTACAGTCCTGGGTTTGAAAAAACCCAGTTCCCAATGATAAAAATAAGTTTGCTTTTTGTTGCTCTCATCTTAGATGCAAACACAGATATGTGATTATAACTCAGTGGTCAATGATATAGGCACACTAAAGAGGGAAAAACTGAGCGGTGGATATTAGGGAAGCTTTCACACAAGAGGTCATCCAAAAGTTGCATGTCAGTCCAGAGGACAAGCATATCCACAGGCAAGATCACAAGAAAGGTAGGGAGTGCCTAAGAGATGGTAAGAAGTTCAATGTCTAGAATGATGGACGTGAGTGGAGACATGGAGGGAGGAGGCTTGAGATGCGGGGGAGGGCCTGATCTACATATTCATATCAGGCCTCCCAAGGAGCAAGCCTGGTACTTCAGCTGGGAGGTGGCACAACTGCGCATGTGCTTTATCCAGAGAGCTACGAACAGGGCTAAGGAGGGAGATGCACAGGCACCTCCAGGCGGCATGCTTATCACCGAGGCAGTCACGACCCGAAACAATCACGCTGCATGTGCCCATGGACTCCGTTAAAAGAATCTATGTAACTAACCATACATTTTATTTTCCCTTCACCTCGCCCCCAGCCTGTGAATCAAACTGTATTACGTTTCTTCCATTACTGACTTCACCATTTCATGGTGGGTTTGTCGACCAAGCAGGCATTGAGCTTGCAGTGTGCTGTGGATCTTGTCGATGCACTACTCCATTCTGCTGGCCTACGACTTCAAGGGAACCTCCCTTCAGTCTCCAGACAGAAAAGGGTTCAGAACAATACTTTCAGGCCCAGCGGTCCTTAAACTCTTTAAACAGGGGCCAGTTCACTGTCCCTCAGACCCGTTGGAGGGCCAGACTATAGTTAAAAAAAACAAAAAACTATGAACAAATTCCTATGCACACTGCACATATCTTATTTTGATGTTAAAAAAAAAAGGCAAAAACACCCGGCGGGCTGGATAACTGTCCTTGGTGGGCCACATGGGGCCCGCGGGCCGTAGTTTGAGGACGCCTGCTTTAAGCACTCTTTCCATGACCCTTCCACTTCCTGCAATGAGTGGAGACCTGATTCATCTGCTCGGTGGTAAATTAAGGGCTGCACCTCCTGACCCACATTTCTTAATAAAGTGGTGGCTGTCACCCTGTGGCCTGGCCGCCTCTCTCCTTCACATCATCCTGCCTCCAAAGGACTGTGCTTTCCTCTAGCTTTCTCCACGCGGCGAGTTTATCAGCGTCAATTCTGTCCAGGGGAAGGAGGCCTGCATTTTCCTAGCTGTTCTTTCTACGGCTGGGTGGCTAACTCTAATGCAGAAGCAGATTACAAGAAAGCCACATTTGACTACAGATCAAAGCCAGATGTCTAACCCTGTTCTGCCAGAGTATCAGGAGACTTCTACAAGTTGGTGGGGGAAAAAACACATTATCTCTTAATTCCATTTTCCACAAACTTTTTGTAGCTCTCTCAGAGAGCTGAAGGCAGGTTCCTTAGCCTGACCAGCAAACTGACTGTGTATCTGGTCCTCAGTGGGTGTACAGGGCCCAGAGGAATGCAGTTGTCATTACAAAACTAAAAAACCACCACCCTGCCATCTTCCAGGACAAGGTAGAACTCACTGCTCCCGAGCGCTTCCGAGGTGGTAACTCTTTACTGGAGTAGAGAACCCCATCTGTCTCTGGTGGTTTCGAACTGCTGACCTTGAGTTAGCAGCCCAACACATCATTACAGAGCCTAGTAACTACTGAAATAGGCAGCAAAGTAAGAGTATGAGAAGGGATTAAAGATACAGAGCCAGTTCTGACTAGGGAAATCAGACACATTTGGAATGACAAGAACATGGCAAGAGAAGGTGAAAGCTGTGGTGTGTGCTGAAGACACACTTCTTACAGATACAATATATATATAACCCTCAAGTCCAAACTCACTGCCAGGGAGCCAATTCCAACTCACAGGGTCCCTGTCTTTTTGGGTATTTTGTTGTTTTTTCAACAGACAGCCTACCTTTCTCCCCTGGAGCAACTAAAGGTCTCAAAGCACCAACCATCATGTTAGCAGTCACTGTGTCATCCACGGCATCACGAGGACGCCGTACAATAAACTAAAGACTATGACAATGCTCATAGAGTTAACCATGGTCATCTTCCTGAAGATAAGACTTAGATTGATTTTGGGAGATTGTTAGTTAAACACACACATGAACCCCTGGCCCCTCCACTCCCACACACAAACCTATAGATCCTCTCGCCATTGACCCAGGCCTTGAAGAACAATCTTCATGCGAATCTTTCCTTTCAACCTGACCCTTTTTAACAGGGTTACCTAATAAGGAAGGCCATAACCTTGAAATCCCAGATTCCAGGTGGTGAAAGGACATGCTGTGGACTTGAGGAGGACAAGAAATGACTGGGACACAGAGCTGTAGAGGAGAGGACTGTAATTTTGATAAAAACAGAATCAAGAAGATTGCAAACTATTGTGGTGAATCTGAAGCCAGAAGTAGATGATCCAAAATTATTACTATGCCTTCTCATTTTTACCTTAGTCCACATACTGTTTATAAATGCTACCAAAATTGAATATTCACTCTAACCACTGTTCATATTTAGAAAGAAATATCAAAGTCCTGAAGGGTTCACAGGATTTGAGAAAACTCATTCAGATACTTAGAATGTTTAGAAGCAATAAATAGCAATTTTTTAAATCTACATTAGCTTCAAAATCCTTATTTCTGCCAAATCTCTCTTTAGTCCAAGATGAAAATAAATAGGCTCTTCCACAAAAGAAAGCCATTACCATGGCACCAGAAGAAACTTAGAAGACAATCTAATCTACCTCCTGCCTCACTTAGTCTATATCTAAATTATCTTCTCAGTAAAATGCTCCAATTTAAGTATCCAGAGAAAAAAAGACAATTAGGTGTTATTATGTAAAACTTCCTACAGATATTTTAGGAGCTCAAATGATTCCTTGTCCTAAGAAAGGAAAGTAGAAATAGTCTAGACTAAATTCACTTGGGTGATCAATGCAGGAAGTATAAAAGATGCTAGACGGTTTTGTTTTTTTTAAACTGAACATCCTCTTATTTAACCTCTGAATATATGGGGAATAATACATATGGGTGGGTGGATAATCAACATTACCTCTAATCATTTAATATGCAGTCTTAATATTAATAATTATATTTTCTTTACAGGTCTTTCCATTTGTAACAAGAGGAGACAATACCAGGGGACTTCAGAAAAATTCCATGATCTTTTCATTATTAGCTCATGAGCTTTTTGAAGGCCCCTCATAATAAAACAACTTCTCTACCCACTTTGGACAATGGTTTCTTCTGGAGAGATAGGTAAGAAGTGGAATCGAGGAGGCTGGCAAACAAGGGTGTTTATAAGAAGATAGACACCAACATGGCCAAATGTTACGATGTGTTCAATGTGGGCAATGGCTAAACCATCATTAAATATCCTCACATATGGAGCCTATACATGGAACCTATAGGTCTTTAAATCACTAATATTGTTTAAAACGGTAAAAGAGCAGGAAATTCCGATAAAGCACCTAATATTGTACGCCTCTTGAATTAGTCTTTAGGATACGCACTCCTTCCACACACACTGTGATCAGCAATGCTTTCCCCTTCCAAAACTGCCCATCTATAACCCTGAAGGCGTCCAATAAATGCTTGTGGAGTTGCAATATTTATCGAAATGCAGCTGAATAAATCACAATAAGCCAGCCAGTCCTTCTCCTGCCCCACCTCCATTACCTTCCCAGCTCCCTCTGGGAAACTGCTGTGCAGTAACCGGGCATGACCGAGTTCCTTCCTGAGAGATAAGGAAGTGCAGTCTGATGGCTCTAAGGAACTGAACAGACCTGCACTTGTCTCTCTGCTGGACTTTGGACTGTGCCCCACGTACAGTGGCCACTAGATTCAAAGCCCAAGAACACTGCCCTCGTTCTTTCAGAAAATCTCCCCGAGAAACCCGAATCTGTGCCCACCTCCTCAGCCTCCTCCGGAAGCTGGCTACCCCCTTGTTGCTTTGTTCGACTGGGGCTGAGCCGTCCTTCAAGTCCAGACAGAGTGGCTGTTAAAAGGCCCTTGAAGTCAATACCTGGAGAAGATCAATAAGGCTTTTGATGACACAATGAAAACGTTCTGTTTTGTTAACTGTGGCTAATTCTCCATATCGGCGGTCCTTACTCCCAATGCTTGCAGGACTGCGTACAAGAGGCTAGGTGATCCAAAAGCTGTTCAGAGACACAAACGTTGCCAGCACAGAGGCACAAATCCTCAGAACGCTGGGTTAGACCTTGTCTTGGAGCTAAGGTGTGCTTGCCTTCTCTTGCAAAGGGAAGGCACGGGGCAGTAAGAAGATGGCGCTCGGGTGATGTAAACAAGAAAAGGCACTCTCCCAAGGTTTTCAAGAAGGAACTGAGAATACCCAAGATCTAGGGAAATGAAGTGAAAAACTCTCAATGTAGGGATGGATGGGTGGGGATGAAGAGGTCTTAAACACGGATGCTGACTTCAAAATCAGTGACTTGATTCAAGAAGCCCAAATAAAGGGGGGAATCTTACGTGACTGCAAATTCAGTGGTGGTGTTAATAGTGCCCGTGAAACTAGAAAAAAGCATTTCATTCGCATCATTTATTCATCTCAGAACATTGGAAGCATGATTTTCTAGAGGCAGAAAGGTTGTTTTTGGACCAGAGTACTAAAGGGCAGGAAATGAACATTTATTAAATCTGCATCAGACACCAGGCTTTTTATAGAGAGAGAATCAATAAGACAAACAAAATGCATATATTGTATGTATGTAGCAAGCATCAATAGCACCGGGATGAAGCATTTGGCAACTAAGTGAAAGGTACCAAGGGGAACCGATCAGCCACTCTGTGAGAGAAATATGTGCCTGTCTGCTTCTGTAAAGGTCCTGGCCTTGGAAGCCCTGTGGCTGGTTCTGAGCTCTTCTAAAGGGTCAATAAGGGTTGGAATGAACTCAATGGCGTTGTGTTTGTAGTTGTTCTTTTCAAGTGTCCTTGGGTTAGTGCCAATTCATAGTAATCCCACGTACAACAGAATGAAATGCGCGGCCCAGTCCTGTGCCAGGCTCCTACAAGTTGCTATGCTGAGACCATCCTTGCAGGAATTGTGCCAATCTAGCCCATGTTTGGTGGACACTCTGTTTGATGGACACTCCTCTCTTTGGCGGATATTCTGCTTTAGCAAGCAAGATGTACTTCGCTAGAGACTCATCCCTCGTGATATCGGGTTCAATATATGAGATGAAGTCTTGCCAACTGTGCTTTTTTCCCCCTCAAAAATAATTTTATTAGGAGTTAATACAAATATCATATTATTCCCTAGTTCAATCCCATCAAGCAGCATTGTAGAATTACTACCACAATCAGTTTCAAAATATTACCTTCTGTCTTGATCTTGACATCCACTCCCATTTACTGACCCCCTCACTCTATACCCCCAGAAACTCTTACTCTACCTGCTGTCCCTATAAGTTCATCAATCCTGGGTTTCATATACTGAAAACCAGAAAAAAATATAACCAAAATTAAACAGGGTGACCCCCCCCCATGATATAACACATCTGAGATAAACCCTGTTGAACAATCAACAACAACAAAACACAAAATGATGCTGAATACCAAATCAGGCCTAACCTAAATGAGACAAGGGATCAACTGACAAGGTTTTAACCATTCAAGTCATCTATAAATATAGTCATCTTGCCAATGCACTGTTTGGTAGCCAGTTTCTTCCCACCCCTCTCTTATGGAGAGAGGGAAATCACGGGAGGCTTATTTCCTATGTAGATCCCACAAATTTATCCTGGGCTCCCTCTGCTATCCATTGCCTAATGCAAACCAGATTATCACAATTTAGGCTCTGAAACGATTCCCTCCTTCGACTTTGGATGGTATGATTTACAATCCTTCAGTCAGTCACTGTTGTCGGTGTGCTTCATCCATGCAGACTTAGTTGACATCTCACTTAGATGACTGCTTGATGAAAACAAGCCTTTAAGACCCCAGATGTTATTTCATCTGATAGCCGGGCATCATCTTATTTCTTCCCCACACTTTGTGATAGCACCCATATCTGGCAACACTGGGAATAGATGCATGGCAAGCACCTGCAATTCTAAAAGGATAAATGAGGAAAGTGACTTCACTTTTTTAAAAACATAAAGTTAAAGACTTTCAAGTCAGAATGGTTGACAGCTATTGTAATGCCCAGTCAAGTCCATTGTGGCTCTGAGTCAAAGAGTTGGCTTCTAACTTATCAGCCTTGACCTCCTCAGAGCGTCAACATCAGACATATGCTCAGGCTTTACACCAGGGTAGGCACAGAGGGGGGAGAAAGGGACTTGGTTTGATGGGGTTTTAAGACTCTGAAAGGGAGGCTCTGGTCGCTTGTACAGCCCTTTCTAATGAACAGCTCTAATTCCCCGCCTCTCCATGCCGCAAAATCAAAATCCTTTTATTTCCCAGAAATACACGGCAGCGTTTATCAGCTTCACTTTTACAATTCTGTTGTGTGTTCCGGTGATGTGTGGCTTCCAGTTACTCCTTGATGACGTTGTAAGATGGTCTCAGACTCAGAGATAACATGTTATCGGTGAAAGAATCCGAATAAAGCAACACAGAAACCGTGTCAAAGCTTTGAAAGAACAAGGAGGACTGAAGATCTCTTCTGCTGGCTGTGGTGACCCCCAGTGCAGAGAAGCGGCAATGAAGCATCTCAACGTAGTAGCAACTGAAAGCTCAGAATCAGGCTGCATCAGCTTCTTTAATTTATAGGCCCTCCAAACTTGATCTGACATCTCTCTAGGCATGACTGGATTATAAGAAGAGGACCACACTGACTGAAGTGGACATGAAGCTAATGCTGACACGGAATGTCATTACCATACCCTACAGCAAAAACTTATTCTCAAAGAAAAAGAAAAACCCACAGCTGAAAGATTTGACTTCAATCATTGGTTCCCAAACAGTGGTCTCAAGTAAACTTGTGATTAATCCATATACCTTTAGAAAAATTAAGGAAATGCTATATATTAGTTTATATAAAAGATAAATATAGGTAACATGTATTCATTTAACCAGCATTTACGGTGCTTACTCTATTTCAGGTCCTGTGCTGGACTCAACATAGCAAAGAGCATTTCAAAGCCCACTCAGAATTCGCATTCTACTCCTTTCTGCTTTTATGGTTTTAGAATTTCCTCTCTTTCATAACGTATAGTAGTGATAGATGCAATGTGTCAATGTCATTGTTTGACAAATAACAGGAAGGCAACATTATTTTTGCTTCTTCTTTCTGCTTGAAAAATGTGACTTGTCAACAAAATCTAAAAGTTTGAAAAACCACTGAACTGATGGATCATGTGTGTTTGTGAATGTGTGTGTGAGTGTGTGAGTGAGTGTGTGCATGAGTGTGTGCATGAGTGTGCGTGGGTGTGCGTGAGTGTGTGTGAGCGTGCGTGTGTGAGAGTGTGAGTGTGCGTGTGTGTGAGTGTGCGTGTGTGCATGAGGTATTGGTCACAGCATGGCTCTCTCCTAAAAAGGGGGGCATCTCAGACCTAAAATAGAGCAATCAAGGCATCACAATTTTCCTGAAACTGAAGTGTTCCCAGTTTTAAACAGGAACATCCCAGACCATGAGGAATGCTTAAATGGATAATATGGCAGAAGCTAATTAACAAATCAGATCCAATAAAAACTATCAATTAAATAGAATGATGGGCAACATAAAAGGTTTAAATTAGTTGGACATTTTTGTTAGCTATAAATTTCTAACCTTGGTATTCCAGTTTTTGAAGAACTGACAGTTACATTAAAGTATGTAAGTGATGTATTTTTTCAGTTGTATTGTAAATTAGGTAATGGTTTACAGAGCAGATCATAAGTTTTACATTCAACAACTTATATATACTTTGTCTCAACTCATCCATTGCAATCATCCCCTTGCTGTAACAATGCTCTTCCCATTTGATACTTATGTTTCCTTTTTCCATCCCCCTGATTTGCTATCCCCTGAACTTTCTCCCTGGGTAAAGGCTGTCCTTTTCATCTTAATAGTAGAGTGGCTTAACATGGGAAATTGTTGCATTTGGTCCGAAAGCTGGTGGATGACTAAGGACCATATTCTTGGGGGTCCCACCAGTAGCATTTAATCAATAAGCCTGGTCTCTCTCATGATGGGGAGGTCTGTTCAACAATGCCCCATCCCTGCCAGGTATCCTTTCCAGGGCACTAGGTAGTAGTAGCCGGGTACCATCTAGCTCTTGTCCCAGGGTTTTGAAGATTGACATAGACATCTTCCATTCCTCCCTTGGACTTGTTTCCATGTCTCTTGGTTTTTATCACTTCTCTTTCTGGATGGAGACACCAATAGCTGCACCCTAAATGGCAGCTCATGAATTTTAAGGCCCCACTTGCTCTCCACCAAAATGAAATGCAGAACTCTGTCTTTGTGAACTATGTGGTGTCAATTGACCCGGGTGTCCCACACGGCTGTAGTCAGATCCAATGAGTCATTGCTTTTATATTTGTTTTCCTAACTTTCCCGCTTATATGCTCCACCATACTGTCATGCATGTACTTGAAACAAAGGTAAATACACCTACACCAATATCCTCTGTCAAACCTAGATCTATTCAGGAGTCTAGTCACATCTCTGTCTCACACCTGTTCAGCCTGGATCTAATCAAACCCTTAACTTGTCAATCATCACTATGGCAGGGGTGTGTGTGTGTGATGGTTTTCCCCTCGGTTCCCTTTAACCCTTATAACCTTTCCTTCCCTCTCACCCCTGCCCTCTAACAACAGAAGCCATCTGTCTATGCCAACTTAAAGGAGGTCTGCATCGGGTCCCTAAGGCTTTGTAAGTCTCTAGGGCAGGGGTGTCAAACTGGTGGCCTGCGGGCCACATGTGGCCCCTGAGGTCATTGTTTGTGGCCCGCAAAGCTCTGAAATAAGATGAAAATATTTTTTTTTAATTGTTATGAAGAAAATAGCGCTTAGGGGATATTGAGTCAATACTGTTATTGACTCATTAACCCTTTAACTACTGAAGACGAGTATACACGTGGCCCAGTGCCTTTCCCGGGGCCTGTGGACGTGGGTAAACGCGCTGACTCAGTTCTGGTGACGTTGGGAAGCGATCTGTCCGCCACTCTCCGTGTCACACAATGTAAACAGATCCCAATAGCGAAAAGGTTAAAAAGAGCCCTCTGGGTTGTGCTGCTATGAATCATACCCAGCGGCAGCGCTAGTTCACACTTTTAGGGGGAAACCATTACGATTGTCAATTGTTCAACGTTTCGTTTTTTTTTAATTAGTTACTTTGTTAGCTGTTCCGGTCACAACATAAGCGGTAAGTGAAAACTAGTAGGAGGAAAGTGCTGACAAGTTTCACGCAAAAAAGAATAATTTTAGTTTTATAAATACATAAAATTAAATAAATGTTTAAATCAAAAGCAATTATATAGTGTTTTCTTTATCCTCACTTCAAAATATAAATTTAATCAAATTTGTAAGTGTGATGTGGCCTGCGTGAATCTTGCCTGTGGCACCCAATGGGCCATGTTTTAATTGAGTTCGACACCCTACTCTACAGGGACAGATAGCCTCATGGTCCTACTTAGGAAGCATCAGGGAATGTTCCCTTTTCCTTGACTTCTTAAAATAGTGAACTTATCCAACACGTATGCTTTTGTGATTGACTGCTTCCCTTCCACCTTTCGTGCTGTGGGTTCATACATGGTGACAGATGATCACAGATTCACCGTTGATAGTTAATATTGTGTGCGATCCCATTGTGTGTATGTGCCAAAGTTCATTGAGCCATTCTTCCATGCATGCGTATTTAGATCATGTCCAACTTTTTGCTACGACAGATAGTGCCGCAATGAACATGGATGTGCATCTACCCATTCATACTTTGACAAAAGCTGACTGTATCAATGGACTTCTCCAGGTGGAATACACAGAAATAAAATCGACTACATCTGTGGGAAGAAACAGTGGAGAAAGTATTACCATGTAAAGCCAAACCAGGAGTTGACTATGGAGTACCAGTTACAGATATGTAAGTTAATATTGTATTGATTCATATAGTATGTCTACTCCCTACTTCTGGGGCAAGGCCATACTGCTGTCCACAGTCCTGCCTGCAAACCAGCTTTAAGGGTTCCGATCTCTCTGCACTATTGTGATGCTTCTTAAACAATTACTTCACATGAACTTTAAAGTAAAGCCATGCTAAGCATAACTTGTGTCCCTTTGAGAATTCAGAAGGCTCGTCAAAATTTCATGGCAGCTCAGAGTCATTGGCTCATAATTAACTATCACTGCACACCACCATAAATAAACAGTTTTGGCTTCCTAAATGTTTGCTTTTAGGATCACAAGTGTCCTCTGTATCATATGTAACTAATTATGTGCTATAAAATGATTTAAACAAACAGCAGTGTTCCCTTCAGGATGAATAGACTAAGTCCAAGAATGGGCAGACATTGAACAAAAGCTTCCGAATGCCAGGCCTTGGATGCTCCCAGGTTTCAGCAACAAAAGGTCTTCCTTGTATCGCCAAGTTCTGTGCTTGCCTCCTTCCCCACCACGCTCCCCTACTACATGTCAACTAGGTAAGTCCACTGACTGACGAGACTGTGAGGGTCCCACCTCTCCATGACATGGGGCCAATATACAGAATGGTGTACCTTTATAAACAGATACAGACCGAAAATAACTAATTGTTACTGTCCCACTACTATGTCATAAAAAATAATGTGTTGTAATCCCTTGGATCACTATCAGCCTGAAATGACTCAATGACAGTGGTATTGTTTATCATGTTTGTTTGTGGTTTGTTTGTTGTTTTATACCTGTGAATATCATCCCATGTTGGAACGGGTTATCTGTGTTACATTAACTAGACAGTAGTCATCTACATGTGTTTTAAATCAATCCCTTTTGCGATAGAGAATAAAAATAAACAAGAAGGTGATCCAGCAGGGAAGGGGAAAGAGAGTTGTCAAACTACATGTGGATCTTTCAGGAGCAGAAGTTCAAATGAGTCAAAGACTGTTCTCTAAACCCACAGAGTAAGAAGCCATCACCAAGGGTTCAGACTTCTAGCTCCTAAACGAAGAGTAGGCAGATTTCTGTTGGTTAAAGCCAACTGCCTATGGTATTTCTGGGATCACAGTACTATAGTCCCTGAGATGCATATTACAGTGATGCTGACAGTGATGTCCATGATGCCAACTGCCATTTGGATGACCATTTGTCCGTCAGTGTATTGTATGATGGTGGTTTGTGTGCTGTGTGACTCTGTAAAGCTGTAAGTTAGGCCATGGGTATGTCAAATACCAGCAGGGTCACCCAAAGTGAACAGATTTCTGTAGAACTTCCGAATTAAGAAAAGACTATGAAGAAGGAATGAGTGTTCTACCTTGGAGGAATCAGCCACTGAAAATCTTGTAGTATAGCGGCGGAGCATTGTCAGATACCGAAAAGCTCATCGATAGCAGAGTGCCACAGGGTAGCTCCTTTTGTTGGAAGGCACTCTAAATACGACGGAGGAAGGGTTGCCTTCTCAAAGTAGACTCCTCCCTATTGACTTGGAGGGTGTTCAACCTTCAGGATCTTCATTTGATGGTGGGGCGCAACTCCAAAGGAGAAGAAAGAGCTGCGAGCAGTATTAATAATTGGAACTTATGCACCTAGGAAACTAGAAGTTGTCCAAAATGAACTGGAATACCTAAATATCGACATTCCAGGTGTTTGTGAACCAACATGGACGAGTACTGGCCGTTTTGAATTAGGTAGTCATATGGCTTACTGGGCTGGGAGCGACAGATTCAAGAAGTGTCTTTGCACACATTGTCACAAATGACATTTCAAGATCTCTCTTGAAGTACATCACTCTCTGTGATAAGATCATATCTATCCCATGCAAAGAAAGCTAACCACTAATGCTGGTATTGCAGAAGCTGAGGGATTTATTAGTACGTTCTGTCTGAAACTGATCAAAGTTGCAATAAAATCAATTGATAATTATTGGAAATTGGAAGGCAAAGTTGGAAATAAAAAGAAAGAAACAAGAATTTGAACCTATGCCCTAGGAAGCAGAAATGAAGCTGGTGGTAAAGTGATAGATTTTTACAGATCCAATGACTTGTTCATCATAAATACCCTTTTTCAACAACACAAAACTTGACTCTATTGATGGACCTCTCCAGGTGGAATACACAGAAATAAAATTGACTACATCTGTGGGAAGAAACAGTGAAGAAACACAATATCACCATGTGAAACCCAACCAGGGACTGACTATGGAATATATCAGTTACTCATATATATAAGTTCATGTTGACACTGAAAATAATTTTAAAAACTTGAACAACAAACTACAAACGTGAGTCTGTGCCACCAGAATTTTGAGAATATCTCAAGAACAGATTTTATGTCTTGAACATTAGTTCAGAAGACCTGATGAGCTGTGGGATGACATCAAGAACATTCGTGAAGAAAGCAAAAGGTCATTAACAAGACAGGAAAGGAGGAAAAGATAGAAGTGGATGTCAGGAGAGATTCTAGAATCTGCTCTTAGTCACAGAGTAGCTAAAACACATGGAGGAAATAATGAAGTCGAAGAGCTGAACAGAAAATTTTTCAAAGGGCAGCCTGAGAAGACAAAGTAAAGTATTACCATGAAATGTAGAAAGACTTAGAATTAGAAAAACAAAGAGAAGCAACAATCTCCAAATATCTTAAATAAAAAAATTCAAGCTTGGAGTTACAATATTGAAAAATTATTTCAGTGAAATATTGAATGAAGCAAGAAACATCAAAAGAAGATGGAAAGAATAAAGAGTCACTGTACCAAAAAAAGCAGCTGACATTTATCCATTTCAAAAAGTGATGTAAGATCAAGAACCAATGGTATTCAAGGAAGAAGTAGAAGCTTCATTGAAGACATTAGCTAAACATAAGACAACAGAAATTGCTGGGATACTCATGGAATATTTTAGCTCGCTGATAAAACACTGGAAGCTCTCAGTTGTCTATGCCAAGAAATTTGGAAGGCAGCTACTTGACTGTTAGAAGAGACCCATATTTTTTACATTTTTCAAAGAAAGGTGACCCAACAGAATACTCAAATTATAGGACAATGCCATTGATATTACATGCAAGTAAAATGTTGCTGACTATCATCCAACCACAGGTGCCGCAGTCCATGGAGCAGGAGCTGCCCGAGGTCAAGCAGCATTCAGGAGAGGACACGGAGCAAGAGATGTTATTGCTGACATCAGATGGATCTTGGCTGAAAGCAGAGAATACCAGAAAGATATTTACTTGTGTTTTATGAACTCTTCTAAGACCTTTAACTGTGGACCATAATAAATTGTAGGTAGTCTTGAAAAGGGAAGAGAATTCCAGAACACTTTACTGCGCTCATGCACATGGACCAAGAGGCAGAAGTGCAAATAGAACAAGGGAAAACAAGTAGGAAAAGAGAATACTGCATCACTTAAAATCAGGAAAGGGGTGCTTATGGGTTGTATTCTCGAACCACATTTATTCAATCTCTATGCTTAGAAAATCATAAAGGCTGGATTATATGAAGAAGAATGTGACATCAGGGTTGGAAGCAGGATTACTAATAGCCTGTGTGCGATGTGCAGATGACCCAACTGTGTTTGCTGAAAGTGAAGAGAACTTGAAACACTGATATCAAGGATATTGATATCAAGGATTATAGCCTTCAGTAAATGGAAAGAAAACCCAAATCCTCACAACTGGATCAATAGGTCACATCATGGTAAATGGGGGAAAGATTGAAGTTGTCAAGGGTTTCATCTTGGTTAGAGCCATAGTCAATGCTCATGGAAGCAGTAGTCAGGAGTTAAAAGGATACATTTCACTGAGTGAACCTGGTGCATAATATCTCTTTACATGCACTTGAACCAAGTCATAGTATTTTCAATTGTCTTGTATGCATATAAAAGTTGGACATTGAATTAAATAAGACCAAAGAAGAATTTATACATTTGAATGGTGATGCTGAAGAAGAATATTGAAAGAATCACAGAGTGCAAAGAGGACCAACAATCTGTCTTGGAAGTAGTATATCCAGAATGCTCCTTACAAGCAAGGATGGTGAGACCACTTCTCATGCACTTTGGACACGTTAGCAGGAAAGATAAACTCCTGGAAAAGAACGTCATGCTTGGTAAAGGAGAAAGCCATCAATAAACTGGGACAATGGCTTCAATAATGGGTTCAATACTAAGATTGAACACAGGATGTAAGGATTGTGAGGATGGCGCAGGAGCTGGCAGTGTTTGGATCTGTTGTAACCAGCGAAGCTATGGGTTGAAACCAGCTTGATGGCATCTAACAATAACAGCAACAGCCATACTGGAAATTTACTGAGTTCAGGTGCTGTGATTTTAATTAGCCTTTCACGTAATCCTCACCACAACCTATTTAGACATTAGTGTCAATATTTTTTAAAATGAGAAGGCTGGGTCAAGGCTATCCAGTTAGAATAATTGTTGACAGTGAAGAAATTACGGATGAGTATAATTGCAATTTAACTATGCCTCCTTCTGAAACAAGGCTTCAGTTTTGTGTAGAACTCATGGAATGCATGATTGTGCTCTACTAGGGTTCTGTGATTGCTTGTCTAGATGTTGACCTTCTTCCTGTGGCTCTCTCTAACTGTACTCTAAACCTCATCATCATCTTCCTACAACGAGATACTGAGGAACTACCAATATAAGAAAGTTATCTGAGCAGGCATTAACTAACTCTGTATTGTATCCAACCCTTGCTGTGCTTGGCACCAGTGAACGCCTAACAAGTATGTGTGTATGTTATTCGAAGCATTTAAGTTAATTGCACACTCACTTCATCATTTATTTATCCTTCCTGCAATGGAAGAATTGGAAATGCTGTGTTGTGTGCTAAGTCAAAGGATGGTGAAAACAAAAGGTACATCAGAGTTTAGCATGCCACATTTCTAAGGTAGGCTAAGGTAGTGAGTATCCTTAAACTAGATCACAGAAATGCAAAAGGATTTTGGAAAACACAGAGAGAATTAAGCAAGCGATGCTCGTGCTGTGGTTACCCATTGGGCTTCAGACGTAAAGGTGAGAAACTCACACTGACTAGTCGTGCCTCTGGAGAAAAGCACAGTTTTCTACTCTTGTAAAGGGTTACTGTCTCAGAAACTCACAGGGGGATGTTCTATCCTTTCCTATACGGTCGCTATGTGTCAGCATCTATTTGATAACACTGAGTTTGGTTTGTGATTTTTTGGACGGTGTGATGGTTAGAGATTATGTCAACTAGACACTCCTGGGGAAGGGGAGGGGTGGAAATCAATCTATCATTTTCATCACAGTCTGATGACATCCCCTGGGCATCATGAGCCTTTTTGTGTCAGAGAGAGAGACCTAGAAAGTCGAGTCCTCTTTGACCCTTTGTCCTTTTCCAGAGCTGGATCCTGGTTCTGATTCCACGATCTCCTATTGTGCCATCTGCTGATCTCAGGAGCAGTCAATGATGGATTCATTCAGCCAACTTCAGACTTCTGCATCCACCAGCCGGTGCCCTCTGCTATCTCTGCTTCTTTATCCTGGTCTGGTTCTTCAATCCCCTGTTATGTTGCCTGCCGATCCCAGGAGCCATCAGCAGACTACCCTGACATGAACCAGATTGGACTTAGCTATTTCTACAACTGTGCAAATCATTTCTTGATATAAATCTCTTCCTATAGACAATCCAACTTAACACCAATAATGTTATCAATCATATCAGTTATTATCTTTTTTCCTTGCCCAGAAGATGTCCACCATTTCTTTAACATCAGGATAGCCTCCCATGAACATCTTGGAAGAATAGCTATATGCATGAGGTAAGAGATTTCCTTTGAGGTTCACCTCAAAGCACTCACAGAGAAGGGAATCAACTGGTTTGCACAGCCGTATCCAAGGAAGCTTCTCTTTCTCACCTCTGCAAATGGAGTTGGTGAAAACTAGATATTGGTAGAAAATACCTTAAAATTTCACATTGCTGACTTTTATTAGGCAAGTATAATTCAGCCTTTGTCCTAGGCAATTGGTAAGAGAGTCAACCCTATCAACCAGGCTTTATCTTTGTTCTAATGGAAGTCAGTTGCAACAACTCGTGGATGGACTCCCAAGCCAGGGCCACCAGAAGTTTGATCGCCAGGATGCCTGGTGTCTAATTCCCTGTTGAGTCCTTTCTCTAATGCTTCCGACTTACATGTCTTGTCCAGACATGCACTTATGTCAGCATCCCAGACTACAAGAGCAGACCCTGGGCAGCATCTGTCTACAGGGAAGATATCTAGCCCCACAAGGCACCAATCAGGGAATCCCATGCTGTCCATTCAGTTTGGGTTGCTTTGTCTCCTCTTTGAAGTTGTCTGGTTTGTGTTTCCCCTGCTGCAGTGCGGATTCAGTGACTTCAGGGCAGGGGGTGCTGTTTAATGCCTCCAATCCAACCTCCTGAAGGCCTTATCAGCAGCAGACAGCCCCTCTTTTGACAACTGACCTTTCCCTCTGCTGTTTAAGCCCCGAGCAAACAAAGCACCAAAAACAATTAAAGCCTGGAAAGAGGGGGAGGGAATTCTAGCCCAGTGGGGTGCAACAGCATAGACATTCCAAAAAAAAAGATGGGAGAGGAGGCACGAAGGAAGAAAAGACAAGCCAAGAAACCAAGACAGGGAAGATGGACAGACAAAAGGAGATTAGATTCTCCCAGTCACCTTTATTTCTCTTCCTGATGACTACTGGAGGCATGGAAAGGCTGTTCATAAACCTGAGAGGCATGCTGGTTGGGAAGGGAGGAGGAGCTGTGGCTGGCAATAGCGTATGGTCTATACAATGCCTCTTTGCTCTTGGGCAGCCCTGGCATCCCACGTGGTAGAGGTATTCTCCATCTCCAGAGCGCTATAAAGGAAAAACCCCTCCTGGTCAATAATGCAGGAGGGCCAATTGCCTCATCTCTACCCTCAAAGGCTCTTTGCAGGCAGAGACAGCCTTCCATAGACCTTCTGCACAGACTCCTTGACACCATCACTGCTTGGCAAATTCCAGCCCTTTCCATCCCATCTGAATCCATGGACAGCTTTGAGCTGACATTGACACAGGCATATTTGGGGGGAAATCCATCTACCCATCCGCACATCCATCCACAGACAGATTAGTGCTATCTCAATATTTTCCCATGGAATTGTAAATAAATATATATTCCAGAGGCAAAAATAAATAAATATTAAATGTTGATATTTATTTAGGAGGGGAAAAATTGAGTCATCCCTTTAACATGGTGCAGTTCAGGGAGTACCCATGAAAGATGCACTCCAGTTCCATCCATATTATATGTTCCAAACCACACAGACACATGTTCTTTTCGGACAAGGTTGAATCACTGGTGATGCAAAGGAGAGTTATATTATGGCGACACTCACCACGGCCAAACCTAGTGCGTACCAACCCCTCTGAGAGCGCTTTAAGAACATCAAGGAACAATTTCATGGTCTTTTAACTCCATTCTATTTCCATTGATTTTTTGAAGCCCCATCGTATAAAGAGAGGTGGCTCTCAGTCTGATCAAAAGGCATCTATGGAAAAATCTACAGCTGATATCAAAGTTAATTATGAGAGAGGGAAAGTTTCTCCAGTAAGATCAGGAGCAAAGCAAGGATGTCTTCTCTGTGGTTCATATGTGTTAGGTATTGTTAAGAAGATTCTGAGTCATCATGTCCCCATGTACAACCAAACAAACCAAGCCCGATCCTGCACATCTTCGCAAGTATCGCTATGTTTGAGCACATCGCTACAGGCACTGTGTCAATTCAGCTCGTGAAAGGACAGTCTCTTCCTCTTTTTTTTTTTAATCCTTTTATTGGGGCACATACAATTCATCCTAATCCATACACACATCCACTGTGTCAGGCACATATGTACATCTGCTGCCCTCATTGTTCTCAAAACATTTGCTCTCCACTTAAGCCCTTGGTATCAGCTCCTCATTTTTCCCCTCCCTCCCCACTCCCTACTCCTTCATGAACCCTTGATAATTTATAAATTATTATTTTGTTATGTCTTTCACTGTCTGACACCTCCCTCCCTTCACCCACTTTTCTGTTATCTGTCCCCCAGGGATGAGGTTATATGTACATCCTTGTAATTGGTTCCCCCTTTCTACCCAACCTTCCCTCCATCCTCCTGGTATCGCCACTCTCATCACTGGTCCTGAAGGGATCATCTGTCCTAGATTCCCTGTGTTTCCAGTTCCTATCTGTACCAGTGTACATCCTCTGGTAGAGCCAGATTTGTATGGTAGAATTGGGCTCATGATAATGAGGGGGGGGACCATTTAAGAATTGAATTAGAGGCGAGTTGTATATTTCATTGTTGCTACAATGCACCATGACTGGCTCATCTCCTCCCCACAAACCTTCTGAAAGGGGATGTCCCGTTACCTACAGATGGGCTTTGGGTCCCCAATCTGCACTGCCCCCCTCATTCACAATGATATGATTTTTTGTTCTTTGATGCCTGATACCTGACCCCTTTGACACCTCATGGTCACACCGGCTGGTGTGCTTCTTCCAAGTGGGCTTTGTTGCTTCTGAGCTAAATAGCCGCTTGTTTACCTTCAAGCCTTTAAGACCCCAGATGCTACATGTTTTAAAAGCCAGGCACCATCAGTTTTCTTCACCACTAGTCTATCCTGATAACCTGTCCAAAATTCGTGTGATAAAGTCTTGCCATCCCTGCATCTAAGGCTCATTATAGATGTACTTTTTAAAATTTTACATTTTATTAGCATTTGGATGAAAGTTTATAGAGAAAACTCACTAGAGCTGCATATCTTCCAATGTAGATTTGGTCATTCTCTTAACGGTCCGTTGAATATTCAGTCATCTTTGTCAGCACCATAATGCAAATGCATATATTGTTCTTCAGTCTTTCTTAGTTGTTACTCAGTTTGGGCAAGCGTATATCAGTGCCATTGAGTTGACGTCAATTCATTGTGATCCAGCGGCCAGGATAGAACTTCCTCTGTGAATTTCTGAGACTCTAGCACTTTACAGGAACAGAATGGCTTGGGTGAGATGCACACTTTAGTTCTAAGGTGATGTCTTCATGGTGAAGGAGGTCTTTTGTGTAGATTTGCTTGATGCGATATGCCATTTGATTTCCTGACCTTCTATGGGCACTGGCTGTGGACCCAAGTTAAAGGAAAGCTTTCTCAATAGCTTCAGCCCATTTTCTACCTGGGTAACATATTTAGAAAGGTGAAGCTCCTCATTCATGTACACTTTCATCCTTGATGCCATCTCTATAAGGCTTGCCTTACTCCTTTGAACTAACTTTTTGGACCAGGTTTTGCCTTGCCTTAAAGCTCCTTGAGAACAAGCACCCTTTCTCAATCCATCCCAGGTCACTTCATCATCTAAGTGGAGCAGAGACTCAAGAATGATACGGCAATGTCAAGAGTAGCATAAGCAAACGTGTGTGTGTGAATATGCCAGGAATCGTAACAGAAATTCTGTATGCCAGTAGTACCTTTTGTTTTAAAGAAATGGTCCATGATCATTGCTTTTTTGTCAGGGGTGAGGATCTCCCCACTGCCCACCCACCCCATCTCCAGGACCTGCTAAAAAGAATAACCTCAGAGAGTAAGGGGACCAGATGCCCTGGTTTTGATGGGAGTCGCGATTTTTAACAATTTGTCCTGCGTCCTGCGGTGTTTTTAAAAGTCCCAATTTTGGGAAGGAATGCACGACAAGCTAGAGAACGGCAGGAAAACGGGAAGGGAATATACGGTTTGTGGCTACCACGTGACTATTTCACCAGGATATGAGTTTTACATTATTTTTGTTAATTTTATAATGTTAAACTTTAAAAATAACAAATAATTGTTGAGAACTACTTATCAAGGTTTGCATTGTTGATCAGTTGTTAGAATTTGACCACCATTGTTTGGACTTAATGAACAATGGCATTTTTTGGCATTGGCAACGACGAAACCATTTTGTAACTGTGTCTCAGACGCTACATATCGTACTGCGTGCTTGTGCTAGGTAAACATGTGATGTCAACTAATCAGCTATTCTACTAATGCTAATTTCTTCTCTTCGTCTCCATAAGTTGTTTTCCCGAAAAAAAAAATCCTGTATTTTGGAGGCAGATGCAGCAGTATTTAAACATCTTTTATGTTTCTGTGTCTCCAGGTGCTTTGAAATATCATTCTTCCCGCTGTGCAAAAATCATTCGACCATATTATTCAACATTTCCCATACAGTAATATTTCTGAAAATGATCTTTTTAAGGAGGTATCCTTATTAAAATATATATTGATAAGGAAAAGGTTAAATCTTGGGTATCAGCAAAAATCACAATAGAGAACAAATGGTTAGAAATATTTTATCATTTTGAAACAAACCTTGTTGTATACAATTATGCACTAAAAACTGTGGAATACATGCTGTCCTTACCAAGAACTAATGCTGTGACTGAACGCGTTTTTTTCCTATGGTAAATAAAGTGTGGACATCAGAAAAATCATGATTAAGTGTTGAGACTTTGAAAGCCATTTTATGTGTGAAATATAATTTAACAAATTCTTGTGAACATTTCCATGACCTTTTAAACAATGACAGCAATCTACTAAAAAAATTCACTCAAATGAGAAATATGCCAAAGAATAAAACAATACTATACATAATTTTAATGTATTATATTTGTAAATTGTACTTATGTTGAAATTAAAATATATATATTACACTATTATTTTTGCATTCTATGAAAATTTTAGTTTCTCCATATAGAGCAAATTTTTAATCAAGAACCCCCCACCCCCATCAATGGTGTCCCACTTTACCAATGTTAAAATCTGGTCTCCTTATCATTGAGCCATTATTTCTCACCCGCTGGCTCCCTCTCCAGGAAACACCATGCTCAGAGGCAGAAGCAAAACCCCCAGCAGCCTTGCTGAAGCTAAGTGCAAAATCAGGATACGTCTTCAAACCCCCAGAGAGAATATTTGAGTTAAGATGATCCAAGCCTCTAAGGTAGCAATGGGCAAAGTCATCACTCTATTCGGATTCACCTTACCTTCTCTGGGAACAGATGAAAAGCCCTAGACATTTGTGCCACGCCCCTGCCTTGGTTAATACCACTTGAGTAACTGTTTTTCTTCCTAACCTCAACTAGCTGATATGGGGTGCTATGTAGAGATAGGAAAAGCAGGCAGTTGGTGCTTATTTAAACCCACAATGCTTGAACGTGCATGTGCATTGAGGCAACAAAAAGTTGTTTCTATAGAGCCAGCCTATGCTTGAATCCAACGAGCTAACTGCAGATTTCCATGGCATGTGTGCTTGATAAATCATATGACATGGGTGCGAGGGATTAAAGAACCAGGTGACCCCATTCGTGCCTGGATATTCAACTCACCCTCCATACAATGTCACCCATTGGTTCTGATGGCAAATAAATAAATAAATAAGAAATAATCCCTGACTTCAAGGATACTCCATGAGCTGGAGGAAACGAACAAGGCAGATATTGAAATGATAAAGCATGCACGTTCCAGAAAGGATTTTGGCATCAACACAGGCCTAGATGTCAACAGTATCTCCACAGAATTAGTTAAACTCTCTGAGTCACCACACTATTATTCTTTGAGAAGGGATTCACATCGTTAATACCTACTTTAGAGGGCCATGGTAAAGACGGATATTAGGCTGAAATGGCATAGTCTATGTAGATCAATACACACAACTCATGTATTTTCTCCCATGTATTCTAGAATGTTCAGGAGCCATGTAGGGTTGGTGAACCCTGGAAGCCATGGCCCTGAGATAATCTTTAAGTCAAACATATCCCTGAATCTTCTTGAAACCAAACAATAGTTTAACTGGTAAAAAGGCTCTTCCGATAAATTGAATGCAGGCATCTCAGGCATCTTAGGTGAGCCTTGAGAAAGAGGTAGAGAGAGCAGGAACAGCTTGAGGGGGGCTGAGGTCTGAGCATGGGGTTACAGGCACAGAAGATCTGGTAGTTTCCATTTTAAGTGAGAGCCACTTCGAACAGGGCTGGAATGGAGGAGTGGGGCAGGCTGTGGCTTCTCAGCTCTTTCACTCTGATCACAGAATGGGGTAGGCTGCCCTAGAGCACAGGTCAACTAAGACATGACTGCTGTGTTCCCCTGAGACCACCGTGTCTCCCCAATGGGCTCTGTTTCACTTGATCACAAGATAACTGGGACCCAGGAAGGAGGCAGCGAGAGGACAATGGCCCTCCTATAGCCTAAGATATTAGCAGCCATGATCGTCTATGAACCGCAAGCCAAATAAAATGAAAAGGAAGATAAAGAACACAGCCCTGCCAATACCGAATGCCAGGATTAATGGCCTCTGGGACAGTTGGATCAGGAGAGAAGCAAACCTCATAAGTCGCTTGACTTAACTGATGCTTCTTCACCAATGGATCACAGGAGGGAGAAAAATATCCCCACGCTGTCTGCTGGTTTGTTTTTATAAATTGCGGGCACAGTTCTTTTCCAATTTATATTCTTCACAGTCCAAAGGAAACCTGAGTGCCCTCTAGCCAAATGCCCATATCTTACCGATAGAGAGAAGGGAGGAAAGAGGGTCTGAGATTTTCGGGGGCTCGTTGGACCAGGGATCTCCCCCAAGTTATTTGCTTGCTGTTTCTCAATCGTGCTCCCTTTGATTTCCCCAGCTCCTTCTCTGTTCCCCAGTACCTATCAGGATGCCACAGGAAATGGAGGCAGCTCCTGCTGGCAGGGAAACAGTTTGATGCCGTCTTACTTAATATGCCAGGGGCTTCCCAAGCCCCTCCGCTGTCACTTGCTGCTGCTCCTGCTGGTGAACTGCTTCCTTATGGCTCAACAAGGAAGCCCAGCAGCTCCTCCTATGACCCAGAGCCGTATCCTGGGTCCCCCTCAATCTCTTCTGGAAAGGCTGGCTGAGACTTCTCCCAGCAAAAGATGACCACCTAGAGGCCTGTCCTCACCAGGAAGCATTCAAAACTCAGGCCCTCTTCCTGAGCGGCACCTGCTGGAAACAAAACCATCAGGAGACACCCTCTTGTAGCTCTTCACCCAACCACATTCTTTCTTCTGCCTCAGGTGTCTAATGAGCAACAGGTGTGCTCAGGATATAATTCTTATCTCCCGGGCTGAGAAGACTTTTCATCTTAAGGAGGGGACATCACTTAACCTAGTGGAATCAAGGCCTATTGTGGCATTTCAGACATTCGAGGGGCATTTTGTTGTTATTGCTGAAACGCCATGCCGTCCCTCAAATCACATAACCTAGCAATCACCCATTCTGCCTCTGCCTCATGCTTGTCCTGCCTCCCCTGGAAGCAAGCGGCTAAAGCATTTGAGTATTCAGCTGCATATGTGAATGAAACACAAACCAGCAGGTGTCTGTTCTCAACTGTGGCCCAAAGAAAACCTCTACTGGGCTGAAAGCCAAAGGAGGGAACCATAATTAGGATACATTATGGGTCCACTGGGTGCCCAGACTGGTAACCATGGGCCTCCTTTCCAATCACCATTTTAGTCTTGCCCTAGTTGGGGAGCAGGGAAGACGTTTGTGTTGGTGTAGAAGTGATCTCTCCCAGAATGAACATTTTATACTTTCCCCCCGGTGACGGGGGCACTGTAGGAGGGAAGAGGAGGCTAACACATAGCAAACAAGCTAACATTAAGAGTTAAGAGTTGGTGTTAAGAGTCATTAAGAGTTGGTGGATTAAAAAAAAAGAAAAGTTGTTAGGGTTTAGAGACAACTCAAAATCTCCCTACCATGGTTGCTGAAATTGAGGAGGAATTGAAGCACTTGCTGAAGATCAAGGATTGAAGCCTCCAGTGTAGATGACAACTCAGGGTTAAGAAGACCCAAACCATCACAATTGTACCATCAGGTACCATCATGAAAAAAGGGAGAAAAGATTGCAACCATCAGGATTTACCTTGCTTGGATAGTCAATGCGTCCAGCAATGGAAGAAGGCAAGCGATCAAACGATACTTTGCATTAAGAAATCTACTGCAGGAGACCTCTTTAGAGTGTTGAAAAGCAGGGAGGTTACTTTGAGGACTAACGTGTGCCTGATCCAGGACCTGGTCTTTTCAATCGCCTCATATGCAAGGGACAGCTAAACACTGAATAAGGAAGACCAAAAACGAATTCACGAATTTGAATTGTGGGTGCTGGCACAGAAGACTGAAATATCATAGACTGCTAAAAAGACTAACAAATCCATCATGGAAGACGTCTGGCCAGAGTGCTCCTTAGAGGCAAGGAAGGTGAGACTTCATCTTCATACTTTGGACATGTTGTTAGAGAGACCCGTTCCTGGAGAAGGAGGTCATGATTGGGAAAGGAGCAGGGCATTTAAATAACAGAGGAAGGTCCTCAACCAGATGGACTGACATAGTCGCTGCCACCATCAGCTCAAATATAAGAACGATTGTGAAGATGGAACAGGACCGGGCCATGTGTAGGGTCGCTATGAGTTGAAACAAGAACAAGAGCCTTTCTTAAATAAAGATGCTGCCAGTTTAAAAAACAACCCCTTCCCTCTACCAGAACGAGTTAAGTAATCAAGGATACTACAGAGTTCTGGAGGAGGGAATCATGCACTCACAAGAAATCTAAGTTCTGAAGCCCAGCCGTCAGGAGTACGCCCAAAGGAGCGCACGGCATAGAAGTAGGTGACGGAGTCCACCTCGCACAGGATACGTCACACGGAATCTTGCCTTGCCTTAAAGGCCTTGAGAATTCTAGTATGTGACTCAACCTCATTAAACCTCAGTTTACTCATCTGCAAATCAGAGAAAATAATTTGTAAGTCACTGGCTTGTTGCTCTAGTGGTGGGAGCGGGGGGGAGGGGGGAGGTGTGTGTGGATCTAAATAAAGTAATATATGGAAAACCTGAGCTCTGACCTGGCAGGATATGTAATTACTGAACAAATGGTGACTCAGGCTAGTGGCAGCCTATTAAAATTTACGCTTTAAATCTCAAAGCAAAATAAATCATATTTGTTACTTTAGAGACACTGAATGCAAATGTACAATTTCTAAGCGAAGCTCTTGCCTTGCCAGGTTTACAAACTGGAAATACGAAAAGGTCCAGAAGCAAAGTCTAGAATGTCGCTCCCATAAAGTTTGCCCTCACGGACCTGGTCAGAGAAGGAGAACTTGCGACCCCAAAGTCTTTTGCTCACCCCATACCTGATCACCCTAGGGTGGTGCCTTTCTGAAGGGGTCACTTGAAGAAGCGGTGTTAGTTGTGACGCTTGAGAGATGGTGGGTACCAGTGTTCAGTTTTCCCAGAGTTCCACTGCAACACTCTAGATAGCTCTATGGGACCAAAGAGGAAGAGGAAAACTCTTCTGAGGGATCCTCAGGTCCACGTACATTTCCTGTGGCCACAGTGAACGGACTTCCCAGGCCCATGAGACCACTGAATTCAATGTTACCTAACCGGGTGCCTTAATTCCAGAAACCAAAACCGAATAAGTGGTCTGTGGAAAGTGCTACGATACATCAAAGGATCCTTTCAATACTTGGATGGTGGCCATTTTAACCAGGTCTGTCTATTTGCCCAAGTCATGCATGGCTTTTGGCCTGAGTGAGCATGAAGAACAAGAAGATGTGCTTTGAAAGCCGCTCGGTCTACAGTCTGCAAACCAGAGGCTAGAGAGACCAGTCCCCTGCTGTAGAGCATGTGTGTCACAGAGCAGACTTGAGCTGCACAGCGATTGCAAGAAGTGATGCCACCTTTCGGAATTCCAGGTCTTCCTTCTGAGACACTCTTTGGTAGTTGTCGAACACCTAACCGTTAGCAACAGATTATTTAGCAGGGTCATAGGACATTGACCTAGCTTCATCCCATTTAATTTGGAGAAATAACTTCTCCTCTTACCAAGCATAAAGGCCTCCTATTAAAAAACCAATGAATTAGGGGGGAAAAATCTGTCACCATCCAGGTCAATTCCAACTTATATCAACTCTAGAATGGAGTAGAACAGCTCCGTAGGGTGTCGTCCCTCCTGCAGAGCAGCTGGTTTGGACTGCCAACCTTCGTCAGTCACCAAGCATTAACCACCTTGCCATCAGATCATCTTATTGCAGAACAAGAGGACTATGAATCTATGCCATTTACTTACATAGTGCACACCCTAAGGTCACTAATCTGAATGCTTTTCAGACCCGTCACTCCATCTTGCTTCAAAGTAGCAGTGATTTAAAAGCTACAGCAAATGATAGATGTGTCCAGCAAAATGGAGAAAACATCTAGGCAGAGATGCATCATTCAAATGAGGACCACAATGTGTATGTACAAGTTAATAGAATCAAATTTCCCTACGTTCTACTAATTGGAAGAAATATCAATGTGATTGAATACAAAATTTAATGAATGCTTTTTGAAATGAATGATTATTTAATCTCCCTCAGGGTCTAAGGAAAGAAAGAATGCTGTTGTGAGAGTGTGGGACTCTTGTAGGCAATTTAAAAATGGCTATTCTTGAGTAATTAGTACATTTGTTGTTTCAATCCAAATAATTGTCCGGAAGTAGTGGAGCTTGAAACTAATTTGTTGGGTTGACCCCAAGGAGAAGACTAACCATTCTCTCTCTCTCTCTCTCTCTCTCTCTCTCTCTCTCTCTCTCTCACACACACACACACACACACACACACACACACACAACCTACCTCCACTACCTTCTACTGTACAGAGATAAACTTTAGATAACCATTACTAAATTAAGAAAATGCACAATGAGTGAAGTCAAAATGAAAGTGATTTTATTGGCAGGAGGAAAATACTAAGTGACGGGTTTCTCTCTGCTTCCCGTTGGAAAGACAGAAATGGACGTCACCAGGTGCTTCAGGTAATCGGGGGCCATCCAAAGGTCAACCGGCTCTACCGAATATGCTTTCCTGTTCTAGATGCTTCTTAGTCTCTATTCTTCTGGGCCTAAAATTGGGTTGAACATGACAGTGAGATTTATTTCTCACCCAGCCCATATCCTTCCGCATCCCAAGGAAATCTGTACTTCAAAGGAATGAAAATGTTCCTCAAGGAATATCATCCTGAGATCCTTGTAACATTGGCAGAATAGTTCCAACTTTTAGAGTATCACATTTTCCAAATTGATGGACACTCTTTAACATGCTTGGTGTCTCCCTGGGTTGCTGAGGAACATCTCACTCCTGAAAGCAATGGCTAGACTATGCAACCTTCTGATAAGGTAGGTCAACTTTCTCAGTCTCAGTTTTCTCATCTATGAAATGGACATCATGTTAAAAGCAACTTTTTCATGCAATTAAATGAAATAATAGATGAAAAAGCATGTAATAGAATAGATATAACACATGTGTGATAAAATAGATATAATATATGTGTGATAAAAGCATGTAATATAATATATAATATATGTATGCCAACTCAGAGAAACCTTATAGAACAGGTTAGAACTGCCCCGTGAGTTTCTAAAAATGTGTCTATGTGAGTAGAAAGCCCCACCTTTCTCCACTGTGGCTGCCAGCTGCTGACCTTTCGGATCCCAGCCTAACCTGTAACCACTATGCCAACCGGGCTCCTGTATGGGAACATAGGCTGGCAGATAGTATACACTTGGCAAACATAAATTGCTGCTAGTATTACTTTCTGTCACTTGCTTGACTCACAATGTAAGTTTGAGCACCAAACCTTTAGTCTTTACTCTTCCCCACATTCCCTGACTTCTAGACACCACGCACACCATCCACGTGGGGAGAGGCAAGCCGGCTCAATCAGTGATTTCATTCTCCGGCCATATCTGCTGCTCTGAGATGCACCAGTGTCCCCGGGCACCCACAAGCACTGCTGATAAACAGCTGCTAGTTGTTTATCTGTTGCTCTGTTTTGATGTGTTTACTGTGAACAAAGACATGAGAGGGACAGAGAATCCATCAGAAGCAGTTCAAGCCTGTTATTTTCCTGGCCACCTACTGTGTTACCTGCATGTGGCTAAGGAAGGTACTGTCCCAATCTGACACAAAGGGCCAGGGCAATGCCTCAGGAAACACTCTAACTCCATTGTCTGAAATGATGGGAAGAGTCCCAAAGCTGGAAGTGTTGCCAGCCCCCTGATGTTCCTCTCCCCTCTCCTTACCACCAGCACACCAGCCTCTATAAGACACCTTGTGCCTCTAACCCAATTTAACCTACAAAGCCAAAAATAAATGAAAAATACAGGATATAATTTTAGAAGCAGAGCCTTCCACATAAGCGTGACAAGCACAAGGTGCCAGGGTTCCTTCCTCTGCTGCTCTTTTGGCTTTTAATCTCTAGAATGTCTTTGGCCTCTCCACTGGGTCAGGGGGGAAGCCCTGCAGGGTGGAGCTAAGACAAGCAGCTTCCAGAGAGATGTTCCTTCCTCGTTGATGGAACTCCTCAGGGAGAAGCTCTCCCTTGCAACCGTAATGCGTTTGAAGGTCAACTGTTAAGGCTCAGACTCAACTGGTAGAACCCAGCCATGGCACAAGAGAGTTGGAGAGGGCAGCGAGAGAAGCAGACTTCCTGATGCTCAAATACTACCTTTTCCCTCATTTAATTCCCACTGAAGTTGCCTTTCTATTTGGAGAAAGAAATTGCTTTTTTGCTATTTTGTCCACCAAAGCATTAAAAAAAAAAATTACTCCTGATGCCTGCAACTAACAGAGCAACCGTGAATCAAATCAGTTCACCTCCCTGAGCCTGAGTCCTCATACCCATGTCAAAAGATAGCACAGCTTCCAGGATTGTTTGAGGATGCAATGATACGGAGCGGTGATACAGAGCACAGGGAAGCAGTTCCCAGGGGAACTGTCCCTTCTAGTTATTGTCTGGGGCTGGCAGCACTTCCAGAATCAGCATTCACAGAGCTCGGCTCTCCAGAGGGACCGTGGTGGCTGTGCACATCTTACAAAGCCCAGATGCTGACTGTGTCATTGAGCTGACTTCCCAGCATGCTCAGCTTCACATCTGCTGCCTTAGTCATGACCCGCTGAACACTTGGGGAGGGGTGGTGGTTTCCAAGCTTTGAGCAGCTGTCCCGGGAAAAGGGTATCAAAGGGAAAATGTGTATCGGGTGACAAAATAATCTCTATTAAAGACCCAGGTGGAAGAGAAGACCAAATGACACTGCATACCTTAGCCCGAGTCTTGGCTTGGCCCTCATTTGGTTTCTAAGTGGTCTTACCTTTGCTAAGTCAAAGCAAGTATAAGAAAAAGTGGTATGAAGGACCAGAGATGCTTATGGCCATTGAGGGTGCCGACCTGGGGATTTTTGGTCTTCTGATTTTGTGCCAGTATATTCCTGCATCAAAATGAAACACTTGAGTTGTGTTGCCAGACCCAGACTGATGCTTTAGCACGCGTGTCACATGACTTTTCAAATGCTAACTGAAGAACAGTGAACTGAAAAGCAGGGACTAGGAGCTCTCTCGAGCTAGCGATGGATAGAGAACCAATCAATTCTCAAATTGACCTCCAAGTCATGGTGACCCCGTGCATGTCAGAGTAGAGCTGTGCTCCCATAGTTTTTGATGTCGAGGTTGTTTACCTATGCCTCTAATCACCTATGCCTCTGATCACCCAGGTTTCTAAACTGAGGCATCTCTGGGTGATCGCCAGACACCACCATTCAGTTGGTACCCAAGTACATTCATGGTTTGCACCATCCATCCAGGGACTGCACATACATATGTTGTTGTTGTTGTTATTGTTGTTGTTAGGTGCCTTTGAGTCAGCTCTGATCAAGAGTGACACTATGGACAACAAAGCAAAACACTACACAGTGCTGTGACATCCTCACAACTGTTCTTATGCCTGAGCCCTTCGATGCCGCCGCTGCATAGACCCATCTCATTGAGGGCCTTCCTCTTTTTTGCCACCTCTCCACATTATCAAACATGATGTCCTTTCCCAGGAACTGGTCTTCCTGACACTGTGTCCCAAATACATGAGATGAAGTCTGGTCCTTGGCTGCTCTAAGGAGCAGTCTGGCCTTACTTCTTCCAAGACAGGTCACTTTTTCCTTTCAGCACTCCGTGGTACTTTCTAAATTCTTCTCCAGCACAATTAAAATGCATCTATTTTCCCTAGTCTTGCCTATTCAATGTCCAACTTTCACATGCAAATGATGCAATGAAGAATATCATGGCTTGGATCAGGCCCATCTTATTCCTCAAAGTAACATCCTTGTGCTTCAATACTCTAAAGAGGTATTGTTCAGCAGATTTACCTAATATGTCTTTGATCGCTGTCTTTTTAAAATCACTTTATTGGGGACTCGTACAGCTCTTGTCACAATCCATACATCCACCCATTGTGTCAAGCACATTTGTTCATATGTTGCCAACACCATTTTCAAAACATTTTCTTTCTATTTGAGCCCTTGGTATCAGCTTCTCACCCTTCCCCACCCTCCCCCATGAACCCTTGATAATTTATAAATTATTATTGTTTTCATGCCTTACACTGACCGATGGTCTCCCTTCACCCACTTTTCTGTTGTCCAGTTCCCTTGGATGGTGTTATATATAGATCATTGTAATCAATTCCCCCTTTCTCCCCCCACCTTCCCCTTACCCTCCTGGTATTGCTATTTTCATTATTGGTCCTGATTATAAACCTGAGGGGTTTATCTGTCCTGGATTCCCTGTGTTTCCTGCTCTTATCTGTACCCATGAACAAGCTGTGGTCTACTTGTAAGGTAGAATTGGGGTCATGATAGTGGGGGTTGAGGAACATTAAAGAGCTAGAGGAAAGCTGTATGTTTCATTGGTGCTATACTGCACACTGACTGGTTTGTCTCTTCCTGTGAGACCCTTCTGTAAGGGGAAGTCTAATTGTCTACAGATAGGCTTTGGTTTCCACTCCTCACCCCCCCTCATTCACATTGATATGATTTGTTGTTCTGGGCCTTTGATACCTGATACCTGATCTCCTGGGCACATCACGATATTACACACTGGTGTGCTGCTTCCATGTGGATTTTGTTGCTTCTCAGCTAGATGGCCACTTGTTTATCTTCAAGCCTTTAAGACCCCAGATGCTACATCTTTTGATAGCCAAGCTCCATCAGCTTTCTTTACTGTATTTGCTTACGCACCCATTTTGTCTTCAGTGATCATGTCGGGAAGGTGAATGCCAGGTTATTAGAACAAGGTGTTTTTGTGTTGAGGGAGGACTTGAGTCGAGGCCCAATGTCAGTTTACTGCCTCAATACTTAACATATAAATATGTGTACATAGATCTATTTCCCTATGATTTTATATATAGATTTACATATGTATATGTCTTTATTTAGACCTCTATAAATGTCCTTTGCCTCCTAGTTCTTTCCTCTATTTCCTTTATTTTCCTCTTGTCCCACTATCATGTTTGGCCTTCATTTGGGTTTCAGTAATTCCTCTGGGTTACGTTGCCCTTGATCGAGCCCTACCAGGCATCCTATGCCCTCCTCACCATCAATTTTAGATCATTTGTTGTTCCCTTGTCCCTGGGTTTATTAATACCCACTCTCTTTCCCTGCCTTCCCCCACAACAGTCAGTCCCATTGTTTTCTCCTCTGGATCGTTTTCATGTTTCCATGAGCACTGATTGTGAATCTAACCAAGACAAAAATCTTCAACACCTTCAACCTTTTCTCCACTTCCCATGATGTTACCTATCGGTCCAGTTGAGAGGATTCAGGTCTTCCTTACTTTGAGTCGTAATCTGTCCTGAAGGCTACAACTCTTTATTATTATGATTAAATACTTTTATGGGGGGCTCTTGCATCTCTTATCACAATCCATACATTCATCCATTGTGTCAAGCACATTTGTACATACATTATCATTATAATTTTCAAAATATTTTCTTTCTCCTTGAGCCCTTGGTATCAATCAGCTCCTCGTTTTTATTCTTCCTTCCTCACCCTCCCTTCCTCATGAACCCTTGGTAAGTTATAGATTATTATTTTCATATCTTACATAGTCCCCTGTGTCCCTTCACCCACTTTTCTGTTGTCCATCCCTCTAGGAGGGGGTTATATGTTTATCATTGTGACCTATTCCCCTTTTCTCCCCCCACGTTCCCTTTATCCTCCTGGTATCTTTATTCTCATTGTTGGTCCTGAGGGGTTTATCTATCCTAGATTTCTTGTGTTGTGGGCTCTTATCTGTAGCAGTGTGCATGTTCTGGTCTAGTCTGATTTGTAAGGTCGAACTGAGGTCATGATAGTGGGGGTTGAGGAAGCTTTAAAGAGCTAGAGGAAAGTTGTATGTTTCATCAGTGCTATACTGCACCCTGACTAGCTCATCTCTTCCTTGTGACTCTCTGTAAAGGATGTCCAATTGTCTACAGGTGGGCTTTGGGTCTCCACTCCATGCCCCACCCCCATTCACATTGGTATGATTTTGTTCTGGGTCTTAGATGCCATATACTTGATCCCATTGACACTGCATGATCACACAGGTTTCTTCCATGTGGGCCTTGTTGCTTCTCTGCTAGATAGATGCTTGTTTACCTTCAAACCTTTAAGACCCCTATATCTTTTGATAGCACCCCTATATCTTTTGATAGCACCATCAGCTTTCTTCACCACATTTGCTTATGCACCCAGTTTGTCTTTAGTGATCATGTCAGGAAGGTGAGCATCCCAGAATGCCAGATTATTAGAACAAAGTGTTCTTGTGTTGAGGGAGTACTTGAGTGGAGGCCCAATGTCTATCTGCTACCTTAATGCTTATTATATAGATATAAGTAAATAGATCTATTTTTCTATCATATATAAATATATATTTTTTAATAAATCATGTTTTGGGGGACTCATATAGCTCTGATCACAATCCATACACTAACTCTATTGAGCATATTTGTACATATGTTGCCATCATTTTCAAAACATTTTCTTTATACTTTAGCCCTTGGGATCAGCTTCCCCTTTACCCCTCCCTCTCCCCCTCCCACTCTCATGAGCTCTTGATAAATTATAATTATTTTCATATTTGACACCATTTGCACTCTCCCTTCACTCAGGTTTCTGTTGTTGGTCACCCTGGAGGAGGGCTATATGTTGATCCTTTCAAGTGTTTCCCCCATCTCCCCGCACCTTCCCCCTTCCCCTCATGGTATCACTACTCCCCATAATTGTTCCTGACGTGTTTATCTGTCCTGGATTCCCGGTGTTGAGAATTATCTGTACCAGTGTACATGCACTGGTCTTGCAAGGTTTATAAGGTAGAAGTGGGTCGTGATAGTTGGGAGAGGCAGCATTGAAGAACTAGAGGAGGGTTGTGTGTGCCCTCGGTGTTATACTGTATCCCGGCTGACTCATTCTGGAGCCTATAATCCTTGATCTTCAGCAAATGCTTCAATTCCTCCTCACTTTCAGCAAATGAGGTAGTGGTATCATACCATAGGTTGTTAATAGCCCATCCTCCAATCCTGATGCCACATTTCCCTTCCTATAATTCAGCTTCTCTGATGATGATTGAACAAGTGTGGTGAGAGGATACAACACCCCCCCCAAACACACACACACACACACACACACACACACACACACACCATTCCTGATTTTAAACACAACTGCCTCTTGATCCATGCACAAGGTCCAAATGAGCACAAAGAAAAATTCCAGAGTTTCCATTCTTCTCGAGTTTATCCATCGTTTGTTATGATCCATGCATTCAATGCCTTTGCACAGTCAATAAAACATAAGGAAATATCTTTCTGCTACTCTCTGCTTTGAGCCAAGATTCGTGTGATATCAGCACTGCTGTTCCTTGTTCCACATCCTCTTCTGAATCTGGTCTGAACGTCCGGCTGGTCCTTGGAAGTGTACTGCTGCGACCACTGTTTGTTGACCTTAAGCAAAGTTTCACGTGTTTGTGTTATCAGTGATATCGTTCTATAGTCTGAGTGTTCTTTGGAATGGGCACAGATAGGGATCTCTTCCAGTCAGTCTGGCCAAGTAGCTGTCTTTCCGATGTCCTGGCCTAGGTGAGTGCTTCCAGTGCTTCATCAGCTTTCTGAAAGACCGTCAACTGGTATTCCATCCAGTCCCGGAGCCTCGTTTTGGGCTAATGCATTCAGTGCAGTTTGAACCTCTTCTGCACCATGGGCTCTTGCTCCGATGCTCCCCCCTGAAACAGTGGACTGGGGACTCCTTTCTGGGTCAGTGACTCTGCATTCTCTCCATCTCGTCTTAGTGCTTCCTGCATCTTTCAATATTTTGCCTATAGAATCTTTAAAAATTGCAATTCGAGGCTTGAAATTTTCCGGAGTTCTTTCCGTTTTAGACATGCTGCACATGTTCTTCCCTTTTATTTTCTAATTCTAGGTCTTTGCACATTGTGTTACGAAATGGGGTTTTGTCTTCTTAAGCTACTCTTTGAAATTTCTATTTAGCTCCTTGACTTCATCCTTTCTTCAATTACCTTTAGCTACTCAACTATTAACTGAAGTTTCCGTCTGTTCTGACATCCACTTTGATCTTTCTTTCCTGCCTTTTTAAGGACCTTTTGCTTTTTTCATGAATGGTGGTCTTGATGACCTCCCACAGCTCATGGGGAGGTCTTCCCTCACTAGTGTTCAGTGCATCAAATCTGTTCTTGAGAGGTTCTTAAAATTCAGGAGGGCTAGACCCAAGGTCGTATTTTCCCTCCGGTGGACTTGTTTTCATTTTCCTCAGCTTGATCCTGAACTTATGTCTCAGCAACTGATGGCCTGCATCACAGTTTAGCTGCTGTTATTGAGCCTCTCCATCATGCCTTCCAGCAGATGTAATTTGATTTCATGTATCCCAACTGGGGAAGCCCATGTGTATAGTTGCCTTTTATGTTGTTAAAAAAGGTATGTGCTATGAACCGGAAGTTGGTTTTGTAAAATTCTACAATGTGATCTCCAGCTTAATTTGTGTCTGCAAGACTATATGTTCCAACTGCTGTTCCTTCCATTTTGTTTCCAAATTTTGCATTCCAATCACCAGCAATTATAAGTACATCTTGATTGTATGTTTGATTTATTTCATTCCGAAGTTGTTGGTAGAATTCTCCAATTTCTTCATCACAAGGTTTTGTGGTTGGTGCATAGAGTTGAATAATAGTTGTATTGCTTGAATTTTCTTGAAGGTGGATATATAGAAACCCATCACAGATAGCTTTGCACTTCATGATGGATTTAGCGAGATCCTTTGACGATAAATGCCATGTCATTCCTCTTGATTATGTTATTCCCAGCGTAGTAAATCATATGATTTTCTGATTTAAAATGGTCAATACCAGTCCATTTCAGCTCACTAGTGCCTAGAATATTGATCATCATCTATTTCATTTCACATAAATACACATATCATGTATGTACAGTACAAGGGAAGTAAGAAAGAAGTCCTTCAAGGAGAGGGATGGACACAGTGGCTGCGACAATGGGCTCACACATTCCAACAGTGGTGAGGATGGTGCAGGAGCAGGCAGTGTTGCATTCTGTTGTGCATAGGGAGGCGCTGTGAGTGGAGCTGACGCGATGACACCTAACAACGAGGCTCACACATCCACACTGAGTGCTCACAGAAAAAGACAGATACATTTATTCCATTTGCCTGTGGTGTGGGTATTTGTGTGTTTGCTGGCCTGATATCCTCACATTACATACGGAGGAGTCTGAGGCCAAGGAAGGTTAAGAGACTGCCCAGGTCAGGAAGCAAGTTCAGAGTTAGAGCAGGAAAGTGGGATTCTTTAGATTCCCTTCTTCTCCCCACCCTACTTCAATGGGGGATTTGAATAGCAGAGGATGGGGAACTCTGAAACTCATAAAAGCACCCAGCTCCTCTTAAGGAGATGCACCCCAGGGTTTGCGGCTGTGGAGATAAGTGATCATTCAGTAGGAAGTACCTGCTATCAGGCGAGCCCCATTTGGTGGCCTGGCTTAAGCTCTAATGCTAAAATCTGATGATGCTTGAGGTAGTTTGTGGCAAATCTTAGGCATGGGCCTCTGTAGCCCCAAACAGAGCCCAGAGCGATGTGGGTCAGTAATGTGTATTCTCTCCTGCTCCTGCCAGCTCCTCTCTTCTGGTAGCTACTCAGTGGGGAATGGCTGTCAGCAATTTCCTCCCCCTAACAGCTGGGAGATGGTTTTCTGCAGTGAGCTGCCATTTGTTTCAATTATGTATATTAATCATAGCCTTCGTCCTGATGGTATTCTTCAGGGGGAAAAAAATATCAGAGCATTTCTTTTTTAACCAGGCAGCTTCCTTGCGGAGAAGAGAATTGGGTGGGAGTGAGGAAAAAGGAGAGCAATGGGCCTTATGTGTTCCCCTGCAGTGGGGTGTGTGTGCTGGGGACAGCAGGAGGGAACAGGGGCTGGGGGGAGGGGGGTGGTGTGTATATGCTGGGGACAGCAGGAGGGAGTGGGGGCTGGGGGGGACAGGGTGGTGTGTATATGCTGGGGACAGCAGGAGGGGGTTGGGGCTAGGGGGGTAGTGGCTGTGTATGTTGGGGGTGGTGCGAGGGGGCAGGGGCTGGGTGGTGGTGGTAGGAGTCCAGTGGGCACCCTGAGCCTAATAAAGGTACAAAGGGTGATGGTACAACTTGGGAAGCTTGACAGTCTAACAGCAGTGGGGTCAGGGTGCTGCATGGAGTGACTACATTCCATATTGTTTCATTCATTCAACAATTGATGAGACTCCTACTATGTGCTCCAGATGCTCAGCTGAACTTCCTGTCTTATGTGAAAGTAAGAACAAAACCAAAAGGAATTCATTATTTCTGTGGCATTCTCTGTGCCCATCTGTGCTCTCATGACTCCATTACTCTCTCGCTGTTTTGATTTTAAATTTTATAAGTATAATTTAGGGCAGGCAAGTTCTGGGGCTGATAGTGATGGGCATGAAGTGGACATGGCCCTGGCCCTCATCATGGTTTCAGATGTGAGGGCAGAGTGCTGAACCACATGTATCTACTCACAACAGACATCTGTTGCATTGTGCCCTGTCCTGTGAAAACAAGAAAAAGGTGCAGGAGAGAGAAGACTGAAGTGGAAGTTCGCCTGAGGGAACTCCCTTCAAATTGAGGCTGATGGTTGAGGACAACTCAGCTGGGTAAAGATTGAAAAACAAACAAACAACAAACCGATGAATCTGAAGGGGCCACCATCATGATTTAGGAAAGGGCAGGGTGTGGTGGGGGTGCAGGTGGTGCAGGGCTGGACCACACTGATTTGTGCCAACCTTACTGGGAGCTGGGAACAATCTGGAAAGAAATGGAAAGCCATCAAAGGGTTTTAGGCTTAGTGTGATATGATAAGATTTATAAGGAGGCTTCAAAAATTCATGGAAATTTTTCATTATCTTTGAATTCCATACTTTCACAACTTTTGATGTTCCCTCTCATATTCATATATATATATATATATATATATATATATATATATATATATATATATATATATATATATGGCTATTCTGTATGTCGATGGGGTTAGAAGCGAAGCAGTGGGGCTATCCACAGGCCTCTATAATTGTCTGGGTGACAAGACTTGACACATGGACTAGGACAGTGACGGTGAAGACAGAGCTGAAAGGACTAGAGCTTTGATTCAGGGTAAACTTAACAGTTCTTCATCTCTTTGAGCCCTCCCCCAATGTCCAACCGAGAAGCTCATCAGGGGAGCCCTGCCTCCTCTTCATTTATCTATTTACTTATTTATCTATAATTAAAATAGCATGCAATTCAGTAAGTCAATCAAGAAAGGCTGTACAGTCATCACCACAGTCAACTGTGGAATCTTTTCCCTCTTCGTTTACCCATTGAGGTTGACTCCTCAATGCCCACCTCCAACCCCTTTCTGTCTCCCAAGTAAGCCTTCCATTTCCATCTTCACAGTATCACTCACCCCAGCTTCCCTCCACAGATAAAGATACAAGCCTGGGCGCGCTGCCTATTTCACTGCTGGATGATGATGGGGACCCCACTGAACGAAAGTATAGTGTTACAAAAGTGCAAACCATTAACATTGTAATACTGTTGCCACGGGCGTCCTATCAGCTTTCCAGTTAGTTGACAACCTTAAGGGATAGTCAGTGTGAGGTCATACAACCAGAGCAAGGGAAGGAGCAGCTATACATCTGCCAAGTAATCCCTAGCCAAGGTTCTAACAAAAATGAATGCAGGGGTCTCACAGGGGCACAGGGGGCCCTGTTCTACCTGGGCCTACCCCCTCCCATGACAGAAGACCAGGAACGGAAGGGGACTTCGTCATGCTTCCAGGCCCCTGGTGCCCCGCTAGCTTCTGGGGCCCCATTGACTCTATTACCTAGTTTACTATTAGAGAATGCCATAGGCAAAATTGGCCCAGAAAAGTGCCATCCAGCATGGCTCCACATTCTTTAAGAATTCCCAGAAACAAGAAAACACCTCAAGAAACCATCACACTTAAAGTGAAAAAATATGCTTTCTCTGGCATGTGACCAGTTTCTGGGTTGATAGCGAGCAGAGCTTCCCTTGAAATAAGCACTCCTCGGAGTGATGAAGTCCTCCAGAGCCTGAGATGTCAAATGTTTACTTTTTTTAAAGGAGATACGATTAAAATGGACTCTATGGTTTGCATTTTCACAAGCAGACGATGATGGACATTATTTGCTTTTATTTTTTTTAAGTCTGATGCACCAATATTATTATTGTTTTAGTTTTAGTTTTGTTTAGTTCTCTGGGTTTTCTTGGATGAGCAGTTTACCTTTTTCTCCTCCATTAGTCACGGCTCTTCAACTAGATCAGAGCTTCACACTATCTGTTGGTGAAGAACCAGTTTGTTTCTAATCTCTACTATGTCCAGATCAATACATGCTCTTCCTGTGTAGGATGAGTGCATACCCCATGCCACCGTGTAAGCTGGACAATACCTGAAGTGGCCTAGACTGTGTTCAGTAAGATCAGTGTACTTGTCTCTCAACTGGATGCCCACCTCACATCGCTGGGACGTATCCAGCTACTTATTCTGAATTCCTACTCTCTATATCTACATCCTCAAGAACCAAGAGAAAATCATTTTTTTGCACTGAACTGCAAGAAGCAGACTGTGGAGTCTAAGATCCAGAATTTCTAAGATTGTAATTTCCATCTGTCCAACCTAGAGTCTAGGATCTTCTGATATTTATAAACCTCAACGATTTCCTTGATGCTATAAGAAAGCTCTATCACCCATCGTTCTGCTTGTCACACTGCCGTGGCTTGCATATGGCTGTGATACTGGTAGCCATGTCACTGGTATTTCAAATACCAGCAGGGTTGCCCATGGTGGACAAATTTCTGAAGAGCTTCCAGACTAAGGCAGACTAGGAAGAAAGAGCTGATGGTCTATTTTTTAAAATCAGTCAATGAAAACCCTATGAATACAATAGAATTCTGTCTAATGCAGGCCTGGAAGATGATTTTGCCAAGTTGGAAGGTAATCAAAACACACATGGACTGCACCAATGGACTGAGCCTTACCATGGTGGGGAAGATGCCACCTGACTGAGCAACATTTGTTCCATTATGCATGAGGTTAGACAACTCGACAGCAACTGACAACAACAACAGATGTTGGACTTCCTCATGGAATATTGCTCACAAAAACCCCTTCTATGTGACTTCTCCATGGGTGTGCTTTCTAGGTTTAAGATTGGGTTCCAGGCTCTTGAGCAGCCACAGCGTGTGCCCTAAAAGAATCGGAGCTGTTCTACTTCTATTTCTCTTTGGAGCCTCTCACGCCTGCCTCGGCTCTGATTCTTCTGGCGCCCAGTGGGTTTGACTTGTCCCAACATTCATCTCAATTGTGTGGGTTGCCCTACGCCAGCTCTCCACCATTCACCCTGGTATTAAAATGAAGTCCTAAGTCCTCTGCCTAACCCCTTCCTCTCCAATGGGAACAAGTATATGGGCTGTGAGATTTCCTGCCGCTAGTTTCAAGGTGGTGCCTGTGTACTCCTGGCTAACTTTGGACACACGGTCGCCTTGGGTGTTCTGAAATTTTAACAGCCAGATAAAGGGCTCATTATTCTTACATTTTCTTGAATAATGAACAAAAATCAGATAACAGGGCAATTTCTGAACAGTCATCTAAATATTGAAATGTAATTTTAAATGATGAGAAGGATGAAACATTTTAAGATATTTCTCAATTCACAGAGCGCCCTTCTCATGAATCAGCCACGTGTTCAGAAGAAAATAGAAGCACTCTTGTGGCAATGGGAGAAACATGTGCTTTCCATCTTTCTATCAGGCCACCCTTTGATCTGAATTGGGGATGTCAGCAAATCCAATTATGAACACACAGGGTAAAGCAATCAAGCAAATTAAAAGGGGCAAAGGGGCAGGACAGCCAGGGGTGTTAATTAGCAAAGCCGGCCTTTGACCGTGGAGTTCCTCCCCATCCAATAATTATTTGAATTGATAACTGACAATGTGGGGAAAGCTTGAATGTCCTGTTAGTGCTATCCTCTCATGATCACGTGGCATGACACTCAGGCTCACCGGACTTCAAGGAACCATGCATCGGGAAACCATCACACGGGGACAAAAGCCAAACACCAGTGTCTGGGAACCACTGGAATTTTAGCAACTTGATATTCTTACTTCCCTCACCTCAAGAGAATACCTTTCCGGGGGCCTATGGGCATTTTCATAGCTGAACCCACGAGGCAAAGTGGTCATGCATTGGGCCGCAATCAGTTTGAAACCACTAGCAGTTCTGAGGGAGAAAGACTGGACTTTCTACTCCCATGAAACAGTTACCGTCTTGGAAACTCATTGGCGGGGGTGGAGTGGGGGGGGGTGCTATGTGCCAGTATTGACTCAATCATGGTGAATTCTTTTATTTGTGTTTTCAAAGATAAAAATGAGCATGCCAGCCGAGGGGTTAAATCTGCAGGAAGAGAGGTTCAGTGCACAAAAAACATGTAAAAGTCAGTGTACAGATAGAACCAGCATCCATCTGCAAGACTGTTCTACATGTGATTGTCTCTGTAATGCTGGAAGACAGGCCACTGGAACACCATATAAGACAGGGCCAACCAAGGTTTCACTGGAGCTTCCAGATTAATATAAGCTAAGAAGAAATGTCTGGTGATCTGCTTCCCAGAAGTAGCCAAAACCTTATGGGCCACAGCAGAACATTATCCGACTCTGTTGTTATGGAGTGATTGACGGCTGGAAGAGGACAATATGTCTGGTGCAGCAGAAAGCCAATGGGCATGGGGGGTTGGGGGGACAACAGCTGCAACCAGGGACTCAAATATTCTAGCAAAGCTTCTGTTTGACACAAGGTTACCATGAGTTGGTCAATTTGACTATCTTTCTATCTATCTTCTATCTACTTACCTACCTACTCACCTACCTATCAACACATAAGGATTAATATAGGCTAGTGCTTCTTGTTTAGGTCACCCAATAGTTTAAAAACCCAAGACCTCAAAGGTAGAGGTGAGTTTACCACAGCTACAGAGCCGGCAGGTGGAAAAACCAAATCCCTAGTCAATATGAACCAGTATACTGAACTGTCTTGCCCATACAAATTTTTGACTATTTTAAAATAGGTTCAGAGATGCTACTTTTAATATTTCTGCTACATTTTTAAATGACATCATTACTAACTCAAGTGATTCTTTCTTAAGATTAAAAGCTCCTTAAGTACTTCGTTTAGATTTCCATAGATATGTTACTTAATAACATAATTCAGATATCCAGTCTCATCCATTTATAGATCTCCTAAGATCTAAGAAACCAGGTAACCCAATCCCACATCTCTCCACTTTGGAAAATTCAATAAATACCATTTCAAGTGAAAATGGGAGTGATATGGAAAATCAACCGATATGATACTAAAAAGGAAGCTTAAAACGCAAAGAAAACTTGGAGACGTTTTCTCCATAATGTGTCCCGAAGTCTCAATGTACCACAGTCAAAAGACAAAATAGAAAGATGTTGTGTACAAAAATTCCCTTACTTTCAAGTCAAAGAGTGCACGACATCCTTTCTGCTTTTCAATATTGCCTAATACTACAATGGAAGCTAATGAGCAGATACGTGTATTGGGTTTAAAAATTCAGAATAAAAGTAACTCAAATCCAGTTGGCTCAGAAAATCCATAAGAGACTGTCAATGATGTAAATACTTCCCGAAGTCTCTAAGCATGAGGAGATTTATCAGGGACTAAAGATTATTCAGTTAGAAATGGGACACTGAAAAAGTGAGCAAATTGATGACTCTGAAGTTTCAGTGTAGCAGAGTGGAAAGAGTTATGAACAATGATCATATGTCTGGGTTGGAACAAAGCCTCTGGCATTTACTTCCTTATACAACCTCAGACAACTTACTCAACTTCTCTCATGTTGTTTTAAAAAATCTACTAAAAAATATCTTTACACATCAACCACTAAAGCTAAATATGAAGAAATTGAGGATGTTGAGTATGTTTACTAAATTCTGCAGGCCTGAAATCAGTTCAACATAATCCATGTGCCTGAATAATTATGAGTGTTGAAATGTGAACTTTGTAAACAAAGAAGGATTGGTCATTGGGAAAATAGAGCCCTGGAGATAGAAACAAAGTAGGAGATTATATGATAGAAATTTACAAGACCATTGGCTTCTTCATTGTAAATACGTTTTTCAACGATATGAAAGGTGGCTTTCACTTAAATCTCTCTATGTAAAGTACACAGGATTGAACCAATTGCATCTGTGAAAAGAGATGATAAAGGAGCTCAGTATCATCACACAGAAGAAGGCCAAGGGCAAACTGTGAAAAAAATCAATTTCAAATTCAAGTGGAAGCTGAAGAAACTTAAAACAAGTGCACAAGAGTCAAAGTGTCATGAAGACCTGAGCAGATCACATTTTAACTTAGAAATTTGGTGCACTGAACAGTATTGACTAAAGACCAAATGGGTTGTGAGATGATGTCAAGAAGCTAATACATTCACTAGTAATGTATTTGAAAGATTGGTAGTTTATCAGTTGTATATAAGTTTGTAATGTAAAAAATACCAACATAAAAAAGGATTTCAAATCTATTCTGTAGGTTCACAGAAATGTAAAGGTTATTAGGGAACATTAGCTAATTAAGTGCTATTGTTCAGTTACAACTCATAGTATCCTCATATACAAGAGAATAAAATATTGCCTAGCCCTGTAAAAAAAAAAGGAAAGAAAGAAACTAATAGATGCAGGTAGCAAAAGGTCACTGAAAATAGAGGAGGAAAAAAAGACCAAAGTGGGTAGTTGAAGAAGAGACCTGAGATAGTTAAAGTTTATTGTGCCAACCTGGTTGATAAACACATGTGGGGTTAATTGAAGGGTGGAGGGATAAATGGCTTGGTGAGCCTAGCCTTTCAAGTTCTCGGGTCTCTTGCTTTCTGATGGTCGGACTAGGTTGCAGCTGTCTTATCCAGTTCCCTGCTTCAGCTGGCAAGGCTCACTTCCTGCAAGACATTCCTGAGGAGAAGCCACATGGACATGCCCTGATGCAGCCCTGGGTGTTGGAGCAGCTGTGTGGAGACCCCTGCCAGCACTGAGATGCTTATACAATCACCGACTTGGTTTTTCTCCTATAGTCAGCATCATTGCGTACGTTTTGTCAGGTGGAGGAGGACTTTATAGATTGGTGTCAGAGGACGTTATAGATTGGTGGACTAATGCTGGGCTTGTGGGCTCGGGCAGCACTGGGTTGGGATGTTTCCTTGATGTGCACTTAACCTTTATATAAAACTCTCTCTTATACATATGGGTTTCTGTGGATTTGGTTCTCTAATGTACCCAGACTAACACAGGAACCTTAAACTTACTCCTGAGCATGGAGTAGCTAAAGCAAAATAAATGGAAGATCATGTAAAAGCTGAAAAGATTCCAAAGGGGCATTCCAGAAGATGAAATATTATAATAAAGTGTTCCCATAACTGGAGTTAGGAAACCAAAAGAGAATGCCAAAAATTAGTGGTTGCCATTCAACCGTTTCAGGAGGTAGCGTCCTATCAAGAACCAATGGGATTGGAGGAAAAGAGTCCAAGCTGCACTGAAGGCATCAGCAAAACAAAACTCCAAGATGCTATAAAAGAACCTTGAGAAGCTTCAGCCAAGCGGATGCAACCCTGAAGTTATTCACTCATCTACGGCAAGACACTTGGAAGGCAGCTACTTGGCCAACTCACTGGAAAAAATTCACAGCTGTGCCCATTCCAAGGAAAGTTGATCCAGCACAATGCAGAAACTATTGAACGATATCATTAATATCACCTGCAAGTAAAAAAGCATGCTGAAGATGATTCCAAAATGGTTGCAGCAGCACATTTATAGGTGACTGTCAGAAAGTCAAGGTCAATTAGGAAAACATGGACTAAGGGATATCACTGCTGATGACAAATAGACCTTGGCTGAAAACCGAGAAGAGCTGAAAATCATCTTCCTGTGTTTTAATGGCTATTCAGAGGCATTGGACTCTGTAGAACGTAATACATTATGGATGACATTGCAAAGCGTAGGAATTCCAGGACCTTTGGCCATGCTCATGCAGAACCTTTACTAGAATAAGAGATACTTGTTCAAACAGGATAAAAGGATACTGAATGGCTTAAAATCAAAGCTGTGTCAGGGTTATATCTTTACACACTATCTATCACCTCTGTATGCTGAGAAAATAATTGGAGAAGTTAGACTATATAAAGAACAGATATCAGAATTGGTTAAAGACTCATTAGCAACTTGCAACATGCAGATGACACTATCTTGCTTGCAGAAACCTAAGAGGACTTGAAGCGCTTACTGATGTAGATCAAAGACTATAACCTTGGGTATGGATTATCCCCAACAGATAGTAATAAAATTCTCACAACTCTTTCAATAAGCAGCATCATGAATGACAGATAAAAGGGTGACATTGTCATTTTACGTGGATCCAGAGCCAACACCCTTGGAAACAGCAGTTGAAAAATCAAACAACATATTACATTGAGCAATTCATTCTGCTGCCAAGGATATGTCTTTACGTGTTAAAAGTGCAAAGATATCCCCTTGCAGAGTGTGGTGTGCTCCACTCTGAAATACTTCATAGGTAACTAAAAGCTGGATCATGAACAAGAAGGCTAAGACTTGATGTAGTTCAAGCAAAGCATTGGGGAAAGAAATTGAATCTCCCATGGACTAACATAAGGGCAAACAAAGTTGCCTAGGACAAAGGACAACTCGAAGTTGTACTTAGAAGTGATGTGAAGACGTCATGTCACATGCTATGTACATCAAGCAGGAGGGACCAGTCACAGGATAGAAATGTTGTGCTCGGTAAAATGAAGGGTTAACCAATAAGAAGAGAATCTTCATGAAGACCACCAGTGTCTGACAGTTTGTCCCACCGTGGTGACGTGTATTGCTGCGAAGCTAGAAGCGATGTCACCGCTATCGTAAATGTTACCACGCGAATAGATTTCAGTGGAGCTTCCAGACCAACAACGGGCTATGAAGGAGAGATAGGCTGTACATTTCTGAGGATCTACCCATCAACATCCTTATGAATATCGGTAGAACATTTTTCGAGGCTCAAAAGATGGGATAGGCTGTACAGCTCTAAGGGATTAGCCACTGATAATCTTATGAATATAAGGAAATATTGTCAGCTATCGTTCCACAAGATAAGTCTCAATACATGGCTGGGAAGAGCTTCCTCCACTCAGCACAGCCACTCATGGTGCGATGGACGGAGGGAAGTAAATTCTGCTGAAGAGGATTCAACAATAGCTGTAGCAGTACCGTGATGAGGAGCTGCCAGCAATTCAAGTTGTATTCAGAATAGGATGTGGTATGAGGGATAGCTTTACTTACACTAGATGGATTCTGGCTGAAAGAAAGCCGGATAGATGTTTACTATTGTTTTATTGCGTACACAGCAGCATTTAGCTGTGTAGATCACACATACACACACCAGCACACAAAACAAAATAAATGGCCTATTGATAAAACCAGGGGTAGAATGGGTACTCTAGGACACTTCATTGTGCTTATGCGGCATCTGTACACGGACCAAATGCAATGGTAAGAGCAGAAGATAGGAACAACTCATGGTTTAAAATCTGGAAACGTATATACCAGCATCTTATGTTTTCATCATAGTTTTGTTTGCTTAGCAAACCATCTAAGAAGCTAGACGATATGAAGAACGGGACATCAGTATTGGAAGAAGGCTTGTTCACAACCTATGAAACGAAGATGGCACAGCACTGCTTGCTGAAAGTGGGAAGGCCTTAAAGCCCTTGATAGGGCAGCTAAGGGCTACAGCTTCAGTATGGCTGCAACTCAATGTAAAGAAAATAAAAAACCTTCAGTAGACAACCTCCTGATAAACAAAGAAAAGACGGAAGCTGTCGAGCATTCCATTCCATGGGGCCCCCAGTCAATGCTCATGGAAGCCCCAGTCAACAAATCAAGCTTCACTTCATTGGGCAGATGCACTGTGCAAGACCTCTTCAGCGTGTCGAGGCGCAAGGAAATCACGCGGACGACACCAACCATGGCATTTGCGATTGCCTCACGTGCAGGGAGAAGCAAACGCTGGGCAATGCATCTGGGACGGAGTGTTGGGAGAGACCGGTTCCTGGGAAAGGACATGGTAATGGATACAACATAGAAGGGAAGAAAATCAGCGTCGACCCTCAAAGAAATGGATGCACACTGTGACTGCAGCAATGGGCTCAAACATGGCAATCATTGTCCAGGTGGTTCAAGACAAGGTGGTGTTTCCTTCTGCGGTGGACAAGGCCGCCATGACTCGGTGTGGACCTGAGGACACCTCACCATCACAGTTCAAAGACATGACTGGCACACGGATTGGCACAGTGGTTGAAGCAGTGGTCCAAACCGAGCACGGGCTGTGAGACCAGAAGGGGATGGAGCAGCGTTCTGTTGTGTGGCGGGTTGCAAAGAGTTCGAACCACCTCAATGGCCCGTAGCATTAATTCATCCTCAAAATGTGTTCTAGTTAGAGAATCAATGTCACCACCAGGCCCGACCTATCTAATAGGATGGCGTCTCCCCCCAGACGAGAAGAGAAAATGTATTTGAGTGTGCTTTGCAACGAGTTATGCTGTGAATAGCTATTATATTATTACATGCTTATCTGCCCATGTATGATTCAGAGAGGGGGGAAAAAGGGGGGAGCATGGAAAGGGGGAGCTTCGAAGAGGGAGGAGGGGGAAGAGATGAGGAGGGAGAAGGACCGGGTCCTGGAAGGAAGGAATAAAGAGAAATGAAGGGGAGGAGAGAGAGAATGGGGCCGGTACAGTAATAAATAAATCCCCCAGCATGACAGCCTTCCGCTGAAGCCTTCCCCTTCCCCACACCATAATGGCGTGTTATTGCCTATTATCTGTTCAGTCAGTGCAGAGTCGATATTAAATGAGGGGCAGCTGTCTCCGCGTTGTCATGGAGACCCGGTGGTTTCTGGGTGAACCTGCCAGGAAAGCGAGCAGGAGTCAGGTGGAAGGGGTGCCGCAAACGTCATGAGGGCCTGGGTGTCAGGGTGGGAGTGAAGAAAGGCCAGGGGACAGGGACAGGAACGTGACAGACGAAAGAACAGCCCGGAGTGGGTTTGTCATGCTCCGCCTGCCCCTGATAAATCAGCCATTTCGAGAACACAATCTATATTCCGCTGGCCCTTTCCAGCCAGCGTCTCTCCTCTCCTCCCCGGCATCGGGAACAATCAGGGACCCCTGCCTTCAACTCCAACCACGTCCCACATCCTTACCTGGCCTCACCCCTACCCCCCTACGCTGTGCCATCCTAAGATAATGATTCAGGGTCCCTGAAGGTCTAGTCTTCTGGTCACATGACCAGGCTGCCCAAGCCCAACATGTCTTTGATCCTACAAGGTTTGTTTTTTTTTACACTGTCATCGATTGAATTTACATCAGGCTGTAGAAACCATTTAATGTCTCCACCGCATAAGGTCAACACCAACCAGAGCCAAGCAGGCCAGCCTGCAGCACGCACTGCCCAACCCTCCTAGACAGAGGCCGGAGCGCAGTGAGGGGCTGATCTTCCGTCCACGCAAGGGAGCTTCCCCGGATCCTTTAGAAATCCCTCGTTTCAGGGGAAGTAGACGTGGATTTTCACTTTGGGGGTAACCATGCTAGAAGAGCCACACAAACTCTCCAAAGGACTTCCCGTCAGCCCAAACTCATGACTGCCACTTCACTGCCATCACTCAGGAGACACGTGCTGTCCAACTACAAAATTAATGAGCGAGCCTTTTACTCACCTAGAAAGGTTTGGCTTATAAACACTTAATTCATGCATCGCGTGTCTGAGGAGGCTTCAAAAACCTCATGGGCACAATGGAGTTTAAACATAATGAAGCTTTTTCCACGAAGCTGTTTTTGAAGCCCCCTTAGACTTTCAGACTGAATTATCACAAAGACTCTCTGAGGCAGGCGCCATTCCTGCTCTACTGGAAAGGCAGGAAACAGAGGCCCCAGGAGATTCACACGCCAGAGACCTTACACCGAGGAAGACACCAATCCAGGGCTCCAACTCAGGTCTATCAGGTGCCAAAGCTCTCCCTAAAGAAAAGAGGGAATGTCTTGGAGCCCGGTTTTCTGATCTGTTAGTCCTTTCACTTTGGGTCTCAAGCCTCAAACAATGTGACTTCCTTGTCCAGAGCCTGGCTGACTGCATGATGCTCAGAAAATATAAACTGAATTAACAACGCATTTCATTAGAATCCTTAGTTCAGTCTCACGCACCAGCTTATCCATTGTCATTGGCATTATTGCCTGACTTCTCACCGGACTTCTAACCTTGTCCTTCACAATACACTCTCAAAATTATATCCATCCGTAGATGTGCTAATGTCATTCTCCTCCCTAATGCAATGCCTGCAGGACGGATTTCCACTCCAAACAGTGATCCGTTGTGATCTGGATTCTTTTGTGGTCTTGCTGATGCTGTCTCCCACAGACCCATTCCCATTCACTCCCCCAAACATCCTTAGCGTCTGTGCTACTGACCCACCCAGAGTGCTTAAAATATTCAGATAGCCTCCATCCCCTGCATGCCCTTCCCCCTGAGCTCCACTCCACTGCAATTCCAGCCTCATCTCCATCAAAAAGCCTTTGTGATTCCCATGTCTAAGTCAGGTGACCCTCCTCTGTGGCCTCTGTCCCTGGGTCCTTCTGTGGCAGTAATCATTGTGCCACAAGATGACTTTCTGCGAGGTCCTCAGCCACTCAGCTCTGTGTCGCAGCATATTGTAGGTTGTCATTAGATGATGATCGAATGAATTACCCATCTCAGTTGACAAAGAAATAAGGCTATTTCTAAATCTGTACAGACATCGCAACCTGACATTAAACATAATTGATCAAGTGACAAAGGGGTCAATAGCAAGAGTTTCCTTATCCACACTACACCAACTACAAGGCTTCCTAAGCAGTGATTTCCTGTAAGTCACCATCTGTCAGCTAATAATTCAGCACAGTACATGCATGCATACAAGCATAAATACATACATTATGTGTGTACATAAATATAAACATCAGCTTATTGGTTTTCATAAAAAGTGAAAAATGTTTTAATACACAGTGACAGGATATATCCTCTCTGCAGTGTGGCTCTGAGAGACATCAATGGTCGTCTATCTGGTTTGGGGATGAAAATGCTGTCTATCCTTGGGTGTCCAGAACACAAGGAGAAGTAGTGACATTTAAGAATTCCATCAAGGACTCCAGTGTAACCTCCCAAATGTCAATGTACAGCAGGGGACAGATCTATGCCAGGAGATCTAAACTAGGACTTCTGCCACCTGCACCAACATCCTCGTGATTTAATTTCTCTTTTATGTCCTTGGCTCTCTTTAGGCCTCAGCGTTGTTGTTTTTTCCCCTCTCTTTACAAAAGGCCATTCGCTCATGTCTTCATTTTTCATTCCAAAGGCTTGGAAACAGACCCTTCCCATATCCCTTATACACGAATCAACTTCTGAAGCCAACAGTCTTGTCTGCCTTGCTTCATGGCACCTAGGAGGGAAGGTAAGGCCCTTTAACAGTAAGTTCTTCCTACAGGAGCGCCTTAAACTTATAGCTAGCACACACACACACACACACAACATTACCTAGTGGCAAATATTTGGGGGGTGGGTAGCAGCATAGCTTGAGCAGCTCTTTCACTCATGACAGACTGAGACAAACTGCCGTTACTCAAATAGTAAACCATACAGAAATACTTCTTATTTGAAGGAAAGCACGCTGTTCTATACATATTTTTACCCTCAGTCTCACCAGACGCAAGTCAGGCACATTATAACAGAACTGACTTGAAGAAGGGACAGTGAGAATATTCAGACTCCAGAGATGGACACTGATAATGGAAAGAGTTAAGCAAAGGGAGGCCAAGTTATGGACTTAGGAAAGAGAGTCACATCCCAGATCTGCCCAAAGGTCTTGGACCTTGGTCTTTTGGAATTCACAGAGAAGTCATCAAAAAGAGGCAGATGAGAAAATATGGGGGGAATTCCCATGAAGGCTCTCAGGAAAAGAAACCTTTTTTAAGGACTCACTGGGGGTTTCCAAAGATCTGATCTTCCTGTAGTAATATCATACCACTGGAACGGATGTTTTTCCTTAGTAGAAACATTATTGAGTATCCCAAAGTGTCAGGAAAGCAGGGGTGGGGATCCCTCTGGAAGTCTCTGGACACTCCAAGTCTTCTCACAAAGTTTACAACAGCCTGAGGTCCAACAGACAGTGAGGTGGTGTCCACAGAAATTCCAGGCATGCCAACCCCAATCTCAGGAGCCTCATCCTGGAAGGATATTGTGGAGAGGTCAGAGAGTAGGAAACTTGAAGACTGTCTAAAACCATAGCAGGGTACGGAGAATGAGTTCTCCTCCAATAGATATGGTTCCTCTGTAAACACTTGAGGGAACACAGTACTTGAAGAAAAGCATTGCACTTTTTAATTCTCCAATAAAGTCTAATTCTTTTTACTTCTGAAGCATTCTTTGGTTTTATAAAAGAGATTGAGAGGTGATTGTTCACACAAAAAAAAGGGTGCTGAACAAGATATTCCCCCAAATTGATTTATTTTCTTTCTTCAAAAAAGACCTAGTTTCATCCAAGATCAGGTACTAAATTTTCTAGTACATGTAGTACTGCCAGCAGAACATTTTAGATCAAAGACTCTTTATTGAGCATTTAGGACACAGTGGTAACTCAAAACCCAAACCGACGGCCATCAGAGTCATCTGATTCATCTAACCCAAACCCAGGTGACTACCAGTGAGCTGGCTCTGATTCAGAGTAGCCCTCAGAGGGTATAGTAGGACTGGCACTGTGAGATTCTGAGAAGATAATTTTTACAGGAGTAGACAGCCGTATGTATCTCCCATGGGGTAGCTCGTGGTTTTAAACTGCTGACCTTGCAGGTAGCAGTTCAACTCATGACTTACTGTGCCACCAGGGCTCCTTTGTGACTTTTGGACTCAGAGACCATAAAACCCAAACTCACTGCTGAGATGGTGTCGATTCGTACAGATCCTATAGGGCAGGGTAGAACTTCCCCGGTGAGTCTTTAAGACTATAACTCTTTACTGGAGTAGAGAGCCCATCCCAGGGAACAGCTGCTGGTTTCAAACTGCCGACCTTGTAGTTAGCAGCCCAACTCATACTCACTGCTCCACCAAGGCTCCTAGGCTCAAGACATACAGATTTGCATAAAAATGACCCTTCCCTTCAGACGTTGACAGCAAAGTGGGAGCAACAGGAAGCGGTAGTGTAAATATAGGTGAGTCCCTGGATGGCATAATGTTGAAGCATTCAACTGTGATAGAAAGACTGCTGATGTGAACATACCCAGAGAGGACACAGAAGAAAGGCCTGAGGATCACCTTCCAAAAAGCCATAGCCTTGGAAATGTGACGGAGCAGGTCACCTTGGTACACCGAGGGTGGGTGCCCAAGGATTGAAATCAACTCAACAGCAACCTGTGTGTGTGTGTGCGTGTGTGTGTGTGTGTTGACACTCTCAAAAGACACACAGAGAAGAGGAATTTAGCAAGACTGGAAAGAAGCAAAGATAGGCAGGGATGGTTTTCTGGGTGGGGAAACAGCTGAATCAAGCCTAGAAGAATGAATTGGAGTTTTCCAAAGGAAAAGGAAGAGTTTCCAGCGAAGGGAAGCAACATGATCGAAGAAAATATAAATCACTGCTTTTAACTAAAACTGCCAGGCCAGGGGATAGATAGCCTTGGCATTTGGCCATAAAGTAATCCTAGGGGAAATCATGAAGGAGATATTCACTGAGAGCAGCTTATAGCCACAACACAAATGTATGTTTTTCATGTGAATACACAAAGCTCTGGAAAATGTGCCCAGTGCTGGAAGGGGAAGACACAGCTCTTTGATTTTTCTAGTTTAAAGAAATTCTTCTCGTCTTATGTCCGTGTCCCTCTTCCTACCTGATCTGTTTAATGCTTCATCTCCTCCCTCCTCCCTCCTCCTCCTCCTCCTCACACTTTCTTGCTGCTTAAAATAGCCATCATCTATCTTCCCACCCACATGTGTTGTTCCACTAATCCTAAGGAATTAAAAACATGTCAGCACAGAGACGTGCGCCTAAGCAGCCACATGAGGACTCTTTATGTTGAACTGCAGGCCTATGTCCTCATTTCAAGACACCCGATGCACAGCACCCCTCCTCTGCGAAGACGGTCCAATATTTACATGTGTACACACTTTGCACACCGCTGAAAACGGAAACCGCTTCCAGCTTGTCAGATATGGTTTACGGTCACACCACTAAACATGTGTGAAATGTGACTCTTCTGGTGACTTTATTATTTTTTTTCCAAGCAATCCCAACAAATGTCGATGTTTAAATATAGCACGCGTGGCCTGTATTTGCCACGGCTGCGTGTGATGAGTGAAGACAGGAGAAGGAGCGATCATATCCAGAGATGGGGCCGTTCGTATTTTTCACCACCGTGCACACTAAAGCTCCTTTGTCTGGTAGCATTTTTATCTGACATTAAATTTCCAGCTCTCACTGGGCTAGTTTTGATCTGACCTGAATGTCAAATGAGAGGCCATAGGCCCAATATATAATATTCTCTTGGATTTTCCTCCCATCTGAATTTCTTTTAACATTCAAATCAATGTCTGTCTCCTTCTTTTACAGGCCAAATCATTTACTTCCAGCAGGTTCTGTGTGCTCGGGTTCAGCCTTTTCCTCAGAGCAGGCTCCAAGGAGGTTCTTTAACTCATACAAATTAGATGTCAAGATATTACTGACGTGCCCGCCTTTCTCAGAGAGTAACCATTGTGACATCAAAGGTGACTCTCCTCAGACAAATACAGGGAGCTTCCTTAGGAGCCTGAGCGGAGATTGGCTGAAGCCACCAAAGAGCAAAGACACCATCTGGTCCACCTGGGGGTCAGGAGGGAATAGAAAGAAATCCAAAATCCTTTGCCTTGTGCTCTCTCTTTGGAAGCACGCCTCTAGAATCACGCCCTGAGGAAAATCTTGGGAGAGGCATCTTCTAAGTGCCAAGAGTGTGTTCTCTGTCCCTGGGGGTCCTTTGTGACGGCCTTGAGAGCAGCAGCAGTCCGTTTCGTCTTAACACCCGTGTTGTAAGGATTTTGTTGGAAACACTGTTGACTTTGAACAAGCGGTCTCTATTTTTATCATTCTGAATTTGACTCCTCAGGGGGCCGTTACAAGTATGGGAGGTTGAATGGACAGGAGGATAAGAAGTTGCTTTTCAGAAGGCCACATGAGGGCTGGTCGCAGGGCTCAAGGAGAGCGCTGTGCCTCTGCCCTGGCAGGACTTCAGCTCCCTCAGACGTAGATGTCTCTCCAAAAAGATCAACTGAGGCAAGCAATGGCTTCCATTCTTTTCAGAGCTGAGCAGACATTGCTGGTAGAAGGAAGCGTGCTTGCCCCATTGATAGTCAACATTGAAATAAACCTCAGAAAGGCTCCAGGTTTGCCTTATCCCTCAATTCTCCCTTGCTAAAAGGGCTCTACATTCGTGCGTACTCTGTTGCCGATGCTCTGGACTCTGGGTGTGCTTTTGTGCACTGTTCTTGGGGGGTTTCCTCTGTATGATCATAACCCAAGAGACAGACGCATCAAGAGATATCCCTGTGACTCTCCATCCTCATGGCATGGTCATAAACAGAAGAATGGTGCTTGTGAGAACACACACCCACACCCACACACACAATGGAAAAGAGAGAAGAGAGGGGACTAGGAAATCTAGGATCCAAATCCTTATTTCCAAAGCTGGATTGACATTGCTCCCAATGGATTCCTATCAGTGTGACTCGTGTCCAGTGGTTGGTCTCTTTAGCTAAGGGACTAGCCTCCTGAGGTCCCCAGCAGCCAGGACAAAGCCTTCTCCCGGGGCTCTGACTGGTGTTCATCATCACCCGCACGCACAATTATCCCAGTGGCCAAGTGAACATCAGCTATTATCATCATTCCTAATGATGGCTGTGTAGAGGTCTCTTAAGAAATATAATTAAGTTTAACACACCAAGTGATAAGAAAAAATATATATTAATCTGTCTTCTCTCCTCCCTTAACACCCGCCCAGAGCGCCTTGCTCTTCCTGCATTCTCTGTAAGACCCTGTACGCTTGCTCCGTGGCTTCACAAGTGGGCTAGTCAAAGGGAATGTTTTTCCTCAGAGGACAGGGCAATGGGCTGGGAGCCCCCAATGCTGCTGAAGGCAACCCAGGATTTCAGTGAAAGGGCTCTTGACTGCAAATCTCCAAACTGAAAAGTCGATCAATCAATCAAAGCATAATGGATAAAGAAATGAGAGTCCGTGGGAATCAAGCATCCGGGCACTTGCATGTCACAAAAGCAAACAAAGCAGAAGACAGGCAACAAGCAGGCAATGGAGGAACCTTTAGCTCCACTCCCCAACCCCCCACCCCCGCCCCTCTGGCCAAAGCATGTGAGAATGCTCAGTTCAGGGCAGGGGACATGTTGCTCCAAGCAATCGTGTTGCAGAGATGATTCCTGCTCCTCAATCAGCTGTTCATGGCCTCCCAGCAATAACAAACTGCAAACAAATGAAGGAACTTTAGGACCTCAGTGTACCACCTTGCTATCTGGCCGCACTAAGCTGAGCACAGATCATGCCAACAGGCTCCTGATACCCCACGAGACTCTAGCTCCCCACCTAAATGGCAGTAGATCAAAGAAAGCCGTCAGTCCACTCCTTCCCCTGTCAAGGTCAACTGAAGGAGTCTTTGCAGACACAGGCTCCAAAACTGGTCTAGGAGCCAAGGCTTGCCTCTGATCATTTCTGATTAGCAACCCCCAAGAATGTGAACTGACACGCCTAGACCCCACCAGGGATTCAGGTTCGTGAGAAGTCAGATGAGGAATTAGATCTGTCTAGGACCCAACCCTCTGAAAGTAGGACCATTACTCTCAGACCAAAACTGTTCCCTCTGAGATTGGGCAGTCCAGAGTCAGCCTAGAGACCCTCTGATGCTTTTCCATTCTTCAGGATTTCAGTCGCAGCAGGATGGATCTACACTGCAGGGGTTCTCAACCTTCCTCATGCCGCAACCCTTTCATACTGTTCCTCATGTTGTGGTGACCTCCCACCCAGAAAAGCATTTTTCGTTACTACTTTATCACTGTAATTTTGCTACTGTTATGAATCGGGTGACCCTTGTGAAAGGGTCATTCGGCCCCCAAAAGGGTCATGACCCACAGGTTGAGAACTGCTGATCTAGGGTGATATATCAGTCAGGTGTTAGTCTGGGTAGACTAGAGAAACAAATTTGTAGACACTCATATGTGGAGAGAGGGGGAAAAAATGAGGAGCTGATACCAAGGGTTCAAGTAGAAAGAAAATGTTTTGATGGCAACAAATATGCAAATGTGCTTGATACAATGGATGGATGGATGGATTGTGATAAGAGTCATATGAGTCCCCAGTAAATTATTTGAAAAAGGAAAACAAAATTTTTAAAAATATTTTATTAGGGGCTTATACAACTCTTATAAATTTTAAAGAACATTATATATGAGAGCAATTGAATATTGAAAAAACATCCCAGCCCAGTCCATATCAAGTCCATAAGTCCAGTATTAGCCCATGTGTCTGATACCAATCTATAAAGTCCTCTTCAGACTCACAAACCACATGCAACAACACAGAATGCAGGAAGATCACAGGCCAGTGGGTCTAAAGTCTTGTGGATCCAGTGGCAGGGGTCTCCATGTGACTTCTTAACCTCCAGGGCTCTCGCATAGTTACATATGTCTTCTCAACAGGAATGTCTCACAGGGAGTGTGTGTGTGTGTGTGTGTGTGTGTGTGTGTGGTGGCTCCAGCAAGCTACTTATCTCCTTAGCACCCCCAAATGAGGTCATCAAGCTGCAACCTGATCGACAGGAGAAACTCCACCCCTTCACTCTTAAGTCTCAAATTGACAAGATTATGTAACGATCACAGCCATGAGGAGTCAAAACAATCACCCTATTTGCTTTCCTCTGAAGGCCACCTGTATCACACTGGGACCATTCCCTGTGAACCATGAGTGATGACCAAAGAACCCCAGGAACTGAAGGCCTTGAAGACAGAAGAGCAATCGTGACGAAGTGGTGACTCAGGTTCTAAAACCCAGGCACGGGTCACCAGGGAGTAGGGAAGCTTGCTTCCTTGCTAGCTTTTCAAGGTAGATCCCTCTGGCATTAAGAATAAATATAGAATACAAAGGGACTTCAAACGTTTGTGGGAAACTCTCATCTTTTCATCCATTTTTCCATAAACAGTTCGAGGTCCTTTTGAAGACGAGAAGCAAACACAAACATGGCTTGCTACCGGGGCAAGCCGAAAGCATATAGAGCCTATACCTCTACATCTTCAAACAGAAGACTATTACATCCTGCGTAATTTCAGTAGAATTCATCAACCTGGGTGACTAAAAGCAAGGCGACAAACCATGAGATGCCTCATGAGTTAAAAGTCGGGGTACCTTTCAGATGATGTCACTGTGATTCATACCAAGCAGCACATCTTAAATGCAGCCATTGAGGAATGGAGCAGGCAAAGCACGCTTCCAAGGAGTTCTCAGTGTGTGTGTTCTCAACCCTCTGAAAGGCCGGCTTTTGAGAGGTATGCGCTTCCCCTCCGGGAAGAAATCCCAAGGTGGAGAAATTTAGCTGAGCATCTTAGGAGCCTAGATGGGTGGGGATAAAGAAGAAGCTCCCAAGAGGGTAGCCATAAGGATGTTAAAAAAAATCTTTTTTTCGAAGTATCAATATGCTCTGGCTGTTCAGTGGCGAGAATTGCATGAAGAATGACTCTCAGGGGTTAGTCAGCCAATGAACTGAAGTTCTGTTTCACTTCTCCACAAGGCCTACGGCCAAAACAAGGGGTCTGAACACAGTTCGAGAACACCAGGAAGAGAGGATCGCTCACAGATGGGCGGATTTAACCACGGATCCCACGAAAAGGGTTTATTGGTGTTCCTTACACGTTATCAACATCATCCCTGGAACAATGCACTTGAAGGTTGTCATAGATTGAATCGTGTCCCCTAAAAATACGTATTCAAAATCCCATCTTCCACACCTGTGGGTAAAAGCACCAGCAACACACTGCTCACGGGCTTGGCTGCAAATTGAAAAGCTGGTGGCCAGAATTCACCCTGTGTCTTTGTGTGGAGAGATCTGGTAAGCAAGGTTAAAAAATCCTAGAGCCACATTTCTGATGAGTTCATTCCAACTCCCAGAGAACCTACTGGACTGTCACATCTTTCTTCTATCAAGAGGATGATAGGTTTGAGGTGCTTGGCCGCTAAACAAAAGGTTGGCTGTTCAAACCTATCATCCTCTTGATGGAAGTGAAGTATAAATATCTTTAAGTTGGGGCTTTTTGTTTTGTTTTTTAAGCACCAGCTGGTAGAAGCCACCTGCTCACCCATACATCCCAACCATGCTCCCCTCTTGGAGCTCCTGGATGACCACCAGATTGCAAAAGCATGTGAAAGCATGGCCTAGAAGAAGGGAATCACATATCAGTGTGGCTCTGTTGGTGGCCACCCAAGGCCAGTGTCAATCCAGGACAAAACTGGGCAGTCGGTTCATGTGTCCTCTAAGCCCCGTCTTATCACTAAAGACTGCATTGGCTGAATGCAGTTGTAGGTGGTACTTCAGTCTGTGAGTTGGGGACAAGTGACATTCTTGCACTGGAGTGAAAGCTCCATCATCTCATGTGTGCACTGTGTCAACTCTACCTACTGCCTGGCCTGCGTCCGGCTCATGCCACTGGATCCCCATGACCACCCAGGGAGCCCCTTCTCTTCCAAGGACCCAATTCTCTGTTCCTCCCTCTTCCTCTTTTTCCTACTCCTGGGACCCTCTCAGTGGTCCTTCTGTCCTCCCATGTGTCCTGGCAGAAGGTCCTATTCCCCAAAGGCTAAAGAAATCTCCCCACAGCATGAGCCTAGAAGGATCTGGTTAATGAACAGAAGGATAAAGGGGCCAGGTTATTAACTATGTGCTTGGGAAGCAGGGGTCAAGACATAAGACTGACTTTCTTATAAGTAGCCAGCGAGACCATTCAAAGGAAGAGCGGAACATCCTATAAGAGGGACTCGTTGAAACCCTCCATAGTTTGACGAGCAGGGCTACATGCCAGAGGACGCTGTATTTTCAAAGAATCCCTCTAAAATATTGGACATGTTTTATTTGGTTCCATTCCCTATCCCCTGGCTTAAATTGGTTGAAGGGGAAGTAGAAGGACAGGGAATGTCTGCTCAAAGGTTAAGCGGAGTGGGCCCAGCCTCGCCCCTGCCTCATAGACATTGAGACCCTCCTCTGGCCATGTCTTTTCTGCCCATTGTACTTCTTCGTGTCTCCATGCATTAGACATCTTGTCTATTACAGGAGAGAGTAAGGGGATTCCTAGAGAGAGCTCTCTGTCTGAGCCCAAGATCCACAATGCACACATGACCTCCAGAAATCCAGCCTGTTTGGTGCAGCCAGTGTCTGCAGTTCTAACCTTCGCCTAGACTCTCCTTCCAGTTTACTTAAAAAATCCCCTAAAGCCTGCAACAAGACGTCTTACAAAGACCCGGAGTCCCGGAGACAGCAAATAAGCCCAGAGTGCCTTGTTCCTCTGCAAACATTAACCTGCTACTGAGAAGTTGACTCCTTCTACTACAATGACATATAACCTTCCCTTCAGAGCCCAATGTTAAAAAACCTCATCCACATGAACAGGCCCCAATCAGGGGTGTTAATTAGAAAACCACATAACGATGTCCGGCCAGAGACTGCATCTAGCAGGGGCAGAAGTGACCCAGCAGACCCACGGCTGGGAAAGCAGACTGCAGGTGCCTACATTGCCCTGAATCCCAGGCACCTGACATCAGAAGGTACAGGCACATCCCCTTCAGCAGCGGGTGCTGTGTGATTCTGAACCTCAGACATAGGAGGGGTAGCAGCCCTCTGCCTTCATCTCAGGTTAGGAGCTGGGCTGTCAGGAGAGCACCCCTTGGCACTCTGTGTTCCTATCTCTGCAGCACCAAGTCCTCACTGTGGAAGAGTTGCTGGGCCTGCTGCTCTGTTGGGAACACTAGAGGGCAGCAGAGTCCCATGCACTCTGTGTGCACCACCTGAAAGGAAGTCGTACAGGGTACACAGACACTGCCATGTTCCTCAGATGGAAGGCTGCGGTCATCATCCAGCAAAACGAGGACTCCAGCATCTGATACTCGGTAAGGTTGACCAGGCTCTGCTTAATCTTGTCTACTGGTCTATTGACGTTGGCCCACAGCTGTGAGTCAGTGAGTTCTGTGTCTTCCAGAAGGGTGGGTTTTGAAGTCTTCTGGCTGCTATGTCTACCGAAGCCAGGCACGGTCAGCCAACGTCCACGTCTCCCTGGAATGGCAACAGCCTGCCAGGAAGGCTCAGCCACCATGTCCTGCCCTTGCCACTTGCACCCCACTGAGCCGTGGCTTCCCTGGAGGGACAGAGAGGGAGGCAGCAGGCAGCATTGAAAGGATTCACACTGGGACAGTGGGGAAGGCCAGTGGACAATCGAATCTGATCCTCCCACATCACAGGTGGAGGAACTTAGGTCTGGTACATTTTGTTGACTTGCTCAAGGTCACACGTGGGAGAGTCAAATCTGAGCTTGGGGTCCCACAGGTCCCTAATGCGTTTCTTCGTCGCCATATCCCCCACAGCCATTGTTGGGGCTCCTTGTGAGACACAAATTGGCAGTGGAGGTAGACAGAAAGGGGCCTGGTGGGGGGTCAGGGAGTCTGGTTTCAGCAAGTTCTTGACAATCAGATTCAAATGCCTAAAGGGAAATAGCGAAGGACTTTGGGAGCACAAAGACGATCTTGACCAGTAACATCAAGAGAAGGTTTGTGCTTAAAGTCCTGCTAGCCAATAAGCAAAGATATTCAAAGAAGTGGGGGGGGGGGGACCAACCACTCACCGGCATCCAGTCAATTCTGACTCATGGGGACCCTACAGAGCAGGGGAGAACATTTCCCAAGACTGTAACTCTTCACGGGAGAAGAAAACTCCTCCTTTCTCTGTGGCTGCAGTTGGTGGTTTCAAACTGAGAATCTCGCAGTTAGCAGTCCAGTGCTATGCCCCCTGGACCCCGGGTCCAGTGATGTCGGTGGGTAACAGGATGTTCCTGTAGAGCCCCATGATGCCTTTAGAATGATGGTTTTAGAGAAAGCACCCTTCAGATTTTAAAGCCATGTCATAGTGCATTAGGATTTAAGACATGGCTTTATTCTCCTTGGGATCAATAAGCTTTTGTCTTAACATTTAGAAAGAGAACTTTTTTTTCCTCTTGAAGAGTTCTAGGTGCCAGTGAGTTACCTAGGGGAGACATTTCATTTAGGAGGCTCTTCTGTGTGTTTCTGAAACCCATCCAGAAGCTTGCTTTGCCCTCTACCCTGTCTATACTAGAACCCAGTCAGCCCGCATGTTGACAGCACCCAGGCCTCTCTGCTCCTGCACAAGCTCCTTCAGCATCATAATGGCCCGTGTCAGGGGGTTCACTGTTTTTAATCAGCAACTCTTCTGTGTGTTTCAGGGTGAAAAGAAGGAGGATCAGGGCATCCCTGAGATAGTCTACTTGTTGATCTGGACTCCTGGGGATTTTCCCAGCCTTCTTTGCTTTGCCCAATACCAAATGGAAATTTCCTTGACTCTCCCTCCTTGCTATTTGATCTCCTGTAGCCATCAATAGAGAGCTATTTTCTCTCCATTTCCATTAATTATTCTGTTTAGACTGTGCCCTCAGAACCTTGGCAGAGGTGGGAGGAGGGCAGCGACTTTATTAATGAAGCTATTATATTACTTCTAAAGGTACTGATGATTCAAGAAGGCAAACAAGGGCCACCTGGGTAAGGAGATAAGAAGTCATGAGTCCCCCCCCCGCCCCCCCACCCCGCTTCCCTTTGATAATTGTCAGGCCCATTGCTGGTCACGTTCTTGTCAGCAGCCTCCGTGACTCTTTAAGACTATAATGCACACAAGTCTAATGGTTCCACAAATTGGTGTTGTCAGGGCCAGAGTAATAACACCTGCATTTTATTAGTGGTACAAGGATTAGTAATAACACATTTAGATGGTACTTTAACCAGAAAGCTTTTACATCTATTATCTCACGGAATTCTCAAAACCCACCTGAGAGGTGGCTTTGAAGAGGCACTAGCAACTCTGTTTGACAGGGGGGGGGGGGGATTGCAGCGCAGAGGTAACCAACGTCTTCCCTAAACTCCGGGACCAAGGCAAGGTAGTACCAGGGCTCTGCCTCCCTCAGATCCACTCACCCCCCAAATAAAGATCTTCATCTCCCCTCATGGCCTACAGCATAACCAGCAAGGTGTGCTGGGCTAGAAACACTGTCTGATGGAATCTCAAGTTTCCATTTGGATTTTACTATTCTATCTGGAAATACAGTGTGGCAGTTAATAGCCAGGGCAAGGAGGGATATCAATACAAGACAAGTAAACAGCAATCAATTAGTACTGTAAGGCTTTAATTGGCCTCTCATTCTTAGCACTACTGACATTTGTGGCCACACTGTTCTTTGTCATCCTGTGCATCATCGTAGGAGGCTTAGCTGAACATCCCCATCCTTACGAGTAGATGCCCAGAGGACCGTACACTCATTCGGGACAAGTCAACCAAAGAGAGCATCCTGCATTCAGATACTGCCACAGGGCCCCTGGAGTGGAAAATTACTCCAGATTGACTTATGGTACTTAGTCGCTCTCTCTCTTTCCTTCCCTCCCACTCTCCCTTTCTTTTATTATCCTACCCCTAATCTTTCTTCACACATAAAAACTATGAACAAAGAATGCCCAAATTCCATCTCTTTTCTGAGTTGGAATCTCTGTTCTGTCCCCTCCCTGGGAGGCGATGTTGGGTGAGCTATCTCTTGGAGCATCCCTTTCCTTATTTATTGATTGGGATTCTGCCATCCGCCTTCCAGGCTCATATGAGAAAGCAATAATGTGATGTAGATCGAGGCTGAGCTTGGCGTCTGAGTAAACATCTGATAGCTCACAGCCCTTGTTCCTGGGGCTGAAAGAGGTCTTGGAGCTCATGGTTGGCCAATTAGAAGGAAGAGAGACAATCTCGAGGCAGCGGTTTTCAACCTGTGGGTCACGCCCCATTGGTAGTCAAATGACCCTTTCACAGGGGTCCCCTGATTCATAACAGTATCAAAATTACAGCTATGACATCACTATGAGAATAACTTTATGGTTGGGGGGGTGTCATCACCACATGAGGAACAATATTGAAGGGTCACGACATGAGCAAGGTTGAGAACCACTGCTGAGGTCATGGTAGCTAGCCAAGGGGAACAAGGCTGATCTCACGTCGGGGAGCGTTTGCTCCCCCTGTGTGGCTGCAGAAAAAAGCTGTTGTTGCTGGCAGGTTTGTCCTGGGAAATCCGACCCTGTGGCCCAGCCTGAAGGTTCACGTTCTAATCACGGCCCCTGGCTGTTGTAGTTACATAATCTGGTGTCAGGCTGGGACTTGGGAGGATTAAAAGTGAAGGGGCGGAGTCTAGTCTATCAATAGGTTATAACCAATGAGGCCTCTGTGTGGGCATGACCTTCCCCTGAGAATCCTGGGAATTCTGGTGTGTTCCTCCTCAGAGGCAGGAGACACTTCTCTCTCACGACTTCACTCCCCTGGAGACTCTCTACTGACAAGGAGGACTCCCTGCGAGACATCCCTGAGGAGAAGCCGCATGGACCATCCCTGATGCAGAGAACCATACACCTGGAGAAGTCACGTGGAGATCCCTGCCAGTGCTGAGATGCTTACACCGCCGCTGGGGCCACGGACTTTCTACCCACCGACCTGTGATCATCCTGCATTCGGTGTTATTGCACGTGTTTCCTGAGTCTGAAGAGGACTTTATAGATCAGTATCAGACATATGGGCTAATATCAGACTCATGGGCTTGGACTAGATTAGGTTGGGATGCTTTCTTAATGTACAACTACCCTTTATATAAAACTCTCTTACACGCACATGAGTTTCTGTGGATGTGTTTCTCTCATCTACCGGGACTCACACACTGGCCCGGAAGGTCCTAGAGACTGCATTCTGCTCCCTTCGCTCCTTCTCGCCCGACATTGCCCTTTGGGTTATTATTGTCGTTGTTCTTAGAGCACCAGGCTTCTCCTGACTCTGCCTCCTGCCTGGAACAAGTTTCTCCTTGAGCTCCTCATGCCCCCGCCCTTTCCTTCACTGGGGGTCTCGGTTTAAAGTTCAAATCAAAGTCGCCTCCACTGCTGCTCACCTTCTCTTTCATGATCTTCCCGTTCGTACTTAGCCCTTGGAGAAGCTTTCTACACTTATTTTGGGGTCTGCAATCCCCTCGGGAATATTAGCTTCATGAGACCAAAGACTTTGTTTTGCTCACAACATTGCCCGACACATAGAACAGTCCCAGGACTGGAGGACATGGCCCGTAGACATGTGTTGAATAAAGGTATAAATTAGTTCCTCAAGGGCCAGCCCCCAAAGGACTTACTTCCTCAAGGGCTTGTGTCCTTGTCCCTCCGGCTCTGTAAAGCATATGTTTGGAATTCCTACTTTTTAATTGACTTGATGTCTTCCTGAGCCCCAGCTCGGATCCCTGGACACTAGTAAGTCTCTGAGGAGCTTGCCTGAGAGACCAGCTCTGTCCTTGAAGAGATGTCTCCTTAAAGGGAAGCAAGCACAGCCCCATAGTGTCTTATTGAATGTCCCAATTCCCCATCACTAAAATGGCCACTGGCATCAAGGAGTCAGAAATGGGCTGAAAAAGGCAGGCTGGCCATGGCCTCTTGGGCCAATGATAACTCCCAGACTGCACCCAGGAAGGACCTCTGAGGAGGTTGGTGTCCTTCAAGACGTTGGGCATCCACTGTTTCTCCTGGAAGCCATCCCAGCCTCGACAGGAGATGAGACCGACTATTCCTATTCCGTGGGAAGGGGGTCCTTCAATTCAGACCCTCAGTTTGAAGCTCCCCACAATTGAGGTCCCCATTTCAAAGCAGAAGTCCGGTCTGCAGTGGACTGCATGGGCCTGAGGACCGGGGACGGGAATGACGGCGCAGATCCTGCAGTCACACACACACTGCCCGTGAGCCGGCGGGCCTCACGAGGTCTGCTCTGCCCACCCCCTCGGAGACCTTGTCCTTCACGAGGAGGGCGGGCAGCTCAGCCTCGCCTGGGAAGCACGCCCTTGGTGCCGGTGCTGCTGCTTCCACATTTAGACTGCATCGCATTACCTCACTGCCAGCCAATCGGCACCTCTCGAGGCTCTGCACACACGTTCACCCCTTTGCCACAGAATTGCCTCATGCCACGCTCTGCTCCCGGAGCAAGCTGCACTGGGTGCCAAGGGCCGACTGGGTGGCAGGGCCTGGAGGCAGGCGTGGAAGAAGAGTATCCGTGCTTCCAGCCAGAAGCACCAGCCTCCTCCTCGCTCCACATTCTCCTTGGCCGTGCCCACAGCACTGGCATCCCCAGCAAGCAACCATCTCCAGGGCAGAGGCCCTTTCGGGGGCGACTGGAACAGCCAGGGGCTGGAGAAACGGTGATGCAAGATGTCAGCAACCTTAGAAGGAGCATGGCTCAAACTCGCCCTCCCAGCCACTGGGCTGCCAGATAAAAAGGCTAAGAACCAAGTTAGGCCAGCCTGCCCCTCCTTGCCAGTTCTCACCTCCTCCCTCACCTCCTCCCTCAGCTCCTGGCTCTACCCACAGCCTCTCCAGCCAGGAAGCAGAAGCGCAGAGAGTGGCTTTCAAGGAAACCGGTGGATCCTCTAGGCCTCTTTCACTCCCCACGTTGTGAGCGACTTTCCTAGAGCCATGGCCCATGCTGTCCACAAGGCATCATAAGGCTAATCAAGTAATCGCTCCCGCAAATCCACCGGGCCCATGCCTGGGAGAGCTGGCGCACAGTGGGGGACGGACACCAGAGAGAGAAAGGCTCCCAGACTTCCTACAGAGCTGTACCACCAAGAGCCTCAGGCAGCCCCAGGTTGTCCTGGGAGCTGTCTGCAAAGGCCCCCAGCTTCCTTCTAGCCTGAGACTCTCAGAGAAGAGCATTTTAGCTTCCTGTGGTCTCACTTTCAAGGCTGTTTTCCTCCAGGTACAACCAGAGATGTTGATATCTCTGTAAATAGAGAGGGGGTGGCCAGAGGCTGAGGCGGAAAACCGTGACAAATCTTCATGAGATGTTCGATATTTTACACAAACACAGTGCTCCGGCAGCAGCATGGCTGCGTGTGCATATTGTTAATAGCTTCCCATGCACGGAGGAGAACATGGGGTCAGAGAGCTCCGAGGAGAGACCCTGACGAGGAGCAGGGCACCGGATGGATTGGAGGTCTCCCTCCATGGAGTGTGTGTCTGTGTGCACCAGGAAGGGGTCGGCGGCTGCGGACATCAGAGCTTCCATCCCTGCGGGATTTGCCTGGTCCCTCTGCACCTTCCGTGAGATGACAGGGTCCTACTCCACCAGTCCCTCTCTGGGTAGGGGCAGTCCAGGCCCAGCCGCCATCATCTCTCTTCTCCAGTTCCCGGCTCATTGCAGTGCATGTCTGACAAGGGGTGGCCAAAGCACACTCACCAGGAAAAACTTGCCATTGTAGCAGCACAGCAAGCCCGAGACACCCAGAGCCGGCTGCACAGGCCAGGCTGCTGCACTGAGAGGGGTGGTGAGGTTTTATGGAAACCAAACAGTGGTGGTGGAAGAGGGCTACAAAGGAAAACTCATTTGGGCGGGGTGGGGGGGTCTTGCTTGGATGACTGAGGAACCCACACTGTCACATTCTCGTGTCCCTTTGTGGCTCTCAGGGGATGCACCTAGCATAAAGATGCTGATTTTTCATGAAGCCAGAGTACCGGTGGAAAGGAGTTCTTCACAGGAAGCTCAGAGCAGAGAATGATGTTTGGGGAGCAGACATTACTCCATCTCAGAAGAGAAAATGAAACAGCAACAAAAACCTCACTGCCATGGAGTCCAGGCTGAGTCAGCTCTTCCTTGGGGGTTCCTGAGACTGTAGCTGTTTACCAGACTAGAAAGTCCAGTCTTTCTCCCTAGGAGCTGCTGGTGGTTTTGAACTGCCGACCAGTCCACAACCAGGACTCCTTATCAGAAGACCCATGAAAATATCCCTTTGATTCATCTCCATGCACAGAGTAACTGATGGCGGCAGGAGGGGGCTGGCGCCCTTCTTTTGCATCTACCAAAGTCTTACCGTTCAAGTGGTGCTCCTTAAAAAGGCTTACCAAGTAACCACTCGGCACATACACGAGTCCTTAAAAAGCACCGAGAAGCAAAAAGCCATGCTGTTAGGAGGAAAGCTCGGGCCCCACTTGGCAAAGCTGATTTTTTTTCCAGCCTGTTTTATTTCATTTACTACCTAAAGGATAATACTTCCATTTTAAGGACCTGGTTAAAAAAAGAATCGGTTACATAACTGCAATTGGCCCGGCAGCTATTGTTGAAGGGAACCAGCGGACGTCTTGTCTCTGGGACCCACATTCAGAGGTCGGGGGCCTAAGTGTTCTTTTTAGGAAGTCCGATGAGCCAGCGTCTTGGTCTCTGGTGGGAGTATCCAAACAGTTCACGGGGAAGAAAGGAGAAACGGCATCTGGGACGTTGGGGGGATGGCACGAGGGCAGGGGAGCTGAATTGCCACCTGTTTCCTTTCCTTTTAAATGCCAGAGCTCAGCGGAGGCTGGTCTCCCCTCTGAAAGGGTCTGGGTAGAGGCAGGGGGAACAGCATGACACACTTACAGCGAATCAACCAATCAGATGCCATCTGATTGGACCCCTGGCCAGTCTGGCGACAGAAACACTGCAGCTTCGAACTAGAAAGGACCTAGTTCACTTCTGCCCTTTGATACTGTTGAAGAAACTGTGAGTCTTAGAGTGAGACACTTGGCCAGGGCCATGCTAGGTCTAGAACTCAGGTCGGCTACTTCTTCCAGTGCCCAGCGGACACTTGCTATCTCCATGGTCCACAGACCAGAATATGAACTAGGCAGATAGACAGGCCTGAGCCGCAGCCCAGACCTGCAGCACCAGTCGCCGCAAAGTACACACTGATTCATGGCCACCTCGTGCCGTGCTGTGTGCATCAGAGTAGAACCGTGGCCCAAAGGATTTGCGATTGCTGCTTTTTCAGATCGTGAAAATGTTCTTCCAGGGTGCCTCGGGGCTGTCTCAAACGCTCACCCTTTCACTCAGCGGCCATAGGGCTAATGGTTTGCACCCCCCAGGGACTTCACCGGAGGCCCAGTGAGTGAGGTTTTACATTTTTACCAGAGGTCTACATGCTTCATGTGCACGCTAGCATTTGAGAAGCATCATGGTACCCACATAGCCCTGGTACACAGACAGGCATGAGCTTCTCAGCTAGGAATCTCTGCTTGCCATAGCACTGGACGCCCCCAGGCCTTCTGCTTGGAATTGGCCTCTTCTGTGCTGTGGATTTTATGGGGGCACCAGCATACATCTTCCAAGAAGCAAATCTCAAAAAATAGACAAATGATCATCGCGGCATCAGCTAATTACAGCCACAGCTCTGTTGGGTTTTAGGGGAGCACAGTGTTGTGCCCTCATCTTGTCTCTGATATCAAAAGCATGTATTCTCTGATCACAGCCGCTGGCCACCATGTTCTCCCACTTCTTGTTTGTAACCGATTGCAAATCCCTATCCTTAGAGAAGTCCTGGTGGTATAGTGGTTACTCATTGGGCTGCTAGCCACAAGGTTGGCTGTTCAAAACCAGAGTCAGCCCTCTACTTCCATAGAGAGTTATGGTCTCAGAGACCCATATGGACAGTTCTACTCTGTCCTCGAGGTCACTATGAGTCAGAGATGACTCAATGGTGGTGAGTTTGGGAGAGGAATCCTTAAAACTTCTTCAATGTAAGCTTTCCTTTCCGTGTTTGAATGTAGGGTCTTCCTTGCCTATGAAGAAAACATTGAACTTTCCTGTAGAGAAAAGCTAGCTTGTGATCCTGGGGCTCCATCCCTGATGAAAGGGAGTGCTGCTATGTCTGAAATGCTTTTCAAAGGTTCTCCTTGGAACACTCCATCATTATGTAAGAGACTGGTCTGCTCCCAATTCCCTCAACTAATTTGCTAGGACCTTGGAGCAGGAAAGGACGGCATCCAACTTCTGCACTTTCCAGGTGAGGAGAATGAGACGTTCGTCTCCTAGGGGCCCTGACCAGAGGGAGCCCGACACTGCTATCGATCCACCCTGTCCTTGGGAGCCTCCCAGAATGTAAATGTCCAACTTGTGCGGATCCTCCAAGACTTGGCCTGTGTCACATGACACCAGAACCATGACACAGCCAAGAGGTCTCTGAATCTGATAGAACTATCCCATTTCCAGTTCTCAGCCTACCCAGGCCTTCAAATCTTGGTTGAGTACTGGGGTTCCACCTGTCTTCCTCCATTGTGTGAGAGCATTCAAGCCCACTCAATTGTTCCACCGGTTCTGCTGCCTCCGGTGCATGCCCTGCTGAGCCCAGCCCAGGACCTGCGGTGTACTCCCTCAGCCCATGTGAGAGGACATCTCTGGCCCAGTCGTGCCCTGGGACATAAGTCCGATCAGGATTTATAAGCCTGACCTAATATTTCCCACAAGTTGCTCACTATTGGGCAGAGGATACAAAATGAAAATTAGCATGAAAGTCATGATACATTTCATGAACAATAGCCAGATAGTCTCCGGCCACAGTTGCTATAAGATGTCAGACAGGGGAGGGATCGTGAAGACTGAAGTCTTTGACGGTTTCTTGGGGAAGGACAGGCCTAAGCTGGGTTTGACAGATGGGATAGGATTGGGACCGGCAGAAAGGAGGTGAAGCAAATGGGGCTAGCCCTTTAAAGGCTTTCTGCTGGAGGATGGCAGTCCTCTGAAGTGTCCCTCAGGAGCCAAAGATGTCAGCATCTTCTCTTGAGGGAAGAAAGGCCCCTAAATTAAACTCAACTAGAGGGAGGACTCAACTCAGAAAACCAGGTGGGCCGCTGCGTCTCCGTGATGATGGGCTGCCTGGCACCTTTGGGATTTGATCACAATCAAGGGCCAGCATAGCCTTAACCAGTGGATAGGATGCCCCTGCCTACTGACAATCTGGGTTCTTTTCAAAAACTCTCAGCCACTAAGCATTCATGTTGGCTGAATACTTGGCAACCTGAGATCTAACAATGCAGTTGATTCCCAAGCGAAGAGAACAGCCAACCAAGCTGATGCATCACGCACCCTCTTGTTCCTTCCACCCTCAGAAGAAAGGCTGCTTTGTGGAGTTCTCATTGAGTCTTGTTGTCTACACACACACACATACACACACATACACACACAACACGTCAAATGATGAATGTCAGCTTTCTCTTTGTGGCTTTGTTTTCCATCTGCGTTGATTAGGTACTCTTGAAGCCTATTGAAAACACACCGCACCACCCCAATGTCTCTGAGCCAAGGCAGCTGGATCTGGGGGCATGGGGATGGGTGGGAGGAGAGTGGCGTGTGGAAGGAACTTACTTCTAGGCCTGCACAAAGCCTCGATGCCCCTTCACAACCGAGCCTCTCAGGTGTCTACAGCCGTGTGCTGAGCTCCTGCTTGCACCATTCGTTTGCATGGCTCATTCCAGGTGCACCGCCATCCCCACTGATGACACTGCAGCTCCCTGTCCAGCGAAGCCAAGGGGTTTGCCTGGTATCACACCCTCATTCTGTGACTGGGCACACCCTCACTCAGGGGTGCTGACTGAGCCAGCTGAGCTCAGACCCCATGTGGCTACTGGCCCCTGAGCCAGCTGGTTCAATTCCAAGAGGAAGTGGGACTCTGGGGTTCGGAGCCAGCAGAGAAGGGATGCCTGGCCTTTCATTATCACCTTCTCCTCCGTGGAGCTTAGGATAAGTTACCAACGGGCCTTTGGATAGGAAGCTGCGACTATCAACCAGAAAGAACGAAAGACATGTGAAATATTGGAAAGTACAACCAGATACTGAAAGAAAAGAGGAAATTCAGAAGACATTATGGAGGGCTGAGGAGGGAACACTCAGTGTCCACTTGTGCCAAACCACCTCTAGGAAAAACAGAGTCTGGGGCAGACGGTCAGGCATCGGAGCAGCGTGGTGGTAAGCTGCACATCAAGTCCAGATGCTAGTGTTTAAAAGCAAGAAAGATTCCCTCGGCGCCTCATTTGACTGTTTGTTCTTATCATTATTTATGTGTTCTTCGGACACATTAGTAACCATCACGGTTATTTCAGTTCCTGTTCCAAACCCAGTGAAAAATGAAAAAAATATTACAAAATGATGCAGCTCATATTCAATGGTCACCATAGCTGGCAAGCAGGAGATGAAGGCTAAGACAGAAGCAACGACCAACTAGCAATATCTTAAAAATTTGAAATGCTGGTGAAAGAGCAGGGAACGGGGAAAGGGGGAACCAACCACAAGGATCTACATATAACCCCCTCCCTGGGGGACGGATAAGAGAAACGTAGGTAAGACATGAAAAAAATGATAATTTATAAATTATCAAGGGTTTATAAAGGAGGGAAGGCTAGAGATGGAGAGGTGAAAATGAGGAGCCAATACCAAGGGCTCATGTAGAAAGAGAATGTTTTGAGAATGATGATGGTAACAAATGTATGGATGGATGTATGGATTGTGATAAGAGTTGTACAATCCCCCAATAAAATAATTTTTTAAAACTTGCTTAGATAGATGTACAGTACCATATAAGACAGCAATGTCTCTGGACCATTTGGAATGGTTCAATCTTATACATTGGAATTGGTGTTAGAACATTGCTTCTTGGCATAAATCATCGTACACATCCCTGTTCTTTGTTTTTAAATAAATAACTGTGCATGATTTAATAAAAGCTGGTAAAAGAACGTAAAAGCCTAAAAAGACAAGGCTTCACCTGGCCTAGCTCCAGGGCCACACTTATTCCCCAACTCTACAATGCAAGCGGAAATACAAGTTTCTATCCTATAGTTTGGGTTTGGGGGGTGTTTTAATTTTAGCAGAAAATAGGAACATTAATTCATTTTGGAAAGATGAATGGCAGACTGGGTCGCATTAAAAGCAGCTTGAGATTCCTAAAAAGGATAAAATGTGGACTGTCAGTTTGTTGTCCTGGGGTGGCTTGTGTGTTGTTATGATATGGGAAGGTGTGTCACTGGTGTTTCCAAAGCCAGCAGGGTCACCCACAGTGAATGTTTTTGGCAGAGCATCTAGACTAAGCATAGACCACAGAAAAGGAACAAGAAGGCCACTTCAGAAGTGTTAATCACTTAAACCTTATGGGCGGCATGGAAACATTGTCAGACACTGAAAACCTCATGAGCAGAAGCAGACCATTGCCAGAGAAAGTGCCAGAAGAGGATCCCCTGAGTCAGAAGGCACTGGCAATCTGACTGAGATAGAGGAGCTTGCTGAGAGGAGGGTTGGCCCATAAGGATGCAGATGGAGGAAAGCCTGGAACAGCAATGCCTTCTGGAATTCCCTTTGCTGATGGAGCAGGTTTTGAAATAGAAGAAACAGCTGCAAACATCAATTAATAATTGGAACGAGAAATGAATGAAGTATGAAGCTAGGAAAATTGGAAGTTGTCAAAAAATTAAATGGAACACATATTGATCGATATTCTAAGTGTTTGTGTACTGAAAGGAACTGGTACTGTGAATGAGAAAATAATATGGTTTATGATACTAGAAGTGACAGAGTCAAGGAGAATGGGATTGCCTTCCTTGTCAAAAAGCACACTGCAAGATCTGTCTTGGAAAGTACAATTCTGTCCGTGAGAGGACACTATAGGAGAATATCTGTCAACATAAAAGGAAACCCAGTCAATAAAACTACTATTGAAAGTTATGCCCTAACCATTAAAGCTAGGGATAGAATTTGAAGAATTCTACCCATGTCTTCAGTCTGAAAGTGATCAAACATGAGATCAAATGCATTGATCATTATTGGTGATTTAGATGCAAAAGTTTAAAACAAAGAGGAAGGAACAGTAGCTGGGAAATATGGTCGCGATCATAGAAATGAAGTTGGAGATTGCATGATGGAGTTTTGCAAGCCCAGTGATGTCTTCACGCAAATACCTTTTCCAGCAACACCTATGGTGACTATACGGAACTTTACCAGAATAAAAATCACTTGGAGGACTTTTTAAACCCAATGGTTTGATGATCTCATTTACTCTGTACAAACATCCTGTTCGGTGGTTATTCTCATAGTCCATATGGAGAAAGCGGGTTGCAGGAAGGTTAACTACCTTTCCCAAAGTCATACACCAAGGGCTGCTGCTCATACTATGGGTTGCAAATAGAAGCAAGGGCTCACATCGCTAACCCGTCCCCAGGTGATGCTGATGCTGACACAAGGATTACTCGTAGAACACCACTGCTTTAGAGACTGACCCAGGAAAACAGCAATGAGAGAATAAAGGAGACCAAAACAGATGCATAAGCAAGAGAGGAGGAAATCCCAAATTCTTATCCATGACCTTCCCAAATGAACAGCTACTTCCAGGAAGCTCCCGTGATTCTTTGTGGATTCAGAAGCCCTAGGGGTGATGCTGTCAGAATGAAGGCCAAATCTGGGCCAAGGACACAAAGTCCTTCTTTCCCTCGTGTAACTTCAGTCTCAGGATCTGCTGACGGGCCTTAGTTGGCACCACTGGCTTCTCCAAGCCAGGGAGCTCTTTCTCCAGAACTTGGGGTGCAGTGTCTTCTTCCTCAGATGAGTACTGCTAGCCAACGTCATCCCAAGCACAGCCCCTCAAGAGCCTGGAAAACCCTGACTCAGGGATTGTGTTGACGTTAGTCATCTCTTAAAGATGACTTTGCTGTTTGCTCAAAAGCTTTCAGTAAAGACTGTTTGCCAAAGCGATGGAATAAATGCAGATGATGGAGGGCCAGAGCTCTCCCTCCAGGTCCTCTGGGGAATCGTGGTGTGCAGGTTTGAAAGGGGCGGTGCATGGCTCAGCTGTCTCCCTTATCTTCTGGGCCCTAGAAGAAGTCATGTGATTCATTTCATCAAGAAGCAGGGCAGTGGGTGGGAGTAGGTTGTATAATCTGCCTCCCTGTATCCCGGCACCCTCCATCCATTTCTAGTGAAAATCTAGACCTGAAGACCACAAGCGAATCAAGGAGAATTGGGTGCTGCGCGACTATTTACTGAGAACTTGCTCTATGCACAGCTGTGGTTTACATTTTCCATCTCATTTAACCTTCCCCATAACCCTGTGCTCTGTTGTCCTCTTAGCTGAAGTAACTTGCCTAGGCAGTAACCACACATCAAAGGTCGCACCACCTACACTAATGTAAACCTCTCTTTGAGGATCCTGCTGTTTCTCAGCTTTCTCATCCTACTTTGAAGGACCCCTTCATGCTCTTGATCTCTAAAACAAAGGTCACCCAACATTGCTCACATAAAGCCAGATCTCAACTACACAAGGCATACAGTCTTTATCACAAAGATTCAACTCTTCCATTGCAGCTACAACGTAGTCGCAATTAACGCATCCGTGAATGAGAATTGCCTGTGTTCTGATAGAGCTTTATTTACAAAAACCTGGCCCCTGTCTGTCAATCCCTACTCTAAACATTCAGACCCCAGAGAGCAGCCTTTGGGCCCATCCCTATCTACACTCAGTTTCTGTGTATTCCCATCCAGTCTCTTGGCTTTCAGTAACATGTGTATGCTAAACCCATTGCCATTAAGTCAATTCCAACTCAGAGACTGTCTAGGATATAACGGAATGGCCTCCTAGGGTTTCCAAGGTTGCAATCTTTCCCAGGAGCAGACTGTCATATGGTCAGCCTGTGTAGCAGTTAGTGAACTCAAACTATGAAGCTTTTGGTCAGTAGTCAAGTGCTTAACCGCTACCCCGAAGGGCTCTTTGGTACATGCTAATGATGCTCCAATTCATAAGCCCATCCTGGGATTCCCCTAAACTAGAAGCTTAATTCATGTCTCTATGTGGGTATCACATACATGCTGAAACGTAACAATGCCAAAGCTGAACCCACGTGTCTAAGCCTTCCCCCAAACTTGCTCATCTGATAGCTCTTTCCAGCTCAGTAAATTGAAAGGCCATCATTCTCAGAACGAAACAAAAACAAAACAACCTTGTCAATATCTTGGGGGAAACCCCTGCCCCCTCTCTTTCTCGCACATCCCATACCCAATCAACAAACTCCATCATGCTTGCTTTCAAAGTGGAGCCAGACTAAGACCTCTTCCATCACCTTGGCCTAAGACACTAGCATGCTGGTTTATGACAGTAGTCTGCTAACACGATCCCTTCCTCTCTCTCGTCCCCTTTCTCACCCACATGCTCAGAGAGATCAGCCTTTTGGAGTGTAAGTCAGAGACATCACTTCCTAGTCAAATTCTTCCATGGCTCCATCCCACACCTGGCTCTTCGTTCTTTGTCCTCATTAGTGTATCTGTACTCTCAACCTTGCTCCCTCTTCCCTGTCCTATGCTTCCAGTTTGTCAAGCAAAGGCTTCCCTCAGCTCAGGGCCCTTGAACTTGCTGGTTCTGCCTCTGCTTGACCCCCCACTGCTCTGTTACTCTGCACCCTCGGTACCTTTAGTTGACATTAGCACATGATCCTCTGACGGAATGTCCACAGACAGAACTTAAAACACATCCATTCACAAGGAATGTTTCCCAGGGGAAAGGAGGTTAAGTGACACAGTCGTGTTCACGTCTCAGCAGATGACTCCCAAAGCAATGCTCAGCGAATTTTGCCAGTGCATGTCCCCATCACAGAGAATGAGAGGGCCTGCCACGGGATCCTGGTTGAAGACAAGTCCGACAAGCACAGCTAGAGAGGAGTTGGCTGAGGAGGAAGTGGAGATGACGTGTACTTGATTCCCTACCCTCTGCCCCTCTCCTTTTAAAACAGTGGTGTCCCACCCTTCAGACCTTTTAAGAAAAGCAACAGATCTAGACAATCAATGCATAAAGAGAACTTGCCTCTTAATTCCATTGACAAGGAAAATACTGATGAAAAACTCTGATGTTAACTCAGTATTACTTTTGTATGATTTAAATTTTTTTATCCATCTCATTACCTTCTACTCTCTCTTTCACACACACACACACACACACACACACACACACACACACACGCCATGCCATCACCTCTGAGGTCTAGTGTGTCGCACCGTGGTTAGGTGAGAGGCTCCCAGGCCATGGGGGTGGAGCTCCATTTACCTCCGAAGAGTCGAGAGACTCGAACCAACACTACCCTGTCTGTCTCCTTCCCCACACCCCTCGGTGATTAAAACAGTATCGGCCTCATGGAGTGTACTAGGATCCAAGTGCTACACTAGCAAAGGATGACAGGCTTTGCAGCTAATAGAAACACACACTCAGGGTCTCATAATTCTGTAAGTCCGAAGTCCAAAGCCAGGGTATGAGGCACGTCAAATCCTCTTTAGAGCTCAGAGGGAGAACCTGTTGGACGCATTTCTCCCAGCTTCTGCTGAGGTGACGGCCAGCGATCCTTGAAGCTTGTTGGCCTAGAGCTCCGCTTCCTCCAAGCTCTGTCTCATTCTTCATGTGATCGCCCTCCCTCGGGCACCTCCTATCCCAGGTCTATTTTTATTTTCCCATGAAGACAGGAGTCATACTGGAGTAGGACCCACTCAGTCCAGGGTGGCCTCATCGTCAAGAAGCCTACTTTCAAAGGAGCCCAGAGGGTGACACGGTGAAGCATGCAGCGACTCTGCAGGAGGAGGATCTTGAAGCCTGCTCCCACCAAGATGACTTCCTAGAAAACCCTGATGGGACGATTCTCCTCTGACCTAGGGTGTTGCTATGAGCTGAAATCAACCCAATCACAATAGAGCAATTCAAACTCAACAGTCCAGTCAAAATTCAGTTAAAAATTTGGAAGGCCTTATTGCCAAACAAGCTCATATTCCCAGACACCTGAGGTGAGAACTTGAGTATATCTTGTGAGGGAACACCGTTCACTTCATAACACCGGGGTACTGGATGGAACAAGTCATGCGTGGACGTTCCTCAAGCGGTGCCTAACAAAGAGGCACTCCTCACTTAGTGGCAATGAATGCATTGTTTAGGGTACATCGTAACACTATATCTGGAAAGAATCCAAGTGCACAGACCATGACACCCTGATCCCCGAGGGGCACAAAGCATGGCAGAGGGGAAAGGAGCCACCCCCTGAAGCAGCGATTTCCAAGTGAAGCAAGGAGGGAAGGCAGCCTCTGCAGCTTTCCAAACACCCTAGGGGAGCTCACTACTCACCCGGAGAGTCACAGCTCCGGATGACTTTAAGGCACTTGCTAATTGAACAGAAATGCCCAGAACCAAATTGATGTTGTGTCTAGTTTGAGGAGATTGGGTTCATTTGGACCTGATACGGTTACAATAAAATAATGGGTGCTGTCCCCTGAGATTTTGTATAAAGGATTTTGTATCACTTTGCAATCAATAAAAACACTCTACTCATGCATTTAATAAGAGTTTAAAACTCTACTTTCATGGGAGCAAGCAATACTTAAAAAAAGGACATTCATATTTTTTCATTACAATTGTAATATCTGATCATTATTAAAATTATGGAAATATCAAAAGATATTTCTTCCCTATTCCCCAAGTATGTTAAAATATTGGTGAACTTTAGGAAGCCTAGCCTAACTTCTCAAGAGGACTGCTGCTCGGGGACGTTGATGGGGACCGCCGCCTAAGCTCTGAGGAGTCTGTTGCATGGTACTCGGCTGGCTCCGGAGTGAGCAGGGTGGCAGAGTGTTTTCCCTGTAGGGATAGCCGGATCTCAGAGACCCTGATGAGAGATGTGGGTGTCATGTAGGAGGTTCATGAGCTAGGATCCCAGTGACTTTTCCAGTCAATCCCATTTAACATCGTGGCCTGATGTTAAAAATAAGGAATCAGAATGGCCATTACACTCTGAGATCAGTGATCTAAGGAGTATCGGGGTGTGGGGCAGAGGGAGGAAGAAAGGTGAGGTAGAAAGTCACAAAATGGCACATGTGCAAGCTGACTAACAACAGCGGAGGGCTCCCCAGGCTCCCTACATGCCAGATCCCCAAATCCCAGTGTCTCTCTCAAGTCCTGCAATGCAAGCAGCCAGGGGCTCGTCCACAAGACACTCTGAAATTCTATTCTCTGGCAGTGGGGCACACATTTTCTACAATCCATGTTGTGGAAATTAGTGAGCATCTTATGGAGAATAGATACTGGGTCAGAGAAAGATGAAAGGGAACTTAAATGAAGAGGTGTCCATCATGGGGACCTTCAAGTCTCACCAGGGTTGGTTCTAAAATGGGTTGAGTTGGGGTGTGCGAAGCCTGAATCGCCACAGGTGAGTGTCCCCATTTAAAGGTTTTATGCTCCAGAGGATTCAGACTTTCCATAAATGATTACCTGGGGTGCAGGGTCTAGCCAAGTGTACACTCGCAGAAAATGTATTTGTACGATGGAATCATTGCTGTGTCCGGCGAGACCGGAGGAAAGATCAAACTAAACAATGCTCTCTCCAAAGAAAGAAACTACCTGCTCAAGCAACAAAATCAAAAGGTTTCTGAGTATAGCTAGAAGCATATTTTGATAAGCCCATAGAGAAGTGAAGAGCAAAGGTCTGGTAATCAGAGCAAAGACTTTGCCACTTAGTCACGTTGTGGCCTTGGTTAAGTGGCTCTCTAAGCCTCAGTTTATTTAGCTGTAAATATTGAATGAATTATATCTAGTTTATAGGGTTACTTAAATTTTCTATGTTCCTGGGATATAGAAGCTATACTCTATGTTAGTCCTTATTTTTGTGTATCCTCTGCCCATGCTTATTCAATCTGTATGCTCAGCAAATAGTCAGAGACATATCGAGTATATGAAGAAGAATGAGGCATCAGGGTTAGAGGAAAACTTATTAACAACCTGCAATATGCGGATGACACAACCTTGCTTCCTGAAGATGAGGAGGGTTTGTAATACTTGCAAATGATCAAGGACTTCAACCTTGGATTATGGATTATGACTTAGTGTAATGAAGACCAACACCCTGACAACTGGACCCATCAGTAACCTCAAATAAATGGAGAAAAGGTTGAAGTTGTCAAGGATTTTGTCTTGCTTGCACCCACAACCAATGCTCATGGAAGCAGCAGGCAAGATCAAAACATATGTTGCCCAGGGTCAATCTGCTGCACAAAAATCTCTTTAGAGTTTTAAGAAGCAAGCGTGTTACATTGAGGACTAAGGTGCACCTGACTCAAGTCACGACATTTTCCACTGCTTCACGGCATGTGAAAGTTGGACATCCAATAAAGAAGACTGAAGAGCTGAATTGTTGGCTAGAGAAGGACAGGAGATCTGTATCGGAAGAAGTGTGGCCAGAGTGCTCCTTAGTGGCAGGGATGGCAAGGCTTCCTCTTCATCCTTTGGACATGTTGTCAGGAGAGCCCAGTCCCTGAGAAGGACAACAGGCTTGGTAAAACAGAGGGGCAGGGAAAAAGAGGAAGGCCTTCGACAATATGGCTCAGCACCGTGCCAGCAATTATAGAATGGCACCGGACCGTGCAGTGTTTCCTTCTGCTGTGCCCAGGGTCACTACTGGTCAGAACCAACGGGGTGGCACCTAACAACAACAACAACACAAGCCTATGAGAGAGATACTGTTCCTATCCCAATAGTAATACTGAGTCAGGGAGACATGACGTAGAGTGGAGATGACGCTGAAGAACTTTGCAACCACTAGGCGGCTATAGTCCTTCACCGTCCCTTCTCGTTTTGGATTCTAGTTCAGCTCCAGCCAGCACTACAGGCTCAAATGTAGCCTGTGGGTGTGATACTTGACAAAACAATGTAGGTGAACCCTTGAAACTCCTGCCTTGCCTCATTAGCATTCTCTTCTAGCCATCTGAGTTAACAGATCACAAACCCTGCACTTCAGACTATGCGGCTGTTGGTGTTCTTAGCTCCCATTGTCAGCCCCTAATTCATGGGGACCCACTGCACAATGGAGTAAGTCGCTGCTTGGTCCTGCACCACCACCCCCGGGATAGGTGGCAGATAGACCGCTGTGATTCACAGGGTTTTCATTGGTTGTTTTTCAGCGGGGGGATTGCCAGGTCTTTCTTCCTAGTCTGTCTTGGTCTGAAGCTCCACTGAAATCATTCTAGCATCACAGTGACACCCAAGCCTTCGCTAACAGATAGGTACTGCCTTTGCCGATGGTGAATTGGCTGGGAATCGAAAGTGGATCTCCCACTCAGAAGGCCAATGTTCTGCTGTTGACTCGACACTGCCCCCACTTGAGACAACGGGGCCACGGGATTGCCCTGAACAGTGGGATGAGCTTCCCTACCATTAATTTTCTCTTCACGTGACACTTGCCACCAGGTCATCTATTTTCTCTGTCACTCCTTTCCTCTCTCACTTCCTGCTTCCCCCAGCCTCCCGCACCAGTCCCCGAGTGTCTTAATCACACAGTGAAACAGCCCTGTGGATTTCACTGTGAGTTTAAACGAATGCTAACAGTTAAATCTACAGGTTGAAAATGGGGCTAGTGATTTCTTTAGCAGTAGTGAACTGAGGAAGCCTGTACTTTGCCCGAAGGGAGATATTAACTGAACCAGTTTCATCAAAACCTATTTATTCGCTCAATGTTTAGACTGCCTTTCACTGAGCACTTCGACATTGAGGAATAGTCAACAACTGTGTTAGGGCACCTCTGAGGTCCTCCTAAGTGAGTCACGCTATGAGATGGAGCCCGGATGCATGGGGCACGCCAAGAAAGCCTGCATCTGGGCGCAAATGGGACTGTGGCTCAACAGTGACAATTGCATTACACCTGAATCCTGTTTGATGAAGCACGGGTCTCTGGAGGCCATCTGGGCACAGACTGCCTCGGCCCTCACTGACTAGGGATAACACTCTCCATCTGAATTCCAGGCTGGCAGGTCCCTGCTCTTAGAACAACTTGGCCTCCAGGGCCGCCTTTTCTCTGAAAGCCAACTGGCATGATGGAAACCAAACACCATGGCTATGCCTGCAAATGCATCTTTCTTGGGGGCTTGGATTCCTCCCTCCTGGCTTGGTGAAGCCACCTCGGGCCCCAGCCTTCATGCCCATTTAGCTTGTGTCCATGTCTGGGTGTCGGCTTTCTCTGTGTTCCAGGCCTACGGTAAGATCCAGGTGGGCTGCTCCTGGTAACTTAGTGACACGGTTCCAGCCCCTACCTGCCTCGGTTTAAGAACTGACTTTGACTTAGAACATCACCATCTTCTTAGTGTCCTGCAGACCAAGGGGCCCTCAAACAATAGTGTCCCTCCTTTCTCATCACAGTAATAACATTCAAGCATCGCCCTTCTCTCCAGAGGGACGCTGAACAGTTTCTTTTTCGCTTTCGACATCTGGTGAGATGAAAAAGAACTAAGACAAAACCAATGCAGGAAAGAAATCCAAGATTCATTTGCAAAAGGGTAGAGTCCATAGTGTTTTATAGACAGAGGGCCATTCCCTGGTCTTCTACCAAAGCCTCAATTCTTCAGAGTGGCTCTAGTAAGGTTCCATAAACATTCCGTCACAGTGACCCACCCTGAATTGGCTCCTAGCAAGAACCTTAATCAACCCAACCAAGTTCAATGCCCCTCCAAAGCTTATCTGCCTCAATCTGTACCGCTTACCTGTGTGTGTACTAAATAATTAATACGACACAGACTCCACGTGAGTCCCGTGATAGATTTTGTGCCCGGAATTAAGGATGCATCTGCTTGGGAGCCTTAATGTGATTTCACTGATAAAGCTCACCTTGTACCTGAATCATTTGTCGAATTTTAAAGTTATGGTAACTTACGCATCCCGTTCCTATACATATATATGTACTACGTGAACAACGTGGGTTGAGGTGACTCAGTCATTCTAGAAAATATTCATATATTTCTCCGTTTGTAAATCTAAGTAGCCACTCAAAGCATCATGCTCCTGCAAAGCCAAAACAGAACCAACCATCTACGCTGCGGTGATGGAAATGAGCAAAGGACAGACAGTGAGGCCCAGGGGTCACCTGGCAGGATTGTCTCAAAGACGCCCCAAGCCAGGAGCAGGCACAAGGGGGCTCCTGTCTCGGTGTTGCCATCAAGTGTCTCTGGGCTCCAGCTGCTTCGCTGGCCCTCGGTTTCTGGCCCTGTGTGAAAGGGACTTTTCCTTGTTTACGCTTTACTTTCCCTCGATTTCCCCACAGAGAAAAAAACTAAAATATGAGCAGTGTTTGTTTCCTTTCAGCCCTTTATCTAAAGAAAAGCTTAACTCTAACTTAACTGTTCGCAACCTGTGGATCGCAACCCCTGTGGGAGTCGAACGACCCTTTCACAGGAGTCGCCTAAGACCATCAGAAAACACTTATTTCCGGTGATCTTGAAACTAGACACTGCTCCTCTGTCTGTCTCCAGGCGGGTCCGCCCACATGCAGATACGCCCCCCATAGGAGTACCCGGCATGAAGCCTGTTACCCGTGCTATTCCATGCTTCAAGACAAAATTTCATTTATTTGTCATTAGGAATAAATATTTCACAATATATAATTACATATTGTTTATGTAATGAATCACTATGCTTTAATTATGTTCAATTTGTAACAATGAAAATACAGCCTGCATATCAGATATTTACATTGTGATTCATAACAGTAGCAAAATTACAGTGATGAAGTAGCAACGAAAATCATTTGGTGGTTGGGGGGGGCATCACCACCACATGAGGAACTGTCTGAAAGTGTAGTGGTGTGAGGAAGGGGGAGAAGCACCGCTCTACCTGGAGCCACATCCCCATACATATTTATAGCTGTATCCTTGGAGTAAAACTGAGATTGAACTCAGCGCTATTATCAAACTCTAAAATGTCTGGGGTAATGGGAATAATCAAGACTAACAATGGCCCTGTGGAAGTAGAATTCCCACTGTCCCTGCAGGGCCCAGGTTTAATTCCAGGCCATGTTCCTCAAGGGCTGCTACTCATTGTGCCTCTGTGGGGGGCTATGTACTGATCGGACACTGGTCAGGGGTTCACAACACTTCCAGACTAAGACCGACTAGGAAGACACATCTGGCAATAGATACACAATGAAAACCACAAGGGTCTAATCCACCATCAGCCACGGGCTGGTGTAGCACCGGGCAGCACTCTATTCCTTTGTGTGTGGAGCTCTGGGAGTGCAAGCCAGCCAGCGACAAGCTCTGTATAGTGAAGCAGGATATGCGCTTTTAAAAACGTATTACGTCGATCATCACACATTAAACTGATTACCAAACTACATAGATCAAATGCCTCCTGAAATACAATAAATGGTGCAGTATCAATACTAGAATATGAACAGTCGCTTTCTCTGGTTGGTGGATGTATCCCAGATTTTTGCATCCTTCGTTTTGCTTCTGTGAAACTTTTGCAACGAATGGGTACAAAATATGTTTTGTTTTGTTAATGTGTAAAAACAAGTGAGAAAGCCATCGGAAGACAAGGCCACTGGTGTGGTGCAGGGAGGCTGGGGGGAGGGACAGGAGCCTCCTGGCTGGTCATAACTGGAAGCCCCATGCTGCTAGGATGGCGGGTCGAGGAGGCAGCAAGGGCTAGCAGGAAAGATCTGAGCAGGGTGAGAGCTGCCCCTTCGCCCGCCTCTGTCCACGTCCTCCTTTCTAACTGGGGCCGGGGAGAAAGGGACAGCTGCATTATTAATGCATTAATTATAATAATATTCTATACTCGGCTAATACATGTCAAAGCATCCTCATGCTCAATTGAAAACTGACATTTTTGCTTCATGAATATTGCTCCATCAGTGACATTTATTGTACGTTCCCAATCTTGCAACTGTGAATGTCAGGTCAACTATCAAGCGTTGCTTGCCTTCTTCCACTGTATTTCCAATGTGAACGCGCCACCCTGTCACCGCTAATTGCGAAGCAAAGGCAGAAGGCACCGAGCGAGCGAGGCTGCTCACGTCCTCAACATCTTGCTTTGTTCTCTAGGAAACTGTCCTGTGCCAGTGACAGCTGTCTACCCTGTCTCCTTCGTTATCTTTTCCAAGAATTGGGTCCCCACCCAAATACCACACCCCCAAACTCCATGTTCTGTTTCATTTCCCTACTCAGCCTTATCAACTAGCAGACTGCATGATGATTTATGTTATTGCCTGTGAGTGTCCACTGGAATACCTGGTCCAGGAGGGCAGGGGGTGTGCCCCTTTTATCCCCCGGTTGCCTGCTCTATAAGACCGGAAAGACACACAGCGTCATGTCTTGTCTTTCAAGAAATAGCGGCTTTCCTCACAAAGAGCCACCTGAGAGCCTCAGGCTGGTAGAATGTAAAGAACAATCCTTTACACTGAAAACATGCCTTTCTGACATTTTGAAGGGAGAATGTCCCTTTGGCTTTGGGGTGGACACTTTTAAACACTATCCTTTATGGACAACCCTATGTTTATCATCATGATGCATTGTTCAATATTATATTGGGTTTTGAGACAATCATGACTCTGACCACCCCATCGCCACTAAGAGTAGGATTGTGGGCATAGAGGCAGGTGTTTGATGAGTTCAGGATACAGGTGCACATTCAACCAAGTTCTGGCGGGTACATTAGATCATTACATCTAAGGTAGAATCCAAGGAGCAAATATGCCCTTTAGGAAGATTACCTACACCCAACCAAACCCACTGCCATCTAATCAAATCTCTTTCAAGTCACTGGCCCTACATAGGATTACCAAGGCTGTACATCTTTATGGGAGCAGACAGCCTCAACTCTCCCCCATATAGCAGCTGATGGGTTTGAACCAATATCCTTGTAGTTAGTCCACTGCTTACCCAACAGCACCCCTAGGGTTGAGAAGTCTCTACACTCAAAATTAACCCCATATGGCTCTTGGGTTGGCCTAAGATAAAAAAGGGGGGGCAGATTCATAGACTAGGGCAGGCCATCAGCGCCTCTGAGAATTGAATACATCAGGGATTCCCTGTGCATCACTCCAGGGCCCCGTCAAGTTGACACCTGAAAGGTGGGCAGCGTTCTAGACTGAGCTGCCTCGTGGCCTTGAGAAGGCCAGCTTCCCGTCATTTGTGGTATCTCTCATCCAGGGATAAGGAAGCAAGGGAGGAAGGGAGTACAAGCCAGGGACAGGAAGAAGGCAAAGGAAGGAGGGCAGGGAGAGGGAATAGAGTGAGAGTGAGCCAGGAGAAGTCGGGGAGAAGAAGAGGAGGAAGCAGAGGAGGGAGAGAGAAGAAAGGAGCCTACGACGGGAGAGGCAGAAGGGGCGAAGGGACAAGAGAGATGTGCAGTCAGGCAGATAGCACAACATCGCATCACGAGAAACACCAGGTGTGAACTGTAATTACGTTTCCCTCCAACTCTGTTCATGTTTTACAAACCAGCACTGACACTCCGGCCGAGAGTCTGTAAAAAGCAGGCAGGAGCCAGGTATGCAAATAGCCAGGCCCTTCAGATCACGCAAAGCCTTTTTCAAGAAGCAAGGAAGACAGTTGGTGGCAACTTCCCAAAGAACACAATGCAAGGAGCCAGCGCATAGGTGTGGCAGTATGTATGTTCATTCAGCATAAAATCAGATTTGCTCCTGAACCCTTCAAATCACAGGGGTACAGAAGGTGGCAACAGAGTGGTTTTAAAAAGGCAGCCAAGAGCCTAGACTATATACTCACTCTAGTGTAGACTCACTACCTGGATTCACTCAAGCCCGGAAGGAATCTCAAAACCAATCTGAGCAGGCTGTGCTGTGTTATGTCATGCTGTGTTACATGTCTATGCATATGCTCCTGTGGATGGATTTTCCCTCCAATCTGCCCTCACAACCAAAACAAAATCAATGGTGTACCTAAATACCACTCAACATCAGGCATTTAATAAAATCTTGGTGTCTGTTGAGTTGACAAAATGTTGACATGCACAAGACTGTAGCCAAGTGATACTGGCAGCCCGATTCTAACTCAATCAACCTAGACCTTTCTTTCTGCTCCGTTCTGCCAACAGAAGGAATACTGATCTGCAGAAGGCAGCTCGAGCTTCGTAGGTAATAGCAATTTGAACTCCTCTACTGTCTTCTAAGGAAGACAACAGTCCTCCACTTATCAAATGTGGTCAGTTTTACTTCAATATTTTTTCCTCTTCTCTCCCCTCTCCATCCTCACTGGCTCAGCTAGTTTCCCTCTCAGCATCTCTAACGCATGCTCCAGGCAGTAGTCACAACAAACAAACTCACTGCCATCGAGTCAATGCTCACTAATAGGAACCCTATGGGGCCGGCTAGAACCTCCCTGTGGACTTCCGAGACTAGAGTAGGAAGCCCTGTCTTTCTTCTGTGGAATACTGGTGGTTTCTAACGTGGATCAGCCATAAGACCAGGCCAGATTCTCACTGACACTGAGTTGAATACACTCATAGAGACCCTATGGGACAGAAGAGAACTGTACTTGGGGGCTTTGGAGACTATAACTCTATATAGGCATATAAGCTTCATTAACCAACCAGAGGTAACTAAAAGCCCCACTGTCCCTTTGCCAGGAACCTACCAATGCTGCTGAAATACTATCTGGTAGCCTAGAGTCTACCGTGCACTGAAAACTTAGAACCAGCGTCAACCTAATAACCCCCTTATATTTCCCATATGAACTTCAAGCTGAACTCTACATACCGTTTGAAAAGCTCCAAAGAGATCAAGAGGCTATAAGAAAAATCATCTGCCTTATTTAGCACTTACTCTCTGCCAGGTGTTCTACAAGTGGTAAGTAGTTCATTCACTGTTGATAGCTATATAGAAGATTCACGGAGAAGACCTTACATGAAGCAGAAGGAAAGGCTGCCTGGACCCGCATCATCCTCACAATCACAGCGGGTTCAAGTTCATGTTTACAGCCATTGTAGGAATCCATCTCTCCGAGGGCTTCCCTCAACCTCACCGATGCTCTTTATGAAACATGATGCCCCCGGCAGCTGGTGCTCCTTCCTGAGGGCACATCCAAAGGAACAAGCTAGACCATGTTCTGCTGTGATCCCTAAGGTTTCTGTAAGTAAGGTTCAAAAGCAGATGGGTAGGCCATTTTTCCCAGTCTGTCTTAGTCTAGAAGTTCCACTGAAACCTATCGGCCGTGGGTGCCTCTGCTGGTGTATGAAACACTGGTGGCATAACCTCAAGGATCGTGGCAACAGTCAAGCCACCACAGGATGTTCGACTCACTGGTGGCTGGTGCTTAGTGCTCTAAACCCTTTGAAAATGGGGTTCCCTGCTCGGATGCAGAAACCTAACCACGTAGAAGCGAAGAAGGGGTGCTCAGGGCCATGCTGCTGCAAATGCGGAAGTCATATCAGAAGCCCCTGAGGCCTTGTGAGAAGTTCAAAGTCATGGGCCACACCCCAAATCAGAACCTTGGAGGGAGGGCCCAGCCATTGATACTTTATCTCGCTCTTCAACAAGATTCTTTAACAAGAATCGCCACAACATGAAACGATTTCCAGAGTGTGATGTGTTTGTTCTTGAGAGTACAGTGCATTTTCTACAAAGATTGTTTTTTTCAACGTAGCTCTTAGGTATTAATTTGCATATACAAATGGTAAAAGTGCCTGGCCCACACATTGAACTCATGGTTTCTGGACACATTGCTCAAAAAAGATGTAATATCTAATCTATGGATTTCAAACAAGAGAACATAATGTGAAAACTAGTTTAGTCAATAGCAATACAGTTATGGGAAGTATGGTAAAGGTAGCTAACCTCATGCATAAATGACTGGAGGGTGGGATATACTTCACCCTGAAGGCCCAGCCCTGAACTGGAGATGAGGCTGTCTCTCTGCATGTGTTCCAAGCTCCATGACCTGCTCTCAAATTTGCTCTACCTAATACTTACATGTAACCTTGAACTTTGGGTTTTAAAATCACATCGACTCCACCTGATGCAGGCGACCTTGAACTTCAAGTTTTAAACCTACATGTAATGAAAAACCCTAGTCACCATTTCATTGTAGTTTATTTAAACCCCCTATGAAATCCAACATTTTCTAAGAAAGGTTTATCATTCTATCTTCGTATAGCCTTAATGAAAGGACAAAACCGAAAAAGTGAACTTGCTGCTCAGAGTCCCTTCTGAGCCCTAGCAACCCTACAGGGCGGGGGAACTGACCTTGTGGGAGTCCCTGACTGTAACTCTAGGGGGGTAGAAATCCTCATCTCTGTCCCACGGAGTGGCTAGTGGTTTTGAACTGTTGACCTTGCAGTTAGTAACCCAGTGAAAAACTACTAAGCTGCCAGGGGAGATGGAAACACTAGGAAAGTACAAAGGGGACCAGAATTAGGAGGCTGCAGGTTGTTGCTGTTTGCTGTTGAGCTTGGGCTGACATGGAGACCCTGTGCATGACAGAATGAAGCGCCACCCGGACCTCTGCCACCTGCACACACCATTGTCGCTGTCCCTCTTTCTAACTGATCTTCTCCGGGGCCTGCTTTCTCCCGAGACTATGTCCGAAGTACACAGGACACGGCTAAGCATACGACGTGAAAGGGTCATTCTGGCTGGGTTCCTTCCCAGACAGATTTGTTCATTCTTCCAGCAGCCCACAGCTTAATTAATATTCTTTGCCAACACTATAATTCAAATAATTCACTATAATCCAAATATCTTTCTTCCTATTCATTTAGTCCAAATAGTCTTCCCTATTCATTCCCCAGCTTTTTCCGGCATGCGAAGCAGCGGAAAATACCCCCATGTGCATCCAGCACGCCTCAGGCCTCAAAGTGACACCTTGTGTGGTAACACTTCCAAGGGAGCTATGGCAACAGATGTACCCAAAGCCGCCCTTGATTTCTTGACTGTTGCTTCCTGGGCTGTTGATTGTGGAGCCAAGCACAATGACATTCTTGCAGCTTTAATCTTATCTCCATTGGTTACAATGACTGCATTGTGTCATCTGCATATCTAAGATTATCAATGAGTCTTCCTCCCATCTTGAAGCTGTGTTCTTCGTCACATAGTCAAGTCACGGATTCTGTGCTCAGCATACACATTGACTATGTTTGGTAAAGGAAGACCAACCTGACATACATCTTTCCCTTCCAGAACACAGTATCCCCTTGTTCTATTAAATGACTGCCTCTTGGTGTAATTAAGTCATATTCCCCAAGGGTTTGCCCTGGGGTCATTCGCTACTTGTCCCTCAGCATTGTTAGCCAAAGGATCCCTGGGCTGGCGGAGTTAAAATAGAAAGAGACAATCAGCACCAACATCATAATTTGTCTACTGTTACTACCACTAATGATGTTTTCAAACTATTATTACTATTTATAATAAAGCCATTTAAACCCCATTCAGTAAGAGGTTTAACAAGCCCATTAAGAAGAGGAAACCTATTTCCTGCCTGGCACTGTTTACACCCATCACTAGGAGACACTCATGGGCTGGGCGAGCCACATTAGCTACAGCTAAGAGTCTTGGCAGGAGCTCTGAAGGAAACTAAATCCATCAAGGAGAATGAGTCCGCGGTCAGTGAGATCATAGCTCCTGTCTGCCTGTGGGTTATGGTTCCAGAGATGGACCAGGGTCACCTTACAGTCATGCTGGGGACATGCATCCCCCTGTCCGGGAGAAATCTAAAGATGAAGCTTTAACACATCCTTACATACTCTCTTTCCAGTGGTCAACAAGTTGTTTGCAACTGACGCTGACCCAATGTGCATCAGAGCAGAGCTCCACATCTTTCATGGGGCTCCCAGAAGCTGATTTAGGGCAAGTCGTGAGCTTGTTCTTTCTTCCTAGATGCCGCTGGGTGAACAGAACCTCCAGCCTTTCGGTCGGCAGCTAAAGGGGTTAACCATTACCCGACCCATGGCTGCTCTGCCCCTATAAGAAATCATCTTTCCCACCACCATCTGCTTCTCGCTGATCTTCCCCTGCTTCCTGGTCATCAAAAGGCCACATTCTTAGATGACTCCTTCTGAGGCAAAAGGCCCCCAGCAGGACCTCCCTGTGCAATCTTCTCAAGCCTCGAGCTCTCTCTGTTCTAAGAAAGTTTCTTCTTTTTGGCTAACACATTAATCAAAAACATGAACAATGTCTGACAGGCACCTGCTATCCAGAGTCTCAATATGGCAATGTCTGACCTACATAAAAGGAGTCCTTTGTGGGACAGTGCTAATACCACGGCTCGAACTTCAACCCCACCAGCTGTCCCATGACAGAAAGTGTGGCATCTGCTTCCCTAAGGATGGGAACACTGATGGGTGTACTATAGGGTCTCTGTAGGGCCAGGATGGGTCAGAACCGACCCTCTAGGATCTCAGGTTTCAACTGGTTTTGACCATGGTAACGAGGCACCAAGAAAGGCTTGAAGGTAAACAAGCAGCCATCTAGCTCAGAAGTAACAAAGCCCACATAGAAGAAGCACACCAGCCTGTGTGATCATGAGGTGTCAGAGGGACCAGGTACTAGGCAAAAAAGATAAGAACAAAAAAAACATATCACTGTGAATGAGGGGGAGTGCAGATTGGGGACCCAAAGCCCATCTGTAGGCAACTGGACATCCCCTTATGGAAGGGTCACGGGGAATTGATGAGCCAATCAGGGTACAGAGTAGCAATGATGAAAAATACAACTTTCCTCTAGTTCCTAAATGCTTCCTCTCCCCCCACAATACCCCCACTATCATGATCCCAATTTTACCTTACAAATCCGGCTAGACCAGAGGATATACACTGGTACAGATAGGAACTGGAAACACAGAGAACCCAGGACAGATGACCCCTTCAGAACCAGTGGTGAGAGTGGCCATACCAGGAGGGTGGAGGGAAAGTGGGGTAGAAAGGGGAAACCAATTAAAAGGATCTACATATAACCTCCTCCCTGGGGGATGGACAACAGAAAAGTGTGTGAAGGGAGGTGCTAGACACTGAAAGATATGACAAAATTATAATAATTTATAAATTATCAAGGGTTCATGAGGGAGGGGGCAGTGGGGAGGGAAGGGGGAAATGAGGAGTTGATATTAAGGGCTCAAGTAGAAAGCAAATGTTTTGCAGATGATGATTGCAACAAATGTACAAATGTGCTTGACACAATAGATGGACGTATGGATTGTGATAAGAGTTGTATGGGTCCCAATAAAATGATTAAAGAAAAAAAGAAAAGACAATGTTTTGTTAAATGATGATGGCAGCATATGTACAAATATGCTTGATACAATCAATGTATGGAATGTTATGAGAGCTGTAAGAGCCCCCAATAAAATGATTTTTTTTTTAAAGAGTCACCTTCTGGGGACTTTCTTTTTGAACAGCAAACGTAAATGGCCCTGGTGGTTGGCATCTAGCGGCCTGTGTCCAGGTGAGCCCATTCAGGAAAGATTTCAATATTTAGGCTATCTGGATCGTTCTGCCATCCCCAAGCTAATCGCACACTAAGCAGTAAGGGTGCCCGCCTTCTGCATGGAGGCTGGATCCTGGAAGAGCCCAGTGCTTCTCACACTAAGTAAGGCTTTCTTCCCAGCAGAGGGCAGCAACCGCCAGTGGCTGGAGTGTACTGCTGGTGTGCAGCCCTCAGGAAGCCTGGGAAGGGAACAGGAAGAGGGGGGCAAGAGGAGGCACTCTGGGCTGGACTGGCCACTTCTTCACTGCTGTCTGCTTCCGCTTCTGGTGGAGTCTGGTTTCCCAGCCAGTGCTCCTCAGAACCCAGGCCTTCCTGGCTGGTGGCCCTTACCATGATGGGCCAGTTTGGAGGGCTTTGGGCTATTCATCTGGCCAAGGAGCACCAGCACACTAAGCCAACCTCTTAGCTTTTCCTTACTCAGCTGCTGATACCACATAGAAATCCAAAGAGGAAACAAAGAGGGGGCGGGAGAGAGGCCCAGTCACAATTTAGTCAGAGGCTGTTCTGCTTCCAAAGCAGACATTTTCTACAGCTGCTTCCTCTGACCAGCAGGGACATTTGCATGAGAACAGGGCTGAGGACAGCACACTGGGGCCCTAAGGCCACAGGGGCTCTTCTTGGTCTGCAGTCAAGACCAACAGAGGTGTGCTGGGTCTTCCCGGGAACAGACTTAGCAGCGGCTTCCACGATTACCTGGAGGGCTGCTTATGATCAGGACACACCTGGTCAACCCACATCTCCATTCAAGAGGAAGGGCTGGCAGTGAGTAGAGGGAGCATGCTGGGACCTGCCGAAAGCCCGAGTTCCACTTGCCCCCACAGAGGCCGCTCCACACATTCACAAGAAAAACCAGATGCCTAGGGGTTGGTTCTGAGGGCTGGTGACCCTTCACCTATCAGAGTGGGGCTGTGAGCCGAGGAATTTTCAGGGGCTGATGTTTTTCCAAAGGCAATTACCAGGCCTTTCTTCTGAGGTTCCTTCAGAAGGATTCAAACCTTCAGCTGACGGTTAGTGTTGAGCGTGGTAAACACTTCCTCCTTGGAAACAAGTCTCACTTTCGTGTCCATAGACTCCCCTCCCATCTTAGCAGATTTAATTGCTGTAATTAAACTTTCAGACATAATTGCTGGGCTATTAATTTTTTCCCCCAGCCTTCGTTTGTCTGTGAGGCAAAGTTGAGGTCATGCCAAATTCTGAAGTCCTCAACTGACCTGTCTATAGCTGGTGTTTTTGCAACATGAAGGGCACTTTATGTTGATAACCTGTGGATATAACAATTACATAAGGAAGACCATACCCCCCACCCCCAAAATAAATAAATAAATAAATCATGCCATTGCCGTCATGTCAATTCTGACTTACAAGGATCCTCTAGGACAGGGTAAAACTGCTCATGTGGGTTTCTGAGTCTGTAACTGCCTACGGGAGTGGAGAGCTTCATCTTTTTCCTGTGGAGCAGCTGGTGGTTTCAAACTGCTCACCTTGTTGTTTGCATCCTAATATACAATCTACTACTCCGCCAGGGCTCTAAATCCATACTTTAGATCATATATTTCCAAATGTATCTAGCCTTTCAACCCTTTTCAGAAAAAATAATTTAGTCAGTAGCCATCCTGGTAATTAAAAACTTTTGTACCATTGCCCACAATCCTGGATAAAGTATAGGTATCTGCTTTAGCAGCCCCCTTGGGTCATGTCAGAGCCCCCCACCAGGGGAGCAGGATCATCCACTGTGGAAAACGGATATAGATGGTGAACTTAAGGCAAGGAGAGATGAACTCAATAGCCAATGGCAGCGTTAAAACTGTGTGTGGGAATCGACTCCAGTCTCCTACATGCTTGAATATGAGAACATGGCTGGATAGTCTAATCTCCTTCCTGCTAATATAAAAAATGCCTTGAGTGCCCAAGTTTTGGGTGTGGGGGCTCCTGATACTTTCAGGACTCTGTCACACTAGGAAGGCTCTTCATCTGACCCACCATATTCTGGGGAATCCGGCTGGGGGAAGAGCATTTACTTCTGAGGCCTCCGAGTACTACAGTGCTGTTGATCAGAGAATGAGTCCAATGAAAGGCCTGTGTGTTAGGCTATGTTCTCCAGAGAAGCAAAGCCAGTAACACTCGTATGTGTATGTATATAGAGAGAGATTTATATCAAGAAATGGCTCACACATGTGTAGAGATGGGTAAATCCAGTTCAGTCCAAGTCCATAGGCCAAATATAAACTGAAGAACTCGCTTGGCCCTATAGCTGCAGGAGGAGCTGATGAACAAGGAGCAGAAAGATGAACCAGGAAGCCCCAGGGTGCCGAGTTGCATATTGCCTAGATCAGCTGAATGAATCCAAGGTCGGTACTTTGCTGATGGTGCTTGGGTTCAGCAGACAATACAACAAGAGATGTAGGAGCTTTATCCAGCAGTAGAAATCAGCTGGCTTCAGTAGATTTTCCATTTACACGAAGAGTGGACTACACCCCGAATAATACCTCCCTCACCCATATGAAGATTGTGTCCAGATGAAGGAGGTCTATTTTCCTCAGAGCTACTTGGGTGCTTCGGAGAAGATACCACCATGGAGTTAACCACATATGAACTACGCTCAGGAACCAGTCATCTCCTCCTCAAAGGTATTGCTACCATGCGCCTATTGGTTTGTCATCCTACTGCTGTGTGGTCCCTTGCATGTTCTCGTGAAACGATGTGACCAATAACTCAAATACCAACAGGGTTACCCATGGTGGGTAAATTTCAGCAGAGTTTCCAGATGAAAGGATAAAGACCTCGTGACATACTTCTAAAATGTGTTCAATGAAAACACAGGGATCACAGCAGAATGTTGTCTGATAAAGAGCTAGAAGGTGAACGCCAAAGGTTTGCAAAACACCCCATATTCACAGTTGCTACAACCACGGGCTTACACATCCCAGTCATGATCAGAACGGCCTAGGCCTGAGCATTGTTTCACTCAACTACAGATGGACTAGGTCGGAAGTCAGAGCTGGATTGACGACAATACAACAAAGGAATTTACAGACGAGTTGAGCAGACAACATACAAACATATGAACTAGCTTAAGACAATCAATGCCAGGTGCCAATGAGTCATCATGACCAGACGTAAGGACCTTCAACACCCAGCAAGAAATTGGAACTTGCTTTCAAGGAGGAAACAGACAGTACATATGATTTTTGACCATAAACTTCTGAGAGATGTGAATGGCAAGAGTTCTGTTCAGAGCTGAAGTGTCCCTGGGGCAAACAATAACTTAGGGTGGCAGAAAAGACACCAGGGAAACAGAAATTCCAATGTCATGCCAACACTCCCCAAGCAAAGTAGGTGAGACTGGTTATATCTAATCTAGAAGCCATTCTAGAAGCCTACTTCCAATGAAGAAGGTGTCAGATGCCACTGTTGAGCGACTCAGGATTTGTAATCTTTAAAAGTAGGAGAGGCGGGGTGAGGGGGGCATGAAAAACAGAATGGAGACAAAAGCTGTTCCTTTAAATCAGCCACTTGCTGGCATTGAATCCAGAATTCACCTCTTCTCTCCATTATTATTGTGGGGTTTTTATTATTACTAGTATAAGGGAGAGACTGCTATCTACAAGGGCCCTTCCCCTTACCCCCCTAAATATTTAAAATGCTGCTGTTACAGTAAATAGCGCCTCTGCCATATTTGTCCTGGAAGAAGAGAGTGTGATTTGGAATACCTAATTGAAATGTGCTACAGGAGATAAGGCGGCTGCAGAGACTGACATTTAAAGGTAGGAGACACTACTAAAGACATGAAATATTACTGTTGCTGCCTCAAAGCCAAAAGCCACTCTCACGGAATGGAAACATTCTCTGGCTTGCTTCCTCCTGCCAGTGCCTCCTCAGCCCTGCTCCACAGGTCTACAGCTATAGGGTCTTAAGACATCCCTGCTCTGCCTTTAGAACCCCTACCTGAGTGAGCAGGTGAAAGTGAATGAGATGATTCTAAGACTATTTTGCTCTTGCAAAAACATCTCAACCTCCTAGGTCTTACAGCTTGCCAATGCATTGGCATGAAGACGTCTAGGCCAGTCACCAGAGGAAAGGAAATGATCCATCAGTGCATCTGAATAGGTCCCATTAGGAAACTGTTTGAGGCCACTGTGGAAGAAAAATGATAAAGAGACTAAAGGTTACCTGTGCTTAATAGCAAGCAAGCCCTGTCCATTACCAATTGGATATAGTGACTTTGCAAGGGATGCATCTGGATCAGGACTTCTTCACCACTCATTCTTTGCACGAAGCTGCAGAAACGAAGGATAGCTTGTCATCCAACTATCAGACCTAACGTAACTCACACCATCTACTTGCCCATCAAACCTCGTTCCATTAACATACCCCTAGCCATCTGAGTAGCTGGTCTCCAAAGATGACCCATCCATGCACTATGTCTTTTAATATTTATGCCTATATGTATTTTGCTTTGGGTCCAGAGAATATGGTAGAAGTGATGCCGAGTCACTCTTGAACCTGGATCATAAGAAGTCTTCCCACTTCTGTCTGATTTTTAAGGAATGTTTGTTATGATGCCACTGTCTTATATGTCAATCACCAAGCTGTGAGAAGCCCAGGTCACCTGGAGAGTCACATGTAGGTACTCACCTCTCCAGCTGGGTTCACTTTGTCAACTGCCAGTCACGTAGGTGTGTGAGATACCTTGGATACCCTGCTCATTGAGGCCTCAGATGGTTGCAACCTCAGCCAACATCACATGGTACAGAAAATCACTCAAGGAGTTACAGACACCCCCTGAATTTTGAGACCCAATAAAATGTTGATTGTTTTATTCCACTAAATCTGGAGCATTTGGTTTTGAGAAATTGGTACAAGGAGCGGGGTGCTGTCAAACAAAACCTAAAATGTGAACCACTAACCTTGGGATCCAGCAGCACGCAGAGATGGAAGGTCCTCAAGAAGTAGACTCGTGTAATTTGAAAGGAAAGGGAGGGAATTGTTACTAAAGACTGGAGGTCCTGGGGAAGATGACACAGGTTATCAATTTGCGGGAAGTTAAGTAAAACTGTCACTTGAAATAACCAGAAAATGGGATCTCTACCCAGGAAATTGATAGATATGGATAAGCAAATCCTGCAAAGATTATACAAAGTACCAGCTAATTTCTTTTAACCCTTTATGACAAGGTACAGAAATGAGCTAAAAAAGAAACTACTCAATTTTCAAGCAAAGTGTAGAGACACTATACTCATAAAAGAGTCAGGAATTGAGAGATTCAAAATAAAAGTATGTTTTATCCTTAGTCTCTCCAGCTAGACAAAGGTTCTCAAAATAAGAAAGAGGATCCTGGTATAGGACAAATGTAGCCCTCTGTCTGTAAATCAGAGGCTTGAGATAACATTACAATCAAAGGTACGTCCCGGCACTTCAACACCTAAGAGGAAGTGATGCGGTGCCTTAAAGAACCTCTCAACTAAAGAAGTCCAGACTTCTCAGGATTGCATTCACATTTTCTAGGCTCTCTTAGCCATGCAAAATGTCTGCTACGAATCTGAAAGCGTTGCCCTTTTTTATTATCTACTGCTGTGTAACAATCCATCCAAAAATCTGAGGACGTAAAACAGTGTACGTTTTCTCATGGCTCTGTGAATTGAACAGGATTAGCCCTTCAGTTTCCTGTGTTTGCATCCAATTTCCATCTGAAGCTAGAGCCATGGGAAGTCTCAACTGGGCAGAATGTCCAAGATTGGAATCTTCACTCACGTCTCGCAGCGACTTGCCCCCCAGGCTCTATTCCTCAAGGTCACATCTCATTCTCCACTGAGCTTGGCTTTCTCAAACCAGAACATGAAGTCACTTGCATGGCACTGGCTTCCAAGAATCAGGAAGTAGAAGTTTCTCAGCCAGCTGTGGACTACTCCCAGAATGGCCACTTTCATCTTACTCTAGCGATTCAAGACGCCATAGCACCCTATCCGCTTCAGGAATGTGGAGTGAGAGAGATTTACCTCTTGATAAAGAAAGTATCAAGGACACATTGCAGAAGAAATTAGGGATGGAAAATATTATTATAGTCATCTTGAAAATCACCTTCTCCTCTTCAGTTTAAATTCTTCATTTATACGCTGTTGGGGCTAGAGAAAGCCACGTTAGGTTTATCGTGAGTCAGAAGTACGACATGACTGCCGAAGGATCCCATCTCAACATGGTGGGACTTTTCTCGGCTGATATCCCCTCAGGTCTACAATAAACAGAGACCCATTACTATGTGTGTTCAACAGGTAGCATGACTGAGAAACGAACCTGGGCTGAGAGTGAACCTGGGCTCAGAATCCACAGGGGCAGCTCTACTCTCTTCTGTGGGGTCGGAATACACTCAACAGCTCTAAGTTGGTTAGTTGGTTGGTTTTGGGGGATTTTGGGTTTGTTGGGTTTTTTTTTTAGGTATTTTGAGATATGAAAAGCAATGGGTTCTTTTGTTACTATACCATAATAAAGTTCAAACTGACTAATGCCATCAATATGATAGGGGCAAAAAAAGATTCGGACAAAGCCTAACCTTTAGGGGCATGGCTGTATAAATGAAGACCCGAAACCTAAATGTCACTATGTTTTAAAGTGGCTCAGAAAGGAACAGCCTGAGGCCCACTACTTTTTAAAGGCAGAAATGGTAAGGCGCTTCCTCCAGGAGATGACCTTGAACTCCCACTTCCCTCTAGATGAGAAGGTGAGGTTCCCCAGCCCTGCCTGCCTTTCACGAGGTTTGGCATAAGGAGCAATTCTAGGAGAGGCTGTCAAATTCCCCATCAGAGGGTGGACTCTAAAGCTGAAGGATTAGCAGATACGGAAGGGGAGACATGCTGACCTGGGCCACTCTGATTAGCTCCTAGAGCTTGTACTGCCCCAGAGGCACGTGCGCCAATGAGGAGTCAGCATCTTGGGCGAGCCAATGAGTGCCCAGCCAGCAGAGGAAGAACTTAAGGCGAGGCTGTCTGTGTCTTCCACGGTGGTCTAATTAGGAAGTGTTTCTGTTTGCTCAATAAACACTTATGCATTATGAAACACAGTATCAACTCTGGCTGCAAGGTTGGGACCTGAGCAGAGCCGGCAGCCCCAGTCTCTCTGAACTCTCTTCTGCAAGCCCTGGCAGCAGATCACCAGAGCGGAGAATCCGTCGACAGCCCCACATACTTTCCAGGTGTCAAGTCAGGAGAAAAGTTTCATGTGTTCGCGAGTCTGGTCTTATATCAGAGGAGTTTCATGCAACCCAGCTATCTCAATGAAAGTACCTGTGATGAAAGTAGGGGTAAAACAGCCCAGGAAGGAGAGACTAATCGGTCACCTCTTTGGAGCCAAAAAGGATGACTTGTGCCTTTCTACTTTGAGATACAGTCAGTGGCCTCTGGCTGGAAGACATCCCTGAGTACGGCACACAAGTTAAATTCTCATGCTAAACAGAGGTTGGAGGTTAGTCCATCCAGAGGTGCCTCAGAAGAAAGTCTTGGTCGTCAGCTGCCACCCCTTCCACCTTGCCACCTCCCCCCACCAAAACAATGAGCCATTAAAAACTTTAAAGGGCAGTTCTACTCTGACACACATGGGGACACTATGGGCTAGGTCTAACTCCATGGTGACTGGTTTTATTTTCACTCAGAAGCATTCATTTCCAAAAGCCTTACAGGGGACCTGGCTACAGATAAGACAGGTCATGCAAAGGTGAGAAAGACAAGACACCTTGGGCAAAGCTATGCCACAGCAGATGCCATACAAGATACACAAGCCCATTGCTAGAAATGCCCAACAGCGACACTGTACTCCCCTGGCCATCAGCATCCTGCCAGCACCTCTCCCAGGTGGGCATGTGCATGCTCATACCACCTCTTTCCAAGCTTGTAGAAGGCCTTTGCTCATGACAGACCACATACTCTGTGCCAACCCAGCCATGATGGTTAAGGTGGGGATTGTCAACTTGGCCAAGGCCATGGGCAGTTAGACACTTCTTGTGCATGACTGGTGGGAGTCTAAACTGGCACGGGCCCTGGAGAAAGCATTCATTCGTGTGGAGTGCATGATAGTGCATGGTATCATTCACCATGCATGGGCACAGTTCTCCAGTGACACCGCTACGGAGCTCTATCCCTGAGTGGTATTCCCTCAGGGGCATGTGCCACACTGGGCTTGGCACAGGGTCCAAGCAGAGAGAGACAGAGACGATGGGGTGGATGCCGACGGAATTCCTTTAACAGGAATTATGTTCAAGCAGTTAGGAGCTATGAGTTAGATGTAAACATAGCAACAAGGAGAAATCTTTTTACAAAGATGCTACTGAATGAGTAAACATAACAACACATCAAGATATATAGGTCTGTGGCACTGATTTAAATTCAAAGCCATATTATAAATCGTATAAGGGTATGCACCTATTTGAAGCTCTTGATGAGAACGATGGCAATGAGACCCCCGGGAAGGGAAATAGGATTATAATTAGAGATGAAATCTAACAACAGAAACCTAAACCAGCTGCCACCAAGTCGATTCCAACTCATGGCGCCCCTTGTGTTTCAAAGTACAACACAGGGCTGTCAATGGCCGTGACCTTTCAGTTTCCCAGGGCTATCTCCCTAGGTGCATCTGGAGGAATGTGGACCCCCACATTCCAATGAGTTGATGAGTGTTTCACCGTGTGCACCACCCAGCGGGGGACATTAGGGCTGAAGGACACAAGTGACGGACCGGGGAGGTTTGGCGTCACGCATGATGGGGAGTAACCAAGTCAGAGGTCTGTATCTAAGCCTTTTCCTCTGAAGTCCACAGGAGACAGAGGTGTTCTGCTTGATGTGGGCAAAGCCTGAATGGGGCAGCTGCGTGGATACACACACGGTGTGAGTCACATGTCCATGTTTAGGGCCGCTAACCACAAGGCCAGTCCCCAGCCACTCTGTAGTAAAAAACAAAGCTGTCTACTCCAATCAAGAGGAACAGTCTAGAGACCTAGCAGGGAGAAGGGAGGTTCTACCCTGTCTCATCAGGCGGCTGTGAATCAGAATGGGCTGGATGGTAGTGAAGGGTGTATGTGTATGTGAGTGTGTGTGTGTGTATGTATGTGAGAGAGTGTGTGTATATATGTGTATGTATGAATGGGTATGAATATGTGTATGTGTGTGTTAGTTTGTATGTGTATGTATGAATATGTCTGTGAATGTGTGAGTGTGTGTGTGCATGTGTGAGAGTGTATGAGAGTGTGTGTGTGAGTGTATGTTTATGTGGTTTAAGTGAACATGAACTCTTGTCAGAAAGACTTGGCTTTTAAGTCAGAGTCCTGATCTAACGCATCACCGGATCTGAATGGATTAAAAAGAGAAGGCAGTGAGAGGCCTTTGCAGAGAGCCTGGTGCAAGGAAGCCCCGAGTGGATGGTAGGCATCCATAATAATATTTAATAATATTTATCATTTTTCATCTCTCTTCGACATTACTCTGCACACCTTGAAACATTTTACATGGTATGAAAAATCACCATAAGCTTCTTATTGGCTTATAGTTTATCCCCTCCCTGCATACAAGAGAGGCCAAGTTATTATATACAGTTAACCAATAAAAGTGGAATAATCAGGGATGAGAACTGGAACCTCAGACTGGTCCAGGCCTGCACAAGTCCTCCTGAGAGTTCCCATTTCCACTGGGAATATACTGAGTCTGATTCTACATGGGAACAAGATCCTCCTGCACCAAAGCGTTTCTGGAAAAATTCTCTGATTTCTTCATTCCATTTTTCCACAAACCTTTTGGAACCTTGTCTTACATATCAGATTCACCTGGGGAGATTATTAAAATGTGTCTGATGCAAATGCTCATCACAGGGTAAGACTGAAATGCAGCGGTTCAAATCCCTGATCAAAACTGAGCAAGTGTTTTCTACAGGAAGCAGAGAACCCAGACATAGCAAATACCAAAACAATCCTCTGCACCTGGGCACAAAACTGTGCCCACAGGTCACGGGGAGGAAAGTGGACAGAAACTACCTGTGAGGGCTTCCTGGTGTTCCTGTCATGGCAAGTAAAACTGAAAAACTCCTTGGCAGAAACCAACTCTGCTTCTATATTCACACACAGGCAGGGCTTTATCACTTGGGTTTGGGGCATAGGACTCCGGGGTAACATGGGGGTTGCTCCTGCCATCAGCCTCGTAAGGCCACCAGAAGCAATGGCTCGGGGAAGTGCGGTGACGTGATCAAGGCCACACAGCACATTGCCAGTCACTCTCCTCACTCTGTGCTCTTTCCACTACAATGGCACGAAGCAAGTAGCTGGACCCTTGGAAAGGTGCTGGATAGAAGGGGGCGGATTGCTGACCTAAAGTATTTGGGGACCTGGTGGAGCTATGGGTTAGGCATGGGGTAGCAAACTGCCAGGTTGGCGGTTCGATCCCACCAGAATTGTCACTTGAGGAAGAAGCTGCTGTCTGCTTCCATAAAGATGTGTGGTCTGGAAGCTGTATGTGGGATCTAGATGAGGGAGGATGGTTTCCATGGCAGCGGTTAGCTTTCTGACAAACTAACGCAAGGAAATTACTCAAGAGTTTTGGAAGATTCGACAGATAACATGACTGATTGGTTGAGGTTCCAACCTCTGGCCCAAACGACCTAGATGCTCATGCAGCTATGTAGCGTATTTACTCTGTGATCTCTGGACAATGATTTACCTTCTCTGCTCTAGTGTTCCCATCTGTAAAATGGGTAGGAGAGTGCCGAGAGGATAGAGTTTCTGTGACGATTAAAAGAGCTAAGGCCCTTAGAGCAGCACCAGGCCCACGGGAAGCACTCCAGGCGCTCTGTGAGCACATGTGACATAAATGAAATAGAACTATCAGGTGCCCTCAGTGAGCCTCTGGCAGGTGCTAAATCGCAGTCGATTCTGACTAAATTATCTGACAAGTACCTGGGCTGTAGCCACTCTTTGATGCCTTAAATACCAGCTGTGAGGGAGACAAAGTTGTCTCCTGTGAACAGTTAGATGCTGAGCCTGTATTCTCACACAGATAAAATGCAAGGGGCTTCAAAACGTTCATAGAAAATGGAGTGAAAAGATAAGGCATTTTCCATGAATTTTTATAAGCCCCTTCATATACTCTTCTTCTCAGCCCTTGGGAAAGTCATAACACCTAACTCACTCCATTGCGTCAACTGCAACTCCTGTGACCCTCCAGGGCAGATTCCAACCAGCCCTGTGAGTTTCCAAGGCTGTCAGTCTTCATGGGAGCAGAGGATCACCTTTCTCCATTGGGGAAGTAGGTGGGTTCAAACTGCCAACCATGTGGCTAGCAGCCCAGTGCACGAGGATGGTCTAAAGCCCTGGCGATAACAGTCATCACGTAGCATCATAATTAACAAAGTTGATTCACTCTCCTCCTCACAACAAAGCAAACACAGCCATTAGCCCCATTTACCAGGTGAGGACATGCCTGCTCAGAGAGGCTGCGTGACTTGTTCAAAGCCCCAGAGCCCATGATCAGAGTCATCCTGTCTCTCTCTCACCCTGTGTTCCTTCCACTCAATTAAACGTGGGGAGGACAGTGTGTTCAAACTGAGGATGCCCAATGCCTGCCTCACTGTCATCTGCCTGATGACCACGATCGTACTCCTGGTATACCTACAGAATGAGGATCAGACAGACCTCTCTGTCAGCAGTCTTCTCTTGTAGTGCAACGTCATGATGGATGATGTTCGTATGCCAGGCACACTCTCGTGGTCGCAATCTCCAGACAGCATGTGAGAATGCAGTGATGTTACTTTACCAGGCAACGCGAATTTAAATGTTTAGAAAATCTTTGGCAAATCTCAGTTTAAGAGAACTGATTACATGGATCCACATGTGACCTCCTCCCTGGGAGATGGACGGCAGAGAAGGGGGGAAAGGGAGACTCCGGATAGGGCAAGATATGACAAAATAACAATGTATAAATTACCAAGGGCACATGAGGGAGGAGGGAGCAGGGAGGGAGGGGGAAAAAAAGAGGACCTGATGCAAAGGGCTTAAATGGAGATCAAATGCTTTGAGAACGATTGGGGCAGGGAATGTATGGATGTGCTTTATACAATTGATGTATGTATATGTATGGATTGTGATAAGAGTTGTATGAGTCCCTAATAAAATGTAAAAAAGGAAGAGGAGAAAAAAAAAGAAAATGATTAGGGCAAAGAATGTACAGATGTGCTTTATACAATTGATGTATGTATATGTATGGACTGTGATAAGAGTTGTATGAGCCCCTAATAAAAATTTTTTTAAAAAAAGAATGATTATTCATGACCTATTCCAAGAGACATGACCTAAGGCGAGTCCCATTGGATGAATCTGTTGCTGGCCTCGTATGCATACAAACGTTAGACACTGAATAAAGAGGGCTGAAGAAGAAGCAATCAATTTGAATTGTGGTGCTGGGGAGGAATATTGAAAGTACCATGGATTGCTTAAAAAACAAACCAATCTGTCTTGGAAGAGCATTCCTTATGTACTTTGGGGATGCTGTCAGGCGAGACCAGTCTGTGGGGAAGGACATCGTGTTTGGCAAAGTGGAGGAGCAGTGCAATAGAGGAAGGCCCTCACAGATGGGTGAACACCATGGGTTCCACAATGGTCTCTGACATGACAGCAATTGTGAGGATGGAGCAGGACCGTACAGCACTTCATGCTGTTGTGCACGGGGTTGCTATGGGTTGGAACTGACTCACTGGCACCCAACAACAACACTCCAAGACACATATGTCACACCTAGTGACATAGGCTAATTCAGGCAGTGCCAGAAGGATGTCCCTCTCACATAAATGTTTCCTTTACATTCAGTGAAATACAAGGGGGCTTCCAATAGTTTTTTTAGGCGGTGGGGGGAAGATGGTACAAAGAGATCATGGGATTTTCCCACAATCTTTTAGAAGCCCCCCTCACATGGTACTTGAAATAACACCTTTTGAAAGTCAACCGAGTTTGGAAAGAGTATCCAGAGTTCTGGACTAAAATGGAAACACATTCTAAACTTATTAGAATTCAACCTATTAAAGCACAATTCTCAATTTAACCAGTCTCTTGGCTTGTGTAGCAGCATAAACATATGGATTAGTGGTTGCTAGCAAGACCAGGAGAGTTCAGGGCAGACCTGGGACAAGGAGAACCTTTGCACTGCCGTTAGAAACTGGTCTGCACCCCGACCTCGGCAGCAGTCTCAGCAAGAGGGGAGTTTCCCAGACGGGGCAGGGGCTGGTCAGTGAGGGTTCACACACGCTAACCTTCTCTTTGAAAAGGAAGATTACAGCGCCTGGCATACAGGATTCCTGCCTCAAATTTCAACATCATGAAAATTTAACCACCTTCCATAACAGCGACTGCATTATTCATTTCGTTAAGAAGACAACTTCAAAATCCGAAATAACAAAAGAATGATTAAAGGCGTGATCCAACCTCTTCCCTTTTCTTCTTGTGAGACCTCAGGGTTTGGGTCGGTTTGGCTTGGCTTGGTTTCTGGTACCATATTGGAAAGAGTAACCCTTTGTTTCGCCAGGATCAGTGTGACACCATTCACCCTCAATGGTATCATTTCCTACGGTTTCAACTGAAGATGTATAAAATATACCTCATGTCCATATACAAATGATCATCACAATCCCATTTCAAGGTGGGAAAAAATCAAGCAACATGATTTTTCTAAGACCCAGGCACAGTGACTTCCAAGTCAAGGATTTCAGCCTCTGGACCACACAACCTCGGAGTGGGGCAGCAGTGTGACATTCTGTACTCCCCTCTGCACTGGGTGTCACTAAGGAGGCAGGTTGTGGGTGCTAAGCGTCAGGATGTGCAAGTTTACACAGCAATCAAGTAAGCAAAAGAGTAAATAACAAACTGAACCCCACTGACTGTCCAAACGGAGTAAGTTCCTTGCTTTCGCCTTCATAGCTGCAAAACCCAGAGAATGTCACCGATTCATTTAGTGCCCCAGGTTTTCCATTTATTAAATGATAACACGTAAAAATTCTGTCATGTGTCATGTGCAAGGACATTGTCATATTAGTGACATTGAAAGTTAAGTAGTTTTGATCCTATATGTTGAATTGGAAAATATTATATTAACTATATTGATACTAAAATATATCCATGAAATTGGCTGTGTACCCTTGAACATGTCACCTAAACTCTTTAAGCAATAGGCAGATGGATAGATAGATAGATAGATAGATAGATAGATAGATAGATAGATAGATAGACACGCTTCTTATCATGCCCTTTGCTTTACGCTCACTAGGAACCCAGATAGATAGATAGATAGATAGATAGATAGATAGATAGATAGATAGATAGATAGATAGATAGACAGGCTTCTTATCATGCCCTTTGCTTTACGCTCACTAGGAACCCTGGTGGTGTGGTAGGTTATGCATAGGGTTGTAAAACTCAAAGTCAGCTCCTTGAACCCACCAGTCACTCTGTGGAAGAAAAATAAGGTTTTCTGCTCCCGTAAAGATTTACAGCCTCAAAATCCCCAAAGGGACAGTTCTACCCTGCCCTATAGGGTCAATTCAAGTCAGAATCAAATAGAAGGCAGTGAGTTTGGGGTTCACATACCAGGCTCAGTGCCAACTGCTTCATTCCTCATATCTCAGTAACCCTGGCATTCATCATTTGAAATAGATGCCACCATTGTTCCCATTGTAGAGAAGGAGAAATGGCAGCAGAAACACTACATAACTTGCTCAGAAAACTCAAACTAGTGAGCGGCAGAGTTATTTGGAAGGGTTAAAGATGGCTTGGTGACTGACTGAAAAGAGGGCTATGGAGATCTATCTCATTCACCACACCTCCCAAGAAAGGAGGTGTTAGTTACTCAGGGTCTGAAAGATGTTGGGGGCACACTGCTCTGGACTCACGGGGTCATGGGCATTCTGCAGGTAAGATCCATGAACACTTAAAGGTGATGCTTAGCACTTCATCTACTAGATTCTAAGACCACAGCATAGTGACTGTCCAAGTCAAGGATGCTCCCAAGTACAGCCAACTTGGAGGCTTTTGCTCAGTCTAGAGCGGTGTCAGGAGAATGGTCCTTTCTTGCTCTTGGAAGCTTCTGACCCCCAGAACCACTGGTTGTCTTCAAACCAATACTGTTTTCTGGAGACTCCCTGTGGCCCAGGGTAGGTCTCTTCTCCACAGGGTTCTAGTAGCTGATTGGAAGAACACCAAGCCTTGCTCTCAGAGCACCTCCTAGTGAACACAAATCTCCAACCCTCCAGGTAAATACCCTACCTTGTTACCTGTGCTTATTGCCCTGAGGGTTGAGATGAATAGAGTGCCCTCTAAACTGTTTGCTGCAGTGGACCAGAGATGCAGCCTGGGACTACCACATCCGTTTGACCTGGAAGAAGGCCGCCTCAGGCCCATCTGTGCTGGTGGACCAGGAGGACAGCGATGAGCGCAAGAGGACAGCAGGCAGGCGGCCTTGCAGAAGGCGCCGGCTCCGGCTCCGGCTCACCCACACCACTCTCTCTTGGTCATGACTACAAAGCTGAGTGAGTGCAACATGCTCTCCCTTCTCCCTTTGTCTGTGAGCAGCTTGTTGGCCTCGGCTGCCCTCCTCATAAGCCCTCCATTAATTAGGAGGAGGTGTCAACGTGCCGACCAAATTAGCCGCTTCAACATATCCCAAGAAAGTGCGAGTGTCTCAGAGAAAATGAAAGCTTGGTCACTCCCTGGTTATTTTTACTCTCTGCCACCCACCTACCTTTTGGGCAATCTGTTCCCATTTGAGAGCCTCCCCCTCCTCTCGCCTTTGCTAGCGGTTCTCTTGACATCTAATTCCTATATCACACACTTCAATAGAGAATCGTACAACCATCACCACAGTCTGATTTAGGACATTTTCTTCTGTCTTGGGCTCGCTGTTGTTAGGGCCCCAGCCTCCCCTGCAAGGTCCCTTAAAAAAGTATCCAAACTGAACCCACTGCCATGGACTCACTACTAGCCGACAGTGACCCTATAGGACAGCGTAGAACTAAGCCATTCTTCCCGTGACTGTCTCTTTTAACACACTCTTTTCTTCTCTACTTTTTCGGTCCTTTTAACAGGATGTGCCACGTGTCTTTCCTCTCATCCCCTCTTCTCTGCCACGACCTTTAGCTTCTGCAACACCCCTTCACGCCCCCCACGCCCCCCAGGGGTTGCCCAGCGGTATCATTGTTGGGTGTCATGGAGTCCACATTGGACTCAGCAAAAACTCGTTGTCAGCACAACCCTGCCCCATAGGGGCTCCCCAGGCTGGACTGTCATCCTCACAGCGGTAGACTGTTGGGTCTTTCGCCCCTGGAGCTGGCAGATGGGTTCAAACCGCCAACCTTGCAGCTAGCAGTGACATCCTGAACCATCGCTGCTTTGTCATCCAGTACCTACGGCGTCAACCAGCTATCTTGGGGAGTGAGTTCTTTGGACCCCGACTTTGAAGATAAAATTAAATGGGTGAGGAGCAAAGCAAAGGAGAAAGATGTAGATGAATCGGCTGGGGAGGGGGTGGCAGTGGGGAGTAAGCAGCAGGGCTCGTGACGGAGCAGCTCTCGCCTTGACTCCCCAGACTTGCCCAATTTAGCACGTTGGTACCATGAGTCACATCTGCTCCTCCTCCGCTGAGAACAACATGGCCAGGCCTCCCACGGATGACTTACCTCTTGGAGTGCCTACTGACCAAGGGAGATGCCTTCTCTACAGCTCCAAGGAGAGGGGCAACATTTCTGGACCTCAGGTGTGAAGGCAAACCTAACCTGGGGATGCCCTGAGAAGAGTGAGTCCCCAAGCCAACGGTGACTGCCACAGAGCACACCACTCAGGCTTTGGATGCTTCAAAGACTGAATTAGACAGAGTCTCAGCTTCACAGTGTGCATCCTGGCAGGTCCTCATCTGGCTGCTGGAATGTCTATCCCGGTGCTCAGCACATTTTAGTTGGGGTGAACCTGAGATTTCTGCCTATGTAGTTGGAATCAGAACGCCTTGACAAGGGCTGGAGTCCATCGTTTCCACTTGCCATCATTAGCTATGTATGCTAGTCCTGGTTGACTATAGAAACAAATCCAGAAACACACATCTGTGTGTAAGAAAGAGCTATATAGAGAGTAATTGCATAATAATAAAACATCTGAGCCCAGTCCAGATTAAGCCCATAAGTTTGATATTAGCCCATATGTCTGATGCTAATCTATAAAGTCCTCTTCAGACTAAGGAAACATATGTAATGATGCCAAATGCAGGGAAATCACAGGCCAGTGGATGCAAAGTCTTGTGGATCCAGTGGCAGTGGAAGCATCTCAGTGCTGGGGTGGGTCTCCACGTGGCTTTTCTAACTTTGGGGTTCTGTATCCATCAGTATAGCTCTATATGTCTTATCAGTAGGAAGACGAAGCAGAGAGTATGGGCCTTGCCTCCAGTGAGCTATTTATCTCTGTAGCACCTCCAAATGAGGTCATAAAGCTGCGACCTGACTGGCAGGGGAAACTCCACCCCTTCACTTTGTATAGTCTTAAGTCAACACCAGATTATATAACTACCACACTATGACAGAACCAATTCTGGGTCCTGGAGCGGCCAGCTGTGCACAGCAGAACTGCATGGTTCTCAGGGCTGCAGCCTTTTGGAAGCAGTTGTCCAAGGTTGATTTAAACCATTACCCTTTGGGCTAGTGGCCAACGACTTAACCGTTTGCACCACCAAAGGGCTCTTAGTCTTATAAATACTAGAAAGGGGGAGCTTATATACATGTGGTTAAAAAGAATCACAGCAGTGGCTTCACGGTCTTGTTTGTGAAGATTAATTGAAATAGTCCTGAAAAAGTGAATTCTCAATAAGTGCTGCTTATTCTTATCTCCTGCCTTTGTGCTGGTGTCCGGGTTTATCAGGACCATGTTTGGAAGCACCTGAAAAGCTCTTTCCTCTCACAGGTGAACTATAAGGCCCAGAAACTGTCATCCTGACTTCCTCTCTCAGTATCCTGTCTGTTCTGAAAGATCATCCAGGTACAGAAATGTCTACCGCTCAGGGACTCTACAGAAGGAAAGATCCAGCTTTCTGCTTCCATGAAGATTACAGTCAAGAAGAATCCAATCATTCCATGCTACATTATCATACCTAGAGTCATCATGAGTCAGCATCGACTGGACAGCTATCGCCACTACCGTGAGCGGACCCATCTGCTGGTCATCTCTTCTTGTAACTGGCCTAAGACCTCTATTTTCCTCCTTTCAGTGTTCCCTTGAGAACTTTATTTGTTTTTCAAGCCTCCACTCAAGTGTCCATACCCATTACATACCCTTTGAAATCAGGCAGCTATTTTACTAACTGGTAGAATTAGAACTGAAATCATCTTCTTGGGTTAAAATGCCATGTTTTGAGACACAACACTGGAATGTCTCCCCCAGTCCTGGTGCAGACCCGGACCAGTCCCTCTGGGGACACAGCAGGCAGCCCTGGTGGCATAGGGTGGTACACGATGGGCTGCCAACCTCAGGGTCAGCAGTTCCAACCCACCAGCTGCTTTACAGAGAGAGTAGAGGCTCTGCTTCCTTCAAGAATCACAGTTTCAGAAATACACAGGGGAAGTTCTCCTCTGTCCTATAGGGTCACTATGAGTCAAAATCAACTCAATGAGGCCTTTTGTTGTTGTTACAATCATAAAAGCAGAGACATCTTAAATATTTGCACACTGGAATGAAAATCACTAAGATGGGACTCTCTGAGTGGAAAAGAGGAAAAAAATGTTATGACCCACAAGATCAATGTGTGTGTGAAGGTAAGTCTAAAGATATTGCTACAAAATAAGAGAAACCTTTATTATACAAAAATATAGAATCAATATGCAGAGCTGTTGCTCCTTACCACATCCTCAGATGAAGTCTCAACACTTCTGTAGGTAGTGTTTCCATCTCTAACCCAGCCTCAAAGCATTCTGTGCTCTATGATTTACATATAGCAGGTCAAGGACAGTTTGGGCAGTCTTAATTGTGTTCCTCTGAGATGTTCTGAGATGTGCTTTACAAACAAAGAACAATCTGAAGGGCAAGATCAAGGTTGTCAGGTGAGTGAAATAAGTTTCTATGTTACACAGGGTTCTCTAGAGCAACAAAACCAGGACACTTGTGATTTGATAGCTAGATAGATGGCTCGCTGGATAGATAGATGATAGATAGATAGATAGATAGATAGATAGATAGATAGATAGATATAACATAAGAAATAAACAGCTAATTAGTCAATAAAGCAGTACAAATGGCTCAGTGCAACTCACTTCCATGAGACAGTTAATACACTGGAAGTTCTTCAAGTCTTGAGGGCCACCAGGTGCCAGTCAAGGAAACAGACAGATGGATCCACTGTAGATGAATTCAGGCAATCCAGCCACAAGCAGCAAACAGCAAGGCAGGTCAACAACAGTAAACCAGGTGACAAGGTCCAACAGTCCTCAGCTCAAATGATGCATAGTCCAGTAGCGTGGCAAAGCAGGTCTTGAAAGAACCTCAAACTAGAGCAGCACAGTCCATGGTTTGTCCCACAGGTAGTGTAGTTCACAAGGTGAGGCAGAGAACCAGCTAAGGCAGCCACACACTGGTCCCATCATGAAAGAGCGAGAGACAAGGAAGGCAAGGCTCATAGAGCCATTTATCTCTCCGCCCTTGAATTAATCCCACATGTGTTCATTGGCCAGGTTGGCACAATAAACCTTACCTATCCCAGTTTCCCAGTGAGATTCTCATAATCTAGTCATTGTTACTCTGGGAGAATAATAAGGTGCATTGGCATGTTGGTCAAAAAACTCAACATAAATCTCCTGGCCTTTTTCTCACCAACATAATTTTCCATTTACTTTTTCTTAACCTCTTCATAATAAGACCCTGTGATCATCCTGTGACCTTCAAGAATATTTATAAAGATTACACCTGTGAGGTGCCAAAAGCCAGGTGTCATGCCCTCCACCGAACTGTTCTGCATGCCTAGAATTTTCCTGGTGCAACAGATATCCTGCAAAGCCATTGTTTTGATTGGACCTTGCCCTTGTTGATACTGGCAAATCCAAGGTGCATCCCGAGTTAGGATTTGTTCCATCCAACTCTCTCCATTAGCTTTGATCTTGCTTAAAAAAATGATGAGCTCAGCTGATCGTCACAGGATGTTTTTGGCGCCTACTGAGTCAAAAGCTCCTCGAGGCCAAGATGTTTGCTTAAAATTGAAAATGGCAAACCATGTGCGATCCCATCTTCAGCAGCTACCACATCAATGGTCTTTCTATTTTCTTTCCCCACCACTTTCTGGACTTGAGCCAGTTTCTTCATTCATAAAGTTTGGCAGCCTTCTCTCCCAGCGTTCATTTTTCAGACCTTTCTGGCCTTCTTTAAAACATCTAAAAAGCAGTTGTTGCAGGATCCCGTGAACTTGCTACAAAGATTCAATGACTATATTATAAATATCACCCTTATAATATAAATATGTTTACATTAACTCTGACCTCAGAATAATTTTTTAAGCATGGTACAACAACTAGCATTTTCTTTTTTAAGACACCCTAATAAGCCTAGTGGAGAGGAGTTGCACTGTGATCTGCATGGTCGGCAGTTCGAAACCACCAGCAGCTCAGCGGAAGCTATCTGCTACTCCCATAAACTGTCTATTCTGCAAACAGTTACAGTCTTGGAAACCCACAGGGTGTCAGTGTGAGTTAGCACCGATTCGATGGCTGCGAGTTGTTTTAATGAGCCTGAAGACAAATGTATCACTGAGAAAACTTGCCTCCTGATCCCAGAGACATATTTAAACATATTTTGGGGGGATAAACCATTCACATATGAGCCAGAGTCCTAGTTGAAGTGCGTTTTCATTTTCTTATATTCTTATGTCCTACTGTCTGTACAGGTTATCTTAAGTCCGTGTCGTACTACCTTGGAGGCTCTAGCAAATGCAATGTTTAATTTTGGTAACAGTGGCATCTCTGAATACGTTCTGATTTTAATTGAAATGATCTCCATGATTATCTGATGTGCTGTTGTTTTTAGTAAATAATCTTTATGTATTTAAGCAGCTATCTTCTCATTGCATTTTACCTAGATTTTATTAAGAATGGCTGCTGAGTTTTTATCAAATGCTTTAACAGTCTGTGTTGACATGAAAAATTGTTTTTGTATCTTTAATTTGTTACTAAAAATGTTATGCTGACAGTTTTCTTCACATTGATTGCACATCAAACAAATATAAAAAATCAATACCTTTCCTCAATAATAATAATAATCACTATGAAATGGAAATGAGAATATTTCCTTGCAACAATATAAAATCTTGAAAATATTTATGAATATATTTACCTAAAATATTCAGAGAACTACACAAGGAAAATTTATAGCTTACTAGAAGCTATAAAAAAATCTGAAGAAAGGAAAATAAAGCCAAGTATTACACAGGAGCCCTTAATGAACATGCCAGGCCGACTTCTCCAAAATAACATATTTACTTAATGTCATTAATTAACATTAATTTAATGCAATTGCAGGTCGACATCCCTGAGATTTTTCTCAATGAATGTAAAATCTAATCCCATTACCATCACATTGATTCCAACCCAGGGCAACCCTATGTAGAATCTTCGATGCTGTAAACTTTTATGGGAGGAGACAGCCTCATTTTTCTCCCTCTGAGTTGCTGGTGGGTTTGAACAGCTAACCTTGCACTTAGCAGTCCAACACTTCCCTGACAGGGTCACCAGAATTCCTTCCATTGACTAAAATGAGCACACATCTGATGGAAGACTATAGAAGAATAAACACCTGAAGATAGCCAGTAGAAAATGAAAATGAAGAGCAATCAGGGAGACCTACACTACCTACTATCTATCAGACTTTATAGAGATACCATCATGGATCAATAGTATATCAGTAGTATAAGAATAAATCCATGAGCAGAAAAGAGAATCTTGAAATATGCTGGTGAATGTCAGAATTGAAGGACGACTAAAGAAATAATACAGTTCAGTGGGAAAAGAAATGCACTGATGAAAAAGAGTGCCCAACGAGCAGGCCAAAGATCAACCAAAGAGGTAATGCAACTTGATGGCATCTAATGACAACGAGGAACAGGAGTGTGGATTTCTGGTCCAGGTCCCCTGGGTGTAAATGACGGCTTCACTACTTTACCTGCTGTGTGATCCTTCAGCCCAATGCCTCCCTTGCCTCGTCTGTAACCTAGGGACTATAAGACCATCTCCATCCTAGGTTTGAGACCATCTCCATCCTAGGTTTGAAGGGCAGGAGCCGAAGCTAGTTAGTTCATGTAAGCCCAAGTCTAAGTGTAGTACCATTGACCCCTTTCCAATAAATAGCAACCCTATAGGACAGAGCAGAATCTCCCCCTTTTTGTTTCAGAAACTAAATCTTTAAGTGGAGAAGACAGCCTCATCTTGCTCCTATGGAGTGACTCAGGAGTTGAACCACTAACCTAGTTGTTAGCAGTTCAATGTGTGACCCACGGTGACACCAGAGTTCCTTTAATGTAATGTTTCTATATAATAGTGCCTAAAACAGGAAGGTGGGTGAAGGGAGACGTTGGACAATGTAAGACATGACAACATAATAATAATTTATAAAGTATCAAAGGTTCCTGAGGGTGGGAGGGGGAGCAGGAGGGAGGGGGAAAATGAGGAGCTGATACCAAGGACTCAAGCAGAAAGAAAATGTTTTGAGAATGATGATGGCAACAAATGTACAAATGTGCTTGACACATGGATGGAAGGATTGTGATAAGAGTTGTACAAGCCCATAATAAAATTATTATTTTTAATAAAAATAATAGTACCTAAGAGCTAGTAAAGAAGTCCTGGTAGTGGAGAGGGCTGCGGGCTGGACCGCTGGTGGTAACGTCAGTGGTTTACACCCACTAGCCTCTCCATAGGAGAAAGACGGGGCAACCTGCTCCCATAAAGATTGAAAGTCTTGGAGACCCGGGGACGGCTCTACTTTTCCCTATATGGGTGCGGTGAGTCAGAATGGACTCGATGCCAGTGAGTTTGGCTTTGTTTAGCATCTAATAAGACCCCAATGAGTATTAGCCATTATTATTACAATTCTCATAAAATCTCCAAACCAAACTCACTGCCACAGGTCTATTCCCACTCACAGTGACCCTACAGGACAGAGTCGAACTGCCCTCATGGATTTCTGAAACCGGAGTAGACAGCCTCATGTTTCTCCCATGGAGCCCCTAGTGGGTTCAAACTGCTGACCTTGTAGTTAACAATCCAATGTATAGCTGACTACGCCACTTAATCATCAGAAGGAAGGATTCCTTAATCATCATAAGGAAGAAAATAAAAGTGAACCCACAGCTTATGCTACACACAAAAATAAATTCCCAGGTGCATTACCATTTAAATATCAAAAAATAAAGCCAACAATTTAAAAAGAAGCAATCTGAAAAACTAAACATATTCTATTTAGAGTTGGGGATGGGGGAAGACATTCTCTTCAAAAACTGAGGACCTAGGAGCTAAAAATAAGAAAAAAACAGACACAAAACATGCAAAACTACAGCACATTTGATGGCAAAATATACTATCCACAAAGTCAACAAACACAACCCTCTGGGAAATGGGAACAAAGCCAGCATCTCACAGTGCGCTAAGCGCCCTGGAAGAACCGTCCGTCCACAGAGGGACTCGGACTAAGGGCCAACAAGAGCGACCAGGACCGCAGCAGAACGCACAGGTGCTCAGATTGACTGCTAGTCTGAGAAGTGCAAACTCAAATAACCATGAGCTATCCCTTTGGACTTCTCAAATGGACGCAATTAAAAAGAGAAATCGCCTCTGTCGCTATCAGGGATGCATGAAAAGGGTGCGCACATACACTGCCTGGGGACTCTGAAGCAGTACAATTTGGGGAAAGCAATATGATAGCATCTGCTCATAGGTAAAACCTGCATCCTCTTCTACGCCCCATCTCACTCTTGGAATCACCCCGCAGAGATAAAAGCAGCCGTGCGAATGCACCAGGGTGTTGATTAGACGACTGTACAGGGAGGAACAGATCAGCTGGAAATAAAATGGCAATGGATAGGCGCATGCCAGACATATGACATTATAATGGAGTGGAATATTATGTGCTCATTAAAAAGAATAATTAGAGCTCTGCCTTTGGCATGGGAGCACTTCCATGAGATAGTTGAGCGTAGTTATCGTGAGTGAAACACTGAGGTGCACGTGTCAGATCACCTGGCACTGGGAATAGTCTATTTCTTAAGCTGGGATGGGTATACCATGAGTATTTGCTTTAGTACCTTTTAAACTCTATTTTAGAATTCTCTTTCATAGCGAAATTTTAAAATGAAAGTCTTTACAAAGGAACTCAAGATGCAAAATAGGTACACGTGAAATATGATTCAATTTTTATAACACAAACCATGATTTTAAACTTGTAGATGTTCACAAATTACATGAGCAGAGAGAAAATCTATGACAGGCCACATCCAAGGTCTTTAAAACCAGGCGTTTTTGAGTGGATTGAGGGAACCGGATGGGTGACAAGGAGAAGGGAAAAGTCAAGCAAAGTTAGGAAGAAAATCTTGCACTTAGAAAAATTGGTAACTCATCCTATTTATACATTTATGTAAAATTGTGCATGTGGATATGCATTAAATAAAGAGACAAGATTGGTGCAAGAGTATTGTTTATGGCTCCACAGGAGAGGGAGAGAGGGCCCAGATTTCAACCAGGTGTGCCAAGACGTGAATGCACCATACCTGCATGAAGCAGGGAACCAACAGAGAGGTCTGCAGGGTTGGCCCCAATTCCAACCACGTAGACACCCCCCACACACACTCTCCCCACCAGAAGAGCGCACTTCAGAGGACAGCACTGAAGCTACAGCTCAGGGAGAGGGGCATGTCTGATCACAGCACACAGGAGCGAATGAAGGGGGAAGGAGAGAGAGTGGAACACATCCTGGCCCACCAAGCCCGGAGGATGGTATTCCATCACAGAGCAGCCAATGCACAGAGAGAACCATAGCGCTGGGCCCAATATGAGACACAATGTCCCTCACTGACCCATAGAGCTACAGAAGACAACACTGGAGACACAGTGTGGGAATTGTTCCTGATCTGACCCTATCACACCAGGACAAAACACTAAGGGCATGCAACAGAGCAGCAAGGGGAACAAAGCAATGAAGTCCCTGAGGAACACCAAAAATAGACTTTGGGGCCAGGGCGTGGCCTCATCAGACTTGACTGAAAAACACTCATAAAGGTCAATAGACAAAGCTGGAACTATCTATAGGCTTTTCTTTCTTTGCTGTTGGTTTTGTTTTTGTTGTTGTTGTTGCTATTGTGGCTGTTTTGTTTTCTTTTGTTATGTTTTGATTTGTGTTGCTTTTGTGCTCATCCTTGTTCCTGCCTGTCTATCTAGATAAGATAGGGGGATAGGGGAGGAAAAAACAACAGGACTGATGGTTCCAGGGGAGACATGGGTGAGAGGGAAAGGAAAGGGGGTGCCAACAAATCCAGGGACAAGGGAACAACAATTGATCTAAAATTAATGGCAAGGAGGGCATAGGATGCCTGGAAGACAGGGTGGGGGGTAGCTTGATCAAGGGCAATGTAGCTGAGAGGAATTACTGAAACATGAATGGAAGCAGAACATGATAGTGGAGCAAGAGGAAAGTAAAAGGAAATAGAAGGAAGAACTAGGAGGCAAAGGACATTTGTAGATGTCTAAATACAGGCATGGACATTTGTAAATACATATCTAATTATAGAGAAATAGATCTATTTACATATGTTTATTTGTTAAGTAATAAGATATCAGACAGACCTTGGACCTCCACTCAAGTACTCTCTCAATGCAAGAACACTGTTTTTCTAATAGCCCAGCATTCTGGGATGCTCACCTTCCCTGACAGGATCACTGAAGACAAAACGGGTGCATAAGAAAATGCAGCAAAGAAAGCTAATGGTGCCCTGCTATCAAAAGATATAGCATCTGGAGTCTTACAGGCTTGAAGGTAAACAAGCAACCATCTAGCTAAGAAGCAACAAAAGCCATATGGAAGAAGTACACCAGCCTGTGTGATCATGAGGTGTGGAAGGGATCAAGTATCAGACATCAAAGATCCCAAACACAAATCATCTCAATGTGAATGAGGGGAAGGGCAGAGTGGAGACCCAAAGTCCATATGTAGACAATTGGACACCCCCTTACAAAAGGGACACAAGGAAGAGATGAGCCAGTAAGGGTGCAGTATAGCACTGATGGAACATACAACTTTCCTCTAGCTCTTTAGTGCGCCCCCAATTCTACCTTACAAAACTGGCTAGACCAGAGCACTCAGGACTAATAATGAGAGTAATGATACCGGGAAGGGGAGGGGAAAGTAGGGGGGATATAACTCCCCCCATGGGGGATCGACAACATGAAAGTGTGTAAAGGGAGACAGTGATCAGGGAAAGCCATGAAACAATTTATAAATTATCATGGCGTCATGAGGGAGGGAGGGAGAGGAGTAAAAAATGAGCTGATACCAACGGCTCGATTAGAAAGAAAGTGTTTTGAAAATTGTGATGGCAACTTATGTACAAATGTTCTTGAAACAATGGCTGGCTGTATGGATTGTCATAAGAGCTGTAAGAGCTGCCAATAACATTATTTTTTTAAAAAACATTTTTTTAAAAGTTTTGGAAAGCAAAAAGAGAGAGTAAAAAGACATAAGGAACAGAACAAATGAAGTCCACATCTTTCTAGTCTCACCCTGTGCATTTCATTTTTTGCACTGGGTTCTCTTTCCTTTTTCTTTTTTTTTTTTTTGCAAAGTGTCTTAAGAGGCAAGGATGATGAAACTTAGTCCAAAATACTTTCAACATGTTGGCAGGAGAGACCATTCTCCAGAGAAGGACACCATGCTTGATAAAGTGGAGGGACCGTGAAAAAGAGGTAGACCCTGGAGAAGATGGACTGACACAGTGGCTGCAACAATGGGTTCAAACACTGGAACAGTCATGAGGATGCCACAGGACCAAGCAGTGTTTGATTCTTTTGTAAAGAGGGTCATTGAGTTAGTTAGTTTATTGCGCCAACCTGGCTGATAAACACATGTGGGTTAATTGAAGGGCAGAGAAATAAATGGCTCGGTGAGCCTCACCTTTCTAATTCTTGGGTTTCTTGCTTTGTGAAGGTCAGACCAGGGTGCAGCTGCCTTAGCCAGTTCCCTGCTTCAGCTGGCAAGGCTGACTTCCTGCAAGACATCCCCAAGGAGAAGCCACAAGGACCCACCCCGATGCAGCCCTGGGTGCTGGAGCAGCCGTGTGGAGGCCCTGCCAGCGCTGAGATGCTTACATGCTCAGTGATTCAGCTTTCCTCCTGCAGACGGCATCAGAGTGTGTGTTTTGTAAGAGGAGGAGGACTTTGTGGATTGATGTCAGACATATAGGTTAATAGGCTAATGTTGGACTTGTGGGCTTGGGCAGCACTGGGTTGGGATGTTTTCTTGATATGCACTTAACTTTTATATACAACTCTCTCTTATACATGAGTTTCTGTTGATTTGTTTCTCTGAAGTACCCAGATTTATACAGGCATTATAATTGAAACTGACTGAAAGACAGCTGACCACCACAGCCACAAAGGGTCTTATAACCGGGAGGAAGTAAGAAAAGCTTATGCTCAGCCCTGCTGTCCTAGATTGTCTCCCTTGATGTGCTTACCCTGGACCCCAGAACACAGTGCAATGGAGCTCATCGCTCCCGGACTTGCAAGAGAGGAATCATCTCACGAGTATCACCAGTACAAAATTACATTTGTAGCAACACAAATACATCAACGCCTAAAACTAACATCTGCGTGTTTAATGATGACTTTTAGAACCATCAGAACTCCGCGGCATGCTTACCTGCCAACTGGAAACCTATCCTCCAATAAGTACAGGCGTCCCCTGAAGTCTTTTGAATGACCTCCCCACAATCACCTCCCTGTTGTCACCTCTGTTCATGCTGCAGATCAAAACATTTGTAGGCTTAAGTCCTTTGGGTGAAAGATTGTGCATCTCCTCTATGTACGGCCTCCCAATCTCAAACCAAACCCACTGCCATTCAGTCACTGCTGACTCACAGTGACACGACGGAGTCCCAAGAGCCCATCTTTCTCTGAATGGTGTTTCTGTACCAATGATGTGTTTGTGGAGACCAGGAAGATGTGGACAATATTGAAGAACAAATTTGATTGACTATTGGAACCTCAGTCAATTCACAAAATTAACCTGTGCAAGTCTCCATTCATTTGTAAAGACTTCTGTCACCCCCTCAGGTATCAGTTACTTCTTCTTCCATGCCTCAAATCCTCTCTGCTCACTTTTGCACTCCCATGACTGCTGCTGTAAACAGCTGTGCTTAGGTAGCATTTGGCAGCTCTTTGCCTCAGCTGGATCTTGTGTCTTCCATGCTGTGCCTCAGGGCTTGTCTGCTACCTGCATGTGGGAAGCCTGGAGGAAGCTGCAGGGTATATACGCCAACCTGGAAGTACGAGAGCATTCATGTCCTGGGAGGCAACCCCTGACCAGTGAAGGGTGGGAGCGATGGATCTCTCCTGCCTTTTTTCATCCATCAGCCAAACAATTCGAAGGTGCGTTCTATTCTACATAACTTCTTAGAGCGTCCCTCATGGTATGGAGCCTCAGTTTCCCCTTACAATGTTCTGTTGGCTTGGGATTTTGTTCTTTTGTGCTGTCTCACGCTACTCTGCCCCAAATAGACAGCCTGCTCACAAGATCCTCTTTTGAAGGAATCTAGGCCCAGATGGGATGAAATTAGAAATTCTTATGAGATTGTATTTTTGAAAAAGAACAGATGTAGGATAAGAAGGACGCCAGTAGTAAAACAATAAGAGGCCAGACTGAAAAATGAACAGCTCATCGTGCAAACAGGTCAGCCGCGACTTACTCAGCCTATCTTATCCCCATTAAATCGGGTGATGCCAGTCTAACCTCTCCCCTATGCCTGCCTCCCCGCTTGCCTACTCAGAGAGACCCTGGGCCTATTCAAAAGTGTCTGAGGTGAGTTCTAGGTCCCCAAGCTCCGGATCAGCAGTCCTGGGACCCACTGAGGCCACCCAAGGAAGTCATTATGGCAGTCAACGCTGTCAGTGTTCAGAAATATTCCTGCAAGTAATCCTTGAAACTAAAGTCAGACATTAAAGTGAAATGGTTTATATTTTAACAGCCTCTACGCCATAAAATCCAAAGCTCGTATTGCCTTTTCATTTAAAAGGGCACATACACATTGCATTTTATATAAAATCCCAGAAGGCCCATGAACTGTTCAAAGTCCATTCCTGAATTGAGACTATGATTGCGTTATCCAAGTAGGCCAAAGTTAGGGGGATGATGGGAAATGGCCACCTGTCCACATCACCTCCACCTCCCCGCCACCCCCCCCCCCCGACACCTGTTTTCAGATAAGGGTTGCCATAGAAAGCAACCTAAACCAGGAAGTCATTTTACATAAAAATACACATATCTATGTGTCTTAGTTTGGGTCTCTTCGGAGGAAATTTTGGATCCAAGACTACAGTATAGTTCTTTATTTAGGAGGAGAAAGAAACTGCAGCACAGAGGTAGGGGTGTGATACAAGGGTTGGCCATCAACCAATAAAGGGATGGACTGTCAAGCCAGCTACTATTAAAGGAAAATAAAACTGAAGTCCACCGAAGGAAGTCCACGGGTCAGAGCAAAATTTTGCCAGCCAGTAGAGGGGGTCTGGTATTGACTCTGGTTTCTGGTCCACAACACAAGACGCAAAGTGAAGTCTGGCGGCAATAGCAATTCTGCAGACAGAGAAATGCATGTGCTGGTAGCTAGAAGGGCAGGGGTACACTGCCATTCAAGGACAAGGGGAGCATTGGGAAGAGCACTTGTAACTGCCATTCCCTGAAATACTCTCACACACAAGCTGTGCCTTGTGAATTTCACATTCTGAGTCAAAGGGAGCATGGAACATGGTTCCCATTATGAAGCCATTTGGGAACAGCAGAAATCATAGTGTCGGTAGCAGTCTATAACAACCGGCATTTATTTAGCTCCCACTTGGAGCCAAATGCAGCACTGGGCACTGACACATACATTAGCTTATGCAGTCACCAGAACTGCATGAGACGCAGGAATGACGACCTCCCTTTTTGTAGGTCTCGGAAACGGTGGTCCTCAAAGGGTCAGTTGCTCATCCCACAACATGCAGCTAATAAGAAATGGATACTCCTCCATTCCAAATGAGACCCCCTCTATTTGAACTCCATTATATTATCCTGTGGACCTCATCATCTTTTCCTCCTCCACCCTCTCGGAGACGATTTACTGAGTCCTGTCGATATGGTGGGCATTGGACTAAGTACATGAAGCTTCACCAAAATAAAATGAGGTGGGTAATGTCACGGATTCCCATTGCACAAGTGGGAGGGTCTGGGCAAGCCAGAATGGACTCAGTAGTCCCGAGAAGAATTTAAGTCCCTTTAGAACATCACACATTTGGAAAGTGGCAGAGGCAGGACTGGAAATGAAGTCTTTCTGACCGCACAGCTCCAGCCTTGACCTGTAAGCTCCACTGCTGCTTAATCCCAGGCATAACTCAGGTGTGTTCTAATGAGTGCTTGCTCTGGAGTCTCTGCTGAAGGCAAGCGAGCACGTGCAAACAAGCTCCAACCTCGCCAGGACGGTACCCAGTAAACTTTAGAGATGCAGAACTTGGGCTTCTTTCATCTTGGCAGAAGCAGAGCTGCTCAGCAGTCAGTCTCGCTCTACTTGAAGGGGAAAAAGAAAGGCGCCCCCCACCCCCCCTTAATTAAAAGATAAGACAGAAACATTTCAAGGAATTGGCTCTCATTTCCTTGCATTATTGCTCTAATTTGCTCATTATACACAATTATTAAACGTGCTTTATTATGATTAGATGATCTTTACTTACAACAAAGGAACAATCAGGTCTGTCTGTGTTTGAATTCAGTTGTGTACATACACATTTGGGAAGGGGAAGAAGAACTAATTTTTAACGTGAAACTGTTGCTAATGTACTAACAAGCATCATCATTAAAGGTAGGTGCAATGGCCTGCAACCACAATAACACAAATACTGCGCACGTGCCTGGCTTTAGTGATAGAAAAAGGGGAGACTCCAGGGTCCTGGTAGAATACAGAAATGGCACCCCATATAAAGGAAAGTGCGACCCCAAGGTGGTGGAGTAGAAACCTGGCAGGGTGATCAGGTGGGAACTCTATACCAGCATCTGGTTTGGAAATCTAAATGCTAAAGAGAAAGAACATAAATGAGTTCCCAGAGATGCGTGACAACAGTTCAAGCAAACCAGGGTCTAGAATGAAAGGGTAAAGAAATGAGGAGAGTGGCATCTGGCTAAGGGCGTCTCATCACATTCGCTTCTGACTTAGAAAGAGACCTTTCTAAGGCTTCCATAGAAGGTGCTGGACTCGATTCAGTGTTCCCTCTACTATAACAAATGGATCTAAAACCACCCCCAAGATGAGCTTCCAGAGGGTGTGACTTCATAATTACGTCCACCTAAGTGTCGGTCCTAGAACTGCCCCTGTTTGCTTAGCCTCACCTCTTCCTCTTAGACAGCAAGTGGGATTACCCTTAAGTTTCAGCAGGCGGGAACTAGAATAGGCTTCAAGAAGAACCACCGGACTGAGTGGAAAGGCAGGCGCTGCCCTGGCTGGCATAGAATAAGAGAGGCAGAGTCAAGCAGCGACTGAGGATGCAGTAACAGGCCTACTTGAGTGGAGGTCACGGTGGGAACTTACCCCGTTGTGGGGAGAGACAATAGTGGAAGCCAGGTTCTTTAAACATCTGAATCGTTGGGAAAATAACAGTAGTTTTTGTTTTTGGTTTGCCTTCGGGGTCTCGGTCTGACTCCCTGCCTTCCCTTTCAGGTCCACATGACCTGTCTTGAAGTTACTCAAAGCATCCTCTTGTCTTATCCCTCTAACTTCCTGGATCCTGTTTTATCTTGGTTTATTCTTGCATAAGATTGCTCCCTCAATTTCAAGCCCTAACCTCAGTTACCTATGACTACAGCTTTGGGTCTGGGGTTACAATGTTTCCTAACCCTTTGAATGGACACTTCTCTGCTCTAAGAAACCCCGGGTGTTATCACAACTCTTCAAGACATTCCCAGTTTCCCCTGCTGGGGCATCGCGTCCCCCATTAACAAGTCTCCTGCCCGCTAACATCGCCCTTGCTTGGATGACTTCTCTGTAGGGCCTTTCAGTATGCATCCAGACGGGTTGAGAGGATCATAGAGGATCATGCAGGCAGAAGCTTTGCTTTGCCCTGAATACTCAGAATCTCCCATAATTCCCTGCTGAACAAGAAGGAGCTCCATAATACTTACTGAATGAATAAATAATTACATAAATGCTATTTAAGTCGCTCTAAATTGGATATCTCCTAAAATTCACATAGGGATTTTCAATATGAACTAAACGCGACAGATTGTGTAACAAAATCATAGCTTGAATAATCAGGGAGATGAATGAAAGGGAAAAGTTATAATGTTTCACATCACCTAGTAAACAACCATGTCATTCACCCACCAAGGCTGTGGATCCTATTTTTTTTAAACAGGTCCAAACATTTCTTGCCATGTTATCAGTTAAAACCCCACGCACTCATGTCATCGAGTAGATTCATATTCTCAGTGACCCTGGAGGACAGATTAGATGTGCCCCTGCGGTTTCCCAAGATTGTAAATCTTTTTTTTTAATTTCATTCTATTGGGGCTCTTACAGTTCTTATCACAATCCATACCTATATCCATTGTGTCACACACATCTGTACATATGTTGTCATCATCTTTTCCAAAACATTGTCTTTCTACTTGAGCCCTTGGTATCTTTAGAGCAGTTGAATGCCTTATTGTTCTCCGGAGGAGCAGGTGGTGCCTTTGAACCACTGACATGCTGGTTAGAAATATAGTCAGCTCACTAAGCCAGCCGAGCTCCTCAGCAGACAGCACTCCCTGGAAAAGGATATCAGACTTGGCAACGTAGAAGGGGAGCCAAAAAGAGGAAGCCCTTGATGAGATGGATGGACACAGCCCAGCTGCAACGCTGGGCTCAGCAATACAACGCTTGTGAGGATGGAGCAGGATGGGGCAGTGTTTCAGTCTGTTGCTTATAGGATCCCTGTGGTTCCTAACCATCGCAGTGGCATTTCCCAGAGCAGCCTTCTTGTGTGCCTGAAGCCCCTTTCAACACCACAGATTGCGGTGTAGGGACCTTGAGTAGTCTGGCACTGGAGAACAAAGAGATGTTTAGGGTTTAGGACAGGATGCCTAGGCACGAGGGTGGAAATTACTCCTTCTTAACAGAGGAAAACTCACTTAGAGCCTTTTCATGTCCCCTGACCCTTGGTAAAATAGCATTCCCAGCTGTCAGGTCCTTTAGGCTTCGACAAGTTGGTTTTCGGGTGCAAGGAGAATGCCAAAGGGTTGGCGATGAAATTGATAACATCTGAACTTTGATGCTCCATGGGAATCACCTGCGGCTAGTGTCTCTGCTGATGATGAAAGGTCCTTCACACTAGACACAGCTCGAACCCAGTGCAGTTTGCAATTAGACCCAGCTGTCCACAGGGCACTGGCATTGGAACCTGACCTGACGCCTTCCTATTGCCAGGACTAGCATAAGAAAAGATAGGAGTTTACCAAGAGACATGATTGGCTAAAGGACATCTCCCCTGCATCGTGTTTCACTGTAGTCACTTGTCAACTCTAAAAGCCAGTGTGACCACTCTGACTGTTGAGTCAGGGTGATATTCTCTTGACATCTTCTGCCTGTACCAAAGTCACACTGTTTTTCCTTTTCATTAACTATATTCAAATTCAGTTTATTCGTAAGCATATCACAAAAGTTTGAAGTGTCTTTAATTTTTACACTGCCTTTTCCTTTTTTGTCCCATTTCCTGTCATAGCTCCTAGATCCGAGCCGGCTTCTTCTCCTGGAAATAGATGCCTTGAGCTCTTCATGCTTAAGCAGACTCAGGTTAATCTGCTGGTTATTCGCCTGATGCCCAAGTTGGTCTGCCTGTTGGCCCTGATCGAGGTACAGATCCAGGTGGCTATTTCTGCAGCTGGTATGGCTTCCCAAAATGAGAATGTGATTTGTTACCATCACAAAATCAGCGATATCGTGGGTATCTGCACACTGTCATGAAAACCACAAGCACGGAGGCTGGCTGATTTCACACGCTGCGCAGGAATATGGATAGCAGACCTGTCGGGGCTGGATGTGCACCTTAACTACACACTTTCTCAGCCTTGGCTTCAGAGAAGATTCGAAGTTTACTCAAGGACATACATGCGATTGTTTGACAAAGCAGCTCATGATAGCGCCGGGTACTCTTCGCTCTCCATCTTCTCAGATGCAAACCACAGCAGAGTCCCGTTTCCTTTGGTGGGCATGCTCATGACCCATGCTGTCCTTTCAGAGCCATCAAACCAAGCATTTACGGGCCTCCTTGAGATGGAATAAAGCTCCCTGAAATGGCAGAGTGACCTGGTAGGCGGAGGTTAGGAACCCATAGACTCTTCTATTATATACTTATTGTCTTTATACCTTTAGGAAACAGAACAATTTGGGCCTCAGCTTATCTCATGGCTGTTTTCAAGTAGGTTAAGCCCTTTGGGGATGGTGTTATGAGTATGGAAATGGCTTCTCTCATCCCAGCAATGTGCTCCAAAATGAAAGGTCCTATCTCGCAAGTCTTTGAACGTGGCCTAAATCCAATCCATTATATTTTAGCAACCTCAGAGCATCCTGGGATGCCGTTTCTCACCCCCTACTCTTAGGTAAATATTGGTCCAATGTAAACACTCATCCAGTCTAGGTTCAGAAGGTTGCCAGAGTAGCTGCATAGGAAGGCACGGGAATACTACAAAAATAAAGTGAGTCCTGTGTATTGTATTAATAAGGGAAGGGCACCCTGTCATTCTCACATAGACTTTTATATACGTTGAGTTACTTTTGAATTTAATTATACCATGTGTGGTAGTGACATAATCTGGTGTCAATTTGAGAGCATTACAAGTGAAGGAGGGGAGTCTGGTATGTCAATCAAGATATAACCAATGAAGCCTCTGTGTGGGCATGGCCTTCTTCTGAGAATTCTTGGAACTCCTGTATTCCCTCTTTGGAGGTGGGAGACACCTCTCTTTCTCTGCTCACTCCCTGAGAGATGCTCTACTGACAAGACACAAGGCACTGTGCCCTGGGAGCTAGAGAATCCACAGGGACCTACCCTGAAGCAACCAGACTTCTGGAGCCAGAGAAGCCACGTAGAGCCCCTTGCCAGGACTGAGATGTTTACAATGCCACTGGATCCACAAGACTCTCAACCCACTGGCCTGTGATCCTCCTGCATTCAGCATCATGGCATGTATTTCATGAGTCTGAAGAGGACTTTATAGATTGGTATGGGACATATGGGCTAATATTGGACTTACGGATTTGATGTGGACTGAGCTGGGACGCTTTCTCGATATTCAATTGCTCTTGGATGTAAACCTCTTTCTTATCCACATATGAGTCTCCCTCGATTTGCTTCTCTAGTCTACCCAGACTAACACGCCATGTGAGATGATCGAGATTATCTTGACTTCAGCAGGGTCACAAATTTCCATGAAATACCTTCACTTTGTGGGAATCTCCTCAGACAGCTCCCTCAATAATGGCTCTCAAATATCACCGCTTTCTATTTTTCTTAGCTAGCCTTCAACTTCATTGGATAACCTTATTTTGACATCATGAAAATGTATGATCCATAGTGATAGCTCCTTCCCTTTTACAGCCCCCTTTTACTAACCACCTCACTTTCATCCACCCCCAGCCTCACGTTGTTTGTCTCAGGCTCTGGTTGACCATCAGTCTGTTCTGTTTTCCAGGACCTTTCTCTATAATCAGCTCTTGGTTACCTCCTGTCACTGAGAGTACTTTCTCCCATAGCCTCACCTACCAAACACCCTTCTTTCAACTCCTCATCCCTCTGATGCTCACAGCCTTTCCTTTTCTCCTTTCTTGTCCTTCCCAACCCCCCCCCCCATTGAAGACAATGATCTTCTGCACATAAACCAGTGGGTCCTTCAGTATTTCTGCTTCCAAATGTGATGCCACTGTCATTGAACCAGCTAACGAGAAATCCGCCTTCTCTTTCCATAACGTCCACAATGAATCAAACATCAAATGTTATATATTAGTTCTTTCTTGCCAGTGTTACATGCTGTCAAGTCTATTTTCAACTCATAGTGACCCCCCGTGATGGAGCTGTGCGATCCTAATAAGGTTCCTAGGCTCTACATGTTATAAAAGACAAGCACCATGTCTTCCTCCTGTGGAACTACTCAGTGGGTTCAAATGGCCAGCCTTCCAGTAACAGCTGAATGGTTAACCCCTGTGCCAGTGGGGCCCATGTCTTTTCTAATGACTCAACTCTGGCCCTGCCTCTTAATTTCTACTAGCATCACCTATGTTCCAAACCCTGTCATTTCTTACCACTACTTCAAGCCTTTGAACTAACACGTCATCCTCCAGTTTGCTTGGGTTCAAATGTGTCCTCAACCTCCTATAGCACCAAACTCCAGTCTCTCATACTTACTGTGTAAAATGCAAGAGCATCTTATTTAAGGCCCCGGTTAATCCTTCCTGGTTTATAGGACCCTCCCCAGTTTTCATGGCATCCAAAGTTTCATTCTTGCCAGTCTTTCAACCCCCTAATTCCGATCCCACTTTGCCTCTCTCTTTTCCCTCCAGCAAGACCAGGTGTTGGTAGTTGTTAGTGCCATTGAGTCTGATCTACCTCACGAGGATCCTAGAGGAGAGAGTCGAGTCGAGTAGACAGAGCAGAAAGGTTCCATGAGATTTCTGAGGCTATGATATTCGTGGAAGCAGATCACCAGTACTCGCCTCCCATGATGTTGCTGGTGGGTTTGAAATTTGAACGCCTCCACCAACAGCCACGTGCTGACCCATGGAAGGTACCACCTGGGCTCCTGAGTCATTGGCAGTTTCTTGTATGTCATACACCATTTCCCAGATCCATGGCTTTTCTTGAGCGTTCCCCTCTGCCAAAATTGGCCTTGCCTTATTTGCTTAGTGAATTCATGTCGATCTTTATGAATCAACTCAAATAGAATTTCTCCAGAGATCCCTCCCTAATGGTTTCCCTCTCCCTCACCCCATCTCTCACCAGACTGGCCTAGGACATCATTCCTTAAGTTGCTGCGGTTGCCCTTTGGGAACTGAATTTCAACTGCCTTATATTCTCCTGCAATCATGTTAGATTGTCATATGTGTTTCCTTCCCTATGCCTCCATACTCTCTCGGTATGTCATTCACATCCGCAGCATGGGACAGGAGGCACTCATGGATGCAAGCTGAGTACATGTATGCCAAATTGAGAGTGGGTTTGAAGAACTCCAACCTAATGGCAGGTTATAAGTGAAGTCACTCGGGAGAAGCAGAACTATAACTCTGAGCTGCTCAACTTCAGGAGCATGTGTGAGTTACCCCCATTGAATCAGGGGCAGTTTGGGGGTGTTCGGTTGAAAAAAAATTGAAGATAATTTTTGTAGCCTATTTGTCCCTGTGGTGGAAATGCTGATGTGAACCAAATAACTGGGGGAGAGTCTTTACTTGCCCTGCACCAGTGGGGCACGGTGGAGCTAGCACCTCCCTCCAGGATGGCAGGGGACTGGCTATGGAGGCTTTGAAACAGATGATAATGTTTCCTATCAAACTGAGCAACAAGAAGAAATGTTCGGACAATAAAGATAAATGCCTCTCGCTGGAAGAAAATGCCAATCACAGGTAGTTGTCAGCCGATCTATAAAGGCCCCACTGAATTTTATACAAATGTAAACTTTCTCCAATCGGTTGTAAAGAGGGTCATAATCACATTCAGAAAGTGGAGGAAAAGTGAAACGGGCATTGACAGGGCTGCCAGGCCCTGACAGGGCTGCCAGACAGGACTAGGACCCACCCATTGTGCTAATCCCAGGCTTTTGATTCTTTGTGTGTATGAGGAGAGGCTGTCTCTGACAGGCTTCCTTCCCTCCCTGGCTCTCCCTGGACTGGGTTAGCAGTTAACCCAGTGAGCACCTCACTGGCCTGAGGCACAAAACTTCAAGAGGGTGATAGAAACCTTAGAGAAATAACCATTCCTCTGATGAATTATGTTTTCATGAAAAATTAATATGACTTTACATTGCAATTATTAGATCAATGATTTAAGATAAGTCCATTTTCAGTTTTAAAATAATTCAACACATCACGCACTGACGGGTGCTGTGGTAATACCTCCCCCAAGGCCACAAAGCCCTTGACCATCAAGCCTTGTCCCGGCCTCTGGGCCGGCAGCGTAGCACAGTAAAATAACAGAGGCCGGGTGATAAGATGAAACGCGCTTCTTCCGTTCAATTAAATTTGAGTTGTCTTTTTTTGCCAGGAAGTCTCTCAAACTCAGAGAAGAATTAAAAAGAAAAAAGATAATCTGTAATTGGAAAAACTTTGAAAAGCAAAGGAGCTATAAAAGAGAGTGCATAGAGTTAAATATTTATACAGGGCAGTTCTAATTAAATTAACACACTCACAGATGTGCTAAATCATAGAAGGTTGTCTACTCTTTCCCTTGTTAACCATTCAGGACCAGTGACTGGGGAGATTTTTTTTTTAATTTTCAATTTCTGTGATATCATTTTCCTTGCCGAGAAAGAAGAAAAATAAACAAATGACAATTTGCTTAAAGAGCAAAACAAAAGCCAGAGGGCTCCCAAATAAGGCTGTTGTGCTCCTGAAGTCAGTGATAAGTGATAAAGCCATGATGAGCATGGTCATGATTAGACCTATATTAACATCTGTATTAATTTACCACTAGAAACATATTTCAATGTCGTCTACTCCATTTAATTCTTCCATTTACATGCTGCCAGCCAATTAGAACTCTCCTTCATCCCATTTTGCAGATCATGAGAAGTGAGCTTAGAACGTCCAAAAAAGGAGACTCTGGACGACATGGCACAGCGGGTAGCAAGACTGATACGTGATGATTTCACTTACTGGAATTGTTTGGGGTATCTTCCGGAAGTTAACCAATAGAATCTCCTTCATAAATGAACCTAGGGATCCAAGTTCTTTTTGAAGCAAGTACTTCTACTACAATCTAGACAATCCCTTGGATTCTATTTCTCCATTCATAGCCATTCAGACCTCCCCCTCACAGCCCTGTATGAATTGTCTCTTGCTGAGTTATCACCGGGATAAAGCGCTTTCCAAAGACAAAACTAACAGCCGGAATATTTCCTTTGAGGTATTTCTGAGCTATGTCAGTAGTTACCTGACTTGGACATAGAGGAGATAGGAAGCCTCATCCTATCTCTGATTTCACACACCCTCATGCCCACCCATTGCTGGGCTGTTCAGCCTAACTCAGCTTGATTTCCTCATCTGTAAACTGGAAGCAATAATCACTTCTAGCTACCTCAGAGGATTTTGGAGAGTGTTTCTAAGATAACAAAACGCAAAGCATGCTTAGTCTAGTGCTTGCTACAGAGTAAATCATTCCGCAAGTGTTAGTGCTACTAGATCAGGCGGGTTTATTCTATTTTTGTCCAAAAGACTCCAAACTCACTGCCATCCAGTCAATTCTGCCTCACAGCGACCCTATCGGACAGGGTAGAACTGCTCCTGTGGATTTTCGAGACTGTAATTCTTTATGGGAGGAGAAAAATGCACCTGTCTCCCTCCACTTTTACAGAAAAGGAGAAATAGCTCCACAGAAGTAATGAACCTAGTAAAAATGAATGAAGTATGTAAAACATAGTCTGGCATTGAGGTTGTAGAGGAACTCAAACTTCATATTATTGTTCCATATTTTTTAGACAGACATCTGAGTGAGCTCCAGTTCTCTTGGCTCCACGGGGACAGCTGCATCATGCTGACGTGGGACAGCCAGGCCTGCTGGCTATGGGGCTCTCTGTGCGGCTCTGAAGTTTGCAGCCCAGGGACCTCTTCAAAGTCAAGTGAGGAATGGCAGTGCATGCTCTGGACTCACTGGGTGTCATTCGACAACAGCAGATGTCCACAATGGCCTGGCAGTCTTTCTGGTCGTATCAGCCTGTTTTCTCAGCTGTTGAGTTGTGACATTCTATAAGCTACTCTTCTGCAAACTCATCTCTGAGATGCAGCCTGTTCGGGGTTTGCAGCTAAGCAATTGTGTGGCAATCGAGGATCCCCAGCCACACTCTCTTTGTCTCACCAGACGCCCACCCATGTGGCAGGAGGTCCAGGTACATCCTGAAGAAGAATGAAATCCTGAAAACCATGAAGTAAGAAAATCTCTTATCAACCCTCATTCAATCAGCAACCTAAGAAACCATTTGGAACTCTCTCACTGAAGCCAAGCTGGGAGGCAAGCAAGATATCCTACCCCACCCCACCCCCAGGTTCTTTACTTCAAAGGTGAAGAACCCAGGACCCAGTGATGTTGAAGAGACAAGGTCATACTGCTCATGAGCAGCCAAATCAAAACACTCGATCAGACCATGATCTTGATTCCCATTGGTTACTAGCTTATCTCTCCTAACGTATTAGCTGATAATTACAGAGTAAGCTGATCAAGGGATCAAGGTTAGACCCTTCTCAGGGGTATTTTGATGGAGAGGGATCTGAATTCCCAAGAGGATGAAGTTCTTAGGATACCATGTCAAATAGAGGGACTGGAAATAGTGGAGCAAGTGGCCTTCCCCTTTCAGTACTGAGATGGCTTGCACAGAAATAGTGCACAGACAGGGCTGGATCCAACGTCAGAGATGCCCTGCAGTTATCGATGGCAAATGAAGGATGCGACCCATCCATGCCCCAATTGTTTTGAGGATACAAACACCTCGGCAAGTCAGCCAATGTACATTCTGTGTGGTCTCTTCACCCCACATCCCCTGCTTTAGCACAGACAGAGGCGGTCACCTGGCACATGCCAATGGGGTACTACCAGGTAAGACCTAGTTTTCAAACCAGGGAAACATCCCCACCAAAGCTTTAAAACTGGAAATTCAACCCCTGATTCTCCATGCAACTCAGCCTTTGGAAAGAAGAAACCCCAGAGCCCTCTTCAATTCCTAAACATTCCAAGAAACTTTTGTTTTTGCATGGGAATAGAGGAATAGGATTGATTGACCCAAGGAGTATCCAGAGATACTACCCTCCTCCCTCACTGAAAAAAGAAGAGGCACCAGCAGCCACCTGGCAAACCATTGAGAGGATTGCCAAGTGAAGATCAGAGAGGATCCTGATGGAGCGCACGCTGCTAAGAGTGTTATGCCAAGCACATTAGTCACCAGGAGAATGGGAAAGAAAATGCATACGCATACTCATTGGAATCATCATTTCCTCTTCGGTCAAGTCCACATCCAGGCTCCCAGACTTCCCAGAATTCCACTCTCATGATCTCCTCAAACGAAGGGGATCTGACTCACTTCGATGTCGTTTTAACTCACACTGCTTCTGTCCAGATAGGATTGGAAGCAGAGGATCTTATGGAGAGAAATAGACTCAGTAAAACTTCCCAAGCACGGATGCCTAAGCCATCAAGAATCAAATAAATGCAGGATGACAATACATCTGTGGATCTCATCTGCTTCCTAGGTGGGCTTCAGTCGCTCTTCGGTTCTGGGAAGTCAGTCCTGACTCCGAGGGAATCTATGTACAACAAACAGGATGAAAAATTGTTCCAGCCTCACAATTGTTCTTATGTTTGAGCCCATTGATGCAGCATCAGTGGCAGCTTATAACAATAATAACAACCAAACTCACCTCCTTCAAGTCACTTCCAACTCAAAGCAAGACTGAGGACAGAATGCAGCTGCTCCATAGGGATGCCAAGGCTGTGCTGCTTTGAAGGCACGGACTTGACAGACAAACATCTTTCTCTTGAAGAACAACTGGTGAATTCAAACCTTTTGGTTAGCAGCCATGTCCCTGTGCCTTAACTACTGTCCATCTAAATAACAATGACCGCAAGCAGAGGCTTGGAAACTGACTTGGCCTGCAGGGCTAGGGAGTTTTTATGAGAATTGAGATAGAGTATTTTGAAAGTGAAGCTTATTGAACAACCACCAAAAATTATCACCATCAGAGGTTGCAGATAACTTTTTCTAAGCATGTGTCAACATGGGTTTTAGTCCTACCTGTTATGAGATTTAGTTTGGATAAGGATAAGAGATCCCTAAAGGCCATTCTCTTAAGAATTCCCTGGGGAGATTGCTAAAAATAAACATTTCCAGTTCCTACCCTAAGCTAGTCTGAGTCAGGAGGTCTTGGGTGCACCCAGGAACCAGTGTTTTTCAATAAGCTCTCCAAGCATTTTGCTACAAAGCAAGGCTTGAGAATTCCTGGGTTAGAAAGATGATCTCAACCTTGGCTCTAGTTCAATGATTCCATTAATAGTCCTGTTACACGACCCTTTAACATGACTTCTGGCAAAACACACACATATACACCACTTGTCTCCAGTATATCATTGCACCACTAGACGAGGCTCTGTTTTCCCATCCTGCGACATCCTGGAACAGCACGGCTTGGACAGAGCTACGCATGAGAAGGCAATACAAGGATATTCAGTACAGACAAGGATGTCATAGACATGAGGTTTCTGAGAACAATGAAGTGACAGCCACAGTGCAGACCGGGCTGACCGCACGTCTTCCTGTCAGAACCACTCGGGAGGCGTATGGCTAGACTAGAGCACGATGATAATTATAAGGAAATGCCAACATTTGTGGATTATTTACTTATTTTTCCTAGCCCGATTAGACAGAAGCCAGAACTGGACTGCATCGTTTTTACTGCAAAAAGGCGCTGACATTAAAGGTCATTAAAGCCATTCATTTGAAGATGGCATGGTTTCCTTACTCTATAGGAAACAGACCCAGAATTAGACTCCTGGGTAAAGTGTGATCTACTTATTTTATACTCCTGACGAGTTAGGGCCAGGCACAATGGTCTTACCACCTGCCAGCATTAAGCTTTTGAGGGAGGAAGAGAGGGCCTGCTTAGCTTTGAACCTAAGCCAGTCGAGGTCCAGTCCCGCTCGTTGGGAAGCTGTTGAAGTCATGGATGTAAGTAGAGTTAATAAGAAAGCAGTACCTCGTGTCTCCTACCTCCTTGAGCTTACTGTCTCCCAGGAGTATCGCCGGGAGGAGAGGTGGCTGGATCAAAGATATTAAGGCATTCCCCACCCTTTCCCAGAGCCCGATGCACAAGGGCCGTTGTTGGCAAGGCATCATCTAATCTCTGGACTGCTGCTTCCATGAGCATTGATTGTGGATCCAGAAATCTAGTTAGGTAATGCACACAAAAATGTTTAGTCTTGTAATAATATAGGAAATACTTCGAGTTATAGCCATCTATTTATGATGACAGATTATGGAAAAGAAGAGGAGAAATCTATATGTTCTCCCTTTTATCTCAAATAAAGAGGAGCCTGTCAACAATTATTTGCTAGACATCATGGCAGAGTATGAAAACTATGAACTGTACATCAGAAAATCCTGCCCCTGCAATGTCTGCTACATCTTGGCTATGGAACTTTGATCAAATGACTTCACTTTGGTGAACATCAACTTCTGCTGGTAAGAATTCCTCAAATAATAATTAAATAAGCTTCCATCTTCTCTTTATCAGGTATTCGGGCTTCATTTTGTATAGCCACCAAAAATTGTTATTTCATCAGATTATACCAATAAATTCAACTGAGGAAGAGGATCTCTTGTCCAGTCATATTGTTTCGGTGTTTTACACAGTGAATGCTCACCACAATTAAAGATTTCAGAATTTGTAATTAATATCACCCAGAATAATGTGAGAGCACTTTATTCTACTCCAAAATACACCCATCTAACCAAAGTGATCAATACAGGAACTTGTGAAAGGTTGCTAAGTTCCCATTCTTGGTTATTAAGTGACTATCTTGACATGAACCCTGGATTTCAGGTAAAGAATTTCAACGCCTTCGATGCATGGTTTAGCTAACTCTTGGTATCTCCGACTTTCAAAATCTTCCTCTTTCATTTTCCTCCTATGACTAATGCCTAAATGGCCCCCATCAAATATGATAAATGTCTTTTGGGGAAGATATTTCCTAGAGAGTATCTGATGCCAAACCAATCCAAACATCAAGAAAGAGGAGCCCATGAGAGTGTAAGCAATCATTTTCTACTTTGCTGCACGTGGACAAGCCGAAGACCAGAAAGGGTCCAGCGGAACGACAGGGGGACAGAATGCGAGAAGAGTAAAAGAGAGAGCCAGAGAGGGTGCACAAAGGAAGATGCAATGAGTCTCCCATAAATTATTCCACTTGGACCTCAATTATATTGATGGATATGCATTTGCTAGTGATAGGAAAATGGGACTCTGGTTTCTTCCAGCCTTGTTAAGACTCCAAATGGCAAAGTAAAGCAATGTCATTCAGAAGCCATAAATCTGACCGGAGTGAAGGCCCCACTGACAGCTTCCATGCAAAGCTATTAAAATGGGAAGCAAATTAACATATCAGTACCATGTATTGATGTATGTGTTTCCTTTGCTCTACTTGGCCCTTGTAGCCCCCAACGTACTTAAACAAAAAATGTCATGTAAAGTTTAAAGAACCTACTATGTGTGTGTGTGTTGTGTGTGTGACCTTGACTGCAACGCAGTCAATGTAACATCACTCATCTCCCACTCTTGGGTTCCTCCTTTCCATCCATCCTTCTTGCTTGCTTTTCACTTACTGCCTTCAGAGTTTTGATTTGGGGCAAATGCTTCCCTTTGATCTTGCATGGTTGATTGTATTGAGGAATAGATTCCTCCCTGGTATTGTTGTTTACTTTATAAGCTTGTCTAGCATTTGGCTAAAAGTTGATCCCTGAGCATGGATTCCGTTTCAGGCATGAAGGGCCTCTATGGGTCATAGGCTTGGGGATTCCACTAGCGTCTTTCAGTAAGTCTGATCTTTTATGTGTTTTTGAATCTTGTCATATACATTATTTTCCACCCTCTATGCCAAGGACTTTCTGTTGTGATCAAAGTGGCAAGAAGTGGTAGTGGGGCACCTTCTAGTTTTCCTGACCTCCGGGTAGTGTGTGGTTAAGGTGTACTATTCCCTTGAGTCTCATTTTATTCACTCTTTTCTTTTTTCTCCAAATGGAAAGACATCAATCGTTGCATCTTTGATAGCCAATTAGAAGCCTTAAGGACCCCGGTTCCACTCACCAAATAGGATGTAGAATACTGTTTGTAGACTATGTTATGCCAATTGGCCTATTTGTATACTGAGAACAGATTCTAACATTCATAATGGGGATGGGCAAAGTATTGTCCTGCTGCCTTTTTCAGTGGAATCAAATAGACAACTTTTCACCCTATAAACTAATCATCCCCAGCCTTGTTTTGTCAAATTGCGTTCATAGACACGAAGATACTTGAACCTCAACACAAACGTATCGCTACCCAGGACCTAAAACCAAGTCTCTGCCATCAAGTCAATTTCAACCCAGAGTATTCCTCGAGGACAGGGAAGGACTCTCCCCTGTGAATTTTTGAGATTGTGACTCTTTCCAGAAGCCAAGAGCCCCATCTTTCTTTCATGGGGCAGCTGCTGGTTTCCAGCCGCTGATCTAGTGGTTAGCAGCCCAATGCGTAACCACTACACCACCAGGGCTCCTTGCCTATATTTTACCAATGAGGCTATTGAGACTTCAAAATAGACCAAGTGACTACATCCGACTCATAAGTAGTAACATCTAGATGCAAGCTTGTGATATGGCGCCGGCGTTGTTGATGTGGCTTATCTACCATCTGAGTCTGTCAAAATCCATCACAGCTCCTTGACATAGTTCCCTCCATAGCCCACTAATACTTACATTGAATAACTAGCAGGAGTGTGTCCTTGACATAGCTCCCTCCATAGCCCACTAATACTTACATTGAATAACTAATAGGAGTGTGTAGGTTGGATAAAAGACTAGGGAAATTCATATCCTAGACATTAACAAATTACAACCCGATGAACGGAATGTGTTTCCTAAATGTCTCAGAGATTAAGAGGGAAGGAGTTCAAGGGCTTGACATACACTGTGTTTCTAAACACAAGGTTTCCAGGTGGCCCCACCCCTGCACAGATCAAAGGAAAGAAGGGTGATGTCACCATTAGACAAAGTAGGATACCAAGATAGGAGTCTGGCAGAGCCACCGAGGGCAATGATCAGCACAGTATATATGCAGAATGATGACTGGGGCCTTACTGAACTCACTCACCACCGCTGAGTCAATTCTGTTGCCCCAGGCCCCTAGAGGACATGTTAGAGTTGCCCGTGCGGGTTTCCCAGATTGTAACTCCTCACAGAAGTACAGACTTGTCTTTCTTCCATGGAGTTTTGTATTACTGACCTCGCAATTAGCAGCCCAACACATAACTGCTACACCAACAGGCATCCATGAAACATGGCCTGGACCGAGGTTGTCGCAAAAGCACAGAGAGTTCCTAGTGCCTGATTGCTTTAATGGGGTTTGAAAAGATCTGTTTCTCTTGATTCTTACAGCTCAAGTCTTCTTTGATTGACTTAATTCAATAAGCTTTCAACGTATACTATTCTAACCCTAGTATTATGGTCACTTTACAGGAAATACAGGGATGTTCTCAAAAGTATCCCTTATGGCTCAGCTTGTGAAATATCAAACTTCTCTGATGCCAGGTCTTTCATATTTTCATACATGATGCTATTTGATATTTATGGTACTTCTCCACAGAGAAAGTGCTTGCTGGTTTTCCAAGATCCTGCATATATGCTTATCTGCAGGATCTTCTCTGTGAATCCACCTGGGCAACCCAGAGAGTTGGTTGCTATCTCTTTCAGCCATTTGCATTTGACCTAATGTTAGTACTCATTGAGTGTTGTAATTATTCATTATTTACTTTTACAAGTAGACTGTCTCAGCAATAAGAAAAGTCGTACAATTTTTGTTTTGTGTTCCCAGTACCAAATATATTGTATATTCTCAATGCACACTGAATGAGTGAGCGAATGAATAATTAAATAAATAAGCATAATTTTGACCCAATTCAATAAAATTCTTCCCAATTAAGCATGCAGGGAATGGGAGCTGGCAAAGACTGGGATAGAATGAGCCATAGTCTGATGAATGCATCTACCACCACGATGGTTGGGGCGGACCAGTAGTTATGGGGAACTCAAAATGATACTCATAACTAGGACCAGATGATGGCAAGAGGATGGCAAGGTAAAGCGGCCAATATAGATTTCATAAATGGATACAAAGTGACCCAATCCTCCTAGAGTCTGCGAAACCATAAATTGTTACTGCCTTACGTTTTTGTACACTAACAATTTTGTTCCATCTCTTCTGGTCCAAGACAAGTTTCGTGATAAATTATCTAGTCACTGACTGACAAGGAGCATTATGACACCATATTTTATTCTCTATTAGAAAATATTTTCTCATTCTTGTTCGGAGGGTAGTTGACTATTGTCTCCCTAGGGAAGGCTTACAGGTCCTGGTCAGGGTTCTTTCTGTCTATGAGTAGCCTCCCAGAGGAGCAGAAGACAGTGTAGAATGGAGCTTCACAATGGTCAAGCAGAACACCCTATCAGCGCTTGTCTGATCTCCCACAATACGGCCACCTGGATCGTCTTTCTTTTCAAGGAATTCTTTAATATAGACACAGTATCTACAACATGATATGTCCATCTGTGAGCCGATCACAGCAGGACTAGGTCCTCACCACTTTAGAACAGGGGACGAGACAAAGCCATTCAGCTCAACCAGCCCAGTTCCATACGGACACCGCGTTTGTGCCCAGATCAAACCCAGGTGACCAAGTTCTGTTAGACTCTCTTAGGCTTTGAGGGTTCGCGGAGACACTCACTGGGCTCTGCTCTTTGACCTTTACTTTGGGCTCCTCCTTTTTTCCCCTTTGAACGCTCTTGTGAACCAGAAGTCAAATTAAGCCCACAACTAATTAAGATTAGCTCCTGAATCTGCAGCCCGGGTGAGATCCCTGCCTGGAGAGAAGCGCCAAGAACAGAGTGTCCTGCAAATAGAGAAGGAAATTGTCCCACTGGCTGCTGTTTCCTCGGGAAGTTCGCTTCCTCTCTGACCTCCCAAAGCCCTCCAGGTGGGCATCCCCTGTAAGCGCTCCAGGTACTACACTACAGGCCCTTTACAGGCTGCTGAGAGCCATTAAAAGGAAGGTACCGGTTTGAGTCTTGACTCCCAAATGAGGTGGCAAAGCCCCCTAGGCATTCACCACATCTTAGACGTTTTTCTGCTCCATCCACTAGCGTTCTACCTTATCTGACATCCAGTAACAAAAGCAACCGACTCTATTTCCATCTCCATCTCAGCTACTCCTCTACGACATTCTTAGCCCTCCAAGCAGCCCCTTGGTGTAGTCAGAAAGTTGAGGCGCACACAGTGGGCTCTCTGGTTTCTGCAGCAAAAATGCATGAGGAGCAACAACTTTACAGATTTGGGACAAGCTTTCTTGACAATTTAAACTGACAGTGAACATCCAGTGTTTCCCTCCAAAGACTTAAGAGCAGAATAGGAACCCCGATTTGCAGAGGTGAGAATTTGGTTTTTGACAACTGGATAGCTCAGCTAATTGTCCCGGGCACTTTTCTCTCGTGCTTGCCTTTCGGAATAATTGAATTGAAGCCCCATGCGCCTTCTAGGGTTGTCGGCTTTGATAATGAATGACTAAATGGTTTTCACCTATCTCTAAAGAGAAAGAGCAGGCTGTCTGGAAGCTGACAGGCTCGTTTCTGAACTTGACTAATGCAATGAAGAGAAAGAGGTAAGCAAAATGTGAATTGGAGATAACGTATGAGCTTTTGATAATGAGCACGGGGAGTCTGTTTGCCTGACACAGTATGATGAAGGAGAAAATAAGTGGGTATACAAATCCACCTCTGCGCCTGCGCATCTGACAACAGCGGGGCAGCTCATCAAACAGTACTCCCCGCGCACCGCTCTTACAAATACCCACAGGTGCTAGGTAAAGGCAAAGTGAGGACACACCCCGTATGCCATGCGCTTGTAGGATCCTGGGCACAGCCCTTAAAACCCAGTATCCCAACATATATTTTGGAAATGGATTGTGTGCCCCTAAATCAAGTGTTGGAACATTAACCCCTATAACTGTAGTTATCAGCCATTTGGGAATAGAACTGTTCTTTGCCATGTTAATTAGGCCATAGCAGTGTAGGGTGGGTCTTGAGCCAATCACATTTGAGATATAAAGGAGCAGATTGGGTACCAAAGCAAGGAAGCTCAGATGGGGAAAGTGAGGTGTCTTGACACATGAAGATCTCTAAGGAAAGGAGGAACATAAGCTAAAAAGAGACGAAGACCTTTCTGCAAAGCCAACAGAAAGAGAAGCATCTCGCTGGAGCTGTTGCCCTGACATTGCACTTCTAGTCCCCTGAACGATGAGAACATAAGTTTCTCTTAGTTCAAATCATCCCCTTGAAGTACTTCTGCTCATAGTGATACTAGATAACCAATAGAAGTGGTGTTATTTTAAAGCAATATGTTCAATAGCCCAGTCACCCCTTGTGTAATTGACTGACTTCCATTCATGAAGCCATTGGCCACATCCCAATGAATAACATTGATTTAAACATTTCCATAGTATTTCCCTTCACTCATTTTCTGAGAAGTCCCCGTTCTACTACAACAAAATAAACCTGAGCATGACGTGAAACCTTGTCATGGTAGAATATGTTCTTAATAAGTCAGGCAAAAAGGGGAAATATTTTATGACCTCAGTCATGTGGAATATCTGCTACTTAGTGGCATCTCTTCCAGTGCTGTTTTCCTACTGTTTGCAACAGGGACTCTGGCCTCTCAGAGGCCCTGGACACTTAGATATTGTTACCCTCTGATTCCCTGTAGCTTTGAAAATCATTTTAAAAACAGATATGAAGCATGGCAGCAGAAATGAGTAGAGTCACTGTACCCCCCCCCCATAAAAAAAAACAAACTGGTCCACAGCCAACCGATTCAGGTGGAACTCAAAGCAAACACCTCCATCGAGTCGATACCGATGCATTGTGACCCTACAGGGCAGGGCAGACCTGCCCCTTGTGAGTTTCTGAGACTGCCACCCTTTACAGGACTTGATGAGGAAGAGATGCTATTGGAGGAAGAAGTCCAAGCTTAACTAAAGACTCTAGGACAAACCACAGTTGCGGGCCTGACTGGAACACCCAGTAAGAAGTTTCCACAAGCAGACCAGGGTTGGAGGTTCTCACTCCTCTTTACTAAGAAAGTTGGACTGACCGGAAGAATCTAGGTTTGTGCCCATTCCAAAGAAAAGTGAATCCAACAGGATCTTAAGTGTATTGAAAGTTCATATCACATACACAGTATATTTTTTGCTGAAAAAGATTCAAAAACAATTGCAGCATATATCAAGAGGTAGTTACCAAAAATTCAAGCCCCATTTGACATGAAATAAAGGAAATCCTTGCTGATGTCAAATGGATCTTGGCTGAAAACAGAATTCCAGAAAGGCATTTCATTTCACGGTGTTTTCATGACTATGCAAATGAATCCAACAGTGTGACTCATGACAACTTATGGATAACCTTTGGAAGGATGGAAATTCCAGAACACTTCACTGTGCTCCTGCAGAACCTGTGCATAAGTGCCCAGGAAGGATGAAGGCACACTGCAAGGTGTAAAATGAAGAGAGTGGTGTGTCAGCACCTTATCCTTTCACCACATATGTTCAGTTTGGATGCTAAGCATATAATCCCAGTAGCTGGACTGTCTGAATCATGGAGAATTGGGATTGGAGGAACACTCATTAACGACCTTCAATATAAAGATGGCACACAGTTAGTAGCTGACAAGGTAAAAAAACTTGAAGTACTTACTGATGAAGATTTAAAATGTCAGCCTTCTGTATGAATTACACTTCAACATAAATAAACAACAATCCTCACAGGTAGATCAATAAGCAACCTCATAAACATGAAGACAATCTTGAAATTAGCAAGTATTTCATTTTATTTGGATCCACAATCAATTCCCCTGGAAGCAACAGTCAGGAAATCAAAGGATGTTGCATTTGGCAAACTTAATGCAAAAGCTCTCTATAAAGTGTTAAACAGCAACGATATCACTTTAAAGACTAAGGTGTGCCCCAACCCAAGCCATGATATTTTCAATCATTTCATATGCTTTCCGAAGCTGGGCCATTAATATGGAAGACCAAGTAAAATGTATGCCTTTGGATTATGCTGTTAGCAAAGAATATTAACTAGACCATCGACTTGTAGAATAACGAACACATGTATAGTGTAAGAACTAGAACCAGAATGCTTCTTGTGTATGCCAGGGAATGAGATTAAATCAATTACCTGGACCTTAACTCCATTTTAATATTTATAATCCTGAGCACAAGAGAGCTCAAATGGTCCATTAGCTCAACTGCTGACTGTAGAGACCACCATAAGGTACTTAAATCCAACAAATGTTATTCAAAAAGACTTATAATCCTTTACACAACCCCCCGTGAATCAGTTGTTACCTAATTTCTTGTGTGTTTATTCTTCACATAGGAGGCCTGGTGGCATGGTAGGTATGAGATGGGCTGCAGTCTGCGTGGTCGGCAGTTCAAAACCACCAGCAGCTCTGAGGGAGAAAGACTGGCCTTTTATGCTGGTAAACAGTTACCGACTTGGATACCCACAGGGGGTCGATATGAGTCCGCATTGATTAATTGGCAGACAATTTTGTGTTGGGTTTTATGCTTCATAGAGGGCCACTGTGAGTCGTAATTGACTCAATGGCAATGGGTATTTTTTCCCAATAGTTTTGTTGGTATATAATTAACATATCATACAATTCAAGAGTTCCATCACATCAAAAGAGTTGTACAATCCAGCAGAATATGTGCTTCATCTAGTACTCATTTTTATTAGCTCCCCATCGCCCCCCCCAACCTCCCCTGCCTTACCCCACCCCCAATCCAAAAGCCAGAGAGCAGTGAGTTTTTTGAGATGCCTCATCTGTCCAACGCAACTCCATATCCTTGAGTCTTACAGGATGGTCACATGAATGAATCTGTCTAAAAACTTCTTTGGAAACTGTACTTTACCATACAAATATTAAATAAGACTTTAATAGTTAAACAATCGAAATTATCCCTACTCCCCCACCCACATACTCCCACTTCCAGGCCCTTCTCTCTGAATCTGTGGTTCTTCTCCTATTGGATTAATGGGCAGGAGCAAGAGGAAGAGGGAAGGATGATCATAAAATTATGACAATAATAACAATAATTAAAACGATAACAGCAGCAGCAGCTAACATCTAATACATACTTACTGTGCACCACACTACATAGAGACATTACTCTAAATCTCATGATTAAGGTTTAGGGAAGATGTGCAGGATCACACAGCGCTAATTAACAGGAGGCAGAATTGGAACCTGGACAATCTGTCTCCAAAGCAGGGTGCTTTCAGTCCTGCCAACATGCAGCATGTCTTGGATCCCTGTCCCCAGCTTTAGTAGTTGACGTGGGGTAAGGAGATGAAAACGGAGCCAACTGAGAGCGGCTGGGGGAAGATGCACTAGACCGCTAGAACTGAGCTTGCCCTCAACTGCCCTGAGCATGGGCCAGGGCTCATGCAGATTCTATGGGTCAGAAAGCCAACATATTCCCAAAGCAGAAGCCCCAGACTTCCTCCTCAGCAGAAATCAAGAGTTAGGGGTCACAGCATAAAACCCTTCTTGCCCTGTAGACTGCAAGTTTACCTCTGATCTCTGGGTTTTAGGAGAATCTTGGCAGGCATTGATTTGCCAGGAGAGCAGCACATCTGCCCCCATGTCCTTTTCCCTGTCTCCCCTCGCCAAACAAAGCAACCAAAGGGATTGTCGAATGGCCCGGCCCCAAGAGCTTGCCTGAAAGGTTGTCATACTCTGGATTTCCCGAGGGATTTTTATAGACACTAACTTAAATCCCTGGCTCAGCTGAGCTTGAAGCCTGCTTTCCTGACTCTTTTAGACCCCTACACTCGCTGGTCTCCTTTGTGGTTAGGCAGTGCGATGTGCTAGATTTAGTGCAAAGGCTGCAAGCACTTCTAGACCAGGCCCATATCAACCGCCTAAGTGTTCTTGATCCCTTATGAATCCATTAGCCGTGGCAGATAATAAGCTATTACCAAATCTGAGGACTTAAAATAACAGCCATTTCTCCCAGTCCTCTCAGTAGGTTTCCTGATCTGGACTGGCTTGTCAAGGGGTGAAGGAGATAGGGTGGCCTTGTTCACTTCTCTGGCAATTGGCTCACTGTCCACTAAGGGCATGGATTTGATTGGCTACATATTCCTCATCGTCCATCGGCCCCGTGGGACCCATTCACATGGTGGAATTTGCAGAGATCCTCAAGAGGGGCAAGAGACAGAGCCTCAAGCCATTTATCAGGTCTCCATTCATTATTGTCCCACTGGTCTACTGCAGGCCATGTGGCTATACCAAGAATCAGTGATGGAAGGAATAACGCTAGGGCCTAAGACAGAGACAGGGGGTTATTATGATCAGCTTTAAAGAATATTGATCATAAAAACATTGTTGATGTATAGATTCCAACTCATGGCAACCCTATATATTACAAAGTAGGACTAACCCATAGGGTGTTCTGGCTAATCTTCTTCATAACAGAAGATTCCAGGCCTTTCTTATGCAGTCCCTTAGGATGAAAGTTGAGCATGAACCCTTTGTGCCAACCAGGGATCAATCATCATGATAAACCCAACCAAGCCCAAGCCCACTGCCATCGAGTCAATTCCAAATTATAGAAGCTCTATGTAAGGGTTCGGAGACTACCAATCTTTACAGGGGCAGACCGCCTCTTCACTTTGCAGACCAGCTGTTGGGCTTCCATTGCTGACCTTGTGGTTAGCAGCCCCAAACCTAATGTGTGGTTCCAGCAAAACTCTGTTTAATGAGGAGCCATCTTACTCACTGCCGAGGTCAACTCCAACTCATAGACACCTAGATAGTTCCCAAGGCTGTAAATCTTGGTGGGAACAAATAGCCTCATCTTTCTTTCAGGAAGAAGCTAGTGGGTTTAAACCACCGACCTTGTAGTTTTCAGCCCAACACTTAACCATCACCACCACCAGGACTCCTTTGTAATAATCATCCAACCCCCCAAACCAAACTCACTGCTATTAAGTCAATTTCAACTCCTAGCAGCCTGAGAAGGTGGAGTAGAAGTACCGCCTTTGGGTTTCTGAGTTTGTAAATCTTCACAGCAGCAGGAAGTTTCACCTTCCTCCTATCAGGGTGGAGCTGCTGGCCTTGCAGTCGGCAGTCCTATGTGTAACCCGCCCCCTCCCGGGGCTACTGTAATGCTGCATACTATTTATTTCATCTATATTCCATAGCAGGTGTCATGCGTGTAATACGCACACCAACTCTCTGAGGAAATTGTTATATTCAAGCCCATTTTGCGGTGGGGTTTGGTTTTGAACCTAGCAGAGTGACTAAGGCCAGGGTTTCTGTCACAGAGATGGGTTACACAAGAAAGAAAATATGTATCGGCTTTCCTGCAAGCAGAAAGTCCTGGGTTCTGGAACCAGGAAAATTAAGGAAATGATTCATAGACCCTTTTCAAGTCCAAGTAATGGAAGGAAGGAAAGTTGGCACTTCCACCTTGCCAGGGCGAAGCCCCATATCACCTTATGATTGACCCATGCTTGAGAACAAACAAAGAAAATGACCCAAACCTTTCTCTGCATCTGGATAGATGTGCATCCTGAGGGCCTCCTCAGGAGGCCTTGCTCCAAGATGATAGAACCCCTTCAGCCTGGTTCCCTGAATGACTTTGTGGAGCATAATTCCACCGACCCGCGGTTGAATTTTTTTAATACACATGGGAAATGAACATCTATTTTAAGATTCTGCTGATATCTTAAGGTTTCTCTACTACATTAATCTAGCTAAAATATGTAGATAAAGAAAGCAAACAAAAACAATTGCCATTGAGTCAATTCCTCTATAGGGTTTCTGAGGCTGTAAAGTTCACGCAGAGAGCCTCAGCTTTCTCCTGAGGAACAACTGGTGGATTGGAACTACAGACCTTGAGCTTCCCAAACATACCACCAGGGCTCCTTCAGATACGTAGATAACTGTGGTGAGTTTTATATGTTTTCTAAGAGATGGCAGTTGAGGAAACTACTGAAGACATGCCACTGAATCATAGCACAAAGGTGATGAGCCTATGATTTAAAACTTGCCGGCTACATCTGTAAACTGGAAGGGTTCTGTGAGTTGGCTGTGTAGTTAAGTGTTTTTATTAGCTTTCTGGAAAGAAAGACAATAACCATCATCTTGATGACTCCTGAGTAAAAGGCAGAGAAAAGGATATGATACTGGGGTGCAGAAGGAGAGACAAGTCAGGCACGTGCTTCCAGCTCTCTTCAAGCCAGAAAGAAAAGCTTCCTGTAATCGATGGAACCCTGCGCCGTGCAAGAAATAACACCTGTTCTAACGCACCCATCGGCACACAACCATAGGGAGAGGCACCGCTTCCATTCTCATCAGCTGTCAAGTCAGGTTGGAAGCTATCATCAATGTGAAAAATCAATGCTAACACAAGGATACTACTTCTTGGAACACTTGACCTTTTGTAGCCCCTCCTAGCTAAAGAGCTCAAAGAATGGTGTATAAAACTTAGTTCTCAAGGCAGGAAAAGGGGTAAGAAGTTGTCATTCACCTACAGACTCAGGGTCAAACCAAGGAAAGAAATGACCCAAAATCAGTAAGAAACAGAATTGTTGCTTCACCCAAAGTCTGTTTCCTTAGTATGAACGTCTTTGTCTTGGTTTTACTCTTCATAGAAGTGATTTCACACAATATTTGTCCTTTTGTGACTGACTAATTCCATTCAGCATAATGTCCTGCAAGTCGATCCATGCCATGAAGAATTCTGTATTTTCATCATTTTTTTTTTCCAGCGATGCATAGTATTCCACTTGAGGGCTGACACTTTAAATTGGGTGGGGGAATACAGTGAGGACAGTAATCCACAAGAGGGAGAAGAATAACAGATGGAAGGGATTGGAGCCCTAGTGGGTTATGTTCTGGGCTGTTAACCGCAAAGATGAAGGGTGGGGTTTGGGGTGGGATAGAGTAAGTTAGTGGGAGGTTTGATAAGTGGCCTAAATTGTCAAGTACAAAATTGATCATCTGACATGTACACTCCCAATTAATTTACACGAAATAATTCTTAGGGAAAAAAAAGGAACAAATTCGATTCAACCTGCAAGCTTTTCCTAAGCTGTGTTTGAGCTTCAAAATGATCGGATCAACTCATTTTCTTTCTGTGGCCCAGCTAGAATTTTGAAAGCAGAAGTTTCAGGATTCCATGAAGTGATGAAATGTATAGGACTCCTCTGAGACGCGTGAACCCCGCCAATATTCCAAGAGGGATGGCCTACCAAGAGTCTTTTGAAAAATCTTTGAACCTATACTAAATTTAATAGAGGGTTTTTCCTGCCCCCTTGGACTCTGAAATTAGAGCTAAAACATGGAGCGCCACAAAAGTAAGACTCTGGGCGACTTGTCTTGGGGTGCTAAATAATCATGATCACTATTACAGCTTACTCCTGCTGAACACTCTCCTCACAGGAGTATCTAATCCAAAGTACTCTAACTACACTAACTCATTCCTTCCTCATAATAGATGCAGCCTAAAGGTTCTATTGCTATTTCTATTTTATAACCTAAATGCTCTACTCCCAAGTCACTTCCATGGAGTTGATTTCAACTCAGAGTGAGCCTCTCAGACAGAATAGAATTGCCTCTGTAGGTTTCTGAGACTGTAAGTAAATCTCCACCGCAGTGGACAGCCTCATCTTTCTCCCAAGGAGCAACTATGGTTTTGAACAGCTGACCTTGTGGTTAACCATCCAGGACATCACCCACCACACCATCAGGGCTCCTCTTTAGATGGGGAAATTGCAGCCTGCCGAGCTTAATTTGCTAAGGTCACACAGCCAGCGGGTAGCAGAGTCAAGATATCCACTCCAGTTAAACGACTACATCACTCCCTCAAATGCACGCATGGCAAGAAACCTGACAGGAATATTTGTATTTTGTCCTTGCTCCCTCTGCCGTACCGGAGACAGGAAAGCGATTTTATCTCAGCTCCCATGCTCCTGTCAAAATGGTCCTAGACCCTCCTGCTCTCAGTGTCAGCATCTTTACTTCAAGGTCATCTGCAACAGCGCAGCTTAGGGCTGAAAAGTCAAAGTTCCCATGAGCTAAAAATTGACACTCCCTTATGCAAGGATTTGTCTAGGAGTCCCAGTTGATTGGGTGCTGGGATTGAAGGAAGCAGAAGATTCTGATCAAAAGAGATGAACTTCTCCAAGATTAGAGAAAACCCAAGAAATGAGTGAGTTTTGTGAAGAGGATGGGTTCTCGGTGCCCTTTGAAGCTCGACTCAAGATGGAGGCAATTGCTACAGGTTCCTACGGAGGCTAGTAATCAACACTGCACCGTAGAGACGAGCAAAAGCATGCTTCTTGTCAAGCCAGCCCAAGAGAACCAGTGCAAAGCACCCCTCTGTGACCACCACACAGATGAACTTGATAGTAGAAGGACAAAGGCAAAGTTACATCGTGTAGAAAACAGAGCAAAGGCTACAAAGGGGTCTTTGGGGGAAGGGTAGACTCACCCAAGGGCCTTGAGAACCCTTAGAAATGTGATCCTTCTCTCAATCGAGGTGACTGATTTTCTAGTGGGTGGCAGTTCAATTTCTGATTTAGTCTTGTGGAAGACAGAGAAAATAATATGATATTCCTTGCATGTGAATATTGTGGAACAAGATTATGCTCTCTGCCCATACATCTCCAGCTCTAGGACCAAATATCGCCTACGACCCATGAAACTGTCGGAACTCTCCATGGGTTCATCAGTTGCTTAAAATAAACTTTCTTTCATTTGTTTATTCTCTAAACATGTAGAGTTTTATTTTTATTTAAATCACCTTTCTTAAAAATGTCATCACAGTGGTGAATCAGAAAATGCCTATGAGCCATTAGATGCATTTATGGGAACTGTTTAGAGGTGCATGCATCTTTAAGTTGGTGATTCTTTTGAAATTTTAGATGAACAGGGGAGACATCTTGACATTAATCAAGCTCAACATAATATGTAGTGCAGGGTAGTATCAATGGCTCATATTTTGGATTTTCTGATTTTCTTACATAGTAGATAGAAGAGCGGTGACTGCGAAAGGTAAAATGGACAACCTGAAAATATTTTAGAGAGCTAGATGGGAAGATCTTATTAAAAACCTATCTGACCAGGAAAGCCAGAGATCAAGCAATAATGCAAATCAAAAGAAAACCATTAACCTCTGCCTTCACCCTTGTTGGCAACTGGTGTGCGTGTGATTGCGCGCCCTGATGCAGCGACTTTGAACAAACCGTGGGTGAGTTGTCAAGTCATCAGAGGCACGGAGCTGCCTCGCTGGATTCCAGATGAAGTCTGCCTTGTAGACTGGTAAACGCGGTGTCAGTGTCAACTGAATGCCTGCCTCAGGCACTACCGTAGGCTGGCCTCTTCCCACTAGTCCACGTGTGTGCTTTTTGAACAGAGATCTATGCCCCTATCTTCCATGTATTTGTGTTCACCTCTTTTTCCTAATGAGGCAAGAAATCCAGGCTGGCTCGGGATCTCAAGAGTTTTATTTCCATACCATTATCCTCATCAAAAGGCATTTATTAAACACCCAATTAGAGATAGTGCTTGTGGAAACCTTCGTCTCGGTGTAAAGAGAATGATCTAGACACCAGCCAAGTCCTCTAAGAGGTCATACTCTTTCCAAAACATGTGACCGTCCCACACACCGAGATGGCAGCCTGGACGCTTGGCTCACAGTGATCCCAGGTGTCTTAAGAAGGGTCCCTAAACTCCCAACTTGAATTTTGAGAAGGATTTCCATTTATAAATTTGGTGCATTTGTGGAAGGAGTTCACCACCACTGCTAGTAAAGAGAGGCAGGCCCTCAATGAGCTGGATGGACACCGTGGCTGTAACAATGGGTTAAAGCACAGGAACCTTGATGTCGATGGCCCAGAAGGAAGTGACAGTGTTTCCTTCTGTGGCACTTAGGGAGCACAGAACAAAGATGATGGATAGCACCTAACAACCACAATGACCTCACGTTAACTATCAATTAGAAAGAGTTACTTTTGTTACAGTTCAAGAGGCTTAGTCTTCCACACTCAGGCCTCTGGGTGGCTTATGGTGGGTGGGCTGCTAACCAAAAGGCTATTGGTGGAACTCACTGAGCATGACCACGGAGAAAGGCATTGCAACCCTTGTCTATACTGGCAGGGTTCTCTAGAAAAACAAAATCAGGACACTTATGGTTTTAGATAGATAGATATACAGATAGATATAGATAATATAGGTATCGATATGGATATATCTAGATAGATATATGTAGCACGAAGGAATGTAACAGCTAATTAGTCTACACAGCAGTACAGAGGGCTCACTTCAACTCATTTCCATGAAACAGTTAATATATCGGAAGTCCTTCAACTCATGAAGGCTGCTTGGCCCAAGGTCAAGGAAGCAGACAGTTGAGTCTTCTGTAGAGCAATGCAGGCAATCCAGCCAGAGGCAGCAAACAGCAGGATGGGTCTCCAACAGTCAACCACATGACAGGATCCGACAGTACCAAGCTCATGTGATGTATATAGCAGCAACATGGCGAAGCAGGACTTGAAGGAACCTCCAGCTCTTGGGACATGATCTGTGGATTGGATGCCCCACAGGTAGCGTAGCTTGCAAGTTGAGGCAGAAAACTAGCTAAGGCAGCTGCATCTTGGTCCAGTCACCAGAGAGCAAGAGAGAGAGATGAGGCTTACTGAGCCATTTATCATTTTGCGCTCCAATCAAACTGTGAACTTATTAAATCCACATATTGTTATTGGCCAGGTTGGCACAATAAACCTATCTATTATTGTACCACTATGTGTCAGAATTGATTCAATGACCACTGGTGATTTTCTTTGCTTGCTTTTTATTTTTGGTGGGGAGGTTTGGATTCATTGAATACATACTATGTCAGAATCTAGGCAATGTAGAACTCACTGCTATTGAGTTTATTCTGGCTCAGAGCGACCCTATAGGACATAATGGAACTGCCCTATTGGTTTCCAAAACCAGAAGTCCTTACAGGAGTAGAAAGTTTCAGCGTCCTCCCAAGAAAAGGCTGGTGGTTTTTAAAATGCCGACTCTGCAGTTATCAGCCAACACATGTCCCACTGTGGCACAAGTTTGAAATCAGGAAAGTGTGCATCAGGCTTGTATCCTCTTACCATACCTTTTCAATATGTGTGCCAAGTAAACAATCGAAGACGCTGGATTATAAGAAGAAGAATGGGTATCTGGGTGGGAGGAAGGCTTATTAACAACATGCCATATGCAGATAACACAACCTTGTTTGCTAAAAGTGAGGAAGACTTGAAGCACTTGCTAATGAAGATCAAGGTTCACAGCTTTTGATATGGATTACAACTCAATGTAAAGACAAACGAAATCCTCCTAGCTGGACTGATAGGTGATAATATCATGATAAAAGGAGATAAGATTGAAGTTGTCAAGGATTTCATCCTGTTTGGATCCACAACCAATGCTCATGGAAGCAGCAGTCAAGAGATGAAACAATGCATTGCATCAGGTCACTCTCCTGCACCAGATCTCTTTAATGTGTTGAAAGGCAAGGACATTACTTTGAAGACTAGGGGACACCTGACTCAATCCATGATATTTTCAATCCCCTCAGATGCATGTGACAATTAGACATCGCATAAGGAAGACCACAGAAGAATTGATGCATTTGAAATATGGTGCTTGTGAAAAAGATTTTCAATAGTATGGACTTCCAAAAGAACAAACAAGTCCGTCTCAGAAGTACAGTCAGAGTCCTGAGAAGCAAAGAGGTTGACACTCCGTCTTTCATACTTTGGACACATTGTTGGGAGAAACCAGTCCCTGGAGAAGGACATCATGCCCAGTAAAGTAGAGGGACGTGAAAAAGAGGAGGGCACTCAACTAGATGGATCGACACAGTGACTGCAACACTAGGCTCAAACAAAAACCATTGTGAGGAGGTTCTGTCCTATACAGGGTATGCTGTGAGTCAGAAGCCACTTCATGGCATCTAACAACAATAACAACAACATAATGCAGACTACATCAATGGACTTCGAGGAGATGAATGGGTGATTTTACAGAATGGAATAAATCTAAGATTGACGACTTTCAGAAAGATTGGCGCTTCATACATACTGTATGTCAATTAAAGGAAAGCTAGCTTAGCATCCAGGTCACAGACTAACCAAGCTTTAGAGAAAAGTACAATGAATGGCCCTGGACCAAGGACAGTGACCATCAGTGACGATGTAATATCCCTTTGCAGGGCAACAGAGCATCCCCAAATCTGCATGTTTGCAGTCAAAGTGGCCCAAGTAGGGCAGTCACTTCACGACACTGATCCGCACACCCATCTACAGGATGGGAAGCAGTTGTTTTAAAGACCTTATAAGGTGTTTTATGAAAACCCCACAACACTATAGACACCCAGTAAATGAGCCTTCCTTTATTTGATGAAGGTCTAGTATCCTGGTTTTCTAGTGAAATCCCATCATCCTACAACTCATCTCCTATGTTACAGTCAAAGAGAAGTCACCGACATGAAATCCGAATGTCTTATTTGACTTACAAAATGCTTCAAACATCCAAATTAGATGCAATTTTAATAATTCTAAACATTTACATAATAGGTGAGCTTTCAACTTTTCATAAAATAATGGAAATCTCTGGCAACACGAGGCCCTGGCTTCCCCTTAGGCCACCCATTAACTAGACCTGAAAGAGGAGAGTGCCCATGAGAAGGGACATGTCCCCCTCAGGTCTCCAGACTGTCAGCCTAGAGTCCTCTATCTCTTCAGGAGCTAAACATCCATAGGCATTTGAGTGTAAAGCCCTTGCAGTAGCTACATGGAGCCTTCTGAGGCTGGGTGTCTCACTAAGGGTCAGAAGAAAGAGTACTCTTCACGTCAGCAAAACCAGAAGCTGTCTAAGCCATTGTCCGGATTTGTAATTCACCGACAAAACCAACGCCACTCTCTCTCCCCGTCTTGCTCTATTTCTTCCCCTGCTTCAGCTGGAGGAAACTTTTCTATTTGGGCTCAGTTCTGCCTGCACACTTGATGAGTCCTAGATCAATGCTTCATCATGCTCCCCAGACTGGCTTGTTTGATATTGACCCATTCTATAAGGCAGAATGATCAAGTGTGTTAGCATATGATCCTGTGTGCTCTGGAATCATTCTATGCTTGTTAAGGTTCCAAATGAGTTGTGTGTGGCTTCGGGGCAAAGATTCAGCTAGGAGATTTAGTTCATTGTCTTGGGTAGTTGTTTCAAAGAGGATGTAAGCACAAAGATCCTGCCTTGGGACCTGAAGGGAAATATCTAATGAGTGTACGAGTTTACCGAAGGACTCATATTTGAGTCTCTTCTGCCGATGCTAAATTTCAATAATGAGGATTAATGAGTGCAGTATGTTTTAAGCACATTAAGTCTGTGTGTAGCATGGGGCAAGTAGCATAGGGCAAAGCACAGAGTGGGAATTCAGCAAATTCTAGGTCAGTGGCCACCATAGCAGAGCACTCTATTGGAACTTTTTAAAAAGCTCATGATGGTGATTTATCACACACAAAAAGCTCCTCATCAGAACTCCCGGGAAATGCTCACCAACAAACGGTTAGAGGGCAGCCTCTATCCAAATTACATGGGTTGTTAGTGGTGACAGTGGTGGAGTTGGGTACCCTACCAGTTCTGACTCAGTGACCCCACACACAGCAGCAGCAGGAAACACTCTCTGGGCTGCACCATCCTCGCTGCTGTGTCTGCGCCCATGCGTTCAGCCTCTGCGGCAATCCATCCCACCCAGGACCTTTCTTTGTCGCTCTTCCTCTATTTTACCAAGCACGAGGCCCTGCTCCAGAAACTGGTCTCTTCTGAGAACATGTCCACAGTATGCATCCGTGGTACAGGAACACGAATAGCTCAACGTTTGAGTGCTAACCAAAAGGTTGAAAAATCCAGTCAATTCCGAGACACGTCAGAAGAAAGACCGAGGGATCCACTTCTGAATCTGTTATTGAAAACTGGATGAGCACAATTCTTCTCGGACACACATGGGGGCAACTGAGTTGGAATCACCCTGAGGGCAGCTGTTTAGCCCCAACACTCACACACACACACACACACACACACACACACAAAGTTCTGGCCCACAAACAAGTACAACACCTCAGGTTTTGAGCCCCACTATCATATCTCCCCCAAACGCACTGCCTTGAAGAAGTTCATGGCTTTTTATGAGAGACAGCTCCACAACCAAGGAGAATAGTTAAAAATTAAAAATGAAGTTTCTACCTAAAATCCCAAATAGAAAGACAAAAAGTAAAACTAATGAAGGAGGACTTACTCAACCTAACATCAATGATAGCCTGGAAATTACAAAACTGGACCCTTCCATCACCTCAGAAGGGAGAATGCCCACGGTCACTCCTCAGATCCACGCTCTTACTCTACCAAGAGCAGCGGCAGCAGGTTGGATGAGCCTTCTTCATGAAACAGGGAAAGGTTATTTAGCTTTGTGTTTGTGCAACTGCAAAGAAGCTATAAATATACGGAGCCTCCTACCTTCTCCCCCTAAAATACGGGTTGGGCACTGTGCCAAATTGGAAGGGCCTATTTTGAACTTTCAGAGTACATGTGAGCTGAAAGAGTATTCTCAGTGGCTAGAAGGACTGAGAATTACAGAGTTGAAGGCATGGAGAGCTACTCGACAACACTTTGGCATCTTCAAAAAGATGTTGCTCTTTCAGTTCTTTCTAACGATTTAACAGACATGGATAAAAATTCCCCAGAGGTATGTTGACTAAAATACTGCCTTACACATGGAGATCAGCCAAATGCTTTACACACCATTTGCACCATGTAGTGCAAAAACTGCCTTGTTTTTTCACCCTCCTCCATCTAGGCAGGGACCCAACGGAAAGACAACGTTCTAAAACATGGGGTGGGAATGAGCAAATAGTCAAATCGCAACGCAGATATTTCATTCAGGATTAATCAAGATATGACTGTTAAAATTGCTCTTGTCCCCATCAGAACTAATGAAACATGTAGGCCAAAACGAAAATACCTCGAAAAGACCAGACTTAGAAGACTGACAGGGACTGGGGGAACCAGTCCATAAGTCAGCCTTCTAAGGCGGAACTAAAGCTACTCCTGGAGCACCGCTCACCAAATAATGGACCAGCCTATAAACCAGGACCTCTTTCCTGTAAAGACTGGACTCCTTAGAAGAACACCTGCATGAGGCCCCAAGGGCCCCCTTTCCCGCTGACCCATTATCTCCTCTCTTTGAGTCAAAATCTACTTAGTGGCAGTGAGTGAGAACATCTCTCTTAAGGACATCATGCCCTGAAGGACCGAAATGAAAACAAAAAACAAAACAAAAAAAAAACCTTCCTCTCCATCTCTGAACTGGTAAGGAGATTTGCCACAGAGCTTGGGAATTTACTGTCCTTCGTTCAACCCGTAAATGTTCTTCATCCCATTAACATATGTAATACAGCTCGTGTCCAATGTCGGTGAACCACCAAGGTCAAAGACTTTGGTGGAGTCAGTACTTGTTCCCTCAAGGATTATTTATTTAACTGATGGCTACTGATGCTGCTGAATAGGCTCTGTACATAGAGAATGCTGTTCAGCCCCCTAGCTGCCCTATAATCACTTGACCAGGGTTCCCCATAATGTGCCCCATGGAATCGTATTCTTAGAAGTAGCCAAGTGTACTAATAAACCAGCTCAACATGGCACATGGAGAATCCCTTCCCCTCTTGGAGATTCATGGTATTCATGAGCACGGAAAGAGTGGGAGCAGTCCTGCAGTAAGGATTTCTTGCTAAGCTCTACTTAGTTCTGGGGTTTCCCATGTTTATTAGACCAAAGAACCCTACTTCCGTGACTTCTGTATAATTTATCACCTCGAGTGGGCATTGTTGATAATTCTGCCGGGACCACAGTTGAAAGCATGCCTCTTCTAAATCAACCAGGACATGTGGTGACTCTAAAATGATGCTCCTCCCTTTTGTTTGATTCTGGACTGGACCAGCATCCATAGCCAATGGACTGGACCATTTTTCATATGGTCCATACACACGAACCTGATCCGGCTATCCCTGTGGTCTTGACCAAACCCTGCCTTGAACCTGAGATCTAATCATGATTCCCCTCCTTTAAGCTGAGCCCAGGCCCAGGTTATCACTCTGGGACTCCCTACACAGGTTATTTCTCAAGATGCAAATCTCAGCTTACCTTCTACCCCCATGCCAGGCCTCCCTGGAGGCAATGGCCTGTTCTCTGCCAGTGGCCTTTAAGGATCTGCTGGCTTCTGAGTGATTCCCACAGTGTGTGCTGCTCTCCCAGACTTCCCTCACCTGTCTTATGGGGGTCGCTGACTTTCAGATGGCCTCCTGGGACATCCACAAACCCTACGACCTTATTATCAACCAAACCATGCTTCACTTCATTATTTTTAAGAATAGCTTTTTAACAATAACCTGAGTGGAAACAAACACTCATTTCAGTATTTTACCAGAAGGTTCTAATATGCCAAGACTTCCCATCAGCTAAATAAAATAGATTACAGATGGAGTCATCGAGCAAGGTGAAAATCTAGTTACTTGCCAATGGGCATTTACTCATCCTCAAGCTTCTGCTGGTGACATTCAATTTAAAACAGAATGGCATTGTCTCTTCCCAACTACCTTGTTGTTAGTTGCCATTGAGTCAATTATAACTCATGGCAATCGTATGTGCGGAGGGTAGAATTGCTAGATAGGATTTGGTCTTTTGAAAGCAGAATGCCAAGCCTCTCTCTCAAGACACTCAAGGTGGATTTGAACCACCTACCTATGACCCCTGCCCTTGTGTCACCTGGGAACTACTGTCAAGTAACTAAAAACCAAAAAACAAACAAATGAAATAAAAAACTCTCAAACTCATTGCCATCCAGTGGATGTCCTGCGTGATGCAAAAGTAGCTCCCCCACACATGCATCTCTCTATGAATTGCCACAAACCAAATAGAGCATTTTAACAATGTCAAGGCCAGTCAGAAAGCTCTTAGGAACAATCTGTCACTGCTCAGAGCCAAGTACCCACTCATAGCCATCTACCCTCTGTCGCCTCTTTTGTTTGAATAGTCTGCTGCTTCCAACAGCATCCCTGCACAAATAGAAAGATGAGCGAGATTGACCCTGGGTGCCCCTTCTGTCAGTGGCATTGGCAGTGATAGAATTCTTATCTCACTTTCTAGAGATCTTGGTGTGATGCCTGCCCAGTGTACCTCATGTACACCCACCACCTACCTGGCAGTGGGTACTTGTGGGTATAGAGCATTAAAAAGTGGTCCCATCCATAACCAATGGCCTGGCCGTGATGGGGTGGCACAGCACTCCTTCCAGCTGCGCACAGGGGCATGAGCTGTGGGCAGACTCAATAGCAGCTAAAAACAGCAGCTGACAATGACTTCTTGCAAATACTCTTAAGTGGCTAATGTTAATACTGGACTAGCTGAAGCATAATTGGGTACTTTTGACTGCAAGCCAGAAAGTGAAAACTGATATTTTAAAAACTGACATTTTTGACAGGCAGGCTGATGCTTTAAAAAAGGAGGAAAATCATACATGTGAAATTCTTTGATCCAGCCCTTATATAATATTCAGCTATTGCTATTCAAATGCAGAAGAGAATATTCATAGACTATTGGACTGTGTGCATTATTCAAACCTGCAGCCTTATTACCCAGCATGCTCAGCCTTCTGCCCTAGGTCTAGTTGCTCATAGAAGGCAGCTGGCCCTGCAGATTAGTGATCAAATGTATTGCCTCAAGTGTGACAGGTATATTAACTATATGAACTAATATTTATCTTAAATGTAATTATTTTTCAGTTGTAAAGCAGGAGTAATCTGTGGCAATGACATTTCTAGACAAGTGAAAGGTAGATGACACTTGAAGGAACTTGTCAAGATGAAGGGTGATTCTGAGAATGGAGAACACACAAGACACTGGTCTCATGATCTCCCATGAGGCTCTGGCAAGAAGACTGGAGGAGGAACGAGGCCATCTCTGGATGAACATCTCTAGACTTCATTTGGAAGGCACGGTGGATCCTGAATCCAGGTGGAGATACGCTGATGAGCCCTCAGCTGTAGTTTCTTCAAATTCATAAGGTCCATTAATGCCCTTCCTAGGTTTAATATTTGGTAATTCATTATAACATTAGTTGTAAAAGTAAGTTTATTTTAAGGATCTCATGCGTCTTTTGCTCGCTGACTCTCACCATCTCACCCTTTGGTAAGACAGCTATAAAATGACTTGCCAGGTCTGAAGGGGCAAGGATGTTCAGGATGTAATTCATCGTGTCTTAGCTTTCTCATGTCCATAAAACATCCAGAATTAAAATGAGAAGATCCTGGGGTTGTAAACCTTTAAAGTTTCTCCCAATGACCTTACATGCTAATATTAGTGCCAAGGTACCATCTTCTCTACATGATGGTGCACTGCACCTAGAACATTGATTTTTAACGAACAGCATACAACAAAAAATGATAGGATATGATAACCAAGCTTATGCTAGAGAGGCCTGTGGTTCACATCTTGCTTATACTCTGATTTTCCAATTTCTCGATAATCAAGCAAGCTGCCATATCATGAGGTGTCCTGCAGACATGCCATGTGATCACAAAGCAGTGGGGGCACTCAGGTCAACAGCCAGTGAGGAACTCAATCGTTCAGTCTCAGAATACACAAGGAACAGAGTCCTGCCAACAATCACATGAATGAACTTGGAAACAGAAGCTTCCCTTAACAACTACTGAGATGATATCAGCCCCCATCAACACCTTGGCTATTGCTTGTCAGAGTCCATGAGTCAGAACCACCAGCAAAGTCACATCTGGAATCTGGGGCCGAGAAACTGAAATACTAAGTGTAGGAAGCTTCTCAGTGTTTCTGTAATTTGGTGTGCAGCAAGAGAGAGCTAATACATACCGCCTTCTTAGAAGTGGCATGTCACATTGTTGCTGTGGCTGGGTACCTCTGAGACGGCTCCAACTCATAGTGACTCTATGTCCAACACAAAGACACACTAGCAGACCCTGCGCCATCCTCACAATGGCCCCTATGTTGGAGCTCATGGTTGCCGCCACAGTGTCCTTCCACTTCACCAAGGTCCTTCCTCTTTTTCCCTGCCTCAATTTTATCAAGCATGTTGTCCGTATCCAGGGACTGGTCTCTCCTGATAGTCTGCTCCAGGCATATGAGACTCAGTCTCACCAGCCTTGCCTCTAAGGAGCATTCGAGCTGTACTTCTTCCAAGGCAGATCGATCTGCTCTTTCGGCAGTCCATGGTACTCTGGTATTCTTCACCAACACCATAGCTCAAACGCATTAATTTTTCCTTCGATTGTCTTTATTTCATGGCCAACTCTCACATGCTGATCAGGCCACTGAAAATACTCTGGCTTGTGGCAGGTGCACTTGCCTCCTCAAAGTAACGACCTTGTTTTCAGCACTTACAGAAGTCTTGAGCTGCAGATGTACCTAATACAACATGTCCGTCTTGTGATCCCTTGACTGCTGCGTCTATGAGCATTGAAGGTGGAGCTAAGCAAGATGAAAGCCTTCAGACTTCATCTTTCTCTGTATTTCACTGTTACCTGTTGATCCAGTTGTGATGATTTTTATTTTTTAATTGAGAAAGTGTGTTATCTGCATATCATAGGTTGTTAATAAACCTTCCTCAATCGTGATGCCATATTCTTCTTCATATAAGCCAGCTTCTCTGATGATTTGCTTAGCATGTAGACTGAACAAGCATGGTGGGAGGACACAACCTGGAAACAAACCTTTCCTGACTTTAAACAATGCAGTATTCCACTTTTCTGTTCTGATATGTGTCCAGATTCTCCATGAGCACGATTAAGTGTTCTGGAATTCCCATTCTTCTCAAGGCTCTCCTTAATTTATTAGAAGCCACACAGTGGAACGCCTTTGCGTAGTCAATGAAATACAAGGAAACCCCTTTCTGGTCTTCTCTGCTTTCTGCCAATAGTCATCTGACATCTTCTGAATATGACCTACATCCCTGGCAAGTCCCTGATAATGTACTGCTGCAACCATTACTGGATTTTACTTTCATGTGATAGCAATTATGTTGTTCTATAATTTGGACATTGCATTGGGTCACTTCTCTCTGGAATTGGTACAAATAGGGATCTTTTTCAGCCAGTTGACCATGTAACTGTCTTCCAAATTTCTTGAATTCCCGGTGCTTCATCAGCTTGTAGAAACATTTCAATTGGTATTCCATTAATCCCTAAAGCCTTGTTTGGCTAATACTTTCAGTGTAACTTGGACTTGCTCATGTGTTACCTCCTGAAATGGTGGCATGTCGACTAGTACTTTTGGGTGTAATGACTCTGTGCATTCTATCCACCTTCTTTGGATGCTTCCTGCAATGGTCAATATTTTGCCCGTGGAATTTTTTGATATTTCAAGTTGAGGCTTGAATGTTTTCTGTACTTCTTTCAGCATAAGACGTGCCAAGCATTTGCTTCCTTCTGGCACATTTCATTAGAATACAGTGATACCTTGGCTATTGAACTTCATTCTTTCCCAATTTGTGTTCAAACACTGAAAAGATGCTCTAAGAAGTAATGGAAAACCAAATAATTGGTTCTGAGGGCCCCAAATTACACTTATAAATTCATTAGTCCAGGACTTCAAATCATGATGGAGGCTTGTAGCCTTCTCACATATCACTGTCTCAGATACACTATTGCCATTGAGTTGTTATTGATTTACTCAACTTAACAGTAACTTTTCAACCTCTTTGATGGTCTCAGTTCTTTGTTTCGTGGTTGCCAATTTTAATACCTTTCAATACATTAGCCGTTTTAATCACTTGGGGTTTTGTTTGTTTAGTTTTTTGTTTTCAAACATGTTGATGAGGTGGACTCAGCCATGTTGTAATCAGCTGCCAAATTTTGATCTGATTCAAATCTTGCCATGATGTCTTCCTTTATCTCGAATGAGGTGCTTAGTTTTCTTTTTAGCATTAATGCTGGTCATCACTAGCCTTCTTTGGAGCCACCGTAATGCTATTTTATGCAAACAAAAGGTAAAAAAGTGTGGGGACAAATGTTCTCTGCACTAACGCAAGCGCTCTATTCTGTCTGAGTGAGGGGGGCGTTTAGACTGAAGCATCACACTCTTGTGTCTTGGGAGACCTGACGCCTAGCATATCTGTGGCCTTGCTGGCTTTTTCAAGTCAGATTTTCATTTCTACTATTGAGAGAAAGGGCGAACACTAAACAGAGTGTTTTCAAACTTTGCTGGTCAAGTCGTGGAAAGTTCAAGCTTGGAGCTGTTCTAAAGCTGAAGATGACTGTGTTCTACCTTACCTTCTCAAGCTGCCCTTCGGAATTTTACTTTATTTTAAAATTTTAATCATTGTATTGGGAGCTCTTATAGATATCATAACATTCTATGGTTCAATCACATCAACCAGTATTGTACAATTGCTGCCACCATCAGTTTTGAAACTTGTTCTTTATTCTTGAACTCCTTGATAGCAGATCTCCTTTATCCCCTCCGTCCCTCATCCTACCCCCAGGAACCCTGATTTTTTTCCCCTTATAATTGTTTTGGAGGTTTTTTGGACATATTTTACACAAACCAATATATCCACTCACACACAATTCTGTTGTTAGATCCCATTGATGTTATCAGCTCCTCATTCCCCCCATACCCTGGGCCCTCTTCCTGTACCCTCAGGGAACCATTACTCCTGTTACCGTTTCTGAAGGGTTATCTATCTTGGCTTTCATGTACCCAACAATCTTAAATATACCAAAGAACATACACAAATCTAACATGATTAATGAGGTAAAACAAATAAAAACCACAATACTAAGGGAAAGAAATATTAGCAAACTAGAGGATAGTTATGTGGTGCATCAGTGCTAGACTGCAACCTGGATTTAGGATCCCTTCCATGTAGCCATTCTGAGAGGGACTGTCCAATTATCTTACAGGTGGGTCTAGGTTTCCATTGCATCCATGACTCTGACTTCTTCATTTATTCCTTTTTCCTAGCTACTGTATGATTAAGACTGAATTTCAGAGTCTATTCTGACATCCATTTTTATCTTTTCTGTTTTTCCTGTATGCCCCACTCCCAAATAATTTTATTGGGAGATGATCCAGATATCATACCATTCCATAGTTTGATCATAACAAGCAGTACTGTGCAAAATCAGTTTGAAAACACTTTCTTCCTTGACGAACTCCTGGGTATTAGCTCCCCCTTACCCTTCCACGTCCCCGGACATTACCCACCCCAGCCCCCATTCACCTCCACCCCATCAACAGCCCTCATTCTAGTTGCTTGCTCTATAGATTCACCTATCCCAGGCTTCACATACTGAAAAACACAGAAACATACAAAACAAAGAATCAAGAAGTCTATCAATGATGACAAAATACACCAAAGATAAACTCCAATATGACAAAACACTTGGAAAAGATTTAAAACCAGATCAAGCCAAAATGTATCAGAGGGGTGCTCGACCAACAAGATTTTAAACATTCAAGTCAGATTGATCATTTTAATTTACTATAGCATCTCTCTGTCTGAGAACCAGATGATCCCCACCCCTCAATGATGGTTAGAGGGAAACCACCGGAGGCTTGTTCCCACCATAGATCCTGCAAATGTATTTTGGGCTTCCACTGTTATCCACACCCTTTTCCCATCAGAAGCTCAAAAGTTAAGCGCTGATACTATTCCCTCCTTCGATTTGGATTCTGTAATTTATGATCCTAGGGACATAGATGTTGGTGTGCTTCTTCCATGTCTTTTTAACGACCTCTTGTTTTAGTCATGTATGATGCCCTTGATGTCTTCCATAGCTCATCAGCTCTCTTGTCATTAGTCTTTAGGGCATCAAATTTGTTTTTGAGATGTTCTCAACATTTGGATGGAATTTCCTAAAGGCCATATTTTGGCTCTCGTGGACTTGCTTTAATTTTAAGTTTTCCTCAGCTTCAACCTGAAATTACAGAAGAACAATTGTTGGTCATATGTAAGTCAGCCCCTGATTTGGTTTTAGATGCTGATATTGACCTTCTCCATCATCTCATCCCACAGACGTAGTCGATTTGACGTGTGTGTATTCCATCTGGCGAAGTCCAAGCACATAGTTGCCTTTAGTGTTGTTGAAAAATGGTATTTCTCATGAAGGTGTCCTTGGTCTGTCAAAATTCTATCAGGCAATCTCCAACATTATTTCTATCACTAAGGCTGGGTTTTCCAACTATTTCCCCTTCCTCATTGTTTCCAGCTTCTGCATTCTAATCACCAATAATTGCCCATGCATGATTGCATGTTGGATCGATTTTACACTGAAGATGTTGGTAGAATTCTTTCACGTCTGTCTCACTCGCTTTTGTGGTTGGTGCATAAATTTGAATAACAGTTGAATTGATTGTATTTCCTTGTGCGAGGGTAGACCTCCTATCACAGACAGCACTGTACTTCAAGATAGCTCTTGAAGTGTTCCTTTTTGACAAAGAATACAACATTATTCCTCTTGATTGTGTCATTCCCAGCATATAATTTTGTGATTCAAAATGTCCAATACCAGTCCATTTTTTATGCATCCCATTTTAACGACTTCCAGTGTTCCTAGATTCATACCTCCTTAATATCTCTTCCCACCAATGTAATAAATTTGATTCTTGTATTTCCTATTTGATAAGCTTCACATGTATAATTGCCGTTTACATGATTGAAAGCCTGTTTGCCGTGAAGAAGCCTCTGGTCTTCCATAAGTCCATCATGTAATCTCCACGTTCCTTTCCAGCACGGAGGCCACATGTTCCAACCACCGGCCCTCTGCCTCCACGGGCAGCTGTGGCTTCACCATGACCAACCCTCAGCAATGCTTCTGCATGGCTTGCTAGACCCATTTCAGACTGCACAAGTTGGTCCAGCTGTTCAATTTCTTCACCACCGACTTATTGATTGGGACACAGATTTGAATAATAGTTGTGTGAACTTCCCTGTCAGTGTATAGATATTATCACAGACAGTACTATGCTTCAAAACATCTTGAAGTGGTCTTTTTGACAATGAATGTGAGACCATTCTTCTTACGTCTATTATTCTTTGCATAGTAAACCATGTGACTGTCTGATTTTAAGTGGCCAGTGGCAATCTGTTTCAGTTCTTACTAGCATCATCTAGGATATCTATCTTTATACTTTGCATTTCATTTTTCACTACATCCACTTTTCCTAGATTCATGTACCATACATCCCATGTTCTGATCATGAATGGATGTTTACACCTGTCTATTTCCATTTTGAGTTATGCCTCTATAGCCAATGAAAGTCCCCCAAACACCGCTCCCTCCATACCACCCAAGGCGACTCTGTGCCGACGAGGCAGATCTCAGTCATATGAATGCCCCCTCCCTGAGGGACTCATTGTTCTGACATTGTGTCAGAATATGTCACAGCTCTGAAGGCGGCTTTCACACGCGTATCTCTCAGAAGTGAACCACCTTTTCATTCTTCCTAGTCTGGAAGCTCCACTGAAACCCGCTCCCCATGGGCGACTGGGCTAGTATTTGAAAGACCAGTGGCTTAGCTCCCAGCATCACAGCAACCGTGCAAGCCTCCACCACGTGACCAATTGGCAGAGGAGTCGGGCAAATACGGGTTTCCGGCGAGGAGTGTGTCTTTCTGTCATCGATCACCTGGCCTGGTAGCTGGCTCATAGGAGAGGCAAGCACACAGAAGTCCTCGCATGCTCTTCCTAGATCTCATGTTTGTTAATTATGTATTTTTTAAATCTTATTTTTAGAACCCCCCCCCCCCAAATAATTGTTTCTGGTCTATCACAAAGGACTTTGGAGGGAAAAGAGAGGCAGGGATTTCAGTTGAAGTAAGACTAGTTTGTATCAGCAATGTCAATATCTTGTATTAGGTTTCGGGGGTGGGGCAGAAAGCCCCTTAGATGTTAGTGAAGGACTTCAGAGGCCCATACAAAAGAAAACCAACATTGCTTCAGTGCTTACTCTGTGTTCTTATGCAGTTTGCCTTCCCTTAGAATCCTACAGGGAAATAGAGAAAACCTTTCCAAATCCTGTAATCAGACAGTACTAGCCGGCCCTCTCCTCTCAGCTCATCCCATTGCATGTGGGGGCCGGCTTTCAAGCATCCTGATTTATGAAACACATAAGTCCATGGCAAACCGTCTTCACTCTCTCTCATTGTCGTAGGCAGCTTCCCTGTGCAGTGTTCTTTAAATAGGCGAGCCCGCGCACCTCGGAGCACTTGCTTCCAGATCATTAACCACTTAACAGAGAGGCTGAGGAGGGAAAGAAACTAAGATTTGTTCTTTTTTTTGTGAGGAGGGACTGCCCACTGACAGTCAGAAGGAAGCAAAGCATTCCTGAAACTGCAGTGCTTATTAATGGAAAGCTAGGTTTCTAGTTGAGAGAGAGAGAGAGAAGCAAAACTTATAGTCACAGCTTATAATCAGAAGAAATTCTGGTGGAAAAACGGAAGGGATGCTGTGGCACTTACACCTCCTCTGATAAACGGCATTCTGTGGATTGAAGCTAAAAACGAAGCTACAAGAAAGCAAACATACAAAGGGAACCCTCCGGCTCAGCGTTCCATGGTGGACAGCCAAGGATGCAGGCACCCTGCTCCGTGCCTCTTGGCAGTCACACCCTTGAGTGGCCCTCTCTCTCTGAGTGTCGTGCTTATGATTTATGGCTAACCGTGAGAATACAGCAAAGGCGTCACTTCGGCGGTTGCACTGCCTTTGACGGCAGCTTCTATCTTGCTAGCAGACTTCCTCCTTCCCCTTCTTCTTCCCTCCCTCCCAGCTGCCTACAGCTCTGGTCAAGCAACTCACTGTGGCAAGTCCACATGCCTGAATGGAGGGCAGCCTTCGACTGACAGCCACTTTAGAAACAGATCCTCTCTCGTTTTGAGGGTGCCCACTGAAGAGTGGCCAGGGATTACTGTATATGTACTATTTAATGCCCTCTTCACCTTCTTATGACATGTATTAGTCTGGTAGGCCTGGCTATGGCTCTGTGAATGAGTACTATTGAAAGTATTACCCTATCACTAACCCTCGGTTTTCATGCAAATAATGTCCAGTCACTTAAGCATTCAATCTGTATAAGTCAAGAATTCATGTATTTTAGTCTGAAAAGCTATATATATATACAGCACATATATGTATATAATTTTTCATAACAGTGTTTTAACTTCCATACCATTGGCTAAATTAATGACACTCTCAGAGAATCTCCTTATGCCCCAGGGGGGATGATTTATAATGTCCCCCATCATAAAATGATAATGATGTCTATAGGGAGCCAGAGACATATAAACCTTAGATATACGAATGGATATTGGGCTCAAACTTCATCCTAGCCCCACCCTAAGGACAGTTCGCTCTTATGTCAGGGCTTTGTTCAATGCTCACCCTCATGAAGAAATCACTGAAGAGCTGCGGGCTACAGCAAAGTATGATGAGGGAACCAAGTGATATCCAGCTATCAAAAACAGGAGAATCTGGGGTCTCAAAGGCTGTCTTCACAAAAGCAGACATGGAAGTGAGGGGTCCTCATGGAAGAAGCACACCAGCTTGGGTGATCCAAGGATTGTAAGCAATAAAATCCAGATCCAAAGAAGGAAGTGGCATCAGAGCTTAAACAATGAGCACCTGGATTGCAGAAGGCTGTGGATGACAGTGGAAGTCCAGAATCCATTCGCAGGGTCCTCCCATGGACGAAGGCTCTGGAGAATCCTCTCTGACCACAGCCAAGGGACGTGACCAGCCTTTCTCTGAGACAGGGAGAACTGTAAAGTCGCTGACAACAGCAGGAGTTCAGGTAAAATCTGATGCCTTATCACTTGCTCTCTCTCTCTTTCGACCTTTCACAGTTGTTTCCGTTTTTAATGTTTCTCCTTTACTTTTGATTAAAGTTATTATTTCTGGTTGTTCTGTCCTGGTTGTTGGTTTTTTGTTTGTATTTTATATTATTTTCTGTAAATAAAATCCAGGATAAATAAATCTATCTAGATAGTAAAGGGATTAATAATTACTTAGGGGCAAGGCAGAGGAAGTTGGGGTGAAACGGGGCAGTAACAGCAATGAATATGAGAGTATAATGTTCTGAAATTGATTGTGGTGATGATTGAATAACGTTTCTTAATATGATTGAATGATTAAATTATATGATATGTGAATTATATTACCATAAGACTATTTTAAAAAGAAAATAAACTGAAATCTTCAATCCAGCAACCTCCAGATATGAATCTCTCCTAAAACCCATGTGAGCTTAGAAGAGCCTTCTAAGATCAATTCTTCTCCATCTCAGCCATTAGATGAAACCCCAGTCTGGGCTGAAGTATTGATTGTAGCCGAAGAGAGATTCGCAATCAGAGAAAGTAACCTGTGTCTGGGGCCCCGACTCACAAATGTGATATCACAAATGTGTCTTAAACTACTACGTTGGGGCCCCTGTTTAAAACAGCAACAGATAATCCAACCAAACTAGCTGTCATCGAGAATTAACATATTTGAATTGTCTCAGTTGACAAAGAATATTGAGTCTACCATGGGTTGCCTGAAAAATGAGCAAATCCATTTTAGAGGAAGTACAACCAGAATGCTCCTAAGAAGCAGGACTGGTAAGATTTTTGTCTTTCTTACTTCATATATATCATCAGGAAAACCCCATTGCCAGACAATAACAGCATGCTTGGTAAAAGGAAGATCAGCAAGTATGAGAGAAGTCCTTCATGAGATGGGTTAACACTATAGAGGCAACAGTGGATTCAAACACACCAGCAAAAGTGAAGATGCGAGACTGGGCAATACTCCGTGCTCTATACTGTATTAGAGCTTAAGTTCATAGCACCCAGTTCCGCAGAGACTCTAGATAAAGCCCTTGCTGATAGAGATAAATGGTTGCAGCCCTTAGTGAGGATACCTCAATGTAAAGCACACCAAAATCCTCAAAACTGGACCAATAAATAACATCATTATTAATGAAGAAATGATTGAAGTTGTCAAGGATTTCATTTTGTTCAGAACCACACTCAGTGCTCCTGGAAGTGGCAGTTGAGAGATCCAAGGTGCATTGCACTGGGTAAATCTGCCGCGCAGACCTCTTCAGTGCACTGAAAAGCAAGGTGTTACTTTAAGGACTAGGTGTGCCTGCGCCAAGCCATGGTATTTTCCTTTGCCTCACATGCCTGTGGAAGTTGAACGGTGAAAAAGGAAGACCAAAGAAGAATGGGCGCAGTTGACTTGTGGAGCTGGAAAAGAACACGGGAAGTGCAGGGGCTGCTAGAAGGACCCGCCATCTGTCTGTCTTAGAAGAAATGCGGCCAAAGGGTTCCAGTGAGGCAAGGACGGTGAGACTTCATCTTACCTACTTTGGGCGTGTGTTCAAGAGAGACCAGTCCCTGCAGAAGGACCTCGTGTTGAGTAAAGTAGAGGGGCAGTGACAAAGAGGAAGGCTCCCAAGGAGCTGGATGCACAGAGGCTGCAACAATGAGCTCAAACATAGGAACAAGTGTGAGGAGGGAGCGGGACCAGGCAGGGTTTCATTCTACTGTGCATGCCCTCACTATGGGTTGGAAACGACTCGGTGGCATTTAACAACAACGTAGAGGATATGAAAGCCTGAAATTCATACGCAGGGTGCTGACGTGGATTAAGGCTCCATTGAATTCCGTATGACTATTAAGCAAGGATTGTAGATAACCTTGCCTTCAACCAGAGTGCCTTAGAAAATGGATTACTTCCGGGCCTCTCCAGCCAACCCAGAAGGGAGCAGTCTCTATTTGGGGCTTGCCTGTGTGTGTCACTGATGGACAATACAAGGGCCTCTATAATCACGAGTCTTGCCCTATCGATTATACTATTGATTATCGACTGCCTTTGTTGAAAGGCCCTGGACCATTCTCAACTCTTCTACCTGACACAGGGTAAGTGTCCCAATCATGGTCCTGTTGCTGCTTCTGCGGTCCCACCTGTAACTATGATTCATTGATCTGCAACCAATCATGAACTTGTGCCAATTTCCTTTGTTCCTTGCCTTATTTAAGTAGTGTCCTGAGAATGCCGTTTTGACCCCTGCTAATGGTCCCCTTCATCCAGATGGTAAGCCTGCATCTTTGTCCCTTTGAAGACTTAATAAGTGTTCACTAGAAACTACACATAAGATTGAGGGCTTGTTTGTACCCTATAACAATACATAAGTTTGGCAGGGGTCAGATGAGACTAGATAACAGCTGAACAACAACCAATAGGACACCCATTGCTGCTGGGTCCACTGCAAGTCTCTGTCCCCCTCTGGGAGAGGGCCTCAGTGGGGTGCCAGTGCTCGAACCCTTTAAGAAAGCAGCCTGCCACATCTTTCTCCTATAGACCAGCTGCTGGGCTCAAATTGCTGAACTTTCCATTAGAAGGTGCTTAACCACTGTGTCACTAGGGCTCCTAAATATATCCTACTGTTTAAAAAAATAAAAATAAAAGACTAGCCCCGCTCACTCAAGGTTAAACTCTTTCTGGAATACACACACACACACATACACACATTGTTCCCCACTGGGATCCCACCTGCCAGTCTGTGTGTCAGGACAGAGTCCCGGAAAAGGCAGACAAGCCATCCAGAGAGAGAGAAATTCAGGGCATAGAACAAAAGAGCCAGCCCCGGGACGGAATTGCTTGACTTGCACAGGCCAGCAGAAGCAGCTGGAGCATCCCCTCCCTCTGCCCATCTCAATTGTCCCTGCTCTGTCCTGGTGCCGCTCCCATCTGGTGCTGATTTCGGTGTCCACACTGAAAATTCGTTAAGGGCAGGGCCTTATAGCCATTCAGGGAAATGTCTAGCAGGCACCACGGATGTACCAAAGCTTGTGCAGAGTCTCCCAAACTCACTGCCATCGTTTTGATTCTGATTTATAGCGGCCCTCTGGGACAGAGTGGAACTGTCCCTTGGGGGTTCCCAGACTAACACTTTGCCTTTCAGGAGAAAGAATGGCTGGTAGTTTGATAGAGAGGGAGAAGAGAGGTGGTTAGTACACACCCACACCACTGAAGCCCTTAGCCTGAGACCAAAGGAACGGGTCTTGGGTCAATTTGCTGTGTGATCCTCATTCATGAAAACCCTTGGGATGTTTGAGGGTGGAGACATTGAAGCTCAAATAATCGAATTGGCTAGAAGTCCTATAGTTGAAGTGAGGGGCAAGATTCAAGTCTAGGCTGCCTACTGCCAAAACCTCATGCCTCTAACCATGAAACATACAAGCGACTCCCAAATTTGCAATGAAACATGGAATTTAGAGATAAGGAAATCGTTCCATAACTTGTTGAAGCCTCTTCACATTGCCTCTCAGGATGGGAGTGGATTTAGTGTGGGAACCTGGTACACGATGCACAAATAACAACTCAACAAATAGAAATTGGACGCGTGGGTGGATAGAAGGATGAATGGACAGAGAAGTGAATGGGTTTACTATGCGGATCTCCAAGAGGAAAGAGTAGCGAATGAAAGGCGGTGTGCGCCTAAAAGGTTAGCAAGAACAGCAAGTGTGAGCTCTCCTCTTCTTTCAAATCAATACAATTTCCCCAAGTCTGGGCTTGCGGCTTCCTTCGTTATGTAGGTGGTGGGGAGGCGCATCCTTTAATTGGGTCAAGGGAGATGGCGAGGCAGATTTATGAGTTAGGGGGCAATGAGGCTTCAGACAACGTGACTGCATAATTGTATCACCACTAATTATGTCTGTGGCCGTATTGGCTGAAGAGAATGACAAAAGTAATCAAACCTTCTGTTTAGGGGATGAATTTATTGCCTCCTCTGCAGCCCCTTTCCAAGATACCTTACATACGCTTGCATTTTCTGATGAGCACATGGCGTAAGGAACTTCTGAGTGAGGATGTTCTGATGCCACATCCCCTCATCGGGAATGAGCAGCCACTAGGCCAGGGCCACAGCTGATAAGCTCTGCTTGCCATCAAGGGTAACACAGTAGCATCTTGCAGAGGTGGTGGGTTATTTATTGTGGTTCCTCTACCCAAAGTCTGTGTCACTCCCGCCAGAGACTGTTCCTGGGAGGAAAACAGACAGGATTCGCCTATGACTCACTGTGAACGGGATTCTGTGGCTTTCCACCCTGCTCTGCACAAAGTGAACCCTCTAAGAAGCAAGAGAGGGGATTTCACTCCAACAAGAGCCAGGAGTGGAGCAAGGCATCTAGCCCCCGATTTCCCTGTGCAAGGAGTTGCCTGGATCCAGAACACAGCTGTGGCAGAGCAGCGGCAGCAGGACCAGGAGGCAGCACCTAAGGCACAGTGGCAGACTTCCCAGCACCAAGAGCAAGCCAAGCTGAGGACTTTGGGGCCGGAGGCTGGCTTGTGGAGAGGGGTCCCTCTGGGCACTTCACTGGTGGGGAACTGGGGTGGCCGTCTCCCAAAGCTTGTGGTTTAGCATAGCATGGCGGACCCTCTGGCATTTTAGCAGCCCTGAAAGAACGTTGCAGCATATCCTGACAGCACAACTGTATCCTGAGCATATCTCACCTGCATTGCACCCTGTTAGCTTCCTTAAGAAACCCTCTACTCATAAACAATGTTTCTGAATCGTGGGTAGCTATTGCACTGAATATTGACATCAGTAGCAAGAAAAGCAGAGCAGTGTTTTACATGACAGAACGCGCACAGCAAGCAGGAAGCACGGGGCAAGACAATGGTTCTGGTAACGTAAAAACACAGAAACCAAAGCTAACCATGTGAAGCCCAAGTCAATTCATGTTAATCCTTTACTCAAAAGAGCATGACCTGCATTTCAACTCAGAATCAAGGCTAAAGTCCTTTCCATGAACAGCAAGGGACGACATGCTCTGACTCCTGGTAGTGAATGTTCTTCCCGCTTCACTCCGCTCCAGAAAAGATGTGGTGGCCTTCTCGTCCGGATCAGGATATGGCTCCCCCCACATCTTCTGGATCAAATGCCTCCTCAATGAGATGGCCTTGATCACCCTCTTCAACAGTTCAAGTCTCTTCCTACAGGGCCCTCCTCATCCCTTGCCTTGCCTTGCTTTGTCCTTTTCCATACCACTTCTCACCTGATGACACGTGACACATCACCATATGTTATATAATAAAAGTAATTTTTACTTATGCTTATTTTTATTGCCTCTCTCCCCCTCTATTTGAATGCTGGCTTTACAAAATGAAGGTTATCCCCCCCCCCCCCTTTTTTTCTTTGTTGTATCTAAAGCAATGAAAGTAGATTGTTCTCCAAACCGAACTCATTGTCACGGACCTGTTTCTGACTCATAGGATGGAGTAGAACATCCCCTTTGGGTTTCTGCAACCGTAAATCTTTATGAGGCAAGTGCCAGGATGGCTACATGCAGTGAGATGACAAACTTATAAAGCATTAAAAAAAGTTGCCATTGAATTGATTCACACTCATGGTAATGCCTGTTCATTAAAGTAGAACTGTGTACTATATAGTATTTTCAGTTACTGATTTTTCACAGGTTGACCACCAAGCCTTTCTTCCAAGGTTACTCTGGACAGACTCAAACTTCCAACCTTTGGGTTAACAACTAAACATGCCAACCATCTGCAAGACCCAATGTCACCTTTGTATGCCGCGGGAGTTTAGCTGGGAGAAGAGCGCACACGATGCTGGGATGTGCGATGTGGGGGCAACAGCTATGGGCTTGTCAGGGGTTCAGAGGACTCTCACCCTCAAGAAAGGGTGGAGTGTGAGAACCTCAAAGATCCATTGTTTACATTTTCTTCTAGAGAGGGTCAAAATAACTACAAAACAGCAAATTTCCTATCAAGGGCTTATTCCTAGTCAGTGATATTTCTATATAATGGAATTGCAATTATCTTCTGAGAAGACTTATCAGTGTCACAATAGACACTAAGATTTATAGTTTTGAGTTGTGATGTGATCGAAGCACTGTTTTCGTGCTCACTTAAATTACCTAAGATAATCTGTATAAAACTGACATAGAGTAGGTGTTCAATTAACACGGCTTCTCTTTCCTTTCCTGCTCTGACACACCACCCGGTTGAAACAACTCAATGTTGCCATTGGGATCTCTGTGTCTTGTTTTTAAGACTCAGAGATAAATTTTTATTGTGACATTTGAAAAATCGCTCGGTTAACTTCCCCACGGGTAAAATCCGCCCCGCGTTTTGCTAACAATGGCTGTCTTGTGTTATCAAGGTTGCTACTGAGTTGACTCCTGCTCATGGTCACACAAGACATGTCAAAGGAGGACCACACAGTCCATAAAATACAATCCTGACTTCTCAGTGGCTGGCTTTACAGAAATATTCAGGCTCCCCCACCCCCGAGCATTGCAGTGTGAACTTGAACCTCGAACATCATACTCAGTAGTTGAGTATATCCATTGGTCGCACCACTCAGAGAGGAACTACCAAACCAGTTGACACTGAGTAGACCCCAACTCTTGGCAAGCTCATGTCTGGTAGATGGGTTTTTATCCCCAGAACTTCCTCTGGGGTCCCGTGGTGGTGGTTGCTGCAATTGAGTGGGATCTGACTCAGAGAGACCCTCTCTATGTAGAACAGGGGGAAACACTGCCCCCTTCTATACCAAAGGCACTTCCTTGCAGAGCTGAGCCCCATACAAAAAAGGCAGCCTGGTTAAGTTAAAGCATTCGCAAAATACACCCACCCCCCACAGGCGCCTCAGGCTGCTAGGTAGGACTCCAGACTGTTATTTCATTAAAGGGACCGGGAAGGGAACGACAGACAACAAACCATCTATGTTAATTTTTAATCGCATTTGGTGGTGATTTATTCATGAACTTCATAATAAATACATATGGTAGTCCAGAGATATCTCTATCTGCCTCTCATCCAGAAGCCGCGTCTTGGCTGGGGCTGGCTCCAGACAGAAGGGGGGACACCAAAATGGTCACGGGGGAGCTCGTGGGCAGTGACTATTCTCTCCGTGGCTGCAGCCCCTGTTCTGCTCCCATTCCCTGACTCCAGCTCTTACCTCAGATTCCAGCCCCAGGACTCATCTCAGGAATCCCAACGCTGATGACCTCTTCATTTTTCTGTGTAGGCCCTTACCAGTAAGTTTGAAGAAGGGAAATAAAACAACAAAAATGGCTGAAAGGCTTCTTCCAAGTCAGTGTGGTCGCAGCTGCTTTGGCCCCCCAGGAGCGCAGCAGACTGGAGATGGGCCGTGAAGCAATGGGGCTATACACCTTTCTCCTAACTCTGCTTCCGGCCAAATTGAAGAGAGTAGTTGAAAACCACCTCTTGAAAAATCTATGTAGGACTGATGCCTGATGTCTTAAGTGTGTTCTATTAGCCCCTGTTCACAGAGGAAAGCTCCACGAAGTCTGGTCCTAATTGTTGACGTCACTGATGCTTCACATCTAAACCTCATGGGAAGTTCCTCTGGGAGGGATGCAGACTCGATTCCCACATCAGTGTGAAGTGGCTCTCTGGCCAGCAGTCTCTTCGAAACAGCCAGGATTAAGGGGCAGAGACACAGAGAGCCATCTTCCAGGAAGGTAAGTAATAATATTTAGCCCCAAGAAAAGTCTTTCTGCCTCCTCTAAAGGTCCCTCGCACTCCACAAAAGTCAGTTTCACAGGCAGAAAATTTGGCTTCAGTAGCTTTATTTCAATCTATGCTGATGCTATCCTGAAATTCTAGAATTAGAAAAAAAAAATCTAGATCTTTAAGTAGGAGGTGTTTTTACCTTAGATTGGTTTGGGTCAGGCATTTGTTTGTTTTGTTAATAGTATTCATTTTACATGAACTTGGAATGTGTCAATGGGTGGGGTTTTTTAAATCCCCTATATACTTGTGTATAAGCCGAGTGTTTCAGCACATTTTTAATGCCGTTTTTTGCGATAAAATTAGGTGCCTCGGCTAATATTCAGGTCGGCTTATACTCACGGATATACAGTATGTAATGTAAACTTTATTTTACCATAGCCCTATTGTTTTTGCTCCTCGGGGTCAAATGTCTCCCTTCTGGGTTTCTCCCCTCTACAGGAAACTCACTGTATTCAATATGAATAGGAAGGAGGACCACATCTTCAATCTAAAGACTGAAAAGAACAAAAAAGACCCTCACTGCCATCGAGTTGCTACGAGTCTATAGATGGAGCATAGCTGCCTTGTGAGCATCCCAGACTGGGGCTCATATGGGAATAGAAAGCTTCATCTGTCTCCAGCGCAGCAGCTAGTGGTTTTGAACTGCTGGCCTTGTAGTTAGCAGCCCAGTGTGTAATCGATATGCTACCAGGGTTAAAGAGAGGCATCCAAATCTGGAATCTACTTGGATTTTCTCCTGCTTCTGATCAGTCTTTGGTGGAAGGTCCTCGGTAAAGGCTGAACAATGGCTGGGAAGGGTGGGGGGAGTAGGACATAAAAGGCACAGCACCTGAGAACAAGACGTGTGCGAAGGTCCATCATTTGAAGTCCTTAATGCCCCACTGAGTCCCAGGCAGTGTTTGGCTCCCAAAACATTACCTGAGAGGGGGCTTCCCTCCGAAGCACTTCTGCACAGAACCAAGGCTTAGCCCTAATCCACAATGAGGGCGAGCCAGAGGGACTGAAGGTGGGTGTGACCGAACACACGGTGCAAACACGTTTACACTTGACAGCGACGGCCACACGCAAACACGTTCCTGAATCGAGAGCCAGGTGCCAGTCTTCCTTGAAGCATAAATGGTGACGCCGATTATTGATAGTGAGAATTTGTGTGTCAGTAAGTCATGGAGAGGAAGTGACAGGCTGACTATGACAGGATGCTCCTGACTGTCGCCTGCTTCACTCCACGCCATCAGCGCTGGGGCACTTGTGTCTCGGAGACCCTGGCAGGAGTCTGCATGCGCGACAGTGTGGGAACCATATCTTAAACGTCACATGAGGGAATCTGGACGTGCTATTTAGTAACACTTATATAGTATTAATATTTATCTTAAAACTAATTTACCTTAAAAATTAGCTAACTCTTAGAAATTGTTGTCTAATGGTACATGATGGAGCAAACACTCTACACGCCTTACCTTATTCCCTTTGCTTTCACCCCTTTGAGGTGACCAAATTTATTTTGGAGATGTTAAACTCTGTTCCAAAAATGAAATACACTGTTTTTAAAAAATTTTACTTAGTACTTTTTTGTTGTTATTACACTAGAACAGAAAGCTCTATCAAACAAGAATATCAAAATGGGAAGCCATTGTGTCTCAGCACATTCTCCAGGAAAATAGTTTTGAGAAGGCCTTGCTTCACAGACGATTTGACTACATTGTTTTCGGTATCGAAAAATTCTGGTCTAATACTATTGCACGGAGGGCTGCCTAACCAACATTTGGTAAGCAGAAGATTGAAGGGGTTCTCTAGCCTCAAGCTTGGTCTGTATGACAGACCTTCTCTCATACGTGTCATGTATGTTACTTCATTTAATCCTCCATATAAAACAACCCCACAGGGTCATTGTTTATACTCATGTTTTTCACTGATAGGAAATGCAAGGCATAAATTCCTTGTTCAGAGTCAAAGTGGTCTAAATAACAAACAGCAGAAGCAGGATTTGATCGCAGATGTAGTCTCAACCTTTTCCTCTTTTGCATCATCCTGCTGCCCCCAAGGTCCCCACAATAGATCTAAGATCACTAGGTGACGTCCTTTAAAAGGTGAGGGAGGAGGAGACATTCCCAGATACAATCCCAACTGAGAATTCCTCTGCCGATTCTTTCCACAGGGAAAGGCGGTTCAACTAGGACACTTATCATCTATGTGATGCAGAGATGAGGTATCTGACTTGGGAGTGAAGAGCTGGGGGGGGGGGTGACACTAACAGTATAAAACAACATTCTCAGCACAATTTCCATTCAGTCTTCATACCTGAAGAGTCACCAAGTAAAGTTCCTGAAATACCCCAGACACAGATGACAACTTCCTCTACACATATCTACCTACGTGCATTTGTGTTAGAAGCCATTGTATATGTCGAACCAAGGAGCTTTAGTGGGGCTTGAGTGTCTGCTAATTGTCCTCTTATCCCACGCCCTACAATGCCAGCTTCCTTCAGAAAAGACGGCAGCGCCTGGCCCCTTCATTCCCTCTGGACATCATTGGCCTGTGACCTTGACCACATGGTAGTGACAGGGAGGACTTGACCAGAATCTCATCCATTTTCCTTCCCCTCTGGGTAACCAATGAGCTGGAAAATGAAGGGCACAATGCAGGTTTTGAGGCTCATAATTAGGTCACAGCTGATCCCAATTGCCAGCATCTGGCAGCTGGGGCCAGTGGACCAGCACATGCCATCCTACCACCTCCCAGTGGTTCCCAGCTTGAAAACATCCTTTCTTTCTTTCATCACCCCTCCTTAAGTTCCCAACAGACGCCCAAAAGCAGCAGGGTCTAGGACACCTAGCACTGTAACTCTGTGATGGATGAGAACAGGCAACAATGCTCTTCAGGAACAGTACCTTCCTTAGGAAGGATTCTTTCATGGGAGGCAAGTGCAGAAGGGGTGGGGTGGGTTGTTAGTGAGGGCAGCCTGGGAAAAGGAGGGCTTGGGAAGGAAAAGTAGAGAGGCCTTTCAAAATTAAACCTGCCACACAGACAAAAGGCAAACTTTCAGGACCACTGGGCAAAAATTAGAAGCATGCATGTAACCTATGACAAGTCATGGTTAGGGATGTCAGGCTGCTCCGCTTTCTCATTCAGAAAATCAGGGTAATAAAAGTGTCCAATACAGAAGAGTTGCTCCCAAAACCAATCTCAGTGCCATCGAGTCAGTGCTGACTCATAGGGACCCTACAGGATAGGATTAAACTGCTCCTGTGGCATCCAGGACAGATAAGCCCCTCGGGACCAATAATGAGAGTAGAAAGGGGGAACTGGCCATATAACCCTCTCCCTGGGGGATAGACAACAGAAAAGTAGGTGAAGGGAGACATCAGACAGTGTAAGACTTGACAAAATAACAATAATTTATAAATTATTGTTTGTGAGGGGGTGGGTTTGTGAGGGGGGTGGCAGGGAGGGAGTGGGAAAAATGAGGAGCTGACCCAAGGGCTCAAGTAAAAAGCAAATGTTTTGAGAATGATGATGGCAACAAATGCACAAATGTGCTTGACACAATGGGTGGATGTATGGATTGTGATAAGAGTTGTACGAGCCCCAATGACATGATTAAAAAAACCAAACTGCTCCTGTGAGTTTCCAAGACTGTGACTCTCTATGGGAGTAAGAAGCCCTGGGTGTCCCCTGAGGAGTGGCTGGTGGTTTCAAACAGCTGACTTGGCGGTTAGCTACCCAACCTGTAACCGTGACACCTCCAGGGCCCCTACGGGGTTGCTTTAAGGAATAAATACAATAAATGAATATATAGGAAACACCATACAGTGAGCCTGGTGCAATTAAGCATCACATAAATGTTAAAAGAAGATGATGATAATGACATAGATTTTCATGTAACACAATTTTCTGCCTGAAAGCTACAAATAAGCATGAAAAAAAATCAAACAAAAAGTGGCCTGCTTCACGAGTAGTGAGCGCTTCACCACTGGACATATCCAATCAGGGTAGGAGATGGGAGGTCTAAGACAAGCTCACAGCAGACAGCTGTACAGAGGACTCACGCATGACTGAAAGAACACAAAGACTGTAATACTAGGTTTCCTGGCTCTTGGGTGCATTCAGAATTATCCCCGCCACACAATGGTTTTGATTTCAAAGTCAACCTGGGAAGCCAATAGCGTAAGTAGGATACCCATTGCGCAGAAGCTAAAATTGAGGCTGTTAAGCCAAGTGTCCTATTCTCAACCCACACAGCCATCTCTGACAGTTTAGAAAACACAGCAGTTGTAACCAGAGCGCTCTGGTGGGCATCTCTCGAGCTCACCTGCCTGCATCCTGGCCAATGTGGCCTCATTACTGCCTCCCATTTATCCCTGAGATTCCCACCCACCGACATCTCCCCTCTCAGCCTACTCCCAAGGTCTGTGCGCTTGAGCTTCCCGAAGCCCGTTGTCTCACAAATCTCCTCACCCTAATCCTGCATTGGCCTGTCAATATATATGTGTTTACTGTGGGAAGGGGAAGGAAATAAATTTCTTTTTGCAAACAGATGAAGCGTCTGCTACAGCGGAGTTTGAGCTTTGACATCTAAGGTGCAGGCAAGAGCCTTGGAGAATCGTAAAATCAGAAAAGCAAAGGCCCAGACGGAGTAGCGGCATGAATTCCCTGTGTATGCTCGTCCTGAGTCTGCATGAGAGGCCTCCACGTCACTCTCCCCGAACTGCACCGCCCAGAGAACACTCCCAGCAGGCGGCCTGTCCCCGATCAGAATGTGGGGAACCTTAATGACCACTGCCTAGCACTTTGGCAAGTAGAACAGGACTGGGTTCCGTTTCAAGAATACGGCACGGGAGAGACAGAGAGCCTGGCAGCCACGAAGAGCCCCAGGTCTATAAACCAGATTGCCCGAGAGAGCAAGTAGTCAGTTATTTTCTCATTCCGGGTTTCCAGTGGCCAAAGCAAGCTTGAGTCACCGCATTCCCCAGAGAGACGTGTTTAGCCTGAGCACACATGTGTGTTCATTAATGTTGGGTGCTTCCTGGAGCACCACATCAGATAGCAACACTCGGGGCCTGCCTCTAGAACCACCACTTGCTGCCAGCCCCTGTGCAGATCTTTCAAATCCACTCACACCCCCCTCTAGCTGCCTTGGAAGGAGCGGGAGAGCGTGCACCTGCTCGTTCAGCCCCCGGAGGCTCCACGGTGGGCATGGACCTCGGAGCAAAGGACTCGCGGTGTAGTGCTGGATACACTCTCTCTTCTCCATCTTCCCCTTGGTCTCTCTGCTTCTCTCGCTTAGCTTCTCCCTGCCCTCTCCCTCATCTCTGTTCTCTCTCCCATGGGTCCTTTCTGTTCAGACCATTTATGGCCTGCCTTCCTCCAACGTACGTGACCGTTTGCTCTTGATTTTTGACTTCCTCAAGCCACACGCAGCGGCTCCCTTGCTCTCTACGCGAGTCATTGGTCATGAGGGATGTCCTCTCCAATGCCTAAAAAAGACAAACGTGAGTCTCTCTCGTCAACATTTTGCTCACCATTATGGAAGTCAATCTCTGACTTAATTTCTTTGTCCAAAGGTAAAAGGATGACCGATTACAAAATCCAAAAGAAGTCTCTAGGGCGCAGAGTGGGTTTTTGAAGTAGGAGAATCTCATTCATTTTGTTTTGTGTTAAGCTATCGCCTCCCCTGCTCTTTCTTGCATTTTGAAATCTGAAAAAATGAAATGGCTCCATGTCTAGCATGATCTTAAGAAAAGAAGACTACAAAGCTCCTCAGCTGCCCACACCAGACGTCAGCAACCAAGTTGCCCACCACCACCACCCCCAAGCCCCTTTTCCAGGGACACCATTGACTGTCTGTCCATGTTTGCATCTCTGAAATCTGCTTCCTGATCAGTTTGTCCTTCTGGATGGCTTGCATGGTTGCTGGAGGCACAAAGCTCTATTACTCGCATTTCAAATACCAGCAGAGCCATTCGTGGTGGATGGTTTCAGCTGAGCATCCAGACTAACAGACTAGAAAGAAAGACTTCTGAAAACTGGGCAATGAAAACCCTCAGCCTGCTGTGGAACTGGCAGATAAGTCGCGTAGGCTGGACAATACTCAACATACAGAGTAGCTTACAAAGCGAGCTGGGCAAGCCAATGGTCATAAAGATGAATGGTGCAGGACAAAGTGATGTCTTGTTCTGCTGTATATTGGGTCACCATGAGTTGGGGCCAACTCAATAGAAACTAGCAATAACATGCCATTTTTCTTTAAGCTTCAGGATTTATCTTTCATAAGGCAAAAAGGACAAAAATCTACTAGAGCAAGCAGACTGTTGGCATCTTTCTTCCATATGAGTATCTCAGAGATAACGGTCCATGGCAAGGTAGTGGTCAGAGCACCCAGAAAGCCTGCTCTGGGGTCAGAATGGCACAGGGACTTCAGGGTGAATTTAGAACTGATTCAAATCACATCCTGAAAATATCAACTAGCTCTCACCTCAAAACAAAAAACAAATTTGAAAACATATGAGAAGCCCAACAACGGAAACTTAAGTACTTTAGGAAAACCAGTTCACATCTAAGTCTACAGCCAGCCAGGAGAGTCATACAGCAACCTACATCATCATAACCTGTACTCAATCAACTGGGGCTGCAAGCTTCAGTTTGCTGGAGGCACCTGTAGAAACTGAGCAGAACGTGGGTTTTTGCTGGTCTCTAACTGACACGCAGTTCCTTGGAAGGCCCCACACTGAGGCCTGCATGCGGAGAACCTTCTCATCTGTTTTGTGCTTGAAGGATGGAATCCCACATGGTTGGCTCGTGAATGCTTCTTCTCATGACGCCAGTCAGAGCCCTCAGCTACCATTCTGAGCTTCCCAGTGCCCCTTAGTGCTGGTGGCTGTAGCACCTGACCTCACCCTCTCACAGCCAGACCACCAAAGCCCTCAGACACAGATGCAGCCTTTATGTGGCAGTTATCTCTGATAAGCTTGTGAGGAACTGGAAAATACCAGCTCTAGGGATCTCCTCTGTGCTTTTCTTTCCTCCCATCTCCCCTCAGCCCCTCTCCCCACCAGGCAAGCCCAGGTTTCCAGTAGCCTCGCTGACACCATCCTTCCAGGGCACAGAAAGCCATGGTGAGATTTCACACATCCACTTACACAATGTACCTGCCTCCCCTGGGAGAGGGTCCTGGGCTCCAGCTGGAAGTTCCTCTCTGAGGACCTCCTACATCGACGGATCCAAGGGAAAGAAGAGGCAGCGCTTGAGCACCTTCCCAGAGGGCTAGCTGGCCTCTGAAGTGTGGGTTTGTAGACTTCCAGAGGGCACAGGAGAACAGTCACTTCAACGGAAACCCCTGAAGCAATTATAGGTGGAGCCATTTCAGGAGTGCACAGGTACCATCCACTTCCAGATGCTGCCATGAAGATGGGGGAAGGGATTCTGGAGAGGCACTTATACAAACACCAAGGGTTATCATGTGGCTTTCACCCACTTCCACAATTGTCACCAATGGTATGCCAGATGGCCCCCTTTTCTTCTTTGTTCTAAGAGTTTTAAGGAAACACCAGACTATGAAATGTATATCTTTTTGGCATGACATCCAAATGATTTTATATAAACAGCCACTGATGATGAAGACATCAAAGGCTATATGATGTCACCAGACAACTCTGAACAAATGTTCCATTTCTGGGATGTTGCCTATAGCGGATAGTGAAGGTTCAGTAATACCATTTTTAAGTCCAATGATGCAAAACTAGTGACCATTCTGCCTTTGGATCTGGGGTTAACAGTAAGTAATTTTTTAATGCTAATATTTAAAGGATACTATAGCTAATGTTTAAATTTATTTCATAAGTTTTTTCTTAATTGTTTTTCAATTTGTGAAGAACCTTTTAGCTGAAGAAAGAAAGAGGAGGGGGGAAGAAAAGAGAGCAGAGCAGAATAAGGGGGGAGAAGAGGAGGGGAGAGGAGAAAGGGAAGGAGAGGGAAGAAAGAGTCTTGGACTCGCTGAATTAATGAAACTTCTTAGAAACAGAAACTTCAATAGAAAAATTTAATTAAAATTAATGAAATGATACAACAATGGCAAACAAAATATTTTATCGCTTTATTGGGGGCTCATACACCTCTTATCACAATTCATCCAGCCATCCACTGTATCAAGCACATTTGTATATTTGTTGCCCTCAAAAGATTTGCTTTCTATTTGAGCCTTTGGCATCAGGTCCTCATTTTTCTCCTCCCTGCCCGCTCTCCTCTCCCTCATTAACCCTTGATAATTTATAAATTATTATTTTGTCATATCTTACACTGGCCAACATCTCCCTCCAACCATTTTTCTGTTGTCCATCCCCCAGGGAGGGGTTATGTGTAGATCTTTTCCCCTTTCTCCCCCACCCTCCCAGTATTGCCACTCTCAGCACTGGTCCTCAAGGGATCATCCACCCTGGATTCCCTGTGCTTCCAGTTCCTATCTGTACCAGTGTACATCCTCTGCTCTAGCCAGATTTGTAAAGTAGAATTGAGATCACGATAGTGGGGGAAGGAAGCATTAAAGAACTAGAGGAAAGTTGTATGTTTCATCACTGATACCCTGCACCCTGACTGGCTTGTGTCCTTCCGGCAACCCTTCTGTAAGGGCATGTCCAGTTGCAGTGACAACAATTTATTGAGTATCTACTAAGTGCCAGGCCCTAGGTCAGCGGTTCTCAACCTTCCTAATGCTGCGACCCTTGAATACAGTTCCTCATATTGTGGTGACTTCCCAACCATAAAATTATTTGCATGGCTATTTCATAACTGTCATTTTGCTACTGTTGTGAATTGGGTGACCCCTGTGAAAGGGTTGCTTGACCCACAAAGGGGTCGTGACCCACAGATTCAGAACCATTGCTGTAGATGGAAGAAGTGCTTTGAAAATGGATCCTGCCTTATTCATCTACGTCCACTCCACAGTTCCTGGGTTTTCTGTTGGTGTGGTCCCAAGATATTTCCAAGGGTAGAGCCTGGAACACATGTGCAAACTGTAGTGGGAACTGCAGGCTAAAGAGGGATTGCTTGCACAAAGTAACTCTTGGCTTGAGGGCAGCGGGAGCCTCTGGGATGAACTAGCCATCTTAATGCTTTCTGAAATAATTTCACATCATCTCTGCTAAAGAGACACAGACGGATTGGTTCTCTTTTTGGTGTGGCTTCGTTAATCCAATAAATAGCTGCAACCTTGTTTGGTTTACATTTTTAAAGATGCAGTCACCTCCTGCCTCAGCAATCTCTTAGAAGCGGGACTCCCGACAGGTAACTCAGGCTATAAGACTATAGCCTGAGAATTTGCACAATGAGAGCCTGACCAAGTGTAATGGTGAAGGCAAGACAAAGAGGCAAGGGAAGAGTTAATGCCTGATAAGGGTGGCTGAACCCATGCCAACACAGCCTGCCGGCGCTGTTCGTTTTCTATACCATTCCATTTCTTCTGCGCTAATTTACAGTCATTATCATATCTGAACCATATCCCATGCTTCATTTACTGACGTTAATTAATTTCCCCACCCCTGCCTTTTATCTTACTTTAAAACAAGTAAGGGGGGTGTGGGGGGTGGAGCATCCCATTTTCCTGGGGAAAGAATGCAGGATTAATAGTGATCAGCAGATGGCTTTCCCTAGTGCTCACTGGGGAAAGGAAGCCCGCAGCAGCTCATTGGTGTGCTTGCTGGACCATGGCCGGAGCTGCCATTTTTACTTTCTCTTCATCCCCCCAGCCCCCAACCTGCACCCCCCTCTCCCGGCCTCATCCCAGCTTCAAGCTCATCTCTGAACCCCAAGTGCCTGATAGCGTACAGAGTGGTGACGGGAGGGCATGGCCAACTATGGACACCTCTAGGTCCTTCCGGGCATCGCTAAAGGCAGGTAGCCCAGAAGACAGTGATGAATGCATTATGGGGATTGGCTGAGAACTGCCGAGGAGGACAACACATACTTCCTGGCCCAATTGCTGAAACCTGCAACCGCCTCACACGAATGACAAGCCCCAAGGGGGCACATCTCTCAATGTCCTACCCACCTCACAGAGCAAGAGGCTAGCGACTTGAATGAAGTTGAAAATACCTGTCTTCATTAGAAACATTCTCCTGTGGATGCGTACCGTGCTGCTGTCATTTATGCCGCAAATGAATCACATAACCCCCCCCAACTGTATTATTTATTATTATCTATTATTGAACTCCATGAAGCATGTGTGGTATTCAGAAGCTGCATTAACTCCCTATATTCCTGCCACTCTACCTGGATTAATACTTCTGGTGAGTTAGTGAATCCGGCCAGCAATGGGTCTTCATGGTTCGGGTGTGTGGAAATGGGATGGCGATGGATGGAAGACCGTGCCTTGGTTCATCATGCAGGTGACTTGGCCTTTCCTAAAAAGAGGCCTCCCAATGGCATCTCAATCCAGCAATATCAGCAGCGCAGGCCTAGGCTAGGCCTGCCATAATTTAATTGATATGTGTAGTAAACTATATTTCTCTGGGCCACAGATCCCTCACCTGTAAAATATAATTTTGTATTGAAATAAATTCCAGGTTATCTTTTAAAAGTTCTAGAATTTGTCTACCTAGAATTTAACCAATGAATTCTATATTCCTCTGTCTGTCTCCCTCCCTCCTTTCCCTCCTTCCTGGAATTCTGAGTTCTAATCCTACCTAAAATTTTCATTTTCTCCATGCAATTGAAAGAGGTAGAATTTGATTTTGGGTGATCTCTTATCTTACAGCATGGACCAGTATTCACTTTTGTATAAATTAAATGCCTTGTCCAAATTTTAGTAATTAAAAACCCTATACAACCAAGAGGCATGAATACAGAATATTGCTTTAACAGAGCAAGGATTATTGCTCATTGGTTTATCAGATTCGCTCTTGAATTCACCAATGACATGCATGGCCAGTAAACTCTATCACATCCTTTCAGGAGCTATTCAGTGGCCATGCTGAAGTCAGGCTATGAAATAAAACCAAATGCTAGAAACATGAAATGCAGAGGACTCTAATAGCGTCTGATACTTTGCCCAGCAGTTAAGGTGATCTGAAAATGTGGCTTTTGTTCCGCTCTACATTTTTACAGCCACAGCAAGAGATTCTAGACATATTCAAGTTCCATCGCTTAAGAAAATTTCACAATTGCTTATAACTGCCTCTGGTAAGCACACTCTTTCCACGACCATTGGAAAGACTATTTGTGATAGGAATTCAGAAATAGGACTTAGCACATTAAAAACTCTAAAATATGTAATATATAAATATATGTATTTCAGAAAATATACACTAAATATAATATTTGGATAATATTATAAAGATATGGAAATTAGAATGTGTCTGAGAAGCTAGGATTTGGCCACGCAGTACAAATAAGGAATAAGGTACCCAAATATCTAAAATGAAGAGTAAGATGACCATCAAAATCATGTAGACTCCACAATTATTCTCAATGACAATTTATATAGTCTTATATTTTTCTTTGTTTTGAAAATTTTTAAAGAAAGTACCAAACATCATAAAATTTAGCCTTTTGCCATTATTTCTAAACGAGTCTGATACAGAGTCCAAATGGAAGAGGAAACCAATGCAAAGCGTGAAAAAACGACATTAGGAGTGAAGGGGCAACATACTAATTATCAAGCCTGCCACTCTAATAGAGGCTCTTTGAAAAAGTTGACATTTCATTCAACTTATTTCAAGGTTGTCCACAGGGACACACCCAGAGGATCACTGCTTGTAGTATAAAATCACTATGCTTGTAGTTACATTGTCTATTATTTTAGTCAAGATAAAAAGAAAAAGTCTAAAACACTACTAGTCGAATCAGTAAAGTCTAGCGTTCTTGTTGAAGCTTATGTCACAAGTCCTAAATAACTAGCGTCTCACATCAGTCCATCAGCCAATTCATCGACAGGACTACCATACCTAATGCTGCTATGGCTTACCAGACCTAACAGTGCCAGAGGCTGACGGCAACTCAAGCAGCTCAGCAGAAAGGTCTACTCCAAGCATTCCATTGCCTCCCTCTGTTGGTTCAAGCACAGCATACCACGTCATTTAACGGCATGTATTAAGCCTCTGTTTAGTGATAGGCGAAGCCCTGGGTATGTCCCCCTGCCATCAAGTTCATTCTGAATTGGCAAGATTTATTCTCTGCCTCCAGAACCCTACAAGCATAGTGGTTATGGTTTGAGATGAGATCCACGGGTCAGCAGATTGGAATGACCAGCCACTCTGAGGAAGAAAGACAGAGCTTTCTTCTTCCATAAAAAAAAAAAAATCATAGTCTCAGAAACTGATCAGTTCTATCCTGTCCTGTAGGCACCTATGATTTGGCCTCAGCTCCATGGCAGAGAGTTCGTAATTTGGGGGTTTTGTTTTCCACCATGAGGTAGACTAGCAGACATGCTTTTAAGTCCTAGACAGGATACACACTAACTTTAAATAGCCTCAGTTTCCTGGTCTATAAAATGAAAACAATATCAACTACCAACAGGATAACTGCTATTTGGGATTTGTAGTTTGGGAAAAGAAATGGTCCTCAAATAGTGAAACCGTAATAAGTTTTGCATTTGTGACAGACAGATGAACTCTTTGGACAAAGCTCAGAACTTCTTATTGGGGTTTTAGGAGACGGGGGAGTTTCAAAAAGTTCATAGCAAAATTCCATCATTTAGCAATCCCATTTTTGTTTTTCATGAACTTTGCGAAACCCTTTTCTATGTCGTTGCTCTGTTTCATGATTCCAGGGGCATCAAGCATCACTTTCCCATTTGTTGGCAAAGCTGATAGACCTGACTCAACTGTTTCAGACTTGGGGAAGAGTGGGAAGAAAGACCTTTAAAAGTAAAGTTTAGAGAACAATTATTTCCTAGAAGAGTCATAAGTTCAGGGGGTGGGATGAGATACAGGATCAGAGGGCTCCAAAGGCCTGCCATCTGTTGATAGCAGGAACTGGAATTGAACATTCTCTTCTACAACTTTCCTTGAAAAGCTCTCCAGTATGTTTGCCATCAAGACAGAACGTCTTAAAGGTGACTAGACCTTTCTCTGGGTGACGGTTTTCTCGACCCTTGGCTTTTCCTCTTCTCCCTCATTACCCTTTATTCTTGACCCCCCATAAAACTTGCTCACTCATTCTCTACTACCTCTCTTTGTTCCTTTGCTACTTTACAGGATGGGCTGTAGGCACGTGTGGGCGTACACATGTTAACAAGGCAACCATATCCACAGGACAATGACACACTGCTCTGTGCCGTGCCAGCCTCGCAATCGCTGCTCCGCTTGAGCCGTGGTTGCAGCCATTATATCATCCAGCTTACTGAGAAGGAGGTGCTTTGCTTTTGTATATATATATTTTTAAAATCTTTTTATTGGGGCTCATAAGGCTCTTATCACAGTCTGTACATACATCAATTGAGCAAAGCACCCTTATACATTCGTTGCACTCATCATTCTCATAATTCACCTTCCACTTGGGTTCCTGGAATCAGCTCGGTTTCCCGTTTTTTCCCCCATCCCCCTTATCCAGCAACTGGTCTCTACTAATTACCTGTCCCAAGTATGTGAGATGAAATCTTTCTACCTTTGCTTCTAGGGATCATTTTGGCTGTACTTCTTCCAACACAGAGATAGGCATTCTTTCGGTAGTCCACAGGATAGTCAATGTTCTTGGCCAACATGAAAACGCCAATGCATGGATTCTTCCTTGGCCTTCCTTATTCATTGTCCAGTTTTTGTTGGTGTATGAGGATATTGGAAATAGCATGGCTTGGGTCATGTGCAACTTAGTCCTCAAAGCTGCATCTTTGCTTGTGAAGTCAGGGACAGTCTATGGAGCTCCTTCTGTACAGTGGAAAAGCACTTAGTTGCTAACTGAATGGTTTGCAGTTTGAATCCACCAGCTTCTCTGTGGGATAGATATAATAGTCTGCTTCTATAAATATGACAACCTTGGAGATGCTATAAAAATACACATTGAGTTGATTTTGACTTATAGGGACCCTACAAGACTGAACAGATCTGCCCCTTTGGGTTTCAGAGGTGGTAAATCATTACAGGAGTGAAAGCTTCATCTTTCTCCTACAAAGCAGCTGGTCAGTTCCAACTGCAGACTTCAAGGTTAGCAGCCCAATTCACAACCCACTATGTCACCGGGACTCTTGGGAACCCGAATGGGGACAGTTCTAGTCTGTCTTGCAGGGTTACAAGGAGTCAGAACCAACTCAATGGCAACAAATTCTTCATGGTAGCCTAGTTAGAGTAATTAAGGAGAAAAACAAGCTTCTTTCATAGATAAGACTTTGTGAACCAACATAACTCACAGAAAACTCATTTTATTAAACAGCATCTAGATCTTCCACCAGAGATGGGTATAACATTTAAATTGATTGATTAATAATATAAATTTCTCCTCATAATTATTTCCCCTTTTCTCAGGACCCCTGAGAAACCCAGAAAGCAGGGCAAGCATTAGTATAACTATTTTATTAAATAGTTTAATTAACAAAAGTATCGTATCAAAATATGCTAGTCATTAAATGTGCTGATCCATGTGGTAAGTGGGAATTCTCAGTTAATCTGAGTCTTCAGATCCATTTATCTTCTACAACACCTTTGATCCACTGTTTCTACCCTGGGCTGGGATTTGAGATCTTGGCCTAGGCTCTTTATGTGTTCAGATCTCTGAACTTTGAGGCTGTCAGGGGAATTCTCTCAGCTCTCACTTGTCCCCACTTCCTTTTCCTGTGCACTTCAGTGCCTTTAAACTGTGTCCACAGAACAGCTGTGTGGCCTGATCTAGTCTTCTCCAAGGAGGCACACATTGCCTCAGTCCTCTTCTGTGTGTCTGGGTAGAGAAACTAGTCCCTTTTCAAGAATTAGGCAGCATTTCCTTTATTCTCTTGCTTCTTGGTGCTGCCTTTTAATACCTCTTTCCCCACGTTAATTATGCAAGAGTCTTTCTGTTCAACCTCTAAGCTTCATCCATCTCTGAAATCCTTGTTGTTTGGGGTCAAATTAACTTCTGAGCCTAGTGACCCCAGGTCACGCAGCAGAACAGCTCCACAGCGTGTTTAGCCTGTGGTCCTGTGCTTAAGTACTCAGCCGCGAGTCCAAAGGCTGCTGGTTCAAACCTATCAGATACTCTGCAAGAGAAAGAGGCTTCCAAAAGATGGCTTCAAGTATTATTGTAACTGCCCATGCAGCAGTTCTACTGTGTGCTATTATAGGGTGGCTGTGATTCAGAATCAACGTCTGGTTTTGTTGTTGTGGATCTTTATGAATGAAGATGACCACGATTCTCTCGAGTAGAGTTGCTTGGTGGGTTTGAACCGCCAATCTTTCAATTTGCAATCACGGGCTTAACCATTGTTCCACCAGGTGCCTTGATCTCTAAAGCACATCTCTATTTTATATTCAACGAGATGTAGAGGTAAAGTTCTGATGGCCGATTGTTTACACGTACTGCTTTTATATGCTAACAGTGTGGTGAAAAAACTCTTCAACTTACAGGCACTATATATTTAGGTAGCTTGTATGTGTATTCTGCATAAGCAAACTTAGTAACTTTCGCATTATGAATCACTAAGCCTTATGCTTCTCCCCAGAGGGGGTCACGATTTCTCAAAATATGGTGTTATTTTCTGAATAAGAAGTTCATATGTCTCATACCAACTCAGAGCGGTGTTGAAACCCCACACTACCTCAGCCTTGGCCAGCCCCGCAGTGCAAACTCCACCCATGAAGAAGAGTTATTAAAATGGAATTTTAAGATTCAGAATGATTTCTTGCGATACAATTTTTTAAAGGATCTGAGAGATATTTCTTAACTTTGATTAGTTAAAAAGGACAAAATCAGAAACTCAAAGGCAAGGACAAGAGCAAAGATTAAGTCACAAGAATTGAAGTGTACTGAATTCCCATAGATGTTCCAAGCATTATATTAGAAGCATTAAAGTAGGGGGAAAGCTGGGCTCGTGAGACAGAGGTTGTCTCACATTTACTTGCACACACAAACAGACACCATAATATACACAACATACACGTGAACCACTAGTCATTCTGATCTTTGCGAATCAGACTAGATTTGGCGATTGATATAGGAGAGATTATACATCTTAGTTTTGCTCTGACATGTGTCTGATATGCCAGGATAGTGGTTAAATGTATTTGCAGTTGTGTAGTACAATATACATTGTAATATAATGTATAGTGATGTTGTTAGCTACCTCTGGATGGATTCCAATTCATGGTGACCTCTTGTGAGCAGAGGACCTGCTCCATGGGGTTTCTACACCTATGAACTTCTGAAACAGCTCATCAAGTGTGGCCCCTAAGGCACCTCCACTCACCAACCCTTCCACTAACTGTTGAACGCTCAGCTGTTTGCACCATTCAGGGACTCATTGTCATAATGGTGAAATGTGTGTTGAAAGCTGCTCTGTGGTGTATGCCCAGAGCACTGTCAATGTGAGGGATTAAAACAAACTAACTAACACTAAAAGATATAATGGCTGTCCTTGGTTTACCAGTGTGTTATAAAGAAAACAAACGGCTTTATATTAGCTATCGTGAACACAGTATTAGCCAGTACAAAATGAATCAGTAGCCAGTGCAGGGCACAAACACAAAGAGTTGCAGGAATTGACAGAATGGACAACACTCTTCAGCCCATCATAGCCTGCTTCATGAAGGATCGGGAGCTTAACTGGCTCTGGAAGGAAACATGGGGTTTGGAATCATTGTCATTTCAGTGCAACAGTAATACCTCCTCGGTAGTAACATTAAGGATTATCTGTTGACTCACAGATTGGAGGATGGGAAGGCATGATTAGGGTCTGGGTGACTGTATGTATTTTATGGGTCTTTTCAGTGGCGTCTGAAGGGAGAAAGAGAAAGACTCTTTGAGAGCCTAGACTCGGTGGAAATGTAGGAGGCTCGGAGTGAGCTAATGAGTAATGCTTATCTTTCTCTACAAGATAACCTTGACACAAATGGGGCACTTTAAAGGAGGGTAAGTGACTTCCAGCCCACTCACCAAGATTGACGGAGGCAGGAATCACGGGGTGGATGGCAGATGGCAGAAAGAAGACCCAGAGAGGTCTCTCCCTTCTATTGTGTGTGTTTTTGGTCTAGAGGAAGGGCGCTCGCTGCTGAAGGAACATTTCAAATCATTTCAGGCAGGTAATGTGTTCCAACAACAAAGGACAAGGTGCGTCTCCCTTTTCCACCCCTCTCTTAAGCGCTACTCAGACATGGGAGGGTCTTCATTCTACTAATTCCCAAGCCATTGAGCAAAACTGTTAAAGAACCCAAGATCATCATCAGGGTTTTGTTTAAACAGTTTTGAAAAGAAAAAAAGAGCCATTTATGTGCAATGCTGTGCATGTAAACCAAGCATTTAGAAAGATCCAAGATTACAAGTTTATAGAGAATAGATCATGGTTAGACACCAGCGGTGTATGCTCTTTTTTGCATATGAACGTATAACTATCTCTAAGTCTTCCTGGCTGTCTAAGCTTCACTGAACAGCACACTCAGTTTTGGACACTTTATTTTGTACCTATTTTACCGTACTTTTCACCCCCTGAGGCAATTAATTCTGCAGTATCCAACTGCAAAGTCAAACCAAGTTTGTGGTTGTTCGGTTTTGATGACCAAGCAGCGTTACAGTGGGAGAGTAAAGACGCGAACAGCCCTGGACAATGAGTGAGGAAAGTAGCCTTCTTCTAAGGCTCATTGTTCTCGATCTTAGTTCCACATTAGGATCACCTGGAGCGCTTCAGTCATGAATGTCAAGGGCCAGCCCTCAGAAATGCAGCTGGTCTGGAAAGTGGCCTGGGCCTTGGGTTTGTTTTTGTTTGTTTTGAGATTTCTTGTTCAAGTGCTCGGTCAAGTTGAGCTCCACTGCTCTAAAGGCTGATGTAAATAAGTGGCTCCTGGCAGGCTTGTTCACGCCCAGGCTGCTTGATCCCACCCCCAGAGTTTCTTTATCATTAGACCTGAGACGGGCCCAAGAAGTTGGATTCCTAACATGTTCTCAGGTAGTGCTGATTGATACTGTGGATCAGGGGGCGATATGTTGCCAAAGGCAGATTTGCCCTCAGCTCTGAGGTCAATGAGCCGGGGTTCGAATCTGCTCTGTGGTGCTACAGGATGAAATCTAGATCATCTATCGCCTTAATGTCACAGCCATAGAAAACCTCATGGAGTTCAGTGTTCTTCTGATTGACATGTGGTCTCCAGGAGTCAGACGTGACTTAATAGCAATGTATTGAGCTTGATGTAAGCTATGGAAGTCAAGCCAGTTCGTTATATTAAATCAGTATTTCCTAAAATGTGACTCCTAAATTTACTCCTTAAAACACAGATTCTGTATAGCCAATCCAAAATAGGTAATCTAGAGAGACGGCAGAGGAATTTAGGGGGGGGGGGCAGTGGGCGGGGAGCTAACAGCAAAGAGGACAAGAAGAAAATGTTCTGAAATTGATTGTGGTGACGACTGCATGGTCCTTCTTAAAAAGACAGAACCAATAAATTGTGTGATATGAGAAGTTTATGAAAATAAAACTATTTAATAAAAAACTGACTGGTTTTAGAACAAAGCAGATTCTGATACATGGAATCCGAAGACCTGGGAATCCACAATTTGAAACAAGATCTCCCAAGGTTTTTGTACAGACTCGGCCACATGTGCATTCCTGTGCAGCACAGTAATTTTGTTTCATTTGCATCTTGCTCCAAATATTCTTTTTGCTGAAGTTGAATGTGTGATCACAGGAGCGTTTTCTAGTTACATTATGCTATTTTACTGGGGAAACTATAGACTGGACTGGTTTGGGTAATCTGACCCATCGATGGATTAACCCTGGGGAAACACTTTACTGTGGGGTGTGCAGTATAATACCAGGGGCAATTATCGGTGTAATGTTTATAACCCTATTGGCATGTGAGATGATTAGGAGGCAAACTTTTAAGCGCATGCTTTGCAAATCCAACACCATTAGCTAAGTGTTCTTAGAACAAACGTGTAAAAGTGTCAGGAAGGTCTTTCAAATCTTTTGGCACAGTAGAATCACCCAAAACTAACAACCAAACGCACTGCCGTCAACTATAGTCTGACTCATAGTGACCCTGAAGGACAGACTAGGTCTCCCCACTATGGATATCTTTATGGGAGTAGAAAGCTTCTCTTCCTGTCATGGAGAGGTGGGGTTTCAAACTGCTGATCTTGTGGGTAGGAGTCCAACACTTACCCTAAAACACTCCAGGAGCTGGAGGAGGGAAGAGTTGGGGAGTCTTTCTACCAAACCGAAAACCAGACTCACCGCCATTGAGGCGATGCAGGCTCATAGTGATCCTATATGACAGGGTAGAACTGCCTCTGTGGGTTTCTCAGACTCTGTTTATGGGAGTAGAAAGTCCTGTCTGTCATCCTCAGAGTGCCTGGTGGTCTGGAACTGCTGACCATGTGGATCGCAGCCCAACTTGTAACCACTACATCATCAGAGCTCCTAAAATTGCCAGGGATGCTTAACAAAAGCATAGATTCCCAAGTCACAGTTCCAAAGAGTCTTCAGTCCTGGGTGGAGCCTAGGATTCAGGATTTAGCTAGGAGAGTGGATGATTTATCTATCATTAGGACTTTCAATAAACCCTCTGGAGAGTTTATAGATAGCAAAAATGAGGCCTTCGGCCAACAGTCAGCCACAACCCACTATCCAAAGGAGTGAACCATTCCAGAAGCAGGCTCTCCAGGCCCAGCCAAGCCTACGTCCTAGCCAACACCCTCACTGCAAACTTGCAAAGCCAAGCCATAAGCGCCCAACTCAGCCATTCCTAAATTTCCTGATTCACAAAAACTGTGTGAGCTAATAAATGTTTATCGCTATCTTAAGACCGCTAAATTTGGGAACGATTTGATATACAACAATAACTAATATAGTTGGTTTAGGCTAAGTATGGCGTCCGGGTACTACCCTCAGGCCTCTCCCTGCAACAATTACTGAGCAGGCATCACAGGCAAAATTATTCCATCCCTTTTCCCTTAATTTACTCCATTAAAAAGGAGTTTCACAATAAAGAGGTTTTTCTTTTAAAGACTCTTCGTAGCAGCCCTACTGTATCAAACAGGATTGGTTTTAAATGAACATCCGTGTACTTCTCTAGCTGCCAAGGGAGCTGTGAGGCTTAATTAATTACAGATTTTAGGATGAAAGGAGAATTGGGCATTGAGAATTCTCATCAAACAGGACCAGGAAAAATGAAGAAAAAGGCTTTTTTTCCCCCTCTCTCCCTGCTTGCTAAATTCATTTCACCTAGAGCTTAGCCAAAACTGAGTCACCTATTGTTGAAAGACTATGCCGGGTTTTTTTTGCTGAGTGCAGAGTGGAGACAAGCCAGCCAGAAGCAGAACAGGGAGCCCCTGTCCGTTATCTTAAAATAGGTTCCTTTCCCAAAATAAATCCCAACCCCTCTTTAGGGAACAGCAAGGCCCCTGAATCACCTGAGCTTCCAAGGAGGCACAGCGAGATGAGACAGGCACATGAGCTAAGTCCCATAGAGCAAAACGACCTCCGTTTGTAACCAAACCACTAACCAGGCAACCCCTAGGGACTCTGGCATCTTCCCAAGGCAAACATGAGGAGGAAGAAAGGTAATCTTTGGGTTCTCCTTGATGTTCAATGGTCCTGGCCCTGACAGAGGAAGCCTGGCAGGACAGAGCACACTCTCCATGTCATAGTGAGATGGAGAGTGGTAGAGAGGCCAGGTGGGAAATTTTCCAGGTTACAGAGCCAAGAGTCAAGAGTTTCATCCCTGGGTCGCCAATGAACAAATGATCGTAATTGTGTATCTCTGATCTTCAACTCCCTCATTTCAGAAATGCCATTGATATTGATATTGATTGGCCTCTAGGCACCAAGGCTACCACCCCTCTATCCAGAACCCCCACCCCCTAGACCTCTAAATTCCAGAGACTGTCCCTAAGAAGAAAGCTAAACGAGGTCATTGGGCCATCATATTGAGGTCCCCATCATGGAGAGCCTTGTCCATTCTCTTATGTCTCAGGAAGGAAGGTGTGGCCTATAGATCAGTATTAAATGCCTATTGATGGAACAATCCCTTGTCTAGAATTAATTCTTGAGTTCTAGTTTTGGTTCAGCTACATACCGACTATCTCACCTTGGGCAGTTGCTTCTAGAAATGTTTGTTTTGGGTTCCGCCCCCCCCCCCCCCCGCAGTGAAATGTGTATGCTAATATCTGATCCCTTTAGAAGAGTTGGGAGGCTCCCAAATAGAAGGATTTTTATCATCTGGAAAGTGCTTCAAAATGTAAATCATTGTGATGCTGGACATTTCCATAGATGACATTAGACCATTTTAAGACAGTAGACATCTTCATTTCCTCCTCATGCCCCTTTCCCTTCTCTTCTGCTTCGCTGCTAGACCGTGCTAGCCATTGCCCTACCTGAGAAGTGCCATTGTGCACACTAAAACCCAAATGTGATAACCAGCCCCAGGGGCATTCAAGATCAAAAGGAACCCGTGATTTCAATGCAGAATATTTCTGGTAAACTCTTTAAGGAAGGGTCTCTATATCTTGATTATGAAAGCAAAGTGCCCCACCCCACCTGCTAGAAATTGCTCTGGTATCTCCTATGAGTTCAGCTGTCTGTCTACATAAGGGATTGGTTTCAGAACACCGTGTAGACACCCAAATCTGGAGATGTGAAAGTCCCTTACCCAAAATGATGAAGTGTTTTCACACAACACTACATGGCTTCACGTGTTTGACGATTCTCTAGATTCCTTACTTATAATACCGAAGACAATGTAAATACCCCATGATGTTACCTCTTAGCCCTTAAGGGTTCTCAACCTGTGGGTCACGATCCCTCTGGGGGTTGAATGACCCTTTCAAAGCGGTCGCCTAACACATCCTGCATATCAGATATTTACATAACGAATCATAACAGTAGCAAACTTACAGTTATGAAGTAGCAACTAAACTAATTTTATGGTTGGGGGTCGCCACAAACTGAGAAACTGTATTAAAGGGTGGCGGCATTAGGAAGGTTGAGAACCACTGCCTTAAAGGATTGCTTTGACCAGCTCACATGCTGGCCAACCACCACCACCATTTTCAGTCCACGGTTAATTGAGCCCCCGGATATGGACAGCAGACTATATATCTATGGTCCTAACTTAACTGTGGTGATGAGAGCCTAAATTGCACACAAGAAGCATCGGAGAAGTGTGTTAGAAGTGCAGAGATTCTGGCTCTGTCTACCTGGGGTGGAAGTCCACACGTTATCCTTTTCACAGACCTGCTTTGCTCCAAAGTGATTCTGATGGCCACTTTGAGGGACCCTGAACTGGGGTGGGGGTGGGGTCATTGTTAGGGGCACCCCTAACAGGAGCCAACCATTCTCTTGTGCAATTTAATATTCTTCCCAACCAGATGAGGCTTTTAGAGGCCAAAAATAAACTAAGGGAAAGTCAGAGAGGCCAGCCAAACACCCAGATGATTAAAACTCTGTCGGGAATGATTTATGAACACAGAGAGAAAGAAAAAACCAACACTGAATATTCCATTGTTGACTCAGTAACTGCCTATAGAGGCAGATCACTGGTCTACAAATATTTATAAGACCTTAATAACATAAAGGTCCATGTATTCTCTAATATGTGACAAGGTCAAAACTCAGAGTAATGGGATGGGCTCAGGGAAGAGGCAGTTTTAGGTTTGCTAGCAATGAAGGCACAAATTGAGATCTAAGATATTCACCGTCTCTGAAAATATAAAGGAGATGCAGAACACAGTTGCCCCTAGAATGAAAGCTAACTTAATAGGAAAGAGTAGAAGGTCAGAGGGCATCATGGAGCATTTTATACTCCAGACTTGACCAGGAAGGTTTCCTACCAACTCTCTTACAAGCAAGATTAGTGCCGATTAAGTCCTTACTATGCCAAACTCCAGGTACTGATTCACTTTGGATCCTCAAAATCTCTGTGCCGCAGCCTCCAGCTGCTCCCATCCCCAAGCCCTGGCTGGCACCCAGCAATTTCATGCCAATTGGAGCCCACCCAGAAATTTAGAAGACTCAGTCATTATGCCCCTTTATGTGACTTGCAACCCTGGAAACATTGATTGTTCACAGTGGCAATTAACTATCTAGGTCAGTGGTTCTCATCTCTGACTGCACATTAAATTTATCCAGAAAGTCCTGTTTTGTTTTTTAAGATAGATGCTTCCACCCTAGTCCAGGCCAATTAGAGTCTCTGGTGGTAGATCTCTAGAATCTATCAAACAGCCAGTAGGATAACACTTAACTAGCACATAGTTCTTACTTGGGCTACACGGAATTTTCTGGGAATATATTTTTGAACTATTGATTATGAATTAAGTGAAGGTTTACAGAGCAGATCATGAGTTTTCTAGGCAATCTACACACATTTTGGTTAACCCATTCTTTGTAATCCCTTTGGGAATATTAAAAATCATAATAAAACCAGTGCCTATCCCAAAAAAGTCAAAGATAATTTGTCTGCGGTAGAACACAGATATCAGTGTTGGTTTTTTAATGATCCTTAGGTGCTTTGTAATATGTAGTGTGGACAACACTCTCCTTATGGAAAAAGCTCCACGAGGGAAACTCGAGACCCGTCTCACTCCACTCTTGACCTTCCTCAGTCTGCACGCTCCGACTTCTCCTGCTGACACTCTTGTCTCAATGACTATGGTCTCGATCTTCAGCACCCAAGCTGGGCTTCCTTCGTCGTCTTGGAGTCTACCATCATCTTCACTCCCATGTGCAAGATCTGCTTCTCCTGCATCGCTGCTACCATCTCTCAGCATTCTTCTCTCACCAAGATGGTCAGTTCAACTTTCTAATATACTCCCACACCCCAATATCTTCTCTGCGGTGGGATATTGATGAAAAGCATGGCATCGGTCCTTCACACCACCTGTCCCGACGCCCTTGGAATTGGAAGCTCACAGTTCTTTTCAAATGGAAGTGCCATCGATTTCCCTCCTCTTTGGATCGGGGTTGGTCCTGTGACTTGTTCCAGTCACCAGGACCCAACAGAAGGGGTGTGTCAGCACCAAGGCTAGACCTCAGAGAATGCTCGTGCGCCTACTCTTTTGCCTGCTTCTCTGTGATCACCATGTGTCCACCACATCCTATAAACAAATACACGCTAACCTCCTGAAGGGTGAGAGACCATGCGGAGCAAGCCTCCAAGTATGTGAAAGCACCCAGCAAAGATCCACAGAGCCACTGAACCTCCCCATCGCCAAACCCAGATAGATGAGTTACCCCGTTGTGCACTGAGACCAGAGCAGAAGACCTACCCAGTCAACCCAAGACCTGTGAGAAATACTATTGGGCTGGGTGTTTCAAACCACTAGAGTTTTTAGATGGTTACAGTGATAGCCAATCAATGCTTGCCTAAACAACCATAAAAATAATTGAACTACCACTAATAATACTAGTGACCATTTACAGACAATATAGATTGAATATATATATATATATATATATATATATATATATATATATATATATACATATATATTTATGGAATGCATGCACATGCTGTCTTACAAAAAAAGTTTAGAATGAACCACAGGCAAGCTGAGAACATTTTTGGTGTGTTTGTATGTTGTCTAAATTTTCATATGCATAATAGTCTTTTAAATTTTTTCTAGATGACAATTGCAGTCTGCTATGTAATTTCACTGCTCAAACGTGTATCCATGTCTCCAAAAGTACAAGATATAAATGAGTCTGGACAAGTACAACAATAGCAACAACACAGATGAACCCAATACATGAAGATGTGCCCATAATAAGCAAGGCCCAAGTGGCATCACTGTGTGTTGTGCACTGTCTCCTGGGTGCTGCCACAGGGGAAATGGCGGGAGAATTTAGCTAGTACATAGCACAGCAGTATGGATGGGAAAGGCCAAAGTGCAAATAGCCAGAATGGTAGCAGCCCATTTCAGATCCATGTCATCCATGAGGAGTTACTCTCATACAGATTACACAGTGGTCATAGCAAGTTAATATTACTTAATCTAAAATTTTTCTTCCTTGTATTATTGTTGTTTGTAACATATAAACTTGAGTTTTATGTCTATTGTATAATATTTTTTAAATTCCTAACACATTTTATGTTTGTTAGCATTGGAGTAACATGACACCAAACATGACAATTCAAATGGAAGAGGGAGCGATACGAGCTTTAAATGTCCCATCCCCTGCTTGAAAAAGGCCGATTCATGCATGTTTAAGAAATTTTATATAAGTTTAATGCTGAGCTGCACACTACAAAGGTATCATCTTTCCCAGGGAAGGGCTGAACAGGTGCTAAGAAGAGGTAGTTAAATGTTCACGCCCATACCCCCACATATAGGAAGAACTGGATTCTGATGCCTGTTCTGTCTGATTCCAAAGACTGAACTCTTTGTGTGGCATCCAAAAACATGGGTTTGATCAAAGCATCAAACTTCTTTGAAGTTTTTAAAGAGTTTTTAAAGTTTTCCCTCGTTTCCCATTGTCTTTATGGAATTTTAATCCTCAACAAAGCATCCACCGTCCTCCACATGCCATTTAATGACTACCCCCTACTTCAGTCAACACTAACAAGTGTGACAGCTCACTTCTGCCAAAGACCATCTGGCACTTGACCTACAAACCCCCACCCGATCTTCCTGGTGCAACTCAAATGCTACCTGTGAATTTGTTTCTCTGATCCACAACTCCATCCAAATGTGATCTACATCCCTGTGTACAGATCCTGGGCAGAGAGCGTGTACGCCATCTTACATCATTGTGGCTTATCGTGTCTGTCTTCCACCAGAATGATGATCTGCTAGAGAGTAGTAAATAGATGGCCATGCACTATTTTTGTGATGATACTAGTGTCGTGTTTGCTTGCTCTTCACTATGAAGGTAAACAAGCTCATTGTAGAAACCCAGACAATTCCAGAAAACAAGTAGATAAATGACTACTACTCTGTTACACTTATTTTTTCTATCATCTTTTTAAACTTTCATGAAACTGAGTTAATGCTAGATTCACTTCTATACGCTATTTCTCTTTCCTCATTGAATTATTAAATCGTGAACTTTTTCTCATGTTATTTTAACATTTCTTAAAGGTTTGATTTTAATGGCTGCAATTCCGTTGCAGTGAGTGCCATAATTTATTTAGTGTTTGCCAATATTTTGACAATCAAAACAATTTTCAGAGTATTTTCCCCTAATACTGTGATCATATTCTTGAATGGTAATCTTTTTATCTGATTTTTATTTTGAATCATTCCTTGGGAACAGACTGGAAGTATGCATTTTATATTTCCTCAGGCCAAAAGTTATTGATTTTCTTGCACACAATACTGCAAACACACGCACATACTTGGCATATAGACCCAGGCCTGGCACAAAATAGGCTGCAAGTAGTATGTGTTGAATGACTAAACAAAGAATGAAGAAAAATCAGTATTTGGTATTTCATACAAATGGACTGTTTAGGATCAACTACGGAGCATGGAAAACCCAATTCTACTCAGAGAATAGAGTAGAAATGCCACTGACAATACTTGCCTGTGGTTTGGGGAATTTACTGAGCCATCTCGTTCCTCACTTTCTCCCTAAACAAACTCTCTAATCTGGCCAGCGACTCTAATACCCTGTCCAACTCTGGACTCCTTCTAGCATCTGTCTAGTTAGCTGGTGGATCTCCAAGGACATCAATATATTTTATAGTTGCTTATTAAAGGAGTTAATAAGTAAGTGACGACCACCAAGTTGAGCGCGGATAAGGATATAAATCGAGGCCAAATGTTGCGCAGTTGCTGCTGGGACCTTCAAAGCCATTGGAGCCCAAAGCTTTGATTGGCAGTGGGTCATTCTTGCTAGACCACAGGAAGACAGTCTATAGCTTGATACATCTGAAGCCAAGAGGCCTTTTCCTGGGCAAGGCATCTCCCTCATCCATTTGAGGGGAAAGTTTCAGTCAGGTGCCACCCATCCCCCACTCATTATTGTGTTTGCTCAGCCACTGTGTGTTCAAAGCAGCTCAAAAGGAAGAGCAAGCACCCTTGGGATATGTTTAAATTCGAGGTCACTGTCATTAGCAGAAAATGCCCTGGTGGCACAGCAGTTAAGCACTTAACTGCTTATAGAAAACTTGGCAGTTTGAACTCACCAGCGACTTCTGCAGGAGAAAAAACATGATGGTCAACTTCCATCCAGACTGCAGCCTTGGAAACCAGGTCGGACAGTTCTGCTCCGCCCTGTAGGGTCCCTGTGAGTCCGAATAGACTCAGGAACAACGGGCTGCGATTGATGATGAGAGGAAGTGCCAAGGGTGGAGATGGCCTGGAGATTGGGGAGCACCATCCCAAATAGGAACTATATTTAATTACGGTCACTTAATTACTCATTTTGCCAAGAAGTCACTTTCATGCCTCGTCATGAAAAGGAAAATAAAAGGGAAAATCAACACAACACGGATTCTTTTTTTTTTTCAAGTAACAAATGAAGATGTTTGATCGTGGGAACTGGAGAGAGACAGCTGGCTAATTCACACACGCTGACGTGCACTCTGAGGCCCGGGAAGCTGAGCAGGTCTTTTCTCATTGCAGCTTGTGTCTGTTTATAGGCCAATCTCTGATATTTTGCATGGTCAAACATCAGGGGTGATGGGGTTGACTCTTTATCTGACTCCCAGAGAAAGCTCATAAACTCTGAGTGAGGAGACTCCTGGAGACCGCCCTACCAGCAACCTCCGGAGACCCATCCTCTGTATCTCCTAGGTGTCTTGTCCCTGCTCTGGATAGGAGGGAATGTTGCTCCTTTGGAGGCAGTGTGACACTGACCCCAGAGGCTGCCCATGGGCTATCAGAGTGACCAAAGCCTTGGGGTTAGGGTGGGGGTGGGGGGCTGAGCCAAGGACCATGGAATAGAGACTCCAGGAAAGAGAAAGCAAATGACCATGTTCGGAGCCAGATGCAATCGGCCTTGTGCTTGGGGATTTCTTTTTTTTTTTTGGGGGGGGGGGGTATTTCTATCATGTGTTATCAATCACACACTCCAGGGCAGGGTAGGGAGTGGGCGGGTGGAGCAGTAGCCTGATTTTATGAGGAGGAAATTTGAAGATCACACAACTGTGAAGTACATTGACTGGAGTTCACAGCCAAAACTCAGGGCCCCAGAGCTCTCTACTGCTGAACGGAAAGAAGATGCATCTTAGATCCGGTCTGACGTCACGCACGCACATATTTTATCTAGGACAGACATGGTCTGGAAAATATACTCTTCAATTATTCTGATTGTTAATCAAGTCTCCTGAAGTGGAAAAGAGGGGGGGCAGAAAGTAAGAAAAAATGTTGAGGAGCTGGGCCACGACAATCCTCACAGCTCAGTTGCCCCGGATAGAAAGGACATATATGTAGGTTCTTTCCCAAGAACCCTGCTGTGGAGAAATGTCATAACCGTTTTCATGTCATGCTCTCATGAAGTTTTTAAAGCCCCCTGGCAACCATAAAAGCCTCCTCAAACCTACGCTTCACGCTGACGACAAAGCCATGTGTCCTTGCCATACCGATCTTTCCCAACCATTCTGCAAACACCTCTCGCCCGTCCGCATCATTAAACCAGTGCTCCCTCTTATGCAGGACTCTGGGCTCACATTGGACCACGAGCCACAAGGTCAGCAGCTGAAATCGACAGGCGCTCTGTGGGAGAGAGCTGAGATTTTCTACTCCTGTCAGGGTTTCCGCTCTCAGAACCTCCTGAGGGAAGTTCTACTCTGTTCTACCCTGTTGCTAGGAGTCGCTAGAAGTCAGAATGACTAGATGGATGTCCATGAGGGAGTTGTCTAGCCTCGGGGACAGTCAGATGCTGATGAAGCTCTGCCTCCCAGGGTGAGCTGAATTGCCCTTTACCAGAAGTACATGAGTGTAAGCTCGCTAGTGTCTGGGAGGATACCATGAGAATGAGGGACGCGTGCGGATGAGAGGAGCATGTGTTTCATCTCAGGCATCTTTGCAAGGACCTTTCTGCTCTGAAACAAGAAGGGCTGCCCAACAGCAGGAGACTTAGAAAGAAAAGGAAAAAAAAAAACCTAGATTTAGAATGGACCCGAGATTGGCACCATGGCTCAGAAGAGGGTCTCCCTCCTTCATCACAGATTCTACTTGACTGTGCTTCCAAACAATTGTAGCGCAAGGATCTACAATGCTCTAGCCCTTTTATACAGATGGCTGAGCTTCGAGATGTGAATTTACGTCCCGCACAGGAACATACAAGCAGGGATGCGTGTGCACTTGTGGGATTCACGAGGGTCTGCCCTGGATAACTATTGGTATTGCGCTGTGATATCCTAAACCTGAGCGTCATGATCTAGATGTGAACCTTATGGTTAGGACTTGACAATCTGGATGTTCATTTACGGGCATCTAAACGTGTTTCTGTGAATCTCTGTCTCTCGGTTGGAGAATGTGTAGACACTTGCCCACAAACCTGATTTCAGACATGCTTATCTTCACTTTCAAATGTGGTACGAATAAATAATTGTGGAAGGAGTGGGGGGGGTTATAAAAGGAAGGAAGCAGGCAGCCTGGCTGGCTAGTGCTCTGGCCAAGCCCCCCTGATTCATCTTCGGACATCCACAGGAAATGAGAAGAAAAACAGAACAAGCCTCCCAGATGCACAGACCACCAGGCATCCCCCGGGAGACCCTCAGTGAGGTAACAGCTCCTACTAGAAGGGAAGAGTGCCCTGCAAGCCAGGGGGACAGTTTTCTTGTGAGAGAGGCAGCTCCTTGGATGTAATGCCCTGCTCCAAATTCCTTGATCACCCAAGTACCAACCAATGTGGCCAGAAAGGGATTTCCAGGGCTCGGAGGTGTTAAAAGCAACTCACTGGAGGAGAGAAGGGAAGCGAAGTTCAAGGAGAATGAAGGCTTACATGAGGCTACTGCTGGCCCTCCCCCAAGGGAAGCCCTCGTGGTGTAGTGGTTCCACGGTGGGCTGCGATCTGCATGGTAGACAGTTTGAAACCCCCAACAGCTCCATGGGAGAAAGTGGACTTTCTACTCCCGTAATCAGTTTGTCTCAGAAACCCACAGGGTGTGCTATGAGTCAGCGTTGACTCGGTGGCCGTGAGTTTGGTGGTTGGCCCCTCCCCGCGTATATGGAATACCTACGTCTGGGCAACATGCCTAGAATAGGACAGAGCGGTTGCTTTGGAGACCAAAAGGATCACAAAATCACAGAAGACGGGCAAGTTCTGGTAAATGAGGTCTCTGTCTCAGATGCACTAGTTGTCTTGGAATCGGCTTCCCCTGACAGCCGACCCCCTGCTTGACAGGATGAACCAGCGCCTGGTCCCGCACCATGCTCACCGTTGTTGGTGTGTTTGAGCCCGTTCTCGCAGCGATGGTGCAAATCCATCTCATGGAGGGGTTTCCTCGTTTCCACTTAACCTCCCTGGGTGGCTCGGCTGGGGACCCGAAGATTGGCAGTTTGAACCCGCCCCGTGGCAGGACAGATGAGAAACAAAAGGCCTAGTGGTCTACTTCCACAACAATTACAGTAAACAAAGCAAAACCAAAAACCCTATAAAGGAGGTTTCCTCTGTAACGCCTGGGGTCCCCATGAGTCACAATCCACTCGAGGGCACATGACAGCAGTAAGGGCCACCACTTGACCGAGCATGACCTGCTGGTGTATCAACTGATCCCTGCTGATGGCATGCCCAACGCCAGCATGTTGAAGTCTCTCCAGCTTTGCTTCTGAAGAGCATGCTGGTTGCCCTTCAAAACAGATTCGTTCTTCTGGAAGTCCGTGGTAGATTGAATATTCTTTATCAACCCTCAATTCAAATCCTTCGATCCTTCAATCATCCTTTTTCACGGTCCAATTTTTGCATCCATAGGAAGCAATTGACAAGATCACAGCTCTGCCCAGCATATTGTATTCATCAAAATGATCTCTTTGCTTTTTTAAACATTTTAAAGAGGTCATTTGCTGGAGATACGCCCCGCCAAAGATATCACTCAATCTCATGGCTTCTGTTTCCATGGATACCAATGGTTGATCCAAGTAGGGTGTACTTTTGTACTTAATCCCTTCTCAATAATGTTTGCATGATTGCCTGTTTAATATCTGGCTTGCTCATTGGACTGTAAACTCCCAGACGGCAAGGATGCTATATCTCTATTTCCCCAAGGAATTAGATAAGCAAGACAAGAGAGATAACGCAATCAGGTCTCCAACTGCTCTTCCTTAAGTCCCAGGGGACAAGCACATTTAATGATCCCAAATAAAGGAAGTTCACAAGGAAAGCCAAGGAATAACTGGGTTCCTACTGTAAGTGATTAGGACATGCCAGAAGGCCATAGATCAGTGCACTGGGTTTGGCAAGAGGGACTGCACATGTCTTCATGGCGTGCCTTGGAGTACCTGGCTGGCCGAGGCTGTCAGTTGAGTTTACCTGAGATGGTCTGAGTCACATACACTCTCTTTTCACCACCTCTTGCCATCAAAGGTTTGCATCCCAGATGAAAAGGATTAATATAAGTCTTTGGGGGACAGATTAGGGCCATTATAAATGGAAACAAACAAAGAACCTGCTAAGTCCAATGATTTCAGTCACCCTTCTAGCAATAGGCTTCTCAGTATGCACGTTTTCTCAGGTAGTTGTCTCTACTCTGAAGAAGTGAGGACAAATCTCTTCTTTGAGATTCCAAACGCCTTAAGGTCCCGTGGATATGACTTCACTTTAATTCACAGAAAGAGTGATGTGGTATTTGGAGAAGAAAGAAGAGACACAACAGAGAAAGACCGGCTAAAAGGAGATCCTAAAGTCTTCCAAGCTGTCTACTTTCTCTGATTACTTTACCTTGACCTTCCTGCCATCATAAGGACCGTGCTTCCTTCATGTGCCTGCTGAGAATGAACCCTAAGACTAGAAGGACCGTAGCAGTATTCTAGCATAGAAAACAAAAATACTAGATCTGGAGGGGGGTGGGAAATGATTCCTATCATCCAAATCACGAGCACCCCTATTTCTACCCCAACGCGGAGAGACAGTCCCCCGGAACAGCAAACATTAAGCCATGCTCCTTGCTCAATAGTGAACTCCTCAGCCGTGTCGGTGCGTGGCTTTGGCGGGAAGAGGTCTTTTCTTAGCAGGTCAGTGAAACACGGCCCGACCAGAGCCGGTGGCCCTGATCCTCGTACTGTGTGAGTGATGGCTTAGAAAAGGGGAGGCAGGCCTAGACACACAGGCTCACCCAGAGGCACCCAGCACCGCGTGAGGAGAAGGCAGCTGCAGGCAGAAGGAATCCCCCAGGGTTTCGAACCGCCACCTCCACCCCACCGAATCTAGGAGAGAGGCGCGGACCTTCACCATGTCGATCCGTCCCTGGGGGAATTGCGCGGATGCGGGCATCTGACCTTCAGAAATAGGAGTCAAAAATGTCTGTTCCATAGAGCTTCTCATTTGGTCCATTGGTTTGGCAGAGCTTGAAAACTAAAATATAGCTCGCTTACTAACAATGCGTATAAGAAGAAAATCTTCTAAAATTGATTGTCATAATGACAATCTTGCTATGATGGAATGATTGAATTGTATGATATGTAGCTTGTGTGCCAATAAAACGGTTTGAGAATTTAAAAGATACATAAGTAAAATAAAGGTCCCTTTATACCATACGTTCTCTCTCTCTCTCTCTCTCTCTCTCTCTCTCTCTCTCTCTCTCTCTCTCTCTCTCTCTCTCTCTCTCTCTCTCCCTATCCATATCATCTCTATTTCTATCTTGTCTATGTTTATGTCTATCTCTATCTCTATCTGTCTCTAGGAGCCCTGGTGGCATAGCTGTTATGAGTTGGGCTACAATACTCAAGGTCTGTAGTGTGAACCCACCACCAACTCCTTGGGAGTAAAATGTTGACTTTCTACTCTTGTCACCAGTTTCAGTCTCAGAAACTCACAGGGACAGTTCCGCCTTCCCTATAGGGTTGTTTGAGTCACCACTGACTCAATGGCAGTGTGAGGAACAGAGAAATTATCTATGTATCCCAAACTCCAATTCAAGCAACTTTATATATAATATACATATTTATTGATCTATTATGTATTCAGAAATTTGGAAACTATATAGATAATATATAAATATACAATATATTATAAAAATAATTTTGAAATTCCCAGACAATAAGTATTTTTCACATTTCTAGGATACTTCCCTCTCTCAGAGAGTTGCTCTATACAAGATTTCCCAAAGAAGCAGGCCATTAGACTCCAAATCTGAGCTACGGCTTCGCTTCCTAAGCCACGTGCACAGACAGAAGTCACGTGTGGTAAATACAACGGTGCAGCCTCCAGACCCTCCCCTTTGGGACTGAAGCACTCATCCCCCCCAGCTGCTGGGAGGGATGGTGGCTGGGGACTTCCAGTTGAGTTTCTCACTGAGACCAGCCCTCAACCAATGGAAGCTACCTTTGCCAAGTCCCCCATCCCCCATTCCTGCAATGACCACCATCCAATGACTAAGATCTTAAGACCCAGAGCACTCACTCGAGGTGGGAAAATTCTGAAGAGCCACCCTAGCTCCAGAGCTCTTCAAGCACCTGGCCGTGATACATCCCTACCCAACTCCTCTCTCGGCCCAGTTTTTGTGGGCATGTCTACCTGCACGTTACCTCTATCGCATGCTCTTTTTTATGTGGAACGTGACTGGGAACCGCTTGCCTTCCTGAAATGCCCGATCACTATTTTCAGTACCGTGGATTCCAGCTCACGGAGGTCCTTGTGGGTCAGCACTGAACCGGGCTCCATGGGGTTTCCAGGGCTCATTTGTCAGCAGGAGGTCTCCAGGCACCTTTCCTGGAGTGGACCTTCGGATTTGTAGCTGAGCATGTTAATAGTTTGCACACCCGGAGAAGTTCACATGGAGTGATCCTGAAAGCATCCGTGGCAGGATGCCACGTGTCCTATTGTGATTCTGAGCTGACCGATTCTGCTTTCCTCCGTAGCACCAGCTCCCAATCAGAAATGACCTCCCTGAGTCACAGAACCCAGAATCCTAAAAGATCCAATCCATTGTTCCCAGCCTCATACTACCCCCACCGGTCACTTCATAACAAAGTGTTGGGGCATGGGGTCTTTCCATGACCACCTCAACTCTCTATGTGTTCCACACTGCATGAGAAACCGCTAAGCGGGCACTTGTCAAAAGTTCCTCTGCAGCGGTTGGTGCCCAGACCAGACCAGGAGGAGGATGAGAATTAGTGTAGCGAAGGCAAAACTTGACATTCAACTAGCATCTTCCCTCTGAGAACCTCATACACTGAACATGAACTCATTTGCTCTGCCAGTATCCCCATGAGATAGACAGCTGAGCAGGCATCGTTTTTAAGAAGGGCTATCCAAGCCACAAAGATGGTAAGAAACTTGTCCACGGTCACATAGCTAAGCAGTGTCCCTATCTTTTGATGCCCTGCTCAAAGTTCATACACTTTTACCATTATTCTCTTGATTCATTTTATCAACCTAAGATGTAACTGAATCTCTCAGAGAAAATCCAGTACATTAGCTACAAGGCTCCAAATATAGTCACCAGATAAACGTAGAAGCCCAAGTAGACGACCGCCAAGGGGTGATGGCCAGACTTGGCGTAGTTTCTAAAAGTGATTTAAAAGGTACCGAAATCAACCTGAAACTGCCTAGGGAGCATCACTGGCCCTACGTCTGAGTTATAAAGCTTGTGAGACTGCATCTGCTCTCACACACAGTCCCTTCGCCAAGCACGGTTCCCCTTTCCATGTTTCTCCCCAAGCCTTCTCTTTCAGGAGAAGGGCCGTCCTTAGTAAACTTAGTTGGAAGCCAGAGCTAGTACCCTTCCTCAGGTCAGAAGGCAGGTATGCTCCATGATCAATATAAGAAAGATAGAGAGCATGGCCCTTCTCTCTCTCTCTCTCTCTCTCTCTCTCTCTCTCTCTCTCTCTCTCTCTCTTTCTCTCTCTCTCTCTCTCTCAATGGTCACTGCACCAACAACCCTGCACCTGCCTTTGGTTCAGTTTCCACATTCATGGAGTGCTCTCAGTGATGCAGTCCACTGCGTACACAGGGCCATCTGATGCCCTTTTTGTCACCCTGTGGGGACTGGGACTCAGGGAACAGATGCCACAGACTTCTCTGATTTCTGATTTTACCCCGAGTAATAAACGGTCTGTGTCTCTCATCCAGGCATTTGAGTCTTCTTGGAATGTGTGTGTCTCTGTGTGTGTGTGTGTGTGTGTGTGCTAGTGTAAATGTGTACACATAGGAGGAGGGACTACAACATATTTGTGGAAAAATAGAATCAAAAGGAAAATTTCCACGAGCTTTTTGAAATATATATATATATATATATATACACTTCTGTGTGTATGCACATGTGTATGAGCCTGGTGGCATAATGGTTATGCATAGGGCTGTGATCCACATGGTTGGTAGTTTGAAACCACCAGTAACTCCAAAGGGGGAAATATAGGACTTTTTACTCCTGTAAACAGGTACAGTCATGGAAACCCAAAAGGCACAGTTATACCCTGTCTTACAGGGTCATTATTAAGCATCTACTTGATGGTAATGAGTTTGTTTTTAAAATATATATATGCACACACTCAGAGAAACACATTGTGCGTGTGTGTATGTGTAGAGCTCAGCTGCCAACCAAAAGGTTGATGATTCAAACCCAGCAGCCCCCCCACAGAGAGGCCTGGGGATCTGCTCCTGCAATGACACCCTACGGGACAGTGGCCTCTGCTTATGCAGTCACTATGAGTTCAAATCAACTCCATGGCGCCTAGCAGCAGAACAGCAACTATAGATCTATGTCTAGGTCTATATCTGCCACTGCATCTAGACAATGCTATATACACATGTCCTATATTATGTATAAATATATATGCTTCAAAATGTTTAGAGAAATTTATTTATCTTTTCATTCCATTTCCATATTTTGTGAAGACCCTTCGCAAATACATGCATACACACACACACACACACACACACACACACACAATTTTTGGCTTGAAAATAGGGTCCAGGCTCTGCCCCTTCACATTTTCTGACTTAATAGCCTTGACCCTCAGTTCCATGCTCTTCGGACTCACTACCATATGTTGCCAAGAAGAAGAAAAATGGGGGGTGTGGTTAAAAGTGAGAGAAGGCAATAAAGGAAAAGACAATGTGTGAAAACGGAAGTCCACATTTAGAGGGCTAGAGGAAAACCCCATGGTAGGGGCAGATGACTCCGAAGGAGAGGTGTGGACAACATGAAACCGTACAAGTGTCATGAAAAGCCATCCTCCCCAAATGCTTGAATCTCCAGGCAGAAAAGTCTTTCCACACTCATGTCTCCATTACAGTTCCCATTCGACACAGAGCGAGGCGAAGGCAGAGCGAGCCCCTAATGAAGCCACTGTGTTGTTTAGTAGAGGGATGGGAGTCTATTCCAGCTCACGGTGATGCTATGTACAACGAAAGGAAGATCTGCCCGGCCGGCTCCAGTCTTCCAACCACAACAGCATTGCTGCTGCTGTTGCGGTGCCCATCTGCCTCGCGGACGGCTTCCTCTCTTGCGTCGAAAATCAATAAGCCTAGGACTCTGCTTTATTCAACTCCTCTGACAAGCCCCGGGGAAGCAACACTCTTCTCTGTGTCTTACTTCTGAGCATCATTCTTTCTCCCCATCCCTTCCAGAGACGCTGTCACCGGGAGCCTCTGGTTTGAGCTCCCTACTGTCAGTGGGGGAGGCTGTCACAGCCGGAAAGACAACAGACCTGTCTGCCCTGTGATTGTTTACAAAGCACAGATCATGCCAGACACATCACAGAGCCGCCGGCAGGCTGATGGGAGGAGAGGACGGTCAGGCGCATCCCACAGCAAGCCAGCTGATGCCCACCGGGTCATTTCACGTGAAAGTCCCCTCAGCTTCCCGACGAGAAGACTCAGGCTTTCCAGAATGAAAGACAGAGGACCATGAAACTGGAGCAGAAAAGCCATATGTGGAAAATCAAGCCTGGGATTCGGAAGAAGGGCGTTCAGAGTCAGGTAGAACCCCAAGCAGGGAGTGCAGCTCCAGGAGCTGAGTTCTGGACGGAGGAGGGAGAAGATTCCTTCCTGCAGAGAGGAGGGAGACTGGCCGCAGGACCCTCAACAGAGCCTTGTCTGCTGAGGGCCTTCTCTGCACTGTGGGGATCATGCTGCTAATCGACTCGGTGAGGCTGGGGCTTGCAAAAGAATCAAAAAGGTTCTGAAGGCACTTGGTAAATAGGAAGCGCCGTACAAATGGCAATGACAACGTCAAGTTTTATTGAGCATCTTCATGAAGGACCAGAGTGAAACAGGCAGGCTGTTCATGAAATCCGCAGAGTCCTCAGCTGGCCACTGCCTGCAGATATACCATGGGACTAGCAAGCCCCCAGGAGTCAGCAAGGTGAAGAACCTCCCAGGACCGTGAGTTTGACGCCTCTCCTCACTATCAACATGCCCTGCTGCAAAGCCTCGCCACCTCCCAGGGTCGCCAGCTAGGGAGAAACCAGAGGAGACCCCCTCTTCTTCCATCCCCATTCCAGGTTGGTCCAGGCTTAATAACAACAATTGCCGTCCCTGATGCCAAATCATGGTGATTCCACGTGCTTCAAAGGAGAACTGTGCCCCGTAGGGCTTCCAGGGGTAGAATTATCACAAGCGGTGGCCAGCCCTGTCTTCTGAAAGGTCCCCAAGTGGATCGGAGTCTCCAACTTTTCCGTTAGCTACAGAGCCCTGTCAGACCACCCAGCCACTCCTCGTGCAGGGGAAGCTGGGGAAGTCTTAAGAAGGGTGGGTCTATGTGAGGGATTGTACCACGGTCACAACATGTGGTGCTCTCTCTGGGCATCTGTGGGTCCTCCTTGTTGGATATGAACCTGGAGACCTGGGATTCAAGATCCTATGCTTTTCCTGAGCTTCTGTCTTGAAGAGAAAAAGCCCCTGATTCTAAGTTTTCCATAGATGCTTGTGAGTACCAAGGCCAAGTTTATCAACAATCTAGCCATCACAGCAGCGGTGTGCACCCAATCAACCCAAGCGAGCTGCTGGCAGAGCCCACCTCATGATCATAGCTCACAAGGCTGTCCATGACCCAGCCCTTGTTGAACCTCAGAGTCGCCCCCCCACCCCCCATCCACTCCCCCACCATCCACAGATGACTCTCCAGCCATGAAGCCCATGTCCAGCTCTGTGATCCTGTGTGATACAGATTTTTTTCTGCCAGAAGCACTGTTATCTTCCCTCCTTACTTGACCAAATCCAACTTGTCTTTGGAATCACAGCTCCCCCCAAACTGCAACTGGATAGGAGAGAATACATTTTGGCTAAGATGCTATGGGATTTGGTTTTAGGGATTATCCTCTTGGGTACATTGGAACTTTAAAGGAAGACTCTTGAACCATAAATACCCATCAAGAACAATTAAACCAAGCAAGACCCACAAGAATGAGCCTTTAATGGTAGCGACATAACATTGTGTCAGAAGAGGTCAGTCAAAACTGGACTCCTTGGTCACCACCTCTTCATCTGACCCACGCTTTCCACTGGAAACCTCTGGGAGCATCCTAGATGTGGCTCAGTGGAAAGTTTGTTCCCAATTCTCAGTTGCTGCTGAGTCAGGTCTGACTCAGGGCAGCTCCGGTGTTCCACAGTAGAACGGTACTCCCCGGGGATTTCAGAGGCTGCATTTTTGGAAATAGATCGTCATGCCTTTCTTCCAAGGCATGATCGGCCGGACTCAAACTTCCCACCTTTCAATGAACAGCCAAGCACATTAGCCATCTGCACCATTCAGGGATCCTTTGTTGTAAGTTACTCCAGTGTAAACTCAACTAGGAAAAGCAAAACCTACTGCAAACGTAACTTACACTCCTCAAACTTACCTAATGCCATCCATAATGGGTTGTTATATTCTGTGCAGCAGTAATTTATTTAGTTATCCATTTATTTTAACTGTAGGGGAAACTAGCAGCTTGACCTACATGCACCATACACACACAGACAAAAAAGACTTGTCTGAGGTGAGATCAGCAGCAAAGCCTCTCTTGATCGGACCATCAGGGAGGTTGGAGAGGGTGCAGGCTATGGTGTGTATTATTAATTTATTATTGGTTCTTATTTTTATAGTTTATTATTAATGGTCCTCACTAAGAAACCCATAAATGGCTACATAAGAAGTTGGCCCTACTTTGTAAAAAACAAGACACTCTCACATGTTGTCGGGGAATTTAATTGAATGAGATCAACAAGTGTTCTCTCCAAGGTTCCTGCCATCCAAGAACGGTGGTACTTATGACCCCTGCTGGTCATGGGGGAGACAATTTAGGGGCATAAAAGGCCTTGCCCATTTCCCTCAGCGCAAGGGAAAGGCCCTAGGATGGGCTTCATAAGACATGGGTACTTGGCCTGGATCGGTCACCAGCCAGGTGACACTAAAAAGCAGCCCTTCTCCTCTCATCCTCAGTGTCATAAGATGTCAAATGGGGTCAATGTGTCCTAAGGCTCTGCGGTGACAGAAATATATGTGTGTCACCTGATCTTGCACCAGCCCCATGATGGGTGTGGATGTGACCATGGTGCTCCTCCTCATGTGTTTGTTTGTTTTTATAGGCAAGAGTGTGAACGCAGTCGCCCACTACCACAAGTTATGCAGTTGAGTTTCCCACATTTGGGGAAACCGCAAGGGTCAGCACATCCGGAGTACAATGGCTGAGCCTCGCCCCGGGAAAACCACCTTTGTGATCATGGTAGCTCCCCTGCCAGGTAAGTATTCTCCTCAGCGTTTTCATGGGCAGATTTTTGTAAGTCCTTCGCCAGGCCTCTTTCCCCCCGTGTCCATCATAGTCAGGAAGCTCTATTGAAACCTTCAGCGCCGTAGCAACAAGAAAACCCACACCAACAAATCAGTCTGGCTGTTTGTGAGGTGCTCTGGCTAGGAATCAAACCCAGGTCTCCGGAATAGAAGGCAGGCGGGTTCTCCCACTGAACAGACACGAAGTCCGCCGCCCCCCAGCAGGGCACACCTGGTGAGAGATGAGATAAGATTTGAACTAGGTGCTCTGCTGCCAACGGTTTTACTCATAGCCACTGAGCTATGCTGCCCCGGGGCACAATAAGCATAGTCATACATCACTGGATGTAACCAACATACACTACAATAAGATGCTTCACCGAAGAATTTGGCACAGTCCATTATATTAGAGTGTGGGATTTCAAAGAATGTTGACTGGACTGCCTTCCCAACGTAGTCTGGAAATGCTTCTCCGGAGAATGAGACCCACGGTTTGTTAGATTTTCATGATTTGCTGAAATTGATGGAGAAAGATGACGATAATTCCATTGAAGAGAAAAAATGTCCAGCTGAGCTAAAGCATAATTCCATTCTGATGCCTGTAAGACACGGCTGATCACAAAAAGGGCCAGAGTGAGACGCCAGCCTTGGTAATGCAAAAAGACCTCTCCTCTCTGTTGCCGTGGCTGCTGCTGTTGCCCACAGTGCAAAATGCTCCCTGGTCCTGTACCATTCCCCCAGGATCCACCGGAGACTGGGCCATGGAGATCCACCGAGTTTTCAGTGACTGATTTTCCACCAGACTTTTCTTCCTGGTCTTAGCCTGGAAGCTCTGCTGAAACCTATTGGACACCCCAGTAAGATGTCAACCTGCACTCAGATGATTGACTGGCAATCAATCTCAGGTCTTACCCAAGGGAAGATTCTATCTCTGAGCCCCCCGCTCCACTCCCTACGGAGATGCTGCCCAGCATAAGCACAGCCGTTGGGGGCATGGGTCTTTGGAAAAGATGTTGTCCTCTACCTGCTCAGGCAGGCAGGACTCCTAACCGAACTTGTAGGATCCCCAGCTTTCACTTGTGCTGTCCTGCCTCAGAGTCCATTGCTATTCCTCACATGTCAGGGTCTCAAGTAAGCCAAGGCAGGCCACGGGCAGTCACAGACGTTCACGGAACCATCAGGCTGTGTGCAGTGTGATTTCTGCAGCCCTGCTGCCTTGAGTTCCTGCAGCAATATAGGCAGGGAGGTCATCCCCACTCCCTTACGCAGTGCCAGTATGTTCATTTCCCTCTTCTCCTTCGTTTTTAAATGTAGAAAGAAAGAAGGTCAGAAATCTAAAGACCTCCCTGAGCTCCCATACCTTGTAATCTGAGCCTGGAACTCAGACATGCCTAGCTTTAAAGTGCATTCTTTGTGCCACCCACACTGCCCCCATGAGTCATTTGACATCACACAGGCCAGGACCCCAAGGTGGCAGTGTGGGATATGGGCCAGACAGAGGTCATAGGAGCCAAGGATGAGAGAACGCAGAAGCCAAACTCCCTCCCTTTCCCCTCCCACTGCCCTCATTCAGACGAGACGCTCCAGGGAAGCAGAAAAGGCCCCAGGAGGGTACACACTTGTGTACACACACACACACACACACACACACACTACCTCAATCACAGTCCCCCAAGCCCAGATCCACAGCCTCCAGGATGGCTGAGAGGAAAGTTATTTACAGCAAGGTCTGGCCTCTTGTATCACCATGTAATTCCAGGCAATTGCACTTCCAAATAGATCTTTTTGGAGAAAATCAACAGTGGCTTTGCTTTCAATCTAGCGGAAAATGAAGTCCTGTGAATGTGTTATGTAAGCCCATGGCAGGTGGACACTGCACTCAAGCCCAGAGTGCTGTGAAGAAGGTGAGGCTCTATTCCCCAAGTGGGGGCCCCGGCCCCTGCCGCACACTGGCCTGTGGGCCACGTACAAAGGTCCAGGGAGAGAAGCAACTGTGGAGGACGCCTGCAAAACCAGCAGGGGGCACTTTGGGGGTGACATGGGAGCAGAGTGCCCCTCAGGGGAGAATATAAGAGCAGTGTCCCTGCTGCCCAGCTTCTGTCCAGGCTAATAAACTGACATCGTGACAGCCCCTCCTGCCTCTTCCTCTTTCCTGATGCTCTCCCAAGCCCACTGCTATGGAAGTCAATCCAAGCCATAGCAACCTGGAAGAGGTTTCCAAGCCGTTCTCCTCCAAAGATTTCTAAACTCGGACTCGGGAGATGTTCTCTCCAGTCTCGTAACCCCTCCGCTCCGGGCCTTAGCTGCGCCGCCCTCAGGGAGAAGCGGAATGCTAGAGGGTGTTGGAGGCATCTGTGTTTTTCGTAGTTTCTGAAATGACCACTCTCTTTGGGTGAGCTTGTTTTTTCGTTTTGTTTTGTTGCTTTTTCATCCGCACAGTGGTGTATTAATACCCAGGCACCAAATTGCTAATACGTGTTAGGAGAGTCCAATTAAACATTGCATGTTAAAAAGAGGGAAGGGTTGATCACTGTAAAGAGCAATGAACGCGGTCGCTATCATTGTGATGAAGAAATGAGAAATGTCTGTGCCACCCACCTGGGACTTATTTTGTGAAAATACATAGATAACAAAGGCGATAGTGCTGCACAAAGCATCCAACGCTCCTTCCTGTAATTCGGCAAGAAAGCGGAGCAATGGATGGGATACAGGTGGATGGGGTAGGTCTCCTTTCACCTCCTTTGTGTCCAAAGCTGCTGACTGCTCACTCGCTCAGACTCCAGGTGGGGCTGCCCCATTGCGCAGGGTGTGAGTTGCAGAAGTGAAGGGGCAGCTGAGACACTTGTCTCATCCCATCTGGAACCTTTGCAGGATAGACATGACATGGGAGACACCCTCCAGCAGACAGGCGGAGGGCAGTTTTCTCTATCCGTGTGGCGAAGGAAGCAGGATGGAATTAGATGGGACGGAGGACAAGCAGTGGGGAAATATTGAACCACACGGAATTGCAGAAGAGAGCTGCCTTTCCCAAGACCCACCCTGTGTGGGGATCCCCAGGAGCCAAGCCGCCAGACCCTGGAATTAGTGACAGTGTGCCACCTTATGGCGAGCCTAGATACTGCACAATCTCCGGTGCCTGAAACCTAACCCTTCGCTTGTTCAGAGCTCATCATCTGCTGTCTTTCTGAGACCGCGTGCTGATCCTCTGGCATCTCTAAGACCAAAAGCAGATTAGGAGAAACTATGAAAACAATGAGCTGGGTCTTATCAGCTCCCACTTTCTCATTCAACTACTTCCCCCCAGCTTTTCACTTTGACCCCAATTTGGCCTCCAAATCTAATGCTCTCAATTCACGTGTCTCATAAGTCCCCGTGGCTGACTGGGACATCTTTCCCAGTAATCCTTGTACTTGAAAAATTATATAAGAGACTTGGCATTGCATAACATAATTCCACACCAAACACTCGCTGCCAATGAGCCAATTCTGACTCACATCAGCCCTATAGGACAGGGTAGACCTGCCCCTGTGCCTTCCCGAGACTGTAACTCTTTATGGAAGAACAAAACCTCATCTTTCTCCCATAGAGCAGCTTGTGGTTTCCAACTGCTAACCTTTCCGTTAACAGCTGAACGTGTAACCCCTATGCCACCAGGGTTCCTAGCATTCCACCTATGTCCTGTCCATCATGTAAGGGCATCTACTGTGTGGAAGACACTAGAAGACCTAATCCCATCACTTGAGATCTCGTGGTCCATGTAGGAAAGCAACAATGTACTGAAATGGTTACAGTACCAATGAAAGCCTGGTGATGCAAGCAGTTAACCACTGACCCGCTAATCACCCCCAGAGCTCATCAGGAGCAGGAGAGCTGGGGATCTTCTCCCATGGAAATTCTAGCCAAGAAGATCTGTGGACACTTTGACTCCTGTCGCAAGGCATCTCTCGGAGTTGTCATTCATTCCAACAACTCCAAGCCCAAGGAGATGGGACAGGTGATAGAGAAAACCCAGAGTTTCTCAAAGAGATTTGATGAGGGCAGGGAAGTACTTTGCTTTGGCATGGCCAGTGAAGGTGCCAGTGCTTTATCTGTGCTTTGAAGGATGAGTGAGCTTGTAATCAGAAGAGGTGGGCAAGAGAAGAGTCAAAAAGCCAAACTCACTGCCATCGCATCAATTCTGACTCATGGTGGCCCTAGGGGACAGGGTAGAAGTGCCCCTGTGGATTTCTGAGAATGGAGCTCTTTATGGGGATAGAAAGCCTCATCTTCCCCCATGGAGTGGCTGATGGTGTCCAACCACTAGCTTCTTGGTTAGCAGGCCAACTTGAAATCCACTATGCCACAGGGCTCGGGTAAAGAGAATAATATGCACAAACGTACCGAGCAGCGATAAAACAAGTCCTGCCGAAATTAAATATTCATACAATTTCCTAAACCTTATTCTTAATTCTAACTCTTCAATCATCTCACAAGGTTGCTGTCACTGCTGCGAAGCACCTTTCTCAGATGGGGAGCCCGAAGAGGCCATAGTTAGGGAAAGAGTAACCTAGAGCTATGGATTCTGTCTTCAAATCCTAAACCACAGAAATCTGGGTGGGCTCAGAAGAGAGGCTGTGGCCACACTGCGAAGGACACTGAATTTCATCCAAGAGTCAAGCTAATGGTGAGGTCTCAAGCCTGGTGACCATAGAGGGGTGTTCCCCTTTGAGGACTCTAGAGTTGACCAGATGTCATTCCAGGCTGACACTGACCCATCGCTGGTCATTTCCTCTCTTCAGGTAGCATACCCTGAGCCATAGAGCTATAAAGGAACTTTCAGAGAGCACATAGAAAAGCCATTTCATTTTTCCCTGCAATGCAGCTATCAGTTTGGGTTCCTGCTCACTGCATTATGTGTGATTAGGCCTCAGGGTGCCTCCATGAATTAAAATGATACAGTCAAAATGTATGATTAAAAGACTGAGAGGCAATAATAACGGCATAATCATACCGCATGTTCATATACCACTTTAACATCTGTTGTCTCATTTATTCACATAGAAATCAGCAGCACTCGGAGACAGGAATGACAGAATGTAGCAATTCAATTTCACTGGAGGGAATATTGGAACAGAGAATGTAGGTGGTTTGCTTGGGGCCACACAGCAAGTGATGGGAGCTGTAACCAGCTCTCCGAACTCTACCATCAGTCCTCTTTCCACAGAAGCCCAACCTCTGAGTTCAGTCAGGCTATGGCATGAGAGAGACGCTATGGAAGTATCTGCGTTCACCACCACCAAGGAAGCCCTGCGTTCAGCACCATGGACAGAGGCGGAACCAACACCATTCTCTAATCGCTTTCCATGTTAATTTCCAAAGTACTTTGTGGGCTGAATTCTAGAATGCTGAATTAGGCCACGCACCCTGGGATCTCTGCTGCAGGCGCTCAGGAGTGGTGGCATTAATGGTCACTTTGAAACACGCTGAAGATTGGAACAGATTCATTAGACTGGCACAGGTGATTGGAACACAGACGTCCCCCAAAGCCGCTTCTCTTCCAACAGGTAAAGTCTCAAGGGAATGAATAATCAGTAAACTGCGTTCTAGTCCTGGTGTTTCAATGGACTCGACGGTTGAAAATGGCAGCTCAGGCACTCAGTGGTGGAAAGGCGAGCCCGATTGCTTCAGGAATGATTGACCATCTCAGAGAGCCTACAGAGCAGATCTACTCTGCCTTGTAGGGTGACGAGTTGCAATCAACCCAATGGCAGTGAGTTCGGATGTGGGAAGATGTATCCTGAGGGTCTCTGGCCCACAAATGCGATGTTGCTTGGAAATTGTCATGGGTAGATGACCATCCAGTTGGTTCACACTCAGAGCAAGCCAATGCACAGCAGAAGGAATCAGTGGGCTCAGTTTAATTAGCCAACTTCCCCCTTTCACGTTTCGGGGATAATGTGAGAACCCCCAAGTAATCAAATGCCCAAACACGGGCAACATCCTGTAATGTAACAGAGTGGCGATGGCTTGTGCCAGGCCCGGAGCTAGACACCCGAATGGTATGCCATCCTTTGATCCTATTAGAAAAAAGTGTGAGCTATACCAAAGATTGGGAGACTGAGAAAAAATATTTGGGGAAGTAATGATGTTATACTGAAAAACTATGCTGACTCTTGAGTCAGTCAATATCATTCATAGTGCCAGCTCTACCTCTTGCTAGCTGTGTGGCGTTAGAAACTTCCTTATGCACCGGAGCCCCAGGCTCTGCATGTGCAAACTCAGAGACTTACCCTTTCATGTTAGGGGTACTGAAAAGACTGTAATCAATTAAAGCCCAGAAAACAAGGTGAAGCACCCAGTGGGTCTTCCACGAACACTATTTTATAAGCTCCTCCCCACTCTCCGCACCCTGTTTTGTATGCAGAACTTTAGTCTTTCTTCCGCCTCCTCCCTCTCCCACAACTCACTGACCGACTATCAAGAAAAAATAAACCCTATTTGGGGAGAGTGCAGAGAGGGTAGGTCAGATATGGATTGATCACCAAGAGAAGGAGGTTTTACATTTAAAATGGGAATTCCTTCCATAGGAGTCCCAGGAAGGGACCGAAGGAGAACAGATGTAGACATGATGAGCAGGTGACAGGCATGGGTAAACCGGATGCATACACTTGCCAAACGTGTTGTGGCTTGCCACCCGCTAGCAGTGTGGATGGGGCTATGAGCTAATAGAAAACAGTCACTCCTGACCTAGTGTCATTTGCAGGGCAATATTGTCACCCAAACAGGAAAGGGGCTAGTGGTGAACAAGCTTTTGGCATGTGAGCTACAAGCAGAATGTACGATGCTCCACTAGTTTCTGCAAACACCAACCCACGTTCACCTTCTTTGTTATCCTACACTTCAGGATCTACAGACCCATCAAGGAAAAGAAACACACACACACACACACACACACACCATGTCTCAATAACATCTCGAGTGAAACTAGAATCCAAAGTGCTTGCTTCATGAATTCATTCTTTCAACCATTACGCATGGGTCCCCAGGAGAAATAGTTGGTGTGCTGCTAGGTACATGTGCCCAGCACAGAAGAGGGCAGAGGGAATGCTGGGGACATAATGCCAAGCACACTCTCACTCCCATCCAAAAACACTCCCCGAGATTCGCTTTATAGGTAGAGACTGGCCCCCAAACCCTTCCTGCACTCTGCTGAAATTCTGTTGATTCCATGTGGTCCAGCTCTCGGCCTCCCTCACTGCTCAGCCTCTTAGCTGAACTAATGCTCAAAGGTCCACAGTTTGTCTCAGAAAGGACCCTAAGAGTCATCTCGTTTGACCTTTATACTTTACACGTTGAGCTCCAGGGAGATCGCCACTCCCGGGTTACAGAACTAGATGTACGAAGATCTCTGACACCAGTCTTCCAACTGCCACACCTGGAAGTGTGTTCTGCTACAGGAGGTCGCCTGTCTCCCGTGTGGGTCTGCAGCCTCCTTGACGTGTTTACCATCCTGCCCCCTTTGTAGCCCCGCTTCCTCCAAGACCTTCCACTCCTCTGCAAAGTGCACCAGATGCGAGGCCACCAGATGCCTGAGTTAACTGGCTGACAAGACACTGTTTTAGGGTTTATTTAAAGCAAAACTGATATAATGTCCTCACTCAGTACTCCAACGATACTCCCTGGAATGAATCAGCCATGTTATATTAATTGGGTAGTTTTACTAACTTTTCAAAATGATAATGGAGATCGGGTCCACAAACACAGAACCCAGAAGAAAGCCCTGCTCTTTCCCCTTCCCTTGGAAATGAATGACTGGGAGCAGATGAGTTGTGCTCCTTTGGCATCTGGAGATGACAGTGATGCTCTTCTTGATGAATTCTACTCATGAGTTTGGCATGTGTTGCATCTCTTCCCACACACCCCTGGAAGCAGTGCGGTGGTGTAGACAGTAAAGATTCAAGAGTCATGTGGCTTAATAGGAATGCAGTTCCCCTGCCGTGTAACCCACAGCAATTGAAATTCTCTAAGTCTGCATTTCTTTACCTGTAAAATGGAGATAATAATTACCAACCACATTGAGGATTGGTGAGAATGAAATAAAATATGTGAGTAAAAGACCAGGTATCTGCTAAATCAAACCAACCCATCCATCCATTAATCAAGTCATTGGCTGCTGAGTCCATGCTGACTCATCATGATCTTATGGGGCAAAGTGGACTTACTTCAGAGGGTTTCTGAGGCTTTGGGGTTTCTGGGTCTTTTTAAAAATGGCCATGTATTTCTCCCACATATAGCAGAGTGTGTGTTTGAACTGCTGAACCTCTGGTGAGTAGGCACATCCACTTTTCTCTCAAGGCTCATGGACTTCTATTCTAAAAGGCCATTATCATCAAGTTAATTCCAACTGCTAGTGACCCCTCAAGACAGACTAGAACTGCCCCCCAAGGCTACAATCTTTAGAGAAACAGACTGTCACATATTTTCCTACAGAGTAGCGTTGAGTGAGTTTGACCCACTGATCTTTTGGTTCAGAGACCAGAGCTTAACAACTGCACCACTAAGCTCCTTGGGCTAATATTAGAGGCCCCCAAAGATTGATTTGCCTCCCTTTCCATTAAAAGAAGGGGGAAATGAGCACCCCTCTTTCCATTTTGGCTTTGATTCTACTTTGATCTAAAATCTGAATATTGTATTTCCTCTGTTCTGGTTCTAATGTTCCCTTTCAAAGTAACAATGCCTTATTATGTCACAGGGGATAATATGACATTGCTACCCAGTGTTACCTGGATCCAAATGTGACGTACAACTGAAGCATGATCTTATGAGGAGAATGAATCATGTATAGGGGTAAGAAGAAAAAAATAAGCAATGGCCAAATGCCTTCAATGTACTATGTATTATTATCCCATTTTATAGTCGTGGCTTGGCAAGTGTAAATAACTCAAGCCCATAGAGATATTAAGGCCCAGATAGATAGCAAAGCCCCTGAAAATATTAAAGGGCAGAGTGAGATGTAAGCCTATGACTCTCAGATTCCAAAGCCCACTTTCTACCCATTCATGCAGCACAGCCATGCTCCTGGTATGCAGTCCTTCACATGGAAAGAACCTCCCATGGAAACATGTCAGGACAATGTGTGCAGGAACAATCCATGAGGAAGATGCTGGCTACTCAAAACCTCTCCTTGTCCAGGTCCTTCCTGACTTACTGGTCTTCCTATCATTGAGCTTATAGATAACCACGTGACTGATCCATGCCTAGGACCATACCAGAGGGGGATTTTAGCTGGCAATCTATGGGATGTCATAAATTTTATATATATATATATATTTACACACAGAGGCACCTCCATATCCTACTAAAACAACAAAGAATTATACACAGAGAGGTCATTCTTAAAATCATCAGGCCCTCTTCTCTAAGACAGCCAAAATCTTCTGAGTCTGCATACTCCTTGGGTAAGAGAAGCGAAATCGCGTATCCTTCGCTTCGGGATTTTCCTGAAATCGCATCAGGGACAAAAAAAGGGAAATTGACCTACCAGGTCTTCAAGTGGATGCATCTCAAGTGCATCACTAAACATCCATCGATTTGGAAGCAGAAGACATGGGTTTCTAAAGGCTTGGTTCAACTGCATCCTAAGGATGACACACAGGTTCCCCAGCACCTCTCATGCCCATGTCCTCATATGGAAAGTAAGAAGCCCAACACCCATCTCACAGGGTTATGCTGGTGACGAAGCCAAAGGAGGTGAAGTCCTCAGTGAACTCTAGACCCTGTGACCATGGCAGTTGCTCGTCTTGGTAGGTCAATGACCACTCTGTACCCTCCATTGACTCCCAGTGGTTGAAGGCCTTGTTCGGGAGCACACAGCCTCTGAGCAGGGGCAACAGAACTGGAGTTGTAAGAAGCAGACGCAGGTGTCCAGGCGGTAGTACACCGTCTGGAAGAGTCCATAATCCTTACAGCCTCATTTGTCTGCTTTTTCTGCCTCTCCCTCTGCCAAATGTCTTAGTTTCCTCAGGCCTCTATAAAGGGGTCCCGAGGAGCCGTGAAGGGTGATGGGGGGTAGCAGAAAAGGACAGGAAATTCTGGGGGAGGGACTAAAAAGACCAGAGCAGCTGAGGTGGGCGGGGAGTCTAAAGAGGAAGACCATGGGAAGGAGAAAGGAGGAGAGGTGAAGGAAGAGGAGTCCGGGAAGGGGATTAAAGGTAAGAGAAATTCCTTGTGCACACGCCCAGAAAGAAGCAGGGATGAGGGGCAATTTCACCCCACTGCCTCTGATGAGCTCCACCACCCCCTCCTGTCCATGCAGCTTAGCGCCAGGCCAAAGCCCCCCTAGAATGGACACCCCACCTAGCAAATGTGCAGCCTCAAAGGTGGGAACCGACACACTGAAGACAGACAGACCGACTGCCCACGCAAGTGCCGCTGCTGCGAACACCCCCAACCCCAGCCCTCTCCAGGCGCTTAAGGATACAGAGAGTTGGATCCAATTAATTGAAATATAAGCTGCAGGCCATAGGATTTATCGGGAACCCTGGGAACGTGGCAGGAGGATGCTCACATCATGCAAATAAACTAGAAGGGGGCCCTTGAAGACAATCATTCCAATTGAACAGCCCGGCTAAGAGAGCAATCACCCACCTCCCAGCTGTCCTCCCAGCGCCCCGGGCACCTGGACAGGCCTGATGTGCCCCGTGAAGCAGCCTTAGCCCCACGAGCCTGCGAGGCACAGGGCAGCTTTCACCTCTTTAACCCTGGAAGAAGGAACACAGCTTCAGGCTGATTCCGGCCTTCCCCGGGGAGGATCCCCGGGCCTTATCTCTGGAGCAGCACGACCTCTAGGAACCTCTGTGCAGGAGAGATAAACCCCGGAGCCCAGGAGGAAGCCTGTCTATCTCCCAACAAAGCATCTTTGCCAATTACTTTTTTGTGTGCGCCTGTGTGCTCCTCAGGGAAGGGAGCGTTTTGAGAAAGTAGTAACCGCAGTAACAGTAATCGCCTCCCTCGTCGGCCGATGCTGTGCAGGCCAATTCTCGGGGAAGGAGTGGACGGGACTGCTGGCTGCATTGTGCCGGCCTTGTGCCTGGCTCCCGGCCGAGGCCCACTGGCTTCCCCGGGGGTGCCTGAGCCTGGGTCTGCTGGAGGAGATATGGCCGCCACCTCTCTTCCTACAGAATAAACAAGTGATTAACTGTCTCATTAGCGACTGTGCGGGAAGACACACAACTCGCATCCCGACGGGGGGCGCAGCCGGGAGATTTATATTATTTAACACTAAAAGCAAAACACACGTGGCCTTCCACCCCGCTGACTGCCCGCGTGCGGCTGTGTGGTAGAGTGGGTAGGCATAGTCCAGGGAGGCCTCCTCGCTTGGCCACAGGGGAGAACAGGGGAGTGGGGGCTGGATGACCCTCTTGGCGTTGGGGGGTTGGGGGACTGCCGAGGGCTGGGGTACCTTGAGGATGAGAGGAGGCCCCTGGGTGCTTGGAACAGTTTGCTCTCAACTGTGCCTTAAAGGTTGGCCCTTCGAATCCACTCAGCAACTCTGCAAAAGCAAGGGCTCACGGTCTATTGGGGTGACAATTATAGTCCAGAACCCCAGGAGTAGTTCTGTTTTGTAACCTGAGGTCACCGTGAGTTGGCACCAACTCCACAGCATCAGGGTTGGGTTTGGGTTCAGGATTGGACCTGGGGGATGGTGGGGGCAGGGGCGGCTGGGAAATCCCAGTGTGAAAGGAAAGGGGAAACAAACCACATGTCATAAGTCAATTCTAGCCGCTGGTTGCCCTACAGGGCAGCGGAGAATGGCCCTGCTGGGTTTCCTGGGCTGTAAATACCTCCGGAAGCAGAAAGCCTCATCTTTCTCCCTCAGAGCAGCTGGTGAGTTCGAACTGCTACCAGGGTGATCTGCAGCCCAAAGCATCAGCTGTGGGGCCAGCAGGAAAGGAAGACCCGGAGAAGGACGGGTCCACTCAGACATGCACCAGGGTTGACTTGAAACTGGGGGTGGGCAGGGGGGAGGAGGAGTCTCCACTCCCTGGGAAGGAAAGAGAATTAGAAATCAAGTTTCCTGGGGGAGGGGGGAAATGAGCTGATACCAAGGGCTCGAGCCAGAAAGCAAATGTTTTGAGAATGATGGTGGCAACCAAATGTACAAATGTGCTTAACACAATGGATGGATGGCTAGATCGTGATAAGAGCTATATGAGCCCCCAATAAAATGATTTTTTTTTAAAGAAAGAAACCAACCAAGCTTCCTAGATCTGAGGATATTAGGCAACAGACCTGGGGCAAGTTCTGCCTGATTGCCTCACCTCTAAAACGTGGAGGAGGAGTGGGCCGCATCGTGGTCATGTTCGAGACCAGGTCAGCAGTTCGAGACCACCAGATTCTCCACGGGAGAAAGACAAGATTTTCTACTTCTATAACGAATGTTCCAGGTGTGGAAGCCCACAGGAGCAGTTCTGCCCTGTGTTCTGGGGCCGCGATGCATCACATTCGCTTCAGTGGCAGTATGTGTTTTGAACACGGGGACACGGCGCTCTGGTTGGGTGATAGGTTACATATCGGGCTGTTTCCCTCAAGGTCAGCAGTTGGAATCCACCAGCGACTCCACCCAAAGAGATGAGTCTTTAAGGAACCACAACATCAGATGCCTAAGGGGCAATTTTGCTCTGTCCCACGGGGTTGCCACGAGTCAGAACTGACTCAATGGCACTGAGTTAGGGTTTGAAACTGGAGAGGAAGGTTCACCAGATGGGTTATGAGAATACTGGGATCCACTGTGGTTCCGCTTTTAAAATCACACTGCACAGTGGTTCAAAGAATAGGCTCGTCCAACCTCAGTCTTTCTCCAGTCAGACCTCAGCTCACTCGCGAGCCGTGGGAATCCCAGCACTTGACTTCGGGGCGGGTCAGTTTCATCAGCTGTAAAACGGGCACACCCATAATACTCACCTCCTAAAATTAAAGGAGGGAATTCCCGACAGCACCAGAGCAACGCCGGGCGTAGAGGGCACGCGATGTGTGTCCCTTGTCACGTCAACCCTTGCTCCTCATCAATGCACCCGCCATGTACTTCGAGGAATGCAAGTTCGGTAAAAGTGGCAAAACCGGAGGCTGACCACATTGGAGCAACCAATGAAGAATGGCCACCGCATTACGTACCTTCCACATCACAAAACCACACACCTGCCCCATGCACCATTTGAGACCTGCCAACCCCTGAGAACCATGGTCCAGACAAGCGGACACCTATCCTCCGCCGTCCTCACCAGCACGCCTCTCGCCTCATGCTGCACGGCTCGTGACAGCAACACCATCGGCGCACAAAGGAGTTGGTGTAGATTTTTTTTTACTATTGTCACAAATGCGAACGACCAGACCATGAAATAATACAGGAGGAGAGGGTGTCATTGTTAATAAGCTTGACATTGAAATCAGGCTCCCTGTGTGCGGAATGCTACCTCTCCCACGGGTCCTCGTGACATCAGCGTGCCCCTCTACCTCGCGGTGCCTTGCATTTTGCATGTCAAGTATAGGGCAATGACAGTATTTTAGACATGCCAACGGTGCTGCTCACACTCGATGCTTGAACTCTTGCATTCATCGGAACAACTGCATGAAGTGGGCATGCTTTTATTCGCTCTATTTTCAGAACGAGGAAACTGAGGCACAGAGAGAATCGGTATTTTGCCTAAGCTTGAAGAGCCGCTGAGAGGCAGAGTTGGGTTTTGAACGCCAGCAGTTTGGACTCAGAGTCTACACGCTCAGTCACCACCCACAAGGTTATCAAAGAGATTATGTGAAATAACCCAGCATTCCATACCTGGCTCAGCACATAATATATATATAAAATTTAAGCTCCACTGATATTGATCACATCATTTCAGAATCATGGTGACTCTGTGGATTCTGAAACTATGAATTCTTATCAAGACAGACTTTCTCTTCTTTCTCTGGCGGAGCAGCTGGAGGGTTTGAAGTGCTGACCTTGCAGTTAGCAGCCCAATGCCTGAGCCACAGTGCACCAGGACGCCTCTGTACCTGGGAGGAGCTCCATGACATGGTAGGCATTTTTCTTGGGGTGGTATGTATTATTAGAGTCCCTGGGTCATTCAAACGGCTAATGCACCTGCTGTTGACTGGCAGGTGCGTGGCTCAGGTTCACCCAGAAGAGCCTCAGAAGAAAGGTCTGGCAATCTACTGAAAATTAACCCTGGACAAATGTTTGGCGCACAGTCCTGCTCTTAAACACATTGGGACACCATGAGCTGCAATCAACTTGATGCCAACTGGTTTGTTTTGATTTGGTTTTGGGCCTGTTTCATCATCTTATTATTATTAGAGAATCAACTGTGTATGCACTGGTTTGAAAGGCAGTAGTTAAGCAGACTCTAGCTGCCCAGTCCAATAGCCACTAGCCACTTGTGCCTGTTTAGATTTACATGTAATTGTGAAAATGAGGTAATATTTTAAATGCATCACCTTGCTTGTGCTAGCTATATTCCAATGGCCACATAGTCACAAGTGGTTCCTGGCTACCGTATTGGAAATGCAAATATGGAGCATTTCCGTCGTTGAACCAAGTTCTGTTGGCCAGCTCTGCTCCAGAGGGAGACTGCTGGAATGAAACAGGAATTCAGCTAGTAGAGGGGCGTTCCACAGAATAGCTAGCACCCTGTGCTTTGGTTTCCTCAAGCACAGAACAAAAATAATAATGCGTGCCCCATTTTGTGGCTGTGAGGAGTGTCCGAGTGAGTATATTTAGTGTACTTAGAAATAGCCCTGGGCACAGCAGGTTACATACAAGAGCTTGGGTGACCATCAGAGTGGTAGCGTCATCATTTTTGGTATCATTTATACCAAGTCACTTGGCACACAGCTTAATTTGCAAATCTTGGCATCTCGCCTACACCAGAGATGCCTTTCTCTCCCTCCTTCTACTCTCCCACCTACCTTTCAAATGTCTATGTTAACTCCCCCACAAGGTGACGTGGGAGACTGAACATCAGTACTTACTAATTCTATCCTCTTGCCCAGGGCCCTGAAGTCCCTCTGAGCCTGAGTTTTCCCACCTGCATACTGGAAACGAAGATCTCACCTGATGGCAGGATCAGCCAAGGCAGGGCCCGCCACCTGAGAGATCTTCACTCCATGGCTCGTACGATGAGTAAGGCTCAACAAACCTGTGCTCCTAAGACAGTGTTCTCAACCTGTGGGTCGCGACCGCATTTGCGGGGGTCACCCAATTCATCACAGTAGCAAAATGACAGTTATGAAGTAGCAACAAAATTAATGTTATGGTTGGGTGTCACCACAACATGAGGAACTATTTTAAAGGGTTGCGGCATTAGGGAGATTGAGAACCACTTTTCTAAGAGAATCATGTAAAAGTTTCAAAGAATCAAGAACGTGGAGAAGAAATTGATGCGCATTCCTGCGATCTGCAGGATGAGGTTTGTAGAGCCAGAAGTAAGCAGGCACGGTGCCCAAAGTCACTGTCCCTCCGCCAGATTATACACACGCCACTTGCGAAGGCCATTTAATAACATGCGGAGTTCTAGAAGATCCCCTGCAGGGAACTACACGTTTTCAGAAAAGAAGGCATGCTGACCTGCAGAAACAGCTTTGAGGAATTAGATAATTTCCAGACCACAGGAAAGTAAGGCCAAGGCCACACTGCCTACTTGTCAAGACTACTGCTGTTCGGCCCTCTTGCTCCCCACCCCCACCTGTCACCACCCGCCTCCTCTTCGCCACAGCAACTTCTTGAGTGGCGCTGTTTCCCTGCTTTCTTTTTCTCTTCACTTCTGTTCACTCATCAGGAACTCAGATGGCACAGTGGGTTAAGCACTGGGCGGCTAACCCCCAGGTTTGAACCTGCCACAGCAAAGGCACTTGGGTGGTGTGGTAAGCCATCAGCTCCCTAACTAATTTGGCCCACCACCCCTTTTTCAGGAAAAAAAAATTACTCAGTGTTCCTTGGCCATTAAAAACATTTGTACTATAGCCTGTAATCCAGGTTAAAGTATTGGTATCTGCTTCTGCAGCTCCTCTGGATCATTTCACCACCACCACCACCCGCCTGCCCCCTGCCAACCCCATCCCACCCATGAGGCAGTGTTGCCCACGTTGGGAAACAATGCACAGTAGGCTAACCATTTGGGCTGCTAACTGCAAGGTTGGCAGTTCAAACTCACCAGCCACTCCTCGGGAGAAAGACGAAGTTCTCTGCCACCGTCAAGATTTACAGCCTCGGAAACCCCAAGGAAGGGTTCTACTCTGTCCTATAGGGTCACTATGAGTCAGAATCAACTTCACTGGGTTTGGGTTTGGGTTCCGCATCAGCCACTGCATCATGACTCTCGCCCTGCCGTTCCACTGTAGATGTTCTCCACAAGTCGCCCATGGCCTCCTTTTCGCCGCCCACGGGTGTCCTCATCCCAACCACGGAGCAGTGTGTCCGGCTATGGGACTACTACTATGGCAGAAGGTGAAGGATGGTCTAGAGGGGCCTGGACCCTTGCACTGAGTCTGGGTGGTCCCTGTACACACGATGACGTCTCACACTTGTGATGCTGGTAGTTTTATGGCAAAGAGGGAATTATTCGAGGTAGCCTAAGCTAATCAGCTGGCGGAAGAAAGGGGTGTCAGAGTGCCCGAGCATGATTCCATGAGTCATTCTTTGCCTTGAAAACAGAGGAGGCCATGTGGCAAGGGATGGGGTGGCCTCGGGGAGCTGAGATCCACTGCAACTGACAGCAAACCATGGGGATTTCAGTCCAGCAACTACCTGGAACTCAGTCCTGCCTATCGCCTGCAGGCGTTTGGAAGTGGATCCTTCCCTGGGTCTGTAGACAAGAGCTCATGTGTCCAATGCGCCTTGATTTAGTTCTGAGAGAACCTAAGTAGAGACCCAGCCCAGGCCACCTACTAGGTTTGTGGCCTACAGAATAATGACCAAATAAACGAGGGTGCTTTTAAGCCGTAACTCCATGGTAATTTCCTATGTGACACAAAAGCCCAACTCAGACTTGGAATCCTGGAGCCCGTGTCTGAGGGCTTTTCTTCCCTGATGCTTTGAGCCCTGCGATCTGAGTCACGAACTGCATCTCTGACTATGGCTTCTCCACATCTCAGTGCCTCTCTTTCCCCACTACTCAGATAGTGCTGGTACCTAACAATTATCTTGGATCCATAATAGTGCTTGTCCAAGCCAGCATATGATCAGGGACTTGCAGTTAGGGGTCATAGGAGATGGGGATGTTCATGGGACTGCCAGGGCAGGTGGATCAGGAGAAAAAAACAGCTTAAAACCAGAACATGCATTGTCACTTAGCCTGAGGCAGAAGAGTTTTCTTTCCCAGGCTACCAAAGCTCCTTGCCTCCCTTGGCTTACCCACCCACCTGGAAGGAACTCTTTCTTTCCCTGACCACGCTCCCCCCTAACCCCCACTCAGGCACATGCTGGACATCATCAACTCCCTCCTGCTGAGGCTTTTTGGCTGTTCGGTTCACAAGGTCGCGTGAGTGTGTGCCAGCCAATGCTGAACAGCTGGACATCACTCAGCACCAACAACTTGGCAGCCAGCAAGAGGACAGCGAGTCTCAAAGCCCTCCAGATACGCGCAGACAGCCCTGTGGGCGCACGTTGGAGGGGAGAGAAGCCGGAGACATGTCAACAACTCTTAAGTGCAGCTTGGGAAGATGGGTCTGGCAAACTGTCCACACACCAAGGAGCATCCTTGGCAGGTGAACTGCTAGAATTCCCATCTAGAACTTCCACAGGGCAAGTCAACGTGACCAGTGTTCTGAACACTCGCGTGCTCAGCGCTGGAAGACAACTTGCAGAAACAATTCCTTTTCTTTCCCTTTGACTTCTTGCCTGAGTTCCAGTCCCTCCTTTTGCCCTGGAAGGACTCCCAGGGAATCTCAACTCAATGCCCCCAAAGCAAGGGTCTCACCTCTTCTCCAACCACGTTGGCAAGGCCGCTCTCTCTCCCTACCCAGGTTACAAACCTGACAACCGAGAGGATTGAGGCTTGCGTTTCAATCCCTGCCCCTTATTGGAAAACTAACGTGAGTCTTCGTGTATTCATCTGCAAAGTGGGTATTATCATAACAGCACCTGCCTCTGAGGGCTGTGGATGGGTCATAAGAATATCCATGTAAAAGACAATGGCTTAGTAGCTGCCCATAGAAAGCCTGCAGTCCAAGGGAAGGTCATATCATGCCATCAGTCTGATGTCCTCACCTGTCAAGTGGAAGAAGTGGACCTTGCAGTCACATAAAGTCATTTCAATGCATAACTACTGTCCATGGCGTCTACACGTTTTACAGATGCTTGGCCCTGCCAATGAAGACCACCCACCTATTGCATGTATACCCCTAGCTTGCCCCCTTCATGTTATGTATATGCCTCTAATACAACCCCTTCCTGTTACATACGTGCTTCCCATGGCTTGCATATCATATAGATTACATATGCTCATGAGAGAATGCATTTTAAAAAAACCAAACGCACACAAGACAGCTTATACGGTCTGTCTACATAACTCAAACTCATTTCTGATTGTGGACCCCAGCAAGATTCCAAGGCTCCTCAATAATGTCATGTCATCAGTGTAACATTGCCCCATCTCCCTCCAGAATCAATCTGCAAATTCACCGCCATCAAGTCAATGCCACTCATCGTGAGCCTGCAGGACAGTGTAGAACTGCCCCTGTGAACTTCCCAGACTGCAGCTCTGAGGACAAAGAACAGCTGGTGGTTTTGAACTTTGGACCTTGTGGTTAGCAGGCCAATGAGTAACCACTATACCAACAGGGTTCCTCCTCCCTGAATATCTATAGTAGCACCTTGAGGGGAAAATCCCATTTAGTTTTGTATGAGGGGTTGGGTCTTCATCTTCTCTACTAATTAGATTTTAGTTCCTTGAGGTCAAGTCCTGGGTCAAGTCCACTTTACTTTCCCCTTACCCCCTGTGCTGGAGTTGATTCGACCCAGAGCAACCCTGTGGGATGGAGTAGAACTGCGCCCATTGGGGATTCCATGGCTGTAACTCACTACTGGAAACAGACTGTCACACTGTTCACCAGTGGACTGACTGGTAGGTCCGAACTGCCAACCTTTAGGTCAGCGGCTGAGTGTTTTAGCCACTGTACCATGAAGGATTCTCATCATTTCCCCTTAGTGCCTAGGCAGAGCTATAAACATTAACTGAATGAATGACCTACTGCAGGCACCTCTGGCTAATAAAGAGGAAACACTACCCGGAGGAAATGCGGCATGCTGCCTGGTGGGCTGTTTCAGGAGATGCCATGCTTGCTAAACACATCAGATCTGGACACCGTATACATGTCCACTACCCTTTTTAAAGGAGCAATTCCTTTAGTAAACATTTCACTGAGAATCTCAAAAAAAAACCACCCTTTTAAAACAAGAAGAGAAGAGAGACAGGCTGGTGAAGCAGATGCTAATGGCCAGGACCTGCTATTCCCAGAACTCCACTGGGTAAATACAAACTCTAAGTTTTCAGGAGAGGGAAAAATCAAACAAAAACTGAAATCAACTCCCTAAAGCTGTCATTCATCTTTACAAGGTCACTATCCAGCGAGCACACCTTCAGCTGTCTGGTCAAGGTGGGTGAGATAGGATTTATTTATGTGTTGTTCCAAATGGGCTCGTAGGGAACGGTTTCTGCCATCGCACGGCCACTTCCCCAAGCAAGAACTATCCGAAGCGGAGGAGCGCAAGCTGTTCCGCTGGTGGAGGTGCATGGACCGAGCCAGAGGATGATGCGCCATGCGGACCCAAGATGACTCCTGGAGGACTACAAACCTGAAGCACGAGGGAAGTTTTACACGAGCACTGGGGTGGGATGCATAAGGCTTTGGGGGCTTGCCCCTAGATGTCTGATTTTATGAAAGGCATTTAACCTATTTCTGAGTTTTATTTTTTTCCATCTATAAAATGAGAGCTTTAAGTGAGATAGGTGAGTTTCGATCCTGGACACCCATTACAGCACTTGGCCAGGACATTGGTGCAAGGCGATGCATCCACGGACACCAATACCTGTGGTTTATCCCCAGATTTGGACTCTGTTCTTCTAGGAGGAGACCTGGGTGTTAATAGTTTTAAAGGTGAGAACCACTGGACCAGGACAATCACAACCCTTTGAGTACTAACCCTCAGTGATTATAGAGATGATTCTGTAGGCATCTTTCTCAAAACCAGCAAACTGCCCCTTGCAACATGCAGCTATCAATGGAAGACAAGAATTGGGCGGGAGCCTATGTAGTCGACGTGAGTAGAAATACTGACAACCTGTTTTCACCTTATCATGGTCTACACACCTGTGTTCTCTGGGAGAAGACATCTCCAGAGCTTTGTGCGAATGCCTCTGTCCCTGATCAGTCCGACTTCACACAAACTCTATATAGGACTTACCATATATACTCAAGTAGAAACTGAGGTTTTTTTCCAGCACATTTTTATGCCGTTTTTGTGGTAAAGTTAGGTGCCTCGCCTGATAGTCTGGTCAGCTTATACTTCAGTATATAAGCTCTAGTAACTGAGAAAGTAGAGCAGGCATTGCGACCGATAAATGAATGGTTCTCTGATTCAAAGGCAGGCATTAATCATAGTAGGTCTATTTCCCTATCTCGTGTCCTTTTTAAGCCCATATTCCAAAGGTGCATTATCAAGGTGACTTTCTTGTGGTGCCCAATCATCACACTGATTACGGTTTGGTAGTCGGATGGGAATGTGTATTCCTGTTACAAAGGAAAACACTGAGTCGTTAATGAAGTGCCTAGCACATAGTAGGTACATGATACTACTTATTAGGGTGGGACTGGCTTGGTCTTGAGTTCCAGATTAGGATTAGGGCTATGATTCAGGGGGAGGATTAAGGATAGGGTCGGAAATAATATTTGAAATGTGGTTGAGGCTTACGGTTAGAGATAGTGTTGTGGATGGATTTGGAGTTAGGGTTAGGGACATGGCTGGGGAGTGAGTCGGGTAAAGGATTGGGATTCTAGTTTGAGATAGGATTAGATATAGGATTGGGATGAAAGTTTGAAATAGGATTGGTGAAAGGATGGGGACCAGAGTTGAGGCTATAGTTTGAGATAAGTTTGGAGACCAAGTTGAAGTTGGTCATGCTTTGAGGTTGACTTAAGGGGAGGGAAGTAGCTGAGAATTGGGGGAGAACATCTAAACTTACTATTGTGCGTGGGACTTTGATTAAGAAGAGAGAAACTTTTTTGAATAACTACCCTGTGCTAAATATTATTCTAGACTTCTTTACCAGTGTGACAATAGAAATCAATTTTCTAAAGCACAACTACATGCCAAGAGCTACATTAGTTGTTACAACTTATTTCTCTCAACAACCATGCAATGTAGGTATTATCTCATATGTCCTGGATCCAGAGGCAGCTATGGGAATAGAAGGGAGTGGTGCATGGTTTAAAATCAGGAAAGGTGGGTAACAGGGTCCTATCCTCGCACTGTACTTATTCAATCTGTATGCAGATAATTAGAGAAGCTGCATTATATGAAGAAGAATGTGGCTTCAAGATTGGAGGAAGGCTTATTGATATGCAGAGGACCAAACCTTGCTTACTGAAAGTGAGCAGGAGGACTTGAAGCTCTTGCTGATGATCAAGGATTTCAGCCTTCAGGATGGATTACAACTCAGTGTAAAGAAGACTACAATCCTCACAACTGGACCAAGAGGTAACATCATGATAAACGGAGACAAGGTTGAAGTCATCCAGGATTTTGCCTTGCTTGGATCCACATTCAATGCTCATGGAAGCAGCAGTCAAGAGACCAAAAGATGAATGGCATTGGGTAAATCTGAGGCACAAGATCGCTTTGGAGTATTGAAAAGCAAGGATGTTACTATGGGGACTAAGGTACACCTGATCCAAGCCATGACATTTTCCATTACCTCATATGCCTGTGAATGTGGTCCATTGACAAAAGAAGACTGAAGAGGAATCCATGCATTTGAATGGTGGTGCTGGGGAAGAATGTTGAAAGTACTGTGGACTGCTAAAAGGACAAACTGATCTGTCTTGGAAGAAGTACGGTCAAGGTGCTCCTTAGAGGCGTGGATGGTGAGACTTTCTTACATACTTTGGACATGTAGTCAGGAGAGACAAGTCCTTGGAGACGGGCATCATGTTGGGTAAAGCAGAGGGGCAGCAAAGCAGAAGAAGGCTATCAAGGAGAGAGATTGGCATCACGGCCGCACAATGGCCTCCAGCACAGGAACAATTGTGACGATGGTGCAGGACTGGGTGGTGTTTCGTTCTGTTGTGCATAAGGTTGCTATGGGTCGGAACCAACTGGATAGTACCTGACAACCACCACCACCACATCTCATATGTCTAATAGAATAAAAAGCTGAGACCATAAAGAGATAGGAAGTGGGTCTAAGACTGTCAAGTTGAAGACATGGTGTTTGAACTTGACCCTAAAACCAAAGCATTTTGTGTCAAAGTACTGCATGGGATGGTAAATGGTCCTCCGCATCGTTCAGAATGCAAGAAAGCTTTAATAAAGGGTCAGGAAGTGCCCTGGGCTAGTGGTTAAGAGGTGAGAAGAATAAGATGTATCATCTTTCTTTCAGGGCTATCAGATTGGCCTGTGCCGTGATTTATAACTCTTTTCCCCAAGCAAGGTTAGAAGCACACCTTCCTTCCCAGGGAGCCCCTGTCCTCTCCATCATCTAAGTAACATTCAGCCTCCTGCCCAGCTTCTGTGCTATGATGTCATCACAGGGTCATCTCTCTCTTTCACATGAGCCCCTCTGGGATCCACCCAAAGATGCAATTTCTTTTCTATTTCTTCTTCTCTTCCGAAAGCCTCTTTCCAGAGACACACAAACACCGGATTCATTATCTCGTCCTCAGGTAGAAGGCTGTGTTAAAGAGGCTTCATCAATCTCTTAAATAAAGCTGGCAAAATATTTCACTTACTCTGGGCTTTCTGGTCCCTAATGTAGTCAGACCAGCTTTTCCTGCAGCCCTGCCTGCGTGGTCAAGGAACCCAACATCTCCTTCTCCCCCACCCCACCGCTTAGCTCCTTTAACAAGCACATATAGAAGATGGGCGGGTCCTTTCATCAGCACATTTACGACTCTCCCAAGGGAAAAGATAGATTTCACAATTCCTGCTTCCCTCTCGTTGAAGTTAAAAAAAAAAATCAAAGTGAGAAAACTCAAACCAGGCAGATCTAGCTAAATAGCTTCAGTGCAGATCCCTCTGAGGTGCTTCCTCCTGCTACATAGCCCCCAGTGGTGTCCCTTCTTTGCCCGGGACCCTTTGGCTCCTCTCCACCCTTCCCCACCCCACCCCCAATCCTCTCCTAATTGGTGCTTTTTTTAAATGGCTTGGAACTTTCCTCTAGTGGCCAGTACCTGAAAACTTCCTCAACCTTGGGGAGGGGGGCAGAAAGACTTAGATTCACATCTCATCTCTGTCCCTGGCTGGTTTGCACAAGATTGCCGACTCCTCTGGGCCTCAGTCACCTGTGGGTGACAGTAGCAGGGTCCTAAATGCACAGTCCGTAGGACTAGGACACGAAGCTGGCACCCATGTGCCTCTTCTAAGACATCCACTCACTGCCACCCAGTGTATTCTGACTCACAGAGATCACCTAGGACAGAATAGAACTGCTGCCGAGGGTGTCTGGGACTTTATGAGAGCAGACAACATCTATTGTCTCTCACAGAGCTGCTTGTGGGTTTGAACTGCCAGCCTTTTGGTTAGTCACCCAAGACTTCACCCGCCTCACCACCAGGGCTCCCTATGTGCTTCTGGATGATGACAAATGAAAGTGCCTGGGACAGCAGCAGGCCTACGTGCCTTTGCGGAGACATAATGATCGAGGTGATGGCAACTCCTCCAAACCAGGTGCCATTGAATTCATTCCAACTCATGGCTGCCCCGGGGATTAGAGTGGAATTGCTCCATAAGGATTCCTCCGCTGCACTCTCGATGGCCAGGTGTAAGGTGCTCTCTAATTCCCTAAAGGTTTGCTTCCGAGGTGCCACTGGGTGAGCTTGAACCGCCAACCTTGTAACTAGTTGCCCGGCACCTGACAGTGTGTCTCACTCAGGGGCCTGAGCAGCTGGTAAGGCACATCTATAACTTTCTCTGGAATGCTCTGTGACCTGTGTCCCAGTTCCCACTGGGTTCTTGTCAGAGCTGGCCTTTAAGGAGAGGAAGGTCAACGTGCTACTTGAGAAGGCAGGTGAGGTACCCTGGCCCTTCCGCTCCTGAGACAGTCCCATTGGCTCTCATGCGAGCGATACTGGGCTCCTGGCTACCCCTGACCTTGGCAGCCTGCACTTACTTCCTGGAACAACACGGGAAGTACCACTTCTGGATCTGCCAGGAATCAGGTGCCCAGGCCACTCACATCGGGCATATTTATAACTTCTTGGGCCCTGACGGTGGGCCAAATGTTACATTCACAGCTAATTTCCTATTAATTAGGTGCTGCAGTTCTTCAGCTAAATGAATAATGAGGCAGACCGGAGCCCTGAAGTTCAAAAACGTCACCGTCTAGGGTACAAATAGAAGCAGCCTGGAGGAGGAGGCAGGGCATGGAGCCAAGATGGGATGGGAAGAGGGTGGTGGGGGCATAAATACACTACCCTGGGGCTGCTTCTTCCATAATGACACAATTCCTCATCGATCATCTCAAGCCGTTAGCAGATTTCAAAGCACCACATGACTGAGAATATTTCTAACATCTGTCGCTCAGGGTAAGAAGAGACCGTGCTAGTCGAAGAATGAAGTGGAGGCTCTGGCCTGAGTTTCTTCAGAGCTTCTGGACCATCCCATCAGCATCACCGGGTCCCACCTGAATCCCATGAGGTGGGTTGCATGCTAATAGCTGGCCCAGGGCATCTCCATGGTACCAAAGCTTGGGTACCATTGGCTCAGGCTAACCAGGACACCTAGGACATGACAATGAACCAGAGGGCCCCCAGCTGAAAGGTGAAAACATTTCAGAACCCTGAGCTGTTTACCAAGTCCTATCCACGGTATGCTCCCTCCTCCCTCCATCCTCAAAACAGCATGAGGTCAAGGTGACCACAAGCAGAAGAAAGGCCCGGGAACCCAGAGGAGACATTGGACCCAACTCCTGCATGGACGGACTAATGTGAGGACTAGCCAGGAAAGAAGACTTTCACAAATGAGAAAAAGAAGACGTTCACACATTAAGTAACTGGTCAAAGGCCAACGAGCATGGAAGGGGCAGAAGCAGGCTGGCCCATCTCAGGCACATGAGATGCTGACCTGATGGCCACAACATCTTCCAGGCCCATCTGATGGTCAGGATGCGAGCCGGGTTTGCCATCAGTGGATTCGGCGGTGAAACACAGGGGTCACTGTGAGTCACGGTTAAAGTGATGGCAACTGGATTTTTAAAATTAATTTATTGTTTATTTATTCTTTTTAAATGATACCCGTCTGCCTCTTTCAACATCTAGATGTTTGCACAATCCACTTTAATAATAACTCTAGGTAAAACAAATTTCCTTCCTCTGTGCCTTCATTTCTCCATCTCACCTATGAAGTTAATAATAACGACCTCAGCCCTGTGCAATGGGGAGGATGGGACAGGACAAACTGGCCCTTGGACCTCATGCAGATTCAAGGTTCAACCATTGAGTCAGTCCAGCTGATTTGAACCCCACCCACTCTGAATGGTTCATCTGCTTCTCCCAAAGGGAACACATGGAGCATCAGCCCAGCCTTCCCCCACCTTCCACCCTGCTTTGGTTCTGGGGATGTCTCAGTGACTGAGAGTGACTTCCCAGCATAGGCCCTCCATGACATCTCCTCTCGCTGCACCGTGAATGGCCTCCGAGCATAATTAAACCAGACTGGTTACTGAAAGGAACGCTCCCATCCCAGAGTGGGACGTAGGAAGTTAAATACCTGCTCCAATCAGTCCGTCTGGACCCTTCTGGATGTCTTTGGGGTTGGAGAGGGTGAAGTGAAGGGAGAGGCGCGGGTTCTTTTGCCAATAGCCTTAACTCGGACCTTTCATCACCACCTTGTGCCACAGGTGCTGGCTTTTACCAGCCCTTTCCTTGATATGCAGAAGAAAGGCCCGGGAACCCAGAGGAGACATTGGACCCAACTCCTGCATGGATGGACTGATGTGAGGACTAGCCAGGAAAGAAGACATTGACAGGGACGTGCCTTAGAAGGGTCCCTCTGCGGGCCCTGCGTGAAAACAACCAAGTAGTAACACACCACCAGGGCAGCCAAGGTCCTGGAGAGAAAGTGTGTCCAAGCCCCAACTGCCCTGCACTGGATGCCGTCTCACCTCGAGTCCAAGCACCGAACTGAGACCATGGTGGTGCAGCTGAACCTGTCCCCTGGGGCTCCTCTGAGCATCAGTGTAGAGGCTGTCCCCTGGGGCTCCGCTGGGGACATTTTCACTGGGGAGATGTTTGGGAACTAGACCACCCAGCCTTTCTCCCAAGGTGCCTGTGGGTGGACTGAAGCCACCAGCTTCCCTGTTAGCAGGGAGTTCCTTAGCGCGTGCCATCCAGGGACATGCCTCTGACCCACAGAGGGCCCTAGCATTGGTTCCATTCAAGATCCCCCAGAGGAACGCAGTTCTCTCTGCAGCCTTGACCATGAGCCACGTCTCCTTGAATTCACTCCCTGAGCTCTGCCCCTTCCAGCCTACAGCGGTGCACGTGTCTGGTCATGGATTGATGTCCCTGAAGGGGTGGAGATGTCCTTAAAAGGCAGCTCCTCTTTGCCAGTTTCTCCTGTAATAATCCAGTAAAACCTTGCTAGTGGGCGCTAGCTGGACTGCTCTCATGACGTGGGCATTGAGGGGCATTTAGGAATAAATGCAGAGATGTGACTTTCTAGCATGCCCACACACAAATGGTACCTCCTGGATGGAGGTGGGGCCCACCCCGATGGCAGGCTTACAGACCTCTCAGTGTTTTAACAGAGAGAGGAATGGTCCGCAATTAATCCACTCTGCTTGCAAACAGTTTGTTGGCCTTTACTCTTAATTAACAATACTTCTCCTCCCCCTAAACCCACTCGTTAAATGTACTATGTGAGGGAATTCTAGGGAGCCATCCAAGGACCGAAGAGAAAGACAAGGCTTTCCGTTCCCAGTGTCTCAGCTTCAGACATGCACAGGAGCAGCTCGGCTCTGTCATTTAGAGCCATGCCATGGCCGGCCGTCATTGACTCAATGTCAGTGCGTTTGGTTTGGGTTTTGTTTGTTTGTTGAGACTTTAGCTTTTTATTCTTTTTAATTGCTGCTTTTTTAATTAAAAGATCATTTTATTGGGGGCTCATACAGTTCTTCTAACAATCCACACATCAATTGTATCCGGCACATATATGTTGCCACCATTGTTTTCTAAACATTTACTTTCTATTAAGCCCTTGGTATCAGCTCCCCTTTTTCCCCTCTCTCCCCGCCCCTCGTGACCCCTTGATACATTATTATTAGTTTCATATCTTACACTGACCACTGTCTCCCTTCCTCCACGGTTCCTGTTGTTCATCCCCCAGGGGGTGTGGTTCTGTGATCATTACAATAGCTTCCCCCTTCCCTCCCCCACCCTCCTGGTATCGCTACTCCCATTGCAGTTTCTGGATTCCATGTGTCCTGGTTTTGTTTTTGATCCAAGGACCAGAACCAGTTGCCATCCAGTTAATTCTGACTCAGGACATGGCCATGTGTATCAGAGTGGAACTATGCTCTGAGATTTTCAATGGCTGCTTTTGGTTTTGTTTGGGTCTGGGTTTGGAGTAAATCGCCAGGCATTCATTCATTCATTCATTCATTCATTCATTCATTTCCAAATACTTTTATTGGGAGCTCTTACATCTCTTTTCAGAATCCATACATTCATTCAGTGTGTCAAGTACATTTGCACATATGCCGTCATCATCATTTTCAAAGCATTCTCTTCCCACTTGAGCCCCTGATATCAGCTCCCCATTCTTCCAGCTCCATCTCTCCCCAACCAACCCTCCCTCACAAACCCTTAATAAGTTATCGATTATTATTTCCATATCTTACATCGTCCTCCATAACCTCTCACCAAGTTTTCCATTATTTGTTCCCCTGGGAGAGGGTTATAGGTTGATCCTTGTGATCAATTTCTCCTTTCTCATCCCACCCTCCCCTAATCCTCATGGTATCTCTAGTCTCTTTGTTGGCCCTGAGGGGTTTACCTATCGTGGATTCCCCATGTTTCGGGGGCTCTTATCTGTACAGTGTGCATGCTATGTCATGCCAGGTCTGGATAGACTCAAGTCACCACCCTTTCAGTGATTCGTTTATGCCATCCAGGGACTCCATCCCAGATCAAAACAAAACTTACTGCCATCAAGTCGATGCCAATGCTTAGTGGTCCTATAGGACAGAGCGGTACTGCCCCTGCGGGTTTCTGAGACTGTAACTCTCTAAACAAGAAATCTCATCTTTCTACTTCAGCACAGTTGGTGGTTTCGAACTACTTGACCTTGTGGTTAGTAGCCCCACCAAGGCTCATAGGCCAGATTATTTCATAATCTGCACCGATGAAGCCCTGTCATTTCCAAAGACAACTCTGCCCAAACAATGGGGACAGAGAGGGATCTCTAAAGTGTTCCTAGTCAGCTGTGAGCACAGGCTGTTCACACACACACACATACACACACACACACACACACACACACACACACACACACACCGGCTGACCATAGATTTGAGGAGGAGGCAAAGGTCAGATGCTGAAGATGAAGAGGAGTTGGCAGCGGAATTGATGGGTAGCCCACATCTCTTCCCCCCACAGCACCGATCCCACTCCACTCCCTGCCCTTGGTTTCCATAGAAAGGTGATTGAAGAGGATCTCTCCTTTTGTCTTTTTGGAGAGCATCATTTCCAGGAGGCCATTTGGTCCCCTTTCAAGAACAAACTAATTAAGTTAGGCCAACCCTCCCTGGCCCCCGACCTACAGAAAGGCAGAAACCTGCAGAGTCACCGCAATGCGAAGCCGCTAACAGCCCAATGTTCCACTTGAGGAAGGGCAGCTTGATAGTCATGGGTTAGAGCTGGGTGTTTTCTTTGTTTGTGACATAGCGCCTTTGCAGTAATTATCAGGGGCATTTTCCCAGCCACAGCTTTCCTGCGCAGGATGCACTCTGGGTTCAGGATGTTGGGTCCCGCGGTGATAATACGCAGGGACAAATGTCAATGGCTCTTCTGAGCCCCTTCCAGTACCGGCTCTAGCACTGTCCTGGGCACTGGGCTGTGCTGGGTGAGTAGGTGTGGATAGATTGTTTTCATTGATTGACCCATTTTAGAATGCAAAGCCTCTGTTCCCTGGGGTGTTGAACCATCTACTCTTCCCCAGAAAAAAAGAAAAGAAAAAAAGAAAGATAGTCGCTCTGCTAGGAAGCTTTCTCTCTAAATACTCAACCATGTTTCCCTTTCTCTCCTGATTTAAGAGCTCTCCACTGAAGTTTATTCATTCCAGAACACATTGGTGAGGCTACTCCGTACCAGCCACCAGGGACCCTCCGAAGGGACAGAAGACACGACCCAGAGGAGAAGCCACACGCTCACCTCATGACATGAAGACCGGGTGTGAAATCAAACCCTAAATGTTCTGATGTGTAACAGGGACATTCAGGGGGACACCTGACCAAATCTGGGGGCCCAGGGAAGACTGGCGTCCTCAGGTGGGGCCAATGGCGAATGCACTTGGAGGTTCAAGGCCACCCAATGATACTTCAGAAAAAAGTCCTGGCTTTCTCCTTCCAAAAACAATCCGCCAGGGAAACCCCTGTGGAATAAAAATGTGCTCAGACACTGTGGCTGGGAGCCTGTGGTGGAGGGAAGGGCTACCAGTAAAATAGCATTTGAGCCCAGCCCTGCTGGATGAGTCATCCAGGGGGAAAGGCAGCAGTGCAGGCACCGTCCTTAGCTACAAACCTCCGCTTGTGCAGGGCGTGGGCTCTCCCCAGCCTGGGAGGCAGGCGGGCCTCTCATTTACCTCCAATCAGATTCTAGAGCCAGCTAGTAAATGGAATAGCCAGGACCAAGCTCACCTTCCTGGCCCCTTACAAGTCTGCAGGGTATCAACATGCCAAGCAGACACAGCGGGTGCATATCGCTTGCTATCTTGTGGCTGCAGACTTGATGCGGGATGTACTCTACAGTAGTGAAAGGTTGGCCAGACAGATTCAAATACGCAAATTAAAATAAATTAGGAGCCCCATCAGTGACAATAGTTTGTGTATTTCTTTAGAGAATTTTTCAAGGGAGGTGGATGGGTAGTATGTAGTTATAGATATTTCCACAAAAGCCAAAATTAGAATTCATCGAAAGAGGTGCCTTGCATTTATATATAAATACATACCTAAATTTTTATCTTTTCTGCGTTTTATATCTAAATGGCTAATTAACTATCTACTAATTAAGTTTAACCACACTTCCCTTGCCGGAAGCCCCCAAAGGCAGACATCTACAAACCCAGCACTATGCAGAGTGTCTAACTCCACAGTCGCCCCATGGCATGCTTCTGAGATTAGATTGTGTGGGCATTTGGATATTTGTGGTAGTCTGTAAGGTGAAACCCTTATAATAATTACCAGGGGCATTTTCTAGAGCCTCTGGGTGGGGCAGATAATTCAGAGCTCAACTACTAATGAAGAGGTTGGTGTTCAAACCCACTAAGAGGCATCTCAGAAGACAGATCCGGCAATCCACTCCCCAAAGGCCACCGTCTCCAACACCCTGTGCAAAGTTGCATGTTGGGTCACTATGAGTTGGGATCAATGCAATGGATCAGATTATAGATCATCCATCTATCTCCAGGTCACTATGGTTTGGGATGACTGAAAAAATCATCCCCACTATCCCAAATATGAATCCCAAACCAAATGCCATTAAGTTGACTTTAATTCATAGCCACCCTCTCTAGGTTGTCCAAGGCGGTAAACCTTTATGGGAGCAGGCAACCGCATCCTTCTCTGGTGGAGTGGCTGGTGGGATTCAACCATCATCCTGGCAGGTAGCAGTCTAAATCTTACTCCCCAGCACCACCAGGGACCCATCCGTATTGTGGATATTAGGCCTCATAATTTAATTATCTATGTCCTTAGGGGATAAATAGGATGTTCACCAATCATCTAAATGATGTAACCATCATCCTGGCACCGACAACAGGATCCCGTTCCATAAGGCAAACTTCTAGGCAAGGTAGGAGTAGCCCGTCACCATGCTGTGCTTTCCAAACAAGCATCAAGTGCCTCAGTTTACATCATCAGCCCTGCCCTGAGAGCCTGTGCCCCAATGCAGTCAAGGGCATCCCCTAACAACTCCACCCTTCAGTTCCCAGATAGTTTGTTTTGTTTTAATTATTTTTGGGGGGCTCGTACGGTTCTTATTACAATCCATACATACAGCCATTGTGTCAAGCACATTTGTACATATGTTGCTATCATCATTTTCAAAACATTTTCTTTCCACTTTAGCCCTTGATAATTTATAAATTATTATTATTTTTTCCATGTCTTACACGGACCGATGTGTTCCAGATATATTTTTGAAATCCATCTCGTAAGACCTACTTAAGCCCAAGCCTAAACCGTTTGCCTTTGATCGTGGACCAAAGTCAGGGTCCCATGAAAGTTACCCTTGGCCTGAGGTTACTCAGTACTTAAGCTACTAATGCTCTTCTAGCTAGTCTAGGAATTTTCTAATTTCATTTTGCAGACCCACAGGGCATTCCTGAAGCCAGGGTGAGCCAATGTGCTATCTTGAAATTCACAGTTTCTAGGTGAGACAATCCATTGTTAACATGGTTCCCAGTCCTTCCTCTGCCTGCGTATCATCCTTCCCTCCTCACCCCGAAGCTGCACATTTGTTCCCAAATGCTACAAATGACAGCACCAGAAGGTGAGCAGTGAAAGTGTTTCTACCTGGAGGTGGGAAACAATCACATTAGTTTCATGGTGGCCCAGATAAAGAGCACGATGGAGAACATAGATAAATGTTACTGTATCTCTCCAGTGAGATCATCTTAACTTTATTATTAATAACAATATTTCAAAAGCCTGGCATTCACATGTAAAGATATGAATCACTGGTTGCAAACTAGCATAGCTTTTCTCTCTCTCTCTCTCTCTCTCTCTCTCTCTCTCTCTCTCTCTCTCTATATATATATATATATATATATATATATATATCCTTTAAAAGGGATCCCTTAAAAATCATGAATCCACTGTTTTCTCAAGAAATATTCAGTCCCTTAAAAAGATCATAAGAATTTCACTATTTCCTCAATATTTTATTATTTTTCCTCTTATTTATAGGGTTTATTATTTCACAAAGTTTGAAAATCCACTAATGCACCAACGTAATCTACCACAATATTGCCCACATACTCATCTGCCTTATCTCCCTGCTTAGTGATCCAGCTGCCCTCAGGGGAAATGGTCTGACTCATGGATTCATTGCTGTTTTGTTCACGCTACCCCCACCCGTGTAAAAGCATATAGTGATTGGTCTGTACACATGATCCATTCCTCAAATGCATGTTTGCCATGTAAAAACATACTGACTACCAATGGTACTGAAAATCCACAGAGGTTCCATGTCCCTTGATCCCCAATAGAAGGTCCCTAACAGATGTGGCAGCCCTCTAAGACAGGGTAGAGCTGCCCTTGTAGTTTTCCAAGACTGTCACAGTAGAATGAGATTGGCTTTCATTCACCCCATTGTCAGAAGTGGCCCCTCTGGTGAGGGCTCTGTTCTTTAATGTTCTCTTTCCAGTCCACGCGCCCCAATAGAACCGCAGAGCCTACTGCAGTCTCCTTGCCACATGGCCTTTGATAAAAATGAGAACGATCCAGGAAAGAAGAGAAGGCAAGGCAGCTTCCCGGCTTTACCTTTTGCCTAGGAGCTTACGCACACAGCGAGGGTGCAATCCCCCTCATCCACTGCTGAATGAGCTTTGATTCCATTTCTGCAGGAAAAGTGGGGATCAAAAGACCCTGGAGTCAAATGGTTTGGGACATGAAGCAGGGATTCCCTGCCCCCACTCCACCAGCATACATGATAGTCCCAACCATCTCACTTCTATACATGAAAACCTCCATCCACATAGAAGAACAGAGAAACTCAGGTTCACAAGTGTAAAGGCTTACTTAATTTCTCACTTACTGTTAAATGTAAAACACCCCCAGGCCCTAAGAGACTAATACCTCTCAGTGTCCTTGCCCAAACTTTTGTCCCAGAGCAATACAAATTTCACCTTCACGGCGAATAGTCACACCAAATCCATTCCAATCTAAATATGTAACATCAAAGCAGAAAACCTCTTAAAGTGAAATGAAGATCCATGATGCAAATGCTAAGGGTCTAGTGCTCACTGGGTTTGGGACAACCCAAAGAGCTATTTTCACAAATTTATTCATTCTACAAACATCGAGCATCTCCTCGGGGCCAATCAGTCCTTAGGCTGATGGCTTGGAAGGAGAAAATTACTACAGGGAGCTCCTGCCTTCCAGGGGCTCGTGGTCCACCAGTTCGGAGAGCTAGAGGTATGAGTAGGTAATGGTGATGCTCTATTACAAGGCATAGGATAAGGCCTGGGATGCCGGAGTATCGTCAGCATTTGCACATGCTCCAGAAAGATCCTCTGGGATGCTCTGATACCTCTTCCAGAACCAGGAGGAATTGATTAGGCAAAGGAGTTAAGGATGGAACAACAAGAGGGAAGGACAGGAACAATCTTACAAAGATGCAAAGCTGGGGTTGGGTGGTGGTGGTGGTGGTGGTGGTGGTGGTGGTGGTGGTGGTGGTGGTGTGTGGTGTGTGGTACAGAAAGTTCTCATTGAGGAATCATATAGGATGAGGGTGGGCAGGTAAGTAGAGGGCAAGCCTGGTAGAGGTTCTTAAGGCTAATACCTGGGGAACACAGACAATATCCTACAGTCCTTGGGGTGTTGTGATGGTTACAAGAAAGAGAGGCATTGAGGGCGACCAGGCAGGACAGTTTTGAGGTCTGGCGATACGACCAGGAGTCCTTCAATGGTCAAATGCAAAGACTGCAAACCTGCTCAGGGTACTTGAAGAGAAAGACCTGCCCATTTGCTTCGGCAAGCCTGTGAAGCACAGTTGGACTTGATAATCAGTGGCGGCGGTTCACCACGGATCAGCACGGACACATCAGCATCTGCTTAATGAGTTTGGTGGTAACACCAGGTACAAGGCTGTAGTCAGAGCTCAGGGATGAGATCATTGGAACCTGATTCCTGACAAGTCCTTATTTCTCTGTTTTAGATCCTTGTCTTCAGGCACGAAAGCACTTGTCATTCACTAATGTAATGACTAGGCTTATCTTAGTGCTATTGACCCACGTTCTACTGGCGCAGAGTTAAACAGTTCTCAAGACTGAGCTGGGTTAAACTGCAAAGGACAATGCTGGGGTCAACTGCAAAGGACAATGCTGGGGTCAACTGCAAAGGTCAATGTAGTTTCCACACCTGCCTCTTGGTCCTGGGCACGGGCAGGCAAACGGGGATGACAGCTCCTACCTAAATCTATGCACCTCCAAGAGAGTGGAAGTCAGTGTTGGCGTCAGAGCCAACGGTATGCATTCGTTATTATGGTAAGACGGCAACTTGGCGATAAAATACAATCTTGTCACTTTCAATATGTACTAAACGTGATTTACCAGCGCTCATGGGGAGTGACTTAGATGACTATCTGATTACAATACACAGGATAAATCATCCTCATTGGAGAGTTGAATTATTCCATCCAACAACTATAGATCAAGTTAGCAGTTAAAATCAGGGCCCTCATACTCCTTCTCCAGCTCATGGCATTTGGCCGGTTCGGGGTGAGGTGGGGTGGGGGGCAGGCTTCCAATAGACCCCATGGGGATTGAATTGTGTCCCCACAAAATATGTCTAGAAATCCTGACCCCTGTACTTGTGGATGGAATCCCATTTGGGAGCAGGAGTTTCGTCGTTACATTAATGAGACTGTATCGATGTGGAGTGGCCTCCAGCTACTCACTAAGAGCAGATTAGACCCATGAGCCAGCACACCACCGAGAAGATGGATGCCAATGAAGATCACCAAGGATGCCAGGGCCACCGAAACTCAGGAAAGGATCTTCCCTCAGAGCCACCAGAGGGTCATGAGATCAGCCTGCTAACCTCTGAAGCTGCAAGAAAGTAAGTTTCTGTTCATTGAAACCACCCCCTGTGGTCTCTCTAGTACAGCAGGACTAGGAACACCATGATAGGCATGTCTCCCTTTCTTTCCTTAGCAACCTTTATACTTCCCAGGACCCAACGGAAGGCCCAGCTCCTTATGAATTTCAAGTCGATGCCAACTCATAGCAACCCTGTAGGGCAGAATAGAATTGCTTCTTGGGGGTTTCTGAGGCTGTTAATCATATGGGAGCAGACAACTTTACCTTTCTCCAGTAGAGTGGCTGGCGGGGTTGAACTGCTGCCCTTGTGGTTAGCAGCCTAATGTATAACCCAAGACACCAGGAGGGCTCATCCTCTTTCTAAAACTGTTCTCTAAAAACACTAACCTACTCCACAGAGTCCCCGTCCTTATGGCGAGGACTTGGAACCCTACTTGCAGCACTTTATTCAAACCGTAGGATTACTTAATTTTCTTTTAAAGAGAGTCTTCTTCATTGCTGATCTAAAATTAATTTGTAACTAGACCCCTAACTCCCTGCCATCAAGTCAATTCCAGCTCATAGTAACTCTACATCTCCCCTTCCAGGGCTTACATGTCATTCTGCCTCATAAAACTTGGAGTCAAATTCCTTTCTCCTTCAGTTCCAAGTGGCGAGGGGAATTGGCTTTCACTAGTCCACAGAAGGCAGCACACGTGCCAGTGCGTCAATCCAGACCTGTCCTTAAGGAGGCAGGGATGCGTCCACTTTGGAATCTAGGAACCATGCCAATATCTCAGACTGGCGTAAGCCAAGAGCGGGCAGGCCGAGGAAAACCAATCCTTCTTAAAACATCCCCTACCCAACACATTCCCATCTAAATGGAACTGCACGAGCTCCACGGGACAATAGGATCTAAACCTAGAACTGGTAGTTCTCCCAGTCAACTCAAAGAATCATGCAACAAATAACTGGAAAGTCGCGGTGCTTTGTGACCAAGCAGTACGCAACCGAAATAGTGTCTTTTATCTCCTCATCTCCACGAAAAGCTCCTGGTATATATAGTGTAACCTGGTATAAATGGAGCGCCTATGTGGGATGGGCATTTTATATACATGCTGCCATTTAATCCACATCACAGTCATGCGAGTTAAATATGAGGATTCTCTTTTGACAAATGGGAAGCCAAGGCTTAGAGAGATTAGGTGAGGAACTTGTTCCAAGTGACAGAAGCAGTCCTCCAGCCTGACTGTCTCCCGATCCTGGCATTAACCACTCTTCCCTACTGAAATTCATGACCGAGAAGTGAGTGGGGAGAGATTTCATAATTGCATGTTTATTAAAACAGCATGGATTCTGGAGATCGCCGTTCAGCCAAGTAATAGATTGGCCGATAGAATAAACAGTAACATTTGTGCAGAATATGCTCCTTAGAACATCAGCTACAGATGACCAAATAAACAGCATTTTCCAAAAAGCAGAGATAAAGGGCCCAAGAGGGGTAGGAACACTGGAGGGATAGAAATGAGGAAGGCTGGGGAGAAGTGGGGACAGCGCTGCCACATAGTGGGGACAGCAACCAGTGGCTTGGGGTGATCTGGGTTAGGAGTGTTGAATGGGAAACTAATTTGTAGTGGAAACTTTCACCTAAAACACAACAAAATGTTCAAAGACCAAAACAAACCAAAAGAATTCAGGCTCGTCTTCCATATTGAGACATTTCACTTTAAATAGTCAATTCAAAGGCTCAGAAAGAGTTCTGGGAAGATAAGCTATCCTAGCTTGATCATCTAACACGTGAGCCTTGCTCTTTTTGCCCCTCCCACACTCAGCTTGATGGGAGCTTTGATAGGAATCTTAAGAGCAAGACTTTCCTGTTGCCTAATATTCTGCCCCTCCGGGACTATGCACTTTTCCCTCTTTTACTGCTAATTGTCGCTTCTTTCTGTCATGCATTGCTTTCTCTGATATTATTGTCGGTTGTCAAGCCACCTCCATTGTAAGGCCACCTTAGGTCCAACAGTCCAAACCCTGGTCGGGGCCTGTACCATTCTCTTGACTTTTTAACATGCAGTAACCTCAAGGTTGTGATGATTAGGTCAAACCATCTCCATCTCCCTGAGGAGTTCCCGTCTTTGTCCGGCCCTCTGCTTCCCCAACACGATGTCCTCTCTCCAGTGCTTGTTCTTTGCTCATGCGTTCAAAGTCAACCAGAGGACGTTTTCCCATTGACCACCGCTCCACGGCTTTGGCTCCAACCCAGGAGTTCTCAACCTGTGGGTCGAGACCCCTTGGGGGGCATCAAATGACCCTTTTATAGGGGTTACCCAATTCATAACAATAGCAAAATTACAGTTATAAAGTAGCAAGGAAAATAATGTTATGGTTGGGGTCACCACCACATGAGAGACTGTATTAAAGGGTCGTGGCCTGAGGAAGGTTGAGAACCACTGTTCTAACCCAAGGCCTTCAAATAGATTCCAAATCACAGTGACCCTGCTACTTTTATGCACTGGGAGTGTCTCTACAACTTTTATGCGACTGTTCTAACGACGTCCCCCTTGGCCAAACTCCTGGCATTCTCTGATGCCCCCACCGTGGGGCCCATCATTTTCTTGGTGAAGTCGGTCAGCTGTAAATGAGGAGGACCTTCAATGAGATGGGCTGATACAGGGGTTGCTTCAATGGGCTCAATCATAACAACATTGGCGCAGGTGCTGTTCTGTGGTACCTGAGTCAGGACTCATGTTGTACTTGTACGTGTCGCTATGAGTCAGAACTGACTGGATGGCACCGAACACAACCCAATTCCTGTCTTGGACGATGGCAGGAGAGATGAAATAAAATAATAATACAAGTCAAGCCCTTTGGAGTTCAGCCTCCTTACCTTAAACACAGGACCTGCTCTGGAGTTGAAATCATCCTCTAGAGCTCCCCAGGGGAACCGGCAGAGGCTAACCCTCACCTCACTTCTTCTCCTTCCTCTCCTGCCTCCCTCACTTTCCCCCAGGCGTCTCCCACAAGGACCCCTCACTGAGTCACTCCCACATACGGAAGCTTACTTCTAGGAAGCCCGATCTGAGATAATCACCAGGATGTCCTCCAACCAAGGAGGGGGATTGCCTTCCATATTTATGAGGCTTCCTGTCTCCATACCAACACATCCAGCTTAAATAATAAGTTAAAAACCCCAAAGCAGTCAAACAAAGCAAAGAAAATGAGAGACTTCCTGAGATAGCCTCGGAGTTAGATGCCCACAGCAGCCCAGGCTGATGATTTCCCAACCTCACCACCCGCCCTGGCAGAGGAACAGCCAACACATGAAACGACAGGAGCTGCAGTGCAGTTCACGGGGAGGGAAGGCAGAATTCACGGTGGCTGATGATACCAGGAAGCCACAGGCTTGGCCTACAACATCTGTAAAAACAAGTGACTTTGAGCACAGGTGTGTAAGTTAGATGTGGGGGGTTGCTCTACCACCGACTACCTCCTACAAGTGCCACAACCTTCAGCAAGTTACTTCACACGACTGTCTGCAGTGCCTCTGTTTAAATATGAGGCACTGCATATTATCATAATAGTAACTACTTCCTCCTATAGTAAACACGTGTCTTACACACGTGTTCAGCGAGTGCCACACCCGGTGTGTATCGACCAGGGTAGGGAAGGTGAGGCTGCAGTAAAAAGCCCTCTAACACCCCCCTGTCTCAACACACTAACATGTTTGTTCCGCATGCTCTATGCCCACTGTATGTTGGCCAAGGGGACCAGGAGCCCAGGCTGAGTGAACAGTCCCCATCCTGAAGGACACAGTGACTGTGTAGCAGTCACATCTCCACCGTTCGATGCTATGACCTCATTTTAACTTACAACTAACTGGCTCAAACTAGCACGTGACCCCACCCACGAACAAGGGAGCCGGAATGTGCCACCCTCCTCAGCCCCCAATGAGGGGCACACTGGGTGGTTGTGAACAGCACTGATGTCCTACCACCCTGTGCTAATCATGTTACACGCCGTTGACACTGACATTTCACAACCAAGTTAGGAAGTAGGGCCCTTAACTAGCCCCGCTCTAGAAATAGAAAGTTGAGGAAAAGAGGTTTTATTTAACTTGCTTCAGGTCGCATCACAAATAATTATATGTGTAAAAGGCTTATTTCTCAAATGAGAGTAGAACTCACAGACACATAGAACCTCCACATTGGGAAAGGTCATCTGGGGCCATGTCATCGGCGGCCCCTCGCATTCAGTGCTGTCATCCCTTCTATCGGTTATTTCAAGCCAGACCAAGCCAGTTGTCATTAAGGCTCTTCCAGCTAATAACCCCGTAGGACAGACCGGGATTGCTCGATAGGCTTTCTGAGATGGCAAACTTTTATGGGAGCACACAACTAATTTCCTATCCCTCAGGGTGGCTCATGGATTTGAACCACTGATCTTGTGGTAAGCAGCCCAGTCCTCAACCCTCGGCACATCCAGTGCTCCTAGGCATGAAGCAAGCAGCATTAAAATCCCAGAACTATTTAGCCATGAAGCTATCACATCTACCTCCCATGCTCTCATCCCACCGTGACCCCCAGACAGAAGTGAGGCGCAGCGAGGCTTGGCGCTGCAGCATGCATCTTGCAAATCTGCTAGTGGTGAGCAGGTCCAACTTGAAAGGAGGGCATGACACCTAACCCCACATGAGACCCAGCATGAAGCTGAACCTCAGTCATAAATCCCTAAACTTTCAGGTTATGAGACCCATTAACATTCTCTTTTTGTTTAAGGCATTTGGGGTTGAATTTCCTGCCACTTACAATCAAAAGTCTTAATATTGCTAACAGAGTACCATAAGTGCCCAGCATTTTGACAGTCGTCACCTCTACTGGAAATGGTATAACGACTGCGGTCTACCTTTCCAGCAATTGCTTATCCTTCTAATTGGCCCTGAGGAAAGAAAGCAGCAGGTTCGAGTCCTGCTCCCTGCCTCCGTAGACGCCTCCTTCTCTCATCTCAAGTACCAACTAGTTGGTTGCCAAATTCATATCAAGATATTAGAGATTTTGTCCTTTCATAAGAATCAATGAATATTTTAAGAGGGGGGAAAGGATGCTTAATTCTAAGGAAGAGCAGACCCCACTTAGGGACATGGGCATTCCAAGCAGAGACAATGTTCCCCTGCGGATGGCCTGACTCCTGGCCAAACCATTTTTTCTCTCTGCTCTTAGTACCTTGCACATATAAACTGTATGTATGGGTTTCACAAAGTTCATGGAAATGTTCCCTTTCTTTTCCATGAAGTTTTTGAACCCTTGTTTGGTTATTTTAATTCAGCAAGGCCCTTGAACGGCCCACTCTCCCAGTGTTCCTCACTTGTGAATTGGGGACATCATCTCTTAGGGCAGTGTTAACCACGGACTGTAAAGCGTGTGATATGATGTCAGTGGCTGTTAGGTGGCATCGAGTTGGTTCCGACCCACCATGACCACAGAACAAAACGCGACGCAGTCCGACGCCATCCTCACCATTGTCCCTTGAGCTCCTTGTGGCAGCCGTCGCGTCAGCCCCTGTCATGGAGTTCCCTCCTCTTTTTTCACTGCCCCCTGCTGTGCGCAGCATGAGGTCCTTCATCATGAAACTGTGGAATTGTGCCCAGCACATGGCAAACACTACGCTTCCTATGTTCAGCGGCTCACCGCAAGGCTGGCAGTTCAAGCCTACCCAGAGGTTCTTTGGAAGAAAGGCGTGATCATCTACTTCTGAAAAAAAAAAAAACCCAGCCATTGCCAACCCTATGGAGCACCATTCTCCTGTGCACACACGGAGTCCCCACGCGGTAGAATCACCTTCATGACAGCTGGCGGTGGAGGAAGTGAGTCCCTGATCGCATGACTCTGAGGATGGCCAGTGTCATTTGACACGCATCCACTTCATGCAGACTGTGAGCCCCTTGCACTCCTGGTCCGGGTGGTAGCAGCCAGCACAGCACCTGGCACGAGAGGTGCTGATTGAATGAATGACTCTTGGCAAGAATGGTGTCGTGAGGGTAGAGGAGAAGAGCTGCATCTCCCCAAAGTCTCATGAGACCATGGCTTTCTAACAGTGAGGATTGCAAGCCCAGGAGCAGGGCATTGTGGGAAATATTCTGGGGCAAACCACCCACCCTTCCTTCTAAAAATAGCCAAAGAGCCAACAACGCTGTTAGGAAAGCCATCCAGGAGCAGCTCACGGCCTGGCATCGACTCCTCACCCCACTGCCCTAGAAGCCTTCCTCTTCAACCTGGCTTATGCCTGTGGCTCAAAGTCTGGCTCCACTCCTCCAGCACACTGAGGGGAGCCCACCAGGATTCCCTCTCCTGCCTGTCTGGAGAAAGGACACACTCAGCGAGAATTCTCAGAGCAGACACTTGTTTTTCAGGCCCCTCAAGTCAGCTCCTCTGAGGCACCTCTGGAATGGGCCTGCTCTCTGGTCCCTGGGCTGCCCGCTAGCCGGCAGGGAGCTGGGAGCTGTCAGCCCAGTGTTTATGTTTTTCAGAAGGGAGAACCTTGAGCAAAGATGCTGGAAAGGAGCATTTGCCACAAGACAAATGCAGAGGGGAAGGCGGTCCTGATGAAGAAAGAGATTCGCCTGCAAAGGCAAAACGCATTTTCATGTGCGAAATGTCTCTCCAGTTGGGCTCTCTAGCCCAGTGTAGTGTTAACAATTTCTTCTATTATCTTCTTGTTCTGACATATGCTTGGGAGATCAGAAGAGTAAACAGGTAATTCAATTGGGCGAGTAAATCACGTCTCCTCCCTGCCAAGCTGCTAAGCGGGCACTTACAGCATTGCACGGGCTTAGATAAGGGTTTGCAGCATCTGCCAAGGAGCCGGGTGGTAAAAGGAAGCCTCTGGGAAGCAAAGGAGGGCATAGCAACTCCCCAAAACTATAGGAAAGCTTGGGGTGATCTTTCTAGTGGACACGAGCAGCCTGTCTGATGCCTACCTGTGAAAAACGTCCATGAAGTAGAAATGCCACATATACTTAAGTATAAGCCGACCTGAATATCAGCCGAGACGTGTAATTTTACCAATAAAAGGCATTAAAAATGTGCTGGAAAACTTGGTTTATACATGAGTATATACAGTAAGATGCCTTTAGTTGCATTTTCCCACCACCCGTCCATTACTTTGGTGTAGCGGTAGCTCGTGTACGCTGGAAGCTACGCCATCGCTACCACAAACCCCAGACATCACACGTGCAGTGCAATTTCCGGGAGCTTCCAAACTAAGAGAGACTTGAAAGAAAAGTTCACTAATGTGCTTTGAAAACATGGTCAATGAAACCCACATGCATCACTGCAGAATATTGCTTGAGATAATATTAGAAGCTGAGCCCTCTCATTGGAAGACACTCAGCACACACAAGTGCTACAAATGGGGAATTGAAAATCTCGATGCACATGAAGACAGCACAGCAGCCATCTAGCTCAGAAGCAACAAAGCCCACATGGAAGAAGCACACCAGCCTGTGCGATCATGAGGTGGTGAAGGGATAAAGTATAAGGCAGCATCAGAACAACAACAACAAAAAAGCAACCTTACCATAGTGAATGAAGGGGGAAGTGCAGAGTGGAGACCCAAAGCCCATTTGTCAGCCACTGGAGATCCCCTTGCAGAGGGGACTAGGAGAGGAGGTGAGTTAGTCAGGGTGCGATGAAGAATACAGCTTTCCTCTAGTTCCTAAATGCTTCCTCCACCCCCCACCTCCACACATACACTAACATGATCTGAATGCTACCTTTCAAGTCTGGCTAGACCATAGGATGTACACTGATGCAGATAGGAGCTGGAGGTACAGGGAATCCAAAGCAGATGATACCTTCAGGACCTGGGGTGTGAGTGGCGATACTGGGAGGGTAGAGGGAGAGTGAGTTGGAAAGAGAGAACCAATTACAAGGATCTACCTGCAACATCCTCTATGGGGGACAGACAACAGAAAAGGGGGTGAAGGGAGATGTCGGACAGGGAAAGATATGACAAAATAATAATTTATAAATTATCAAGGGCTCATGAGGGAGGGTAGAGCGAGGAGGGAGGGGGAAAAAAGAGGACCTGATGCCAAGGGCTTAAACGGAGAGCAAATGCTTTGAAAATGATGAGGGCAGTGAATGTATAGATGTGCTTTACGCAATTGATGTATGTATGGATTGTGGTAAGAGTTGTATGAGCCCCTAATAAAATTTTTTTTAAAAGATGGCACCGGGCAATGCTCCTGTTGCCCCTCACATCACCATGAGTCAGAGCCAATTTGATGGTAGCTAAGGACAACCATGGCAGATGTGTGGTCATGGGAGATGATACAATCGCCAACTTTCCCATGTCTATTCCTAGAAATACCAGCCCAGATCTGTTTCCTATACGGTGTAGGGTGAGGAACACCAGGGAAGTGTCAGTAAATGTCATCTGCCTCACCACCAGCTTCCCCATCCCTTCAACAGTTATGGGTCATGTGCCCTTCACACAGAACACACTGTGAGGCAGGAACTTTAAGAGTCCAGTGGGGGCCGATACAGCACAGCAACACAGGATGTTCAGGAGAGGGTGGATCTAAGAGGCATTGAGATAGAAAATCAATGGGACTTGGTTGATGGGTGGAATATTCAAAGGGCAGCAGAGGAATCTAAAATTGAGAAAGGAAAGAAAGGCAAAACCCTGGAAGCTGGGATCATCCCCACGTGTAACTAGGTAGACCTGGAATGGAGCACAGGAGCAGGAGGACTCCCAGGGCAATTTCCTTGTAGGGCTCAAAGGGTCTCTTGGGGGCCCCAGTACACTTCTTGTCCTAGCTGGAATTCCATCAACCACCAAGTCACTTCTGCAATCCTTTAAACCTGCTAAATCCAACTTGGCTCAAACACAGGGAGAAACAGCCTTTAAAGCATAACTCCAGATTACCCCGCTGGCATAACAACCCTGGGCTGTAAAATAATCCTGTCTGGGGAAGGAAGAGAGGATCTAGTAGCACTCTGGCACTTTGTTGGACCCTGTCGTCTGCATCTTCTTGTTTGATGCTCACAAGTCTTGGAGGGGGTGATCTTAGTCCCCTTGTATAGATGTGATGACTGGGGCTCAGAAAGCCAAGTGACTTGTCCCAACTTAAACAGTAGCCAGTAGTATGAAGCCAGGGCCCTAACTCGCACCTCTTGTTCCTCCATTAATCAGGTGACCTCTCTGAGAAAGGAGGAAACACACAGGGTCTGTCCTGACATGCTGAACCCTCTAAGCCTCAGATGCAGCAAAGCCCTGAGCCAACCTAAACAGTGACTGGTGGAAGGCCACGGAAACAACAAATCGGCTCTCCTCTGAGGATCAGTCAATAGGAGGCTTCCCCCGGGGAGACGTTCTGTCTGCTTGCGACCTGCATCATCTCTGAGCAGCTGCTGGTGGGTTTCAGGACCAGAGCTATACTACCGAAGGTGGGCAGGAGTCCAAGCCAATGGACTATTGGGGGGAAACCTCTGACCAGAGATAGGGCACCTTGGGAGCATCCATTAATGTGACCCCACCCTACATGTATGGCTTTGGGCCCCGTTATTCTAAGACTACCTGGGGTCCCGGAGGGAGATATTAGACTGCATCCATAGTTTCAAGAGCCAGAAGATATTGTTGAGGAAAAAGTAGTCGGGTAAAACAGAATTATGGGCCTGGAATCTGGACTTTCATGCCGCAGACTGAGCGCTGTGGCTGCCACCATAGTTATGAGAATTTATTTCTACTGCCCTTGCCAGTCTGGATTCTCAGCTAGAGGACGTTTGTGAGCTTCCAAGTGTCCGTGTTGAGGAAAAGAGCCCTCTGAGTTTGAGCCTGCATCTTCCCAGAACGCTGTGTCTTACACAGTCCACGCAAAATCACTATCCCACTGGGTTGAGTGAGTACATGAATCCCTCCCTCAGTTCCAGGTCAGAACCACGGAACTTGCGCTGAACCAAGCGGAGCTGACCTAGCATGCTAGACATCTGCTCACATCCAGCTTGGCTTCCAGCCAGGCTCCCAAGTCTCCCACTTACAGAAATTCATCAGCAGACCAGGAACCCCCTTCACAGTCCCTAGTGTGCCCACTCTGCAGGCAATTCCAGCTCCAGGTAGCCCAAGGAGTTTTTATATAAAACACAAAGCCAAGGAGGAAGTGGTCGGTGCTAACAGGATAGTTCAGTAGCCAAGAAAATCATAGAATATTTTATTATGCCGGATGAGAAGAAATGCCATGCTTTTCCTGACTCTGTTTTAAAGGAGGGAGGGTGTAGAAATGTATTACAAGAACTAGAGAAATGATGAAGGGCCACCAGATTACCTGCTGTCCCCTCCCCCCCCCCCCCCCCCCCCCCCCCCGTTCTCCTGAGAGCACAGTGTTGACTCAATCTCCAGGTATTACTCCGTCACCTACGCTGCTGTGTCCCTCAGCCCCGGAAGAGCTTGAGCTCACTAGGGCTTGGAGAAGGCAGGCAAGGCCAGACATTCGATCCATTTCCCTCGGTGCTCACAGCTTTAACTACGAGGCTGGCGGAAGTGGAGATTGGAAGAAGTACTTAAATGAAAATTACAGTTATCCTTATGTTTCAATTATCTTTCAACCACATTACTTACTGCAAAGCCACAGAAATGCAAGTTGGCTGAGCCTTTATCTTCTGCCATTTTTGTCCCTAATGATGCTAATTTGCATTAAGTTTTATCTTCTAACTTGGCTTGAATCCTTCTGGAACCAGATCACTACTAAACTCTTGACAGAAACTACATGGATGTATGATGGATAGATGGGTGGGTGGATGGATGGATGGATAGATGGGTGGGTGGGTGGGTGGATGGGCTGACTTTGTATCTGTGTACCCAATCATTCCACTTGAGTGAATTAGTCTACTATTCGGCAGGATCCATGATCTAATTTCCTATCATTCAGCCTTAGCTTCCCTTATCACCCCATCTTGTTATTCGAAGTCAAATCCTGAATGCCAAGCTGAGAGCATCACTGAAGTACACAGTTTGGTTCTAACTGCCAGTCAACATGCCTTTGTTGAGCACCCACTCTGTCCCAAGCATGAATGGCATTAAGCACAGTTCCAGGTTGCCAGCCAATCGCTACCCTCCTGATCAGTCCCTCCAGGTTTCGATGACAGTGCCAGAGATTCTGGCATTAACTTTCCCCAAGACCATTTCCTGCTTCCTCAATTCCATCAGTTGCCTCTACATTCTTGCGCTCCCAAGAAAGCCACCCCAGCCAGATGCCTGTGATTTGGGAGGCTGCAGACAACATCTGGGGCACTGGGGGTGGGGGGTGTTTGTCTCAGCCCAGCTCAAAATAGCAACTGACAAACCCGAATCACACAAGTTCTGAAAAACTCACAAGAAATAACCTAAGAAATCTATAGCTGCCTCCTCCAATTTCACTCCCTGTCTGCCTGCTTACTGACTTCTGCAGCCAGTATTGACCACACGCAGCCCTGCTTGTGCGTGCCCGCACCCACACAGCACTCAACGGAACGAAAATCAGAAAGGCAGTGGGGAGCCCCACAAAGTACCCGGCCCAGTACCAGCCTGAAAAAAAAAAATAGGAGATGCGTTAGGGGGTGGGGGGTGGGGGAGACTTCTGAGTCCCCTCCCCTTCCTTTTGTTTATCCTCTCAGCCCTCCCTCCAGGACCACAGAGTTCACCTGACTGCTTCAACCCTCTGCCCATTTTTTAAGCTTCTTCCAAATATCACAATTGCCCTAGGATCATCTATACCCACTGCCAGGAGCCGGGGTGCACCCCACCCCCACCACCGCTCACATTCCCTTCTGCTAAAGGTGAGCTGAAAGACTTACCTTCTGAGCTGGAATTCATGTCGCTGCAGATATGGAAATATAGGTGCCCAGCAGACAGACCCTCGGGGCAGATCGCGCCAGGAGAGGGACCACCACATCCTCCAAGCCCTCCCTCCAGTGCTGTCTCTGTCGGAGCAACTGCGAATCTAACACCTACCCCAGTGAGCAGGAAGCTGCCTGCCTGCTTCACACGCCCTCAGTGTTGGTGGTTCTGCAGCCCTCGCACCGGTCCCTGCTCCGAAGAGCCGACACTGGTGATTAGGAAGCTGCACACATCTGGGGCCTTGGGACAGGGTGCTTGGTGCACACGTTGGGAGGGTGGGCCAGCAGCGAGGATGCTTGGCAGCCTCGTCCTCTCCCAGGGGATTGATTTGAATCTGCAGATTGTGTCCTGCCCAGCCTCGGCACTTCTCCGTGTGAATCACAGACTCGGGAAGTCACATGCATCGGAGATTCCCAGAATGCGAGCTCTGTTCTGGGAATCACCCAGGCATCTACAATCCTATCAGCCCACAACCTTTAAATCACTGTGTTGACTCGCCTGCAGGACCGACCGGCGTGGACTTGAAGCCAGGGTGCAGGTGCAGCCAAGAGAAAGCAAGCGGCAGACACGGGTCTTCTGGCGCCATCAAAGATTCCCTGGGGCCCCTGCTTCCTACTGGCTACTTCGGAGTTTCAGGTGGCCGGCAAATGTTTGGCACATTCTAGGAGAGTGCTTCTCAACCTGGGGGTTGCGACCCCTTTGGGGGGGGGGTCGAATGACCCTTTCACAGGGGTCGCCCGATTCATCACAGTAGCAAAATGACAGTGATGAAGTAGCAACGAAAATAATTTTATGGTGGGGGGCAGTCTCCACCACATGAGGAACTGTATGAAAGGGTCAAGGCATTCACAAGGTGGAGAACCACTGTGTCTATGATAAAGGTCAATTACAAAGCAAACACACCTCCCCCAATAAAACAATGGGTCCCCATCCATTTCAATTGACAGCAACCACATTTGTGTCAGAGCCGGCTGTGCTCCGGAAAGTTTCTAACGGGGGCATTTGTTTGTTTGTTTGTCTGGGAATTAGATCATCAGGCCTTTTTTTCCAAAACATCGCTGACGAGACTTGAACCCCCAATCTTTCAGTTCGCACTCTAGTTAACCATTTGTACCATGCAGGGATTCTGACCAAATACCCAAGAACTCAAAACCCCACTCAATATCCTTGAGTTGATTCCAATCCATGGCAACCCTGTTGGGCAGAGGGGAACTAGAATCTGACTAGACTCTCCCCTGACCTGCTACGTATTGTTTCCCCACAGAGCAGGGAGGGGTGGGGGTGGGGTTTGAACAGCCAACCATTGAATAAGCCACTGCATTATCAGGACTTTTTTGAGATAAATACAAAGCCCAATGCACTGCCATTGAGTGATTCCAGCTCATAGGGACCAACGAGGACAGAACAGTAAGACTGTCCCCCGGGGTTCCCAATGCTATAAATCTTTAAGAAAGTTGATTGCCACACCATTCTCCTAGGTCTTGACTACAAAGTTCAAACCACGAGCTTTCGGTTAGTAGCCTAGCACGTTAGCCACTGTGTCACTAGGCTGTGCTTGAGACAAAGACAGGAGGAGTCTTGACATCCTAGATTCATAACTGTAGCATTCCTAGATCCCTGGCCCAATCCCAGGACTGGTTAACCTTCCCAAAGGTCTCTTGGCCAGAGCTATCATGTCTTTGTTCCTACCTTAAACAAGAAGGCACGATTAGGAGGCGAGATGCTGTCTATGAAGATATCCTCTTGCAATAATAGCAACTACCGTCTCAGTTATTGTGCAGCTTCTAACAGGGAAGGGGCACCACTATCTTATATTTCCTCGGTGTAATGGTGTTCACGTGCATATTAATGTTGTTGTTGTGAGGCACACCCAATGAAACACCTCCCAGTCCCGTGCCAGCCTCACAAATGTTCTCAGTAATAGCAACAGCTAACTCTTACACTTCGTGCGTTATCAGATTCGTCTCTCCAACAATTTGGTGACATATGCTTGACTATCATTTGCCTCATTGTAGAGATGAGAACACCTAGAGTCAGAGATAGGAAGTGATCGGGCAAAGCCATGTGCATGGCTAGGTATGGTTTCAGGATGGAATCCAGGCCCATGTGATTTCAGAAGGCGAGATCCTAATGTCTCTGTCCTCCTGTGTTAAGTAGACATTCTGATTCACTCCGGTGTCGTTCATATCTTTCAGGTGTGAATTCTAGGGCCATTTAAGGATGACTTCCTTCAGTTCCCTTTTTGGCTTTATTGAGAACACAGCCATGAGTTCCAGAGAAATGCCCAAGAACAAACGGCATGCAAGCCCTCTGGCAGTATCTCCTTGCTTATAATTCATGGACATCAATATCAACTTCCCTAGAATTATTATATATTCAATAAAAAAGGCCCATCAAGCCACTTAATAAATCATGGTTCTCATTACTGTAAGTTCTTGAAAGTGATTTTTTTTAACATTCTAAGTAATCATTTATTCTGACTTTTCCCTAATTCAGACATTTCTTGCTATCAAATGAAAAAGATCTGCTTGGAGACCTTTTCTTTATAGATGTTAGCTTATTAATGCCCATCATATCCTCAGGGCAGACAGAAAGCACCACTTCCCTCAGCTTATCGATATTCAGGTGAGTAAGCACAGACCCCGAGCAGGCCAGGAGCACACAGCAGAGAAGGTACAACGTATCATAAACCACATCGTTCAGAATGCTCTATCATCCATTCAGTAGTCTATCACTCACCACAGGCTTGGAAATAAAAATGCCATTCGAAAAAATACATCTCATTCACTCTTTAGTGCATGTGTCTTTGTAACCCAGAAGACCGGTGATCAAATTCAGGCTCTGCAGATGACTAGTCGGATCTGACCCAACTTTTAAAAATGAACCAACCTAAGTATTTATAAACCGGTGGATGTGTTCCTCTGTCACATACGGCACTTCCTTTTAGACCAAACTAATGAGTTCAGTGGGTTAAAGGCTGGCATGAAGCATCAGGCATAGACAGATGTAGGTCTCCATACACCGGTTAGCATCCTATAAGCTAGGCACTTCACCTCACCTCGCTGACACCAGACCACTTCTGACTCATGGTGACCTTGCAGGACAGAGCAGAGCTGCCCTCGGTGGTTCCAAGGTTATAAATACTCACAGGAGCAGGCAGCTACATCTTTCTTCTGTGGAGCAGCTAGTGGTTTGAACGGTGGACTCTATGGTTATCAGCCCAGTGAGTAACCTGCTCCACCACCACGGCACCTTACAAGCTAGATGGTGGTCGGTCACATGGTGGTCTGGCTGTGTGTGCAAAGAGAAGGGCACACATCACATCACCCTTTCATCACCAAAAGTTTGGGGTAGGGGGGATGCAGAGGAGACTGGATGGATGAACAACAATAATTAATCACCAGGAACAATCACGAAGATGACCCAGCACCAGGCAGCATGTCATTCTGAGCGATGGCCAACTTGATGACATCTCACAACAATTTGAGAATAACCTTCTATAGGTGGCCGGCTTAGAAATGCTCATTGGTTTCCATGCATACAGTGGAGGAAGTAGTTCTACTTTGGAGGCAGAGCCCAGCATGTACATACTAAATCCACAATTTAGAGAACCAGGAGGTTTAATTAAATAATGACTGCATGTGTGTCATCAAGCACAGTGCAGGAAGCATGTCAGTGCTCAGTCCGTGTCTTTAATCCCATTCGCAAGCTCTCTGGAACTTAAACCACTGACAGTGTTTAGCTGCATGAGAATTCATGCTATTTAGATGAGCGATCAAAACCCATGGAAGCAGTGGTCAAGCAATCAAACGGCCTATCACAGGAGATTGAAAAAGCCTCCTGCACAGGCTCTTGAAAGTATTAAAAAGCAAAGGCATGTTGAGGACTAACGTGTACCTGGTCCACGCCATGGCATGTTCATCTGCCTCCTACACGTGTGTCAGCTGGTCAATCAAAAGGAATGCCAACAACGAGAACCGAACACACCCTGGACCACCGGGAAAATGTACAAATCCATGTTGGAAGAAGCAAGTACAACTAGAATGCTTCTAAGAAACAAGGATGCTGAGATTCAGATTGGTCACTTCAACAGGAAAGATCAATCACTGGGAAAGGGCATATTTGGTAAAGAGGGAGGTCAACAAAAACCACGGAAAATCTTCCATGAGCTGGACTGACACAGTGGCTGCAGCAATGGTTTCAAACACCTGGAGGAGCATGAGGATGGCGCAGGACTGGGCAGTGTTTCCCCGGATGCCATGGAAGTGGCCCTGGCCCTGGAGAAGACTATCAACCAGGCCCTTCTGGACCTGCATGCCACGGGGTCCACCCACATGGACCCCCATCTCTGTGACTTTCTGGAGAACCACTTCCTGATGATGAAGTGAAACTCCCCAAGAAGATGGGTGACCACAGACCTAGCTCCATAGGCTGGCCAGTCCCCAGGTGGGGCTGGTTGTGCCTACGGCCCACAGCCACCTTCAAGGGGCCATCTGCTGACCTCGGACTCTGTCCTGAACCTGCCGCTACAGCTGCATGGCCACCACCCCAGAACCCCTCTCTCAAGCCCTCGACCAAATGGAAACAACAAAGTTTCATTTTGTAGCAAAGCAAACAAACCAGAACGTGGGTCCGGTGCACCTCAGTCCTGGAGGTGGTACGTTTGCACTTTATCACTTTCAATAGATCTGTTGCCACAGACTTGCCCGATGCCACACTCCATTTGATTCCTTCACTGTTGTTTGCAGGGGCATTGACCATGGATCCGAGTAACATGAAATCCTGGTCAACATCAATCTTTTCTCCTGTTCTCGGGAAGTTGCTTGCTGGCTCGGTTGTGAGGGGTTTTGTTCTTGGCTTTTATGTTGAGAGATCATCCTCACTAGAGCTTGTAGTCTTCGATCTTTCTCAGTGAATGCTTCAAGTCCTCTTTGCTTCCGGGAACAAGAATGTGTCATCTGCATATCGCAGGTTATTAACAAGTATCCTCCAATCCTGATGCTGCATTCTTCTTTGCTTAGTCCAAATTCCCAAATGACTGGTTCAACATACAGACAAACCAGTATGGTGATAGGCTGAAACTCGGAAGCAGGATCTCCTTCGGTCTGAGAAACTGCCTTTGGTCTAGGAGCAGGGACACAATGCAGTGTGCTCGAATGCCCATCACTCACACGCCACGCTCCACACACTAGAATCCACCTCGCAATGTCCGTCAATCACAGGTGCACAGCTTTCTGGTTTCTTTGTTTCCAGCTAAGGTCCAACCGGCCTCCGTGATGATGTCCTCAGTTCCCAGTTCTCTTCTGAATCCACGTTGAATTTTAAGTAGTTCCCTTTGGCTGTACTGCTGTCATTTTTAATTTTTGTAATTCCCTTCAGCATAATTTTATTTGTGTGTGATCCTAATTCCATTAAAATTAAAGCCTGCTATCCATAGTCAAAGGACCAGATAGGGGCAAGCTCGGAACAGTTCCCCCCCCCCCCGCCCCCCCCCCGCTCCATGCAGACAAGCGAAGTCCGAGGAAGAAAACTAGCCCCCACCATCGCCGGCCCCGAATGTGGTATTGCATACTCCTTTTGAAATTGTCGAAGATTAAAGATGTCGCTTTGAGGACTGAGGTGCACCTGGCCCAAGCCATGGGCTTTTCCACGGTCACATACGTGCGCGTGCGCATGCGCGCGCGTGTGACAGCTGGCCAATGAATAAGGAAGATCAGCGAAGAACTAATGTATTGGGATGATGGTGTTGATGAACGACAACGAAAGTATCATGGACTTCCCGAAGAACAAACAAATGTATCAAGTCGGAAGTAGAGCAGAATGGTCCTTAGAAGCCAGGGTAGTGGTATTTCATCTCATGCATTGTCGACATCGTATCTGGAGAGACCAGTCCCTGGCTTGGTAAAGCAGAGGGTCAGCGAAAGTGAGGGGACCCGCAGGAGCCACGAAGGAAATCCGAAGTGAAACCACCGTGAGACAGTTCTACTTCCCTGTCTGCACGGCTACGACGGAAATGGCAACCCCATGCTGGCACAGACATGGAACACTCCATCTTTGCGGGCCAGGCAAAAGGCTTTCCATCACTCTGGAAAACACCGGCTGTTTCTCTAAAACTTAAATATGCAATTACCATGCGAACTAGCAATTACACCGCTGGGTGTTGTCCCAGGGAAATGAAAGTGTCTGTCAACACGAAACCGGATGTACCTGAACATTTACAGGAGCTTGATTGATACTAGTCAGAACAGGGGCGTGATGCCGCATAGTCTTTGACGGGGGATGGTTAAAGAAACCGCAGTAAATCTATACCACGGAATATTATTCAGCAATAAAAAAGAATTCTTGTTAGAAACAACACCCTGGATGAGTTCAAAAGGTTTATGGCAAACGGCCACATCTTTATGATTCCATTCCTATAACATTCTCAAAATGACAAAATTATAGAAATTTAAAACTGACTTGTCATTGCTAAGGCCTAAGGAGGGGGTGAGTAGCAGAGCTTGGTGCCTTACGGGAATAGAATCATGACATCACCTTAACTGTGTCACTTGACAATATCAACCTCCTGGTTGTGATGTTGTACTATACCTCCACAAGCTGCTACTACTGGGAACGCTGAGTAAGAAGAGCTCAGGAGCTCTCTGTATTATTTCTCACAAGTACATGCGAATGCGCACTTATCCAAAAATAAAAACGTTCACTTTTAAGAAGTAGGAAAAATACGCACACATATTCTGTAATTACTTCACCACTAGATCGTTTCCCTAGCACTCTCCGGATGGAAAATGGGCTTTGCCTTGCTTACATGGTGTAGTCACTGAAAAATGATCTATACGGTAATAATCATAACCAGTGCTTTTATAGCGCATCAGTCTTCTCGTGGCGTGGAAGAAGAATCACCTGCCTAATCTTGGGCAATTCAGCCTGTAAGCAGCTTAGAGTTCTCAGATTAGGTGAAAATCTAGGCCTCTAAAAAGCACAACTCAGCTCTTCTCTTCCCAGACCTCAGCTCCTTAGAGATAAAGCTGATCCAATCTCCCTTAATTTCACTCCCTTTTCAATACTCTAGAGAAACGGCGATTACTTTTTGCAATAGAGGACTGTTTGAATATTTAGCCTCATTCTTCCCCATAGTAAATCACTTCCTTTTCAATGCCAAACCTAGAATACCACCTTTAGCCAAAGAGCATTATTTCATTTTCGGTGAGGCACGCTTGACCTAAGAAAAAGAGACCATACGCCCAAATGCTCAATCCGCTTTCAAAGAAAGACTCTCCTTTCAGCTGTCGATTGGACATCTCTTACTTGAGGGATTTTCTAGGTGCAGTCCACTAGCTGAGACGGGCCCTCCCTCTCTAGCCTTGGACCTCCTATATAAACTACAGAGGACACAGGGACAGTGCTCACAGTGATGAGAATGACCTTCCCCGAACTGTATTGACTAACCTGCACCATCCCACGCCATCCTCACCACACTCTAGAGAGGCCCCTCCACACTTGAGAGATAAACGACCAAGCTTTCCGAAGTCCTACTAGAGTACAGCACAGCACAAATCCAAAGCTAGGCCCCCTGACCCTAGATCCCACAACCTTAACCTCTAATCTAGCATCAGGCACCTTTGAGGTTTAAGAATTCCATCATTCCACTCGATCAGAAAGATCATGGAAGAAGATCCCGGCATAGGATGGGAGCTGATTCCTTTCTCTGAACTGTTATGAACTCTCAGGACTCAGGATGTCTCAGAGGTCGCTTGCACTATAGTAAAAATTCGAGGCAGGCCGAGTTATCGCCGAGCACAAATATTCAGCAGACCAGCTTCACTTCTGCTGCTGCCCACGCCCAGAGTTTCCTTTGCTTAACTTCTCCCCTCATGTACTCGTCAGTAGGGCAAGGTCAGGGCTTTTTCAGAGACCACCCTCCTCGTGGAAGATGATCATGGGCTCGCAGTTCTTGCTAGCTGGCCTCTAGCACTTGTCAGAGCCCTGGTGGTGTATGTGGTTACGTTGTTTGGCTACCAGTCGCAAAGTCAGCAGTTTGAAACCACCTTGGAGAGAGACAGGGCTTCCTACTCCCGTCAAGAGCCACAGTCTCAGAAACTCACAGGGCAGTCCCACCCTGTCCTCTGGGGTCACTGGGAGTTGCCCGCAAATCCAGGGCAGTGAGTTTGACTGTTGGCTTACGGCAGTTCAGCCTCTACGCCTGTTCTAGCTGGTATCTCTTGGCTTCCTTTGTCCTGCTCCCTCATTCCTTCCTCTTGGCTTCCCATCGCCTGGTTCTGGTCTCCAGCAGAGGAGCTGTCTCACCCCTAGTGAGTTGATCCTTGCACAAAATTGGAAGGAAGGAAATTTCACACCATCCTTCCACCACAAAAAGGTGGAAAATGACATTAGTGTTATGTTTTTTAAAATGCTTGTGAAAAATAGCTATTTCTAAATCCATCTGGAACAACAATATTTTTCCTTACATCGGTCTAAGGCTGCACAGGAACTGTGGTGGTACATTGGTTAAGCACTGGGCCCTAACCGAAAGGTTGTCAGTTTGAATCTATCAGTTGCCACAGGAATGAGAAAAAGCTGTGTACTTCTATAAAGGGCTCAGCCTTGGACATCCTCTGGGGGCATTTTCACTGTGCCCTGTAGGAGCCCTGGCAGCGTAGTGGGTTCCCAGCTGGACGGCTAACTGCAAGGTCAGCACTTGGGAACCACCAAGCCACGCCAAGGGGGACAGTCGGGGCTTTCTGCTCCTGTGAAGGGTTCCATCTCAGAAACTCACAGGGACAGTTCCACTTTGTCCTTCAGGGCCGCGATGAGCCTGCATCGACTCCATGGCGGTGCATGTGGTGTTTCGATTTTCACAGGGTCCCTGTGATTTGAAGTCAACTTGCCAAGACACAACAATAAGAAGACCTCCCGGAAATAAATGTGAGCCAACGGTGTCTTTTTCTTGACATCATCTGATGCTATTCCAGAAAATACATGTGAACCTTAACAATCATTTTCCCCTTGACCACCGCCTCTTCCTTAATTTTCTGAGTGTTTATGCGCACATACTCCCAACTTTTCCAACTTTTCCATCAGCCTCTCCTGGCCCTGGCCAGTTACAGCCTTCATAGCACACCCTGCTGAGTGCTTAAAAGCCCATTCGAGACCACACACAGAGAAGGCCAGTCCTTCCCGCAGAGCAAGGCCAGCACTTCAAAACTGCCATAAAAATGAACAGCCCCACAGTGGCCCATGTGTTCCCCGTGGGAACTGGTCTGTCCTTGTGGAGATATCATTATTCCACTTTCTTAAATCCACCGAAGTCCCACTTTTGCACCCCTCAAGCACGCCACGGGCACACTGCCCACACCGGCCACAGGTAGGGTCACACCAGAGCATCGGTTCTTTCAGGCTAAGCTACGCACTCAACGGATTGGCCTTCTAAGTGACCCGCCATGCCCTCAGGGGCTCGGTCCTCTTGCTCCATCGCTCACAGCCCCTGTGACTTTTTTAAGGCTATAGCTGTATGGGCAGTTTCTGTATGCCTGGGTACATGAGAAAGAGCCTTGGTGGTGTAGTGGATTACTTGTTGGGCTGCTAACCCCAAGGCCCGTAGTTCGAAATCATCAGGCGCTCTGCAGGAGAATGAGGCGGCTTTCGACTCTTGTAAAGAGTTAGTCTTAAAAAGACCCAGAGTGGCCATCTACCTTGTCCTATAAGGTTGTTATAAATTGGAAGTGACTGGATAGCAATGAGTTTGTTTGTTTGTTTGTTTGTAGGGATAAATGGAGAAGAGCAGCAATGGATCATCACAGCCGTGGACTGTCTAAAGTTCTGAAATGACTGCCTATGACGTTTTTTCCATTCACGCAGATTTGCCTGGCAGTGTTTGTCTTGTTTGGGTTAGTATTGCGTGTTGGTACCTTCCCAGAAGTGTTGAAGATGGTAGAGAACAGTTTGATCGAGAGGATATACAGAGTGCATGAAAAGTGGATTCGTTAGGCTAAAATTAACAATATTACGTTTTCCCTTGAGCTCCATTTTGAAATTTTGTTCTAGCTTCTATTATCTTCTGTTTTCTCTTGGATTGAGGGTATCTCTGGAGTTTATTTTGTTGTTGGGGGATTTTTCTATGATTTCTTCAACTGAAATCCAGGATAGGTAATCCACAGAAACAGTAAAGAGAGTAATAGTTCTTTAGAGTTATGGCAGAGAAGGTGGGTGTAACGGGCCACTAATAATAATGGATACAAGCATCAAGAAATTTTCTAAAATTGATTTGGTAATTATTGCACAGCTCTTATTAATATATTGAAACCATCAAATTATAGTTTATGTGAATTATATGCCAATACAATGGCTAATTGTTTTTTTCTTTAAAAATCTTTAAAAAGAAAACCCAGTTCTAGTTTACAATACAAGAGTTGGAATTAACTGGGCAATGGGTCTGGGTTTTTTTTAGTGTCCCAATAAAACTTTATATATAGAATAGGTGGCAAACAGCATTAGAATTGTGGTTACAATTCTCTAATTCTCGCACTACCTGCTTATTGTTAAAACCCACTCTGGTAGTTACCATATACCCTCAAGTAGAAGCCAAGTTTTTCAGCATATTTTTAATGCAGTTTTTGTGGTAAAATTAGGTGCCTTGGCTGATATTCAGGTTGACTTATACTCGAGTATATACGGTACATAGTCCACCCAGATTAACGCACCCACTAAATATTTCCATGTTTGAAAAGGGATCTATAAAAATTAAGAATACTATAGGCAAAGCTGCCGTGCAAGATTTAGTGTATACTGTAAAGCGATAATAATTAAAATAGTGTCACACTGATAGAAGCATCACTGGACATTTATCAGAACACCTTGGAGAGTCTAGCCTATCAGTGTGATGGTTAAGCACTTGGCTGCTAACTGAAAGGCTAGTTGTCCCAACACAGCTGCAGCTCTTCAGGAGAGAAGACTTGGTGGTCTACTCCCATCGAGATTACAGCGCAGGAAACTCTCTGGGGGCAATTCTATCTTACATGGCCTCAATGAATCAGAATCAACTCAATGGCACATATCAATAAGTTAATACAAAAATTCATTTAATCCAGCAGGTGTCACAGAGCATTAAGGGTTAGGATGGGTTATTTAATAAATGGTATTGGAGAAGTCTGAAACTTGAAAGAAAAAGAAGACATTCATTGTATTGCTTAATGTGAAAAATAAGTTTCACACACATTGAACAGCTAAATTTAAAAATGTAAGAAAAGAAAAATGCCATCTCTGAATGGGATAATCTGCTGGAGCACAGAATAGGGAGAGAAACCACAAAGGCAAAAGCAAAGATTCTGGCCTGGGCAACCCTGTGGGGCAGTTCCCCTCTGATGTACAGGGTCGCCCCAAATCAGGACCAACTTGATGCACTGCTTGTGGGTTTTTGTTGAAGGTTTTCTTTATATTAATCTGAAAAACATTTAATAATCATTCAAATTACATTTCCTAAAAACTCAAAGGACACGGAGAAATGCTCACAACTTATTAAGGGAAAATAATTACAGGCTTCCGCGTCGCGTGATCACTGTGTGGTTAAAAGAGAAAGAGAGGAATGGAGACAGAGAGAAGCAGAGGCGCCAGGAGAAAATTAGGGAAGTCAATACAGTAAAATGTCACCGTCGTGACTTCTGGCTTGAGCGGTTTATGCTTTATGTTTACTTCTTCTTTCCTATTTCTCTGTATTTTCCAAGTATTCAACAAAAATATATTTAATGACGTATAGTTCACATATCAGACAATTCAATAGTTCAATCCCATAAAGGAAGTTGTAAAATCATCACTGCAATCAGTTTTAAAACATTTTCTTTATTCTTATATCCATCATTATTAGCTTCTCGTTCCCCCCCCCCCTATCGCCCCTGCCATAACCCCCAGGAACCATTGATATCCAGTAACAGTTCCTATAGATTTATCTATCCTGAATTTCAAATACAGAAAAACATTTTTTAAATGAAAAATGCCAACAGGAATAACAAACTTACACAGATTAAGAACCTCAATAGAAAATAAAGCAGAAAATATAAAACTAGGATGAATTTAAATGGATCATAAGGAGATCAAATGAGAGGGTGCTAAATTCTAACCTAACTGCATCTGCCACCATCCACTTTTCAATCCATGCTTAACATTAGCAAGGATATTCATGTCCCTGGTTCAAGGACAGAGGGATCCACCAGGCGCTTAATCCATGTGTAATTTCCCCTCACTATATAAGCACAATTTCCTTTTCACGCTAAGAAGAAAAACACATTATGCATTTTAAAGCATTTTTAATATTAATTTCTTATCTCAACTCTCCCTCTTCCTACTTACCTGAAATTCTAGATCAATGGCACACTGTTGGTTGTAAAATGTTGGTGTCTCCCTGTGCCCAGTGCAATCAATGACTCACAATCGCCTTTGAGGACGCCACATCACTGTGGCTAGGTATTCCTGAAGTCTAGCTTAATTCTGGACAAAAGAGCCTGATACTTGGACTGAGCTCAAATTGAAAACTTAGCTCAATCACTCTCTAGTTAAACGACTTGAGAAATACCCTTTTACCAGATCTTCAGTTTTCTCACCAGCAAAAGAAGAAAACCTGCCTTTGACTGTTGCTAGCTCTGTGACCATGACCGCTGACTCATTCTAGAGCTTGGTGCGTTACTAAGAACTGCATCGCCCAATCTACTATGCAGGTGCAGGCCCTGGGTGATTTCAGTGGTGAAGATCTGGGCTACAAACAGAACGATTCAAAGTTCAAACTTACCCAGTAGCCTCTTGAAAGAAAGGGCTGGCAATCTGCTTCTGAAAGGTCAGAACCATTGAAAACTTGAGAGCACAGCCCTGCTCTGAAACGTGTGAGGCCTCGTGAGTCAGGATTCACTGGAGGATGACTGACCTTGCTTGGGTTCTGTTTTTGCTTTCCTCGCCTTGCAGTTGGCTGAGGATTACCTAACATAAACCCAAGTGTGATTTGTAAGCAAATGTAAGGCATTATCATTCTAAGCAGAAGTACATGTTTCTGAGTTTAAGCAAAAGCCTGGAAGGAGTAAAGTATGACGCCCGGCTTCCTGGGTGAATGTGACTGGGCACCGGTGCCCACATCCCCCTGCTTCTCTATGCCCATAGCAACCAAACACTTTAATCAGGAGGTCACAATAAAGCCAGTTGAGCCAACTACTTGGGGCTGGGTTGAAAGAAATGACCACTGAGACCAAGGGACAGCTTTGGAAAGGAAACTTTGAAATTGATTTTTTTTCTCTTTGCCTTTACCTATCACCTTTTAAATTACAGCAAAAAGAGGAAAAGGATGAAAAAGACCATTTTAAGGCAAAACACTCAATTAACTCTAAAAATCAAACATAATAAACTGAACATCGATCTATCTGGCTACTGTAACCATTCCTGTCTGCCCTATCTATCTATCTATCTATCTATCTATCTATCTATCTATCTATCTATCTATGTCTCTATTATCTTCCCAACGCTCTTTAAAGGGACCAGGCAGGCACTGAAAATAGAACTGTTTTGCTTCTTTTGATTTTGCTGGAGAAGTTAAGAAACCCAGTTACCTTGGAATTCCTTAAGGGGAAGCCATAGAATAAGAAGAACTTCCTCAGTTGGTTCTTACCCTTCTTGACCGTCACACGTTACAGGGAAGCACGGTTTAATGATTGTTACAGTCAGTTCTACAGGCTCAGCCTTGACCTTGGGCTCTCAGCTCATCTCTCAACTGCTTCCTGGTGGGTGTCATTGGACCAGTGCCACAGCCAATTGAAAGGACAGCTTCCTGCTTCCTAGGACTTACAAGCCTGTATGATGTGTGGTGTTGGTAGTTGCCATCAGGTCAGTTCGGATGCACAATGACCTCGGGTACAACTATAAAACGCCGTCTTATCCTGCGCTAGTCTCACCATCATTGCTATGTTTGGGCCCATTAATTCCATCACTGTGTCACTCCGTGGTGGCATCCTCCTGGGTTTCACTGACCCTCTACATTGTCAAGCAGGATGTCCTTCTCCAGGGACTGGTCAATCCTGGATACAGTACCAATTCATAAGGTATGGGATCTCAAAAGGCCTTTCCCCAGCTTGTCTCCCCCAAAGATGTGCCAAACCTAAGAGGCTGCTTTCCGGCACATGGTGGGAGGTCGGATGTTTGGAGATATTCTTCCTGAAGACATCAGCCATCCAGAACAATCAGACCACTAACTGGTCCACTGTAGGTGGGGCTCACATCCTACTGATAGGCTAGTGATTGTTTCCCTGGAGAGCTTAGAACAGGTCAAATTAACTCAGTGACATCCAAGTCTAGGCTGCCATCCTGAATCTAGGATCTGCCCATCTTGTCACATGTGTAACCTTAATCCCTCCTCTTCCTAAATTATCCCCCTCCCATTGCTCTATTGCCTATGGTACAACCCCTTCCTGTGATGTTACCTGTAGTCAGGGGGCTTGCACGTCCCCAAGTATATATAAGCCTTGAAGTTCTCTCTCCTCCGGTCTTCCTTCTCTCTCCTCTCTCTCTACCCTCTCCTCCTCCCACATCCCATGTGGACCACCAAGAAGGGCTGAGGTAAGCATGCTACCATGAAATGTGTCTGACTCCTTTGTTTTACTCTCTCTCCTATCTCTCTTATTCTCAAGGACTTTACTAAAATCTTTATATATTATAGCTGTAAAATTGCACCTACCGGACCTGTGATGATTTGCTAGGGGCTGATTCCCCTCACAATAAGGGGGGCAATTAGGAGATAGCTAAACTGCATCTAGAATGCACTTGCTTGGGTCACGTCATCAAGAGGATAAATTGATGGCGGAGAAGATCATGTTGGGTGAAGTAGAGGACCAACAGGAGTACGGGAGACCCTCAAGGTGATGGAAGGGCACAAAAGCCACCGACCACCGCTGTGGAATCAAACCTGCTGGGGATGATGAGGATGGCACTGGGCAACATTTCATCCTATTGTCCTGAAGGTGACTGTGGGTTGGAGTCAGTGCCACAGCATCTTTCACAAGATGAATCTACCACTGACTAACACCCTCCTTGAGTCACACATCAGTATTCAATAGTACCCACTTTTCTAGGCAGGAGACTCCTAAATTGGGCCCCTGCCATGGTCACCACGATATGTTTCAACTCTCGGTTTTCTGTCCCTGGAGGAAGAAGACTCATTCACCCCATGAAGAATTATTAGGTCCCCCATGACAAGTTCAGGAAAAGTGTGTTTAGACATATAACAAAAGTTTTAGATTTATAACTGTGTTGCCTTGCTGAACTTAACATCAATAAAATGCTATTTTAACACCAATAATTTCAAATTTTTATGCTGACTTAATAATCTTTATAATTAGCTTAATTACTTATGGATGACAACATGTTCATTTCTTAATAAGTTTTTCTGATGAGGAAAGTTACATATATGCGTTGCCTTAAATAAAAAGAATATTTTTAAAATATTTGAATTACCCTAACTAACTCAAATTGTAAAATGGTGTGGCTCAGTTGTCTGACCTCCTCTAACTTCACTAGGGGAAAAGAACAAACCCAAGACTGGCTCCTATGAGATGGGGGTCAGGCATATCTCTTCCTCCATCTTCCACCTAGTTCTGTCCTTACCATAGCATTCTCTATTTCTCTGCTGGATTCAAGAAGGCATCGCAATGACTAGATATAACTCATGGACTATATTCATAGTTATGGGTTCAACTGGGGAAGCAAAGTTATGGGTTCAACTGGGATACTGAACGACTCTGGATGCATTTTTTTTTCAGCCAAGAGAACTCCTCTGCTGTACCCACAGGCAAATCTCTCTCCCTCTTTCTTGATTCTCTGCCTGGCTGCTACACTATTCAGGCAAGCTTCACCACACCATTTAGTTCCGCCAATAAGTACCCAGAGGCACCCCTACTCCAGCAGTAAGCCTCAGCCTGAAAGTGCTGGGGTGTCTCTTGCTTCACAGGTAGACAAACCCAGCTCTGCCAAATGTCCAGAGGCAACCTGCTCTTCCAGCAAGCCTCCCACATCAAGACACTTAGCTCTCCGTCTCTGTGGGTCAACGTACCCCTGACCCCCGGTCACTGCCTTAGTCCAAGGGTTGGGACACCCACTGCCATGCTATCGCTTAACACGCTCCTGATTTGGCTTCTTCGCCATGCTTGCTGCACTTCTTAGTCTCATGCGGTTCCAGTTTTGCAGCTCTTTCTCTGTCCCCTGGTTCAAGTCGGTTCTCAGAACAGGAAGCCCAGGTGGAAGGATCTGCTCCACATCTGGATGGCAGTGAGGTCCTATCTCTCTCCTCTGGGGTTGGCTCATTTTAATCCCAGAACAATGGCTACACGGAGCAACGTTCTCCAAAGAGTCCCACCGAACTGATTTGCATGGGCCACCCTTACAAGGCTTCCAAGCAGCTTATTTGCATTCCTGGTAAAGTGTTCAAGTCTTTGCATGGGCCTCAGCACCATATGTAAAGTCCTACCCAGCGATGCTGTGCGAGTCATAAAGACAAGAGGAGCCAGATTAAGGAGTTCATGGCTCTATACTTCCTGGTTTGCTACATGCTGATCAATATAATTTTAATCCTCGTCTTCAAATTCGGGTGCTAGCAAATAAAATCAACAGCATGCTAAACTCTGGAGTTATTAAATCGCGAAATGGTAGATTTGAATGAAACCCAAGGAAGAGCAGAGGCAGAATGCAGTGGTTTTCAAACCGTGCCCCATGGAGCCCCGAGGAGCTCTCCAGAAACTGCCAAGGCCTGGGAAGCAGCGCTCAGGAGCTGGCAAAGGCGAGGCTGAGCCCAAAGAGTTCTCTCTGTCAACCCTCAGCCCCACCACCCAGCCAGAGTAGGTTTGCTTTTCTATTTTTACATCTTAGTCTACATCATATTTCACTGGTCAGCACTCATCAACTGTTCACAAATTTTAAATTCTAAATTAAAATGTTAAATTATGGGCATGACCCGAAGATCACTCACATTTCAGACAGACACACTGAGCGTCAGGAATATGAAATGACGTGTCCATGATCACACAGATACCTAACAACTGAGCACAATGGGCCTCTGTCAATGTGAGAAGTGGTTAGCCGGCACCTCATCCCTTCCCACGATGAAGGAAATCCTTACTGTGTGCAGGATGCTGGGAAAACGCAATGTGGGACCTCTCGCCACTTCACACCCTGGGAGACATGGCAGCCAACAAGATACATGGAACCACGCTAGGGCCCTAAATTGAAGAAGCCACATGGACCTATCCTGATGCAACCAGACCTCTGAAGCTGGAGAAGCCACGTAGAGACCCCTGCCAGCCCTGAGATGCTTATCACGCCACTGGACCCAGAGACATTCTACCCACTGGCCTGTGATCGTCCTGCATTCAGAAAACGCAATGTGGGAGACTCTCCCTTTCCCTGGGCTTCAGGAGTACATAGCAGGAGACGACCAGACGATCTATATTCAAAGGAAGGCATGGAAAGAGGTCTATCACTATCAGATAGATCTTAACTGCACGCAGAGAGTATCAGAAAGCTATTTTCCTCTCAAGTGAATTCTCTCAGATCATTGGCCAGGCTTATGAATGTATGCTTATTTTAAATGCTGGTTCCTCTAGCTCCCAAGTGATTTTGTCTGCCTCAAGAAAAAGGAGGGGGGAACCCCAACTCTAGTCTTAAGACAGACAGCACTTCCTGATACACAAAGCGTGAACCCAAACCCAATGTTCCTCACTACTACTCCACCTTTGTTTCCTGTATCCCATGGTTCCTGTCTATTAAAAGGGTTAGTTTTTCTCTACCTAGACTCCCATAAAGGCCAATGTATCAGCCTCCATTAGGAAAAATGTGCCCCTGCTGGGAAAGCCTCCCTTTGGAGGAATTTTATAAAGTCAAATTATAAATATACTCTTAGATGGAAAATCGGGTAAAGGTGACAATTTGTATTTGCTGAGCCCATACTATATGGCTGGTGCCATACTTCATCCATATCTAAATTACGATACAGGTAAAGAAGATTGAAAGTGCCATGGATGACAAATGGACAAACGTATCTATGTTGGAAGAAATACGACCAAAATTCTCCTTAGAAATGAGGACGGTGAGGCGTTGTGTTGCATGTCCTTTGGACAAGTTATCCGGAGCGACAAGTCTCTTTTCTTGAGAAAGGAGAGGGTCACTGATAACGAGGAAAACCCCCAGGGAGGCTACAACGATGGGTTGAAACGTAGCAATCACGGCGAGGATGGCCCACGAACAGGCAGGATTTTGTTCTGTGGCACACAGGGTCCCATGTGTCAGAGAAGACTCAGGGGCTCTGAACAACACAGTCGCACTGGGCACTAAACATTACGATCCCCAGTTTAGTGACAAGAAAAATTGCCCTCAAAACAGTACCTCGTTCATGACTTGCAGAATCTGGAATAAAGCTCAAAATGTCCTAACGTCAAAGTGAACAGACTGACGTTCCTTGTTTTAACTGGTTTCACAGAGTCGATCAAGAGTTTTCTTGAAGAGGTTAGATGCCACAGAGAGTTTACTAAGGCATCCTAAAAGTTCAAGAGCATGTCAAGATCAACTCATTCCTCTATGTGTATCTAAAATTAGGTAAAAGATAAGTAAAATTAAATAGACCAATCAGCATGATATACTTCTCAGGTACCTCTCTGCCTCCATTTCAAACCCTGTGAGTCTTTCTGCTGTGCAGGAGGGTTAGCACTGGGGCCATTTTGTCCCAGTGGCCGACTGCATTTCCCATTACTCATGTTCAGCCTGTTTTCCATAACTAAATGAGCATGGCCAAAGGATATTCAGAATACACCTTGGCAGAGCATCCTGATGAATCAAAGACATCATGCCAAAGTAGCTTCCAGTCCCTCCTCGCTCCCTCCAAGCACAGATGTCTACCCTCAGACACCAGACACCTGAGGGCAGAGACCGGCCTGTGATTCACATGTTGAAGGGTTATCCAGAACAGAGTCTGGCACGTTGGACCCTTTACTGGAAGGAATTTGATTAATCATTCTCATTACCTTTCAATTCCATGCACCTGAGCTCAGCCACCCTCTGCCCAGAACCAACAGCCAGTGGCTTAACCCTTACAAATCCAAATTATTTTATTCGGCGAATTTGGGGTTATAACCATGTGTTTTCAATAAAGGGTGGGATTTTGAAGAAACTGGGGGAAATGTTGAGGCAACAAGGAGGTGGATGCATTAGTGGGACACATATGTCCCAAAGGGTCTCTGACCCTAGGATTTGTAGAATGGGGCCTATTTTTTTCAGAGTTATGCAATTTTAAAGGCCCCCACCAGATGATAGCATTCACTGAAAGTGGGCCAGAAGCTTCTCACTAACCCTTGACAGTGGAAAATGTAGGCAGACACTATGCCCCATGGGTCAAAAAGGGCTAAATATTTCAACACATTAGACTGATCATAATTAGCACAGTGAGGCAGAATCTTCCTCTCTTCCCTTTGCACTTCAATCAGAGAAATCGTGGAGACCTTGGAGCATCACATCCAATGCCTCCATCTAGTCTCAAGGACTCCAGGAGCCAAGGTCTCTGTATTCTGAGCACTGTTACTTAAGCATTCTAATTGATATTAGATTCAGCTCAGCAGAATTCCCACCTTCCACATGGGAGACTTGGGTTGGATTCCAACCAAGACACCTCAAGCACATCCTCCACCTATTGTAGGGTCACAGGAGTTTCCAGACTCAAATGGACTAGGGAGAAAGAACTGATGACCACTTCCAAAAAGCAGCCAACAAAATCCCCATGGATCACAGTGGTCCAGGCTGCAACGGACCACGAGGATGGCGCAGCACTAGGCAGTGTTTGCTCCTTTGCTTGTGAGTTGATGGCCCACATGCAGCTAACAGTCACTGCCAACCCTGTGAGTACATGCCAATACATGTACAGCAAGAAGTGGATAGCCAGGGTCTGCACAGCAAACACTGTTCCCGTGGCTAGCGTATGTACACTAGGTCATTTTGTGCCACCTCCCCTGTCTATTTACCCAGACTTTAGGCTCTTGCGGGGATCAGTTATAACCACAAGATTCTTCTAACATCAGCCTGTGACCCTTATGAAGCAATTCTACCTGGCTACCTCATTGTCCTCGCCCAGGAAAAGCAATGAAGTACTGCAATGCCTGACGCTCTTCAAGAGATTCCCTTGAAACTCTTAAAAACAAGAAAAGCATACCAACTACATATGAAAATGTATCACTAACAAAGTTCTTATTCTATATGCTCCCACCACGTTCCACAGCTTCCTGCAACCTCTCAAGCCACCAGACCCCAAATCTTCTCCTCCGGTCCCCACTGTGACCACTTTGTTATGGTCACCACGGTAGTAGAGGACAGGCTATCTATGGCCTGATCACATACTTTCATTGGCTTGCATGAGTTTTTTTAAATTAAACTTTTTATTTTGAGATAAATATGCGTTCACACACAAGTTGCGAAATATACTACAGAATGGTTTCAAGTATCCGTCACCCCGTTTCTTCTAATGGGAACATCTTGAAAATGTATTAACAATATCACAACCCAGATTGGCATTGATATAATCAAAATACAGGATATATTTTTAAATCATTTTATTGGGAGCTCATACAACTCTTATCACAATCCATATATCCATACATTGTGTGTCAAGCACATTTGTACATCTGTTGCCCTCATCATTCTCAAAACATTTGCTTTCTACTTGAGCCCTTGTTATTAGCTTATTTTTTCTCCACCCTCCCCGCTCCCTCACGAACCCTTGATAATTTATAAATTATTATTATTTTATCATATCTCACACTGTCTGACATCTCCCTTCACCCACTTTTCTGTTGTCCATCCCCCAGGGAGGAAGCTATATGCAGATCCTTGTATTTGGTTTCCCTTTTCTACCCCACCTTCCCTCCACCCTCCCGATATCACTACTCTCACCACGGGTCCTAAAGGGATCATTTATTCTGGATTCCTTGTGTTTCCAGTTCCCATCTGCACCAGTGTACAACCTCTGGTAGAACTGGGATCATGATAAAGGGGGGAGAGGAAGCACCCAATAACTAGAAGAAAGTGGTATGTTTCATCGTTGATACACTGTACCATGACTGGCTCATCTCCTCCCAGGGACCCTTCTGCAAGGGGAAATCAAGTTGTCCACAGATAGGCTCTGGGTCCCCACTCTGCATTCCCCTTCATTCACAATGATATGATTTTTTGGTCTTTGATGCCTGATCCCTTTGACCCCTCATAATCTCACAGACTGGTGTGCTTCCTCCATGTGGGCTTTGTTGCTTCTGAACTAGATGGCCGCTTGTTTAACTTCAAGCCTTTAAGACCCCAGATGCTGTATCTTTTGATAGCCGGGCACCATCAGCATTCTTCACCACATTTGCTTATGCACCTATTTGTCTTCAGCGATCATATTGGGAAGGTGAGCACACAATGATAAGATTTTTTGTCAAAATACAGGATATTTCTATCACCACCAATGTCCTTTAAGTTGCTCTTCTATAGCCACTCATTTCCCTTCCATCTCAACCCGATAAAATCACAGATTTATCCTACATTTCAATAGTTTTGCCATTTCAAGTCTATTATAGAAATGTAATGATACAGTAATACCATCTTTGTGACTGAGGTGGCATTATTTTTTAATTTAATAACTAGCTTTTTTGTTTCAATTCACTGATATACAGTTCACATATATACATTTCAATAGTTCAATCACATTCATAAGAGTTGTGCAAACATCACTACAATTCCCTTACTAGGAAAATGGCCATTCGAATAGAATACTTCATGTTGGGTGAGCTGGGGTAAACAGTGGTGTTCCGAAGCATTGAAACACGAATCTAAGTTGTCAAATGTATCTATATGAAATTATTGATAACTCAAATTCATTACCATTAAGTAGATTCTGAGTCCTAACAACCTTATAGGACAGAACAGAACTGCCCTTGTGAGTTGCCAAGACTGTTAGCTCTTTATAGGAGTAGAAGGCTTCATCTTTCTCCGATGCAGAGGCTACTGGTTTCAAACTGCTGACCTTGTAGTTAGCAGCCAACCTATAATCCATTATACCACAGTGCTAACTTCATAATTCTTTTGCTGTACACAATGCTTGCAGTGATATTCCTGTTTAATTGATCATTTCTGCCTTCTCTCTTTTCCCTCTGGCAGTTGAGCTAGAGGTTTGTCTATTTTATTGATCTTCTCAAAGAATCTTTTGGTTTCATTGATTTTATTGATTTTGTATCTGTCATCTAAGAACTCTTTGCCTAACCATAAATCCCAAGAAAATCTATTTTTTTCTAAAGTTGTGTACTTTTACATCTGACATTTATGCCTGTGATCCATTTTGAGCTGAGTATTTTATTTGCATTACTTATTGCTCTTTGTTCTTCCATTTCTTCTGCTTTTATGGATGCATTATGCTCTTTTTGCAAGATTCCTGGGGGATGAAACTGGTTGATTGATTTGAGACTTTTCATCTCCTCCCCCCCCCCCCCCCCCGCTAAAGAATGCATTTAGTGCTATAAATCCTCCTATTGACACTGCTTTGGCTGTGTCTCTAGAATCCATGATGGGGTGGTAGTTCCACATTGGATTGCAATCCCCAGGGTCTGCAGTTCTAAACCGCCAGCAGTCCATTGGAGAAAGGCCGGCTTTCTACTCCCCACAACAGTTAATGTCTCAGAAACTCAGAGAGGTAGTTCCATGCTTTCCCAAAAGTCTCAGTCACGACTGACTCAAGGGTAGTGAGGTTGGTTTTTGGATGACTGTGTCTCATATGTTTTGATCTGTTAACAGTTTTTGTTATCCTTCAATTTAATGTTTTATTTGAGTTCCTGGAGACCCCCCTCTTTAACTCTTGAATTGTTTAGGTGTTTTTGTTTACAAGGAGTTAGAGCATTTCTGATGATCTCTCTGTTAGAGGTTCCTTATTTGATTCCATTGTGGGTGGCAAACATACTCAGCACAGTTTGAATTCTTTTACATTGTTTGAGGTTTGTTTCATACCCTGGATGTGAGGTATCTTTATGTAGTTAATGGGTCTTGAACGTTAAGAGGATGCTTGTACTCTAAGGTCGTAGAAAAAGGACTCTGTAAGTACCGACTAAATCTTGTGGTGAGATTCTTTTCTGCCCCTGCTGATTTTCTATTTTATTCCATCAGTTGTTGAAAGTTGGGATGAACTCTTCTTTAATTATGGACTTATTGATTTCTCCTTAAAGATCTACAAATCTTTGCTTCCAATATTCTGAGTCAATACTGTTTGGTCCATACACATTTTGGATTGCTCTATCTTGTTGGTGCAGATATGCTCATTTAATGTTCTTTTCTGTCTCTAATAGTGTTCTTTGCTCTGATGCCTGCTCTATATTCACCCTTGATTATGTGCGATTAATGTTTATGTGGTATTTTTTGCCTTCTCTTTTCTTTTATCCTGTTAATACTATTATCTTGGAATTAATTTACTTGACACAGTGTAGTTGAATCATATTTTTAAACCAATCCTGTCTTTAAATTGGTTTCTCTTGACCATTTATATTTAATGTAATTATATATCTTAGGGTTTCAGTCTACCACCAGTCTATTGTTTGTCCTTGTTTCTTAGTCTCTGGATTATTTCTTCTGTCTTCTTTTGAGTTTAACAATTTATAGAATTTTTTTTTATTTACTGATAGTTTTGAGCATATTTTAATGTACAGAATTTTCAGGGGTTGCTCAAAACACACGCACACACACACACACACATATATACATACACACATACTCAAGCATAAGCCGAGTTTTTCAGCACATTCTTTATGCAATTTTTATGGTTAAATTAGGTGCCTTGGCAGATATTCGGGTTGGCTTATACTCAATTATGTACGGTGTATATATATAACTCTAAGGATATATATGTAGAGATAAAATTTATCACAGTATACTAGTATCACTATTTTACAAAGTAAACAATGTATATAGAAACCTTATATCACTTCTCTGTTTAAAACAATTCTCTTAAATATCTCCTGTACATACAAAGGAGTGTCAAAAGTTGCTGGGAAAAAATGAGCTAAACAACATTTTCCCTCCCAGTTTTGAAGCCCTCCGTGACATTTCCAACCTCATTCCACCGTTATAATTCGCCTCAAACTCAGATGTAACAGAACAGATTCAAGGGGAGAAGAAAAATATATTGTATCCACCCATGTTTCCCTTCTTATGGTCTTCCTTCCTGAGGTTTCCAAATTTCTTCCCTTCACATTTCTTCTCTGCTTAGAGTACTTCTATCAGTTATTCTTTTAATAGTAGGTAGGCCTGCTACCAAGCTCCTTTCTCAGGTTTCCTTTCTGTGTCTTGATTCCTGGAGGCCATGTTTTAGAAGATAGGATTCTGGGTCGACTGTTCTTTTCCTTCGATCCTTGACAGACACAGTGTCATTTCTCTAAGGCCTTCATGCCTCCTGACTGCCTGGTGAGCATCTTCCATGCTTTCCAATGCAGTGCCATGCCCTGGTTGGGGACCCTGGTGACCAGCCAGCAAGGAGGAAAGCCCTGGATGTCTGGGTGGCCTTTGCTTCTGCCATCCAGAGGTGCAGGGTCACCTTTTGCGAAATGGATGCCTGGTTGCCTCGCTGGACCTCTTCTTGCCTGAGCTGGAGTGGTCCTGTACGTTTTCTCCATGCTCTGTGTATCACAGGAGTAATTTGCTAAAAGTGTTCTGTCTTGCGACACTGCCCTTTCCTGTTTGATGGCTACAAGGCTATAGGACTTCTTTGTCTGCACCTCCCAGTATGACTAGGTCCCTTGGCATCATGTCTGGAATAGTGAAATGAAATCCCAGACAACTTAGCACCCGTCGTGTCCTTCCTTGGGTTCTGCCGTCGCTCGTCAGCCTTTTTGTCCACACCACCCTTCAGAATATTCCCGTATCAATTTGCTATCTAATATCCAGGGTTTCAGATCATACTTAATGACAAGAATTTGGAAAGGTCCATCGACCTCATCGTCTCAGAAGTGGAAGGTCCCCCGGCAGTGTTTTTCAAAGTGGGAAGATCTCACATTGAAATCCGGATCTGCCACTGCTTCTTGAGAAATGGGGACATCTGGCACCACTGGGTTTCCATCCCGCATTCCAACAATCTGTTCTTTGTGTGATGGGGAGGGGCCCCGTTGAGGCCTGGATTCTTCATCGCATGCCACCTAGCCGGCATCGCTCCTTTATGTGCCCCCTGGCACAGGCGGGAGTTTGGGCGGACACTCTCCAATGATGCACCTTCCTCTTCCTCCCAGCTGCAATCGCACCCGGAGGTGTATTTGTCTGTGCATCTGTGAGCATGAACACACTTGTATCCTGAGCATTTGTGTCGGGGGGTGGGGGGAGGGGAGAGGGGCAGGTTGAACAGGCAAAAAGATGGAGCCATGTAGGTCTAGCTTTCTAAGTGTTCACCGGCAAGTGTAACATGGGGAGAAAATTGTAAACACCCATCCATTAATAACTTCTGCCACATCGATTCCACCACAGAGCCTTTGCAATTGCTATTCCCCTGCCTGTAACATCCTTCTTAAAGGATGGCTTGCAAGCCCACTGCATTACACTTTGGTCAAACGCAGCATACTTAGCCGTTCCCTGGCTACTCTATCTCAAGTAACCACAGCCAACATGCTCTGCCTTCCGGACTCCACTGTATTTGTCTCTATAGAACTCAACATTACCTAAAATCAAACACAGAATGTATTACCCATCTGCTTTAGGGCGAAGACTCAGTCTCTCTTGTTCACCACTCAACCCTCCGTTCCTGGCACATAATAGGAGCTTAATAAGCATGTAATGAATGGATGAATCACATCCTGCGGCATCTTAATGAGAACACCGACAAACTGGAAAGCATCTAGAGCAGGATGGTGAAAAGTTTGTAACCATGGAAATGCTGAACAACGGATAGATCGAGGGCTGACGCTACTGAGAGGTGGGATGATCACTCATCAAATATTTAAAGCTTTGTTTATTAGAAGAGGGAGTAGATAAATATGTTCAGTGTTCTTCCACATCAAATCCCTACAGTCAGCTGGCAAAGAGGCAAATTTGCTCTAACATTAAAAAGGATCTGTTGCCTAACAACTCTTCCTAATAACTGTTCCAATAACTGGAACTGAGACTAGGTAATTATCCTAAGGGTCTCTTGTAGAAGGAATCCAAATGCTGTCTGGGTAGTTGGGAAATTATGACTGGTTGGTTTAAAGAGCCCCTTCCAACCTACAGTTCTAGTATGGTATGCTAGATTCTAAGGGAGTAAAGGCAGTTTTTTCCCTTCCCACTATTCCAGGAGACACTTTAGATGGTGGTGCAAAGGTAGGAGCTTATTTTAAGAAGGTTGATTGCAGGGCATTTAGGGAAAGTAAAAAAATTTAAGTCTCTGCTAATTATATAAAATAAATTTTAGTCCATCCTATGACATAATATTTACCTTAAGAATATGCTACAATTAAAACTCAGAAATGGTTTATAATTCCTATAGGTATGCTGAAAGAGCCCTGGGGGTGCTATGGGTTAAAAACTGGACTGCTAGCGGCAAGATTGGTGGTTCAAACCCACCAGCTGCTCTGGGGAAGAAAGATGAGGCTGGGTGTTCCCATAAAGACGGATAGTCTCAGAAACCCAGAATAGGGCCACTTTGAGTCAGAACCAACTTGATGGCCATGGGCTGGGTTTATAGGTATGTTCATATGATGGATGTAACTTTTATATGAGTGCTGTGTTTTCACTATTTCTTTGCAAATACTACTATGCCTTTGATTTGGGCCACTGCTACATGGTGGTGACTGTGTGTATCTTCACCCTATAGCACATTCTCCCCAGAAATTATGGTTTCCAGGCTGCATGGATAATTATTCAAGTATTAAAAAGCCGTGTTATGTGATGGAGGTAAAAGAGAACGCCAGTTAGATAAAACATGAGGAACTACAAACACGTAGACAATAATTTAGTTAAAGGTCTTTTAACAATCAGCGCTTCTAACCAGTTCTTCCCAGTTTAGTCAAGCAAAACCCGAACAGACTGGAATTTGCAAACTGTGAGTGCTTGGAATGAAAACCTGAGTGGGAAAAATGACCTGTCGAAGTCCTGGAAGGGAGTCTCAAACAGGCATTCCCAGCGCCTGATGCAGGAGATTCGTTTCACGGTGCGTGGAGAGCCACGCACGGACGCCACAGCCTGACTGCCAGCTTTGAATCTGACATGGGCATTCCTGACTCTGTTTGGCCAGAGATGTGGTTGCTATGTAACACCCACGCTGCCCTGGTCCTCTAAATGGGACCATACATTTCAAACAGAGCACTGAGCCCTACGCTTCCCTGTTCTCATGATCGCCCGCGCTCTCACATTTTGCAAATCCTGGTATCGTTTCTTCAGCCATGCCTAAATCGGGAAGAAATGGTCCCAAGCCCCGCCACGTTGCCAAGTTTCACCCAGAGCGACCTTGAAACTCACAGGAAATATTTTCCTGGTGGCAGGGCCCAGTGGATCGAACACACACTTCTGGCCCAGCCCAGAGCACTTTAGGAGTTGTTTCTCTAACCCTGGGACCTAATCAACGACTCCAAGATCCTGATACCTACTATTGCATGCCAAATAGTATGGTAAAAGGTGGAACAACTCACATACCTGACATTGAATAAAAGCACACATTCAAAACCAATATTAAAAAAGACTATTCCAACACATTTCTGGCAGCTCATGTCAGCAGTGTCCTTCAGATCCAGGTGTACACAGTTATTAACTACGTGACCTTTCCTTTCCCACAAACACAAGGCGGTAAGAGCAGGGCATGAGTTTCCCCCCTTCCTTATGAGTCCCTTTCCATGGCTCTGCCAGGAATTCAGGAGGGCTCTGTCTCTTGGAAAGTGACACCCCCTCTCCTCCTTCCTCCTTGAATTTTCAACACACCGCTGTCTCCTCCTCCCACTCTCGTGCCCAGCCACCCAGCCTGCCTCTGCTGGTGGACTATCACCTCCAGGGAAGAACAGTCACTTTCGATTGTGTGACACCAGGACTGCTCAAGGCCACTTCATCCCCCTGTCGACTCTGTAAACTGTTGCAACTTGTAGGTACCGCAAAAGAGGATGCAAGGGGGCTTCAAAAACTCGTGGGAAAATTCCATGATTTTTTCAGTCCATGTTCCACAAACTTGTGAAAGTCCAGCCATACAACCAAAGGACTTCATCAATGGTTTATGGATTTCTGCTGACTAGGTATACCTTTCAAACCCATCTGCCTTTAACGAAGCGATCTCCATAGAGATGGATGTCAACTCCTAGTACAAAAGGAGATCGCTAAGGATGAAGAGAAGTCTTTAAAGGGTGTCAACTATTTACATTGCTGTGCTTTGCAACCAGCAACCAAAAGGTTGGAAGTTGGAGTCACCTCGGATGAAAGACGTGGGCAACCACTGCTGAGAAGTCGGCACCGCTCAACTCCACGTCTGATGGTAAGACTGCCTCGACATGTTTTGGACGTGTTTTCAGGAGACACCAGTCCCTGGAAAAGGCCAGGGTGCTCTCTACTCTGACACACCTGAGGTCACGGTGAATCAAATTTGACTCGAAGGCAATGGTGTTCACAAGGACCAATGAAAAGAGAGTGGTCTGCTGCTGTGGCGACCTGCGCAAGGTGAGTGAAGCCTAACCAGGACCCTCCCTACCTCCTCCCTCCTGCTCATAACCCCACTGTCAACCATGTCCCTTTTGGCCTGAGAGGAGGACACGTTTCCACTGCGAAAGATGCCCTTTGGCTTTTGGACCTTGATATTCTTCATCTCTAGTGAGAAAGACTCATTCACAACCTGCCAAATGCAGAGGACACACCTTGCTCGCAGAGAGAGCAGAAGGCTGGAAACACTGAGGAAGATTAAAGATGACACTCTTTAGTGTAGATTGCACCTCAACACAAAGAAAACAACTGCATCAAGAAGCAACAGGTGATTGGAGGGCGGGGGGCGGGGGACTGAAGCTGGCAGGTGTTTCATTTGACTTGGATCCGCACTCAGTGACAATAGAAGCAGCCATCTCACACAATCCAAGGATATATTGCATTAGGCAAATCAGTTGCAAAAGACCTCTTTAAAGTATTAAAGAGCAAAAATATCACTTTACAGACAGGTGTGCTTCACCCGAGCCAGGTGAAGGCTCCGAACTCAAACTTATTGCCACTGAGTCAATACTGACTCATATCAACTCTACACAATTTTTAAAAGACTATCAAAGAAGAATTGATGCATTTGAATTATGGTGTTGGAAAGAATCTTGAATATCCCATGGTCTGTGAGAAGAACAAACAAACCTGTTTGGGAGAAGTGTAGTCAGAATTCCCCTTAGTAGCAACGATGTTAAGACTTCCTCGACATATTTTGGGTTTTTCTAGGAGACACTAGTCCCTGGGAAAGGACAGCAAGCTTGGTGAAGTAAGGGAACAGGGAAAAAGAGGAAAACCCTCAACAAGGTGGATTGGCACAGTAGTTACAATAGGCTTTCCCACTACAATGCCTGTGCAGATGGTGCAGGGCCGGCGACGACTGACGCCATTGTACCTGAGATCACTACAAATTGGAACAGACTCAACAGCACCTACCGACGACAACACCCACTATATATGAGGCACCTCCAGTGTATAAGTTAATGGTTTACATTGAGGACAATGCTACCTGGGTACTTTGACTACACACCAGTTTAAAAATAAATGTCCAGTACCCCAGGGCCATGACAGTGTCATGAATATTTGATAGAGCCTTTGGTGTGCGAATCCAGACTGATGAACTATTCTACCTAGGCAGCCTGCCCTAACCATTCCCGCTGGCTTCTTCGAAGGTCTACTGCTTTATGATACACCAACATTGATTTTTTATAACACACGGTTTACTTAATTTTATGCAAAAGAAAGGAAAAAAAGAAATTGTGCATTGAAAACAAATAGTTGGGAATAAATATTTGAAACCCTGCTCATCTGTGAGTGGCTGTGTAATTGTCTGCAACATACCTGAGTGGTGCTTACAACCAAGTGCTGGCAGATAATGCAAAAGCCTGTCAATTCTACCTCAAAGTTGACGAAAAGGCAATTGGGTCTTTCAAGGTCCAGGGAAAATGGTCTGCAGTTGCACTAGATCCCCTCCAAGGTCACAACAGATTTATGGCTACCTGCCCAAGGTGGCTGCAGCCTCAACAGTGACTCTCCTAGCGCATCCCTCGTGCTCACAGCCCCACGGTCAACCATTCCCCCTTCGGTCTCAGAGAAGCACACATTTCCCCTTTGGGGGAAAAAAAAGCTCATTTGCTTTGGACTTTGACATTCTTCGACTCCAGTGAGAGAGAAGAAAAACAGTGATATGCTTCCAAGATGTCAGACCCATAAAAACCCTAGGAAGTGTAGTGATGCTCTGAAACCACTAGGGCGGCCACGAGTAAGAACTGCCTCACTAGCAAGTGGTTTCTTGGCTCATCCTGTCCTTAAATTGTAGATGATTGTCAAAGAACTGTAATAAGATGTCCTGCAGCAATCTCTCAAGGGATATCGCATTTTCCGTGGCCTAACCCTTTATGAGGCAGTGAAAAAGAGGAAGGGCCTCAAGGAGATGGATTGACGCAGTGATGGCCACAATGGGGTTCAGCAGATGAACCCCTGTGGGGATGGCACAGGACCGGCCGTCTTTTGTTCTGGTGTGCCCAAGGTCACTATGAGTTTGAGCCGACTTGGTAGCAGCTAACAACCACAGCCCACCTTCATGGACAAAGCACTGCTGGTCTGGAGAATCCGTCATCCCATAGCTGTGCGATGGGGGACATGACTTCATGTCTCTGAGTCACAATGTCCTCATCCTTACAAGGCTCACAGAGTCCAGTGTGTCGATTCCATCTCAAGATGAACAGATTTCGATGCACGACCGAGTGACCGATCCAGGGGCCACCAAGCCAGAGCTGGGGCCCAAATGCTCAGACTCCCCGTTCAGTGAGCTTTCTACTGGGAGAACAGCAGGTACACTTTGGAAGGGTCATTTGTAGAACACACACACATGGTAGTCTCTTTAAAGCCCTGCCCCAGTTGACAGACGCAAGCAAGGGTTCCAATGGTCAGAGCATCCTTCTTCTGGGGTGGCAGCATGCGCTGCTATCTAGTCAGCCCCAACTCACGGGGGCTCCATGCACAGAACAATAGCTTCCCGGTCCAGCGTCACCCCCATGACAATCAGACTGTTGAGATCCAGAGGGGTCTTGCTGCTGGATTTCAGTAAGTAGTACATGGCCAGGCGGCTGTTCCTTCTCTGTCTTTCCCTGCAAGCTCTGTCAAAGCCTGTTCCGAGTCATAGCGACACACATACACCTTCAATGACAAATGGGCGGTGATGGCACTGGAGGTACAGTGGCCCAGAATGGAACCCAAGTGAGGTAGTTAATTGTGCCAACCTGACCGATAAACACATGTGGGGTTAACTGAAGGGTGGAAGGATAAATGGCTCAGTGAACCTCACCTTTCTGGTTCTCAGGTCTCTTGGTTTCTGATAGTCAGACCAGGGTGCAGCTGCCTTAGCCAGTTGCATGCTTCAGCTGGCAAGGCTCACTTCCTGTAAGACATCCCTGAGGAGAAGTCGCATGGACCTACCCCAATGCAGCCCTGGGTGCTGGAGCAGCCGTGTGGAGACCCCTGCCAGTGCTGAGATGCTTGCACGCTCACGGATTCGGCTTTCCTTCTGCAATCAGAGTCACAATGTGTGTTTTGTGAGATGGAGGAGGACTTTGTGGATTGGTGTCGGACATATGGGTTAGTGTTGGACTTGTGGGCTTGGGCAGCACTAGTTGGGATGTTTTCTTGATGTGCACTTACCCTTTATATGAAACTCTGTCTTATACATGAGTTTCTGTGGATTTGTTTCTCTAAAGTACCATGACTAACACACCGGGTTTCCCGCAGGGAAATCGGTAGATTCTGCTTCTACTGCTGCACGTTCAAATCCATCCTTCAAGTTTGAGAATGCCTAACATTTCAAATGGCTTGTTTAAGTCTACAACCACACAGAGGATTTTTTTTCACACCTCCAATGTTCACAACTCCTTGAAGAAGCACGAGAGGGGAGGGGTTCACCAGGGCCCCATATTGAACCGCAGACTCCTCTGGTCACAAACAGGTGGGCTGGGCAGCACCAGGCACCTTGAGCGAGAACAACAAGCGTTGCTTCCTACATTGTGTTTGCAGCAAGTACGCCCATGTGTAGCCTGCGTACAAAAATGTTTCACTCTGCATGTGCAATTATAAATCCTCCAGCAGCTTAATGGGATATGGGATGAGGACGGGCAGTGTAATTTAGTAAACAAGACTAAATAATGGCATTTTAAACGGCCATTTTCTTACTTTCCCATAGCTAAAACTGCCAAACTCCTTCTTAGTAAGATTGTTGTTGTTGTTGTTGTTGTTTAATACCAGCTTTGATGCATCACACACATATAATTAGCATGTCCGTTGTTCGTTAGTGGTAGGTAGTTACAAGACCCTTTTTAAAAGTCACACAGTAAACTTTTGTGGTAAACCTATGTAGAGGTAGGTATAAAGGAAATCTTTTTCTTCAACGTTTTACCATAAGTACCCATCGGTCTCTCCACAGCTTTGTTTACATGGTCACTTGGCGTCAAAATTTAGACCTTGCAAGAAACCCTTGGAGAGACAAAAGTCAACTTGGGCTCAGACTGTGAAAATCCAGATGAAATCTGAATCAGTCATAAAAACACCAAGAAGTCTCCAATCTGATTTGCCAACGGATGCCTTTCTCTCCTACCAGGAAAGTTCCCTACCACTCCTCTCCTCCAAAGACCCTCCCATCAGGTCTGGTGTCCTGGGATCCCAGTCGCTGTTGTCTGTTTCTCTGAGCAGAGGACCTTCAGTCCCAGGAGAACGTCAGAGAGGAGCTGAGCTCGATTTGAGGACTAAGGGTTGGGAAGTTGGACGTAGAATCACTGACACGAGAATGAGGCGGAGGACACCACGGGGACATCAGCCACTCTGAATTTTAAGTTTCCTGCCTTGCTCCTCAAACACAGTGATTGATTGATTGGCTGACTTAGCCCATGGAGCTAAGGCAGATTACAGACTGTCACAGACGGAGCAAGAAAGAGCCAGGAAGCCACGTCCTTCCTTGAGCTATGCGCACTTCCATCAGCACGCTTGGCTTCGCCAGGCATCTAGAAGCGCAGAACCGGCAGTATACAGAAAGGCGCCGGTTAGTATTCAGGAAACTGCAGTTTGCAGTTCACTCAAAATCCAGACGCCGGAATTGCACCTGGAGCGTCTGGACCGAGCATCAGAGAGTGGAAAGAGCGCACAGGTTGACTGAAGCGTTATCCCTGCCCCTACAGACATCCTCTTCTTGAGGGGTGGGGCGTGGGGTGGGGAGGTCCTCAAAGGACAATGTTGGCTGTCAACCCTGAAAAGCAGTAGTGGCTGGCAGAGGACCTCATTCCAGATCTTTCCAGGCTTGAGCCCAGCTGGAAACCAAGATGGAGATGAAACTTGTTAAAAATAGTTGTGTCTGAACTGTGGGGTTTATGGAGAATTACCATGTTCTGCCATTGTTTATCTTCAACGTTGTTTTAACCGTAAATATGTAACTCAAAAATTAGATCTACACTTTCATGTTTAAAATATTAAGCGTTGAGTACATGCATGACCACATGACCACTTAGGTGGTCATGACCACATGACCACTTAGGAGAGAGGTAATTCTCTAAGGTCTTCCTTCCTCAGATGAACCGTTAGCCCAGGTGACCTGAATAAGGGATTCCGCCTTCCTAAGAGTTACCACTATTTTACTGGTGGTGGGACCGTTGAAGAAGTCCTGGGGCACATGGTTACCAGCTCAGCTGCTAACAGAACAAACAGTGGGGTTCAAACCCATTAGTAGCTCCGAGGGAGAAACGGTTCCTGTGATCCGCTCCCATCAAGACTTTAGCTGAGGCAACCCGATGGGACAGTTCTATTGTGACTTCTACTCGCCATGAGTAAGAATCCACTCAATGGCACACAACACGAATGATCATACCTTCTATTGACTGCAAGCTTCCTCTGTGCTAGAACTTCCACACTGCTGTTCACGAAACAAGTTTGGGAGGTTAGGTGGGTGACGACAGATCAGACAGCAAGCAGGTGGCTATCAAGATCAGGAAATACAGATCAAGTCCCCAGTTCTAAACTATTTGGTACAAATCCAAATAATTTTTTCAAACATCACCTATTCCCCTGCACCCCAATTTCGTTCCCAGGCGGACTTCAGTCTCTCATTCAGACTAATGAGTGTCAGTTCTCAAGTGCCAGCTTCCCAGTACGGGGGCGGGGGAGGGGAGAACTGTTTGCTCACTGCTGTATGAACAAAACCAAGAATGGTGCTCGTCTGTGATCATGAGGTGTTGAAGGGATCAGATTGCAGGCATCATAAAACAAAAATCATATCGTTGTGAATAAGGGGGAGTTTGGAGTGGGGGCCCAAAATCCATCTGTAGGCAACTGGACATCCCCTTACAGAAGGGTCACAGAGAGGAGACACGCCAGTCAGGGTGCAGTGTGGCAATGATTAAACATACAACTTCCCTCTAGGTCCTAAATGCTTCCTGCCCTCCCACTATCATGATCCCAATTCCACCTTACAAATCGGGCTAGACCAGAGGATGTACACTGGTACAGATAGGAACTGGAAACACAGGAATCCAGGACAGATGATCCTTTCAGGACCAGTGGTGAGAGTGGCAATACCAGGAGAGTAGAGGGACAGTGAGATAGGAAGTGAGAACCGATTACAAGGATGTACATATACACCCCCCTCCCTGAGGGTTGGACAACAGAAAAGTGGGTGAAGGGAGACGTCAGTTTAAGACATGAAATAATCATTTATAAATTATCAAGGGTTCATGAGGTGAGGGGTGGGGGAGGGAAAAATGAGAAGCTGATACCAAGGACTCAAGTAGAAAACAAATGTTTTGAGAACGATGATGGCAGCAAATGTACTAATGTGCTGGACACAATGGATGGATAGATAGATTGTGATAAGTTGTACGAGCCCCCAATAAAATTATTTAAAAAAAATAAGAATGGTGCCCATCAGATTCATGAAGTGACACTCATACACCGAATGTTCACCTCAGTCTTGTATCTTTTCAGTTCCCCAGCTTGGATCTTCAACTCGGATCTGCGCTATCAAGTCATTCCCGGCGGTCCCTTATCTAGTGGATTACAACCTCAATAACAAATGGACTCTCACACAGAAACATTCTGCAGTTGGGGAGTTGTAGCCAACAGGACGTGGAGGAAACAATGTATGACTTCCAGACAGGACCCATAGAGACGGAGTTGCCCATACTCGTCTTTCCTGAGACCGCTGGACACAAGGCCAAGGCGGTAGGTGACAGCAGCCCAGGTGCTCTCTGCATGGAGTAGAGCCTTGCTCTGCTCGACTGACATCTCTAGTGAGCCACGATGGAGCAAGCAAGTAGGCATTATTTTGCTAAGCTGGCAGAGCATGTAGATGTTTGTTATACCAGTTTGATTCCCCTTTGTCTCGGTTAATAATTATTTGAACTTGCATTAAATATGAAAGGGTTTAAAAACATGCATGGAAAACTGCAGAAGATCATGGAATTGTACTGTAAACTTCTGGAAGCCCCCTCCATATATATATTTTGCATTATCTACGGGATCTGAAATTCATTGGCATTTAAAATAGTTTTATTTATTTGGGGGCCATTTAAAATTTTTTATTGGGGGCTCATACAACTCTTACCACAATTCATACATCAATTGGATCAGGCATGTTTGTACATATGTTGCCCTCATTCTCTTCTAGACATTTACTTTCTATTGAGCCCTTGGTATCAGCCATTCCCCCCGCCGCCCTCCCCGCCCCCACCCTCATAACCCCGATAGATTTTACATTGTTATTGTCATCTCTCACACTGACCGCTGTTTCCCTTCCCCCATGTTTTCTGTTGTTCTTCCTGATGTAGAGGGGTGTATGGTTACGTGCCAGTCATTGTGATTGGTTCCCCTTTCTCCCTTCCTCTCCATTTTTAAGAAATTAATATCTAGGTTTTCCTCTCGAGTCTGTCTTACTCCTGACGCTCCAACGAGATCTGTCCACCATGAGGTCTGTATTGCTTTGAATTACTTAGCATGGTCCTTCCAGCCATCGTCTTTGTAACTCCCACCAAATGACAGGGTCGTTGTCGTTGTTCGGTGCCATGAAATTGGCTCTGACTCATAGTGATACCATTGACAAGAAAACAAAGCATTATGCAGTCCTCTGCCACCCTCACAATGGTAGCTGTGTGAGCACATTGTTTTAGCCACTTTGACAACCCATCTCATGGACGACCCTCCTGCTAACTGGCCCTCTCCTCTACCAAACATGTTGTCCTTCTCCAGGGACTGGGCTCTCCTGATAAAGCACTGGATCTCAACCTTCCTAATGCTGCGACCCTTTCATACAGTTCTTCGTGTTGTAGTGACCCCCCAACTATAACATTTTCATTGCTACTTCATCACTGTCATTTTGCTACTGTTATGAAGTGGGCGACCCCTGTGAAAGGGTCATTTGACCCCCAAAGGGGTCACGACCCACAGGTTGAGAACCAACCTCTGTGATGTGTCCAAAGTACATGAAATGTCATCAACTTTCTTTGGTATTGTGCACAAATATGGATCTTGCCAGCTCGCTCCTTTCTGAATTTCTTGTCATAGACCAGTGAGAGCGCCCCAAGTTGTATCAGTTTTTGAAACATCTCAATTGATATTCCATCAATTCCCGGGAGCCTCGTGTTTGACTAATGCCGACAGTGCAGCTCAGACTTCTCCCTCAGTATCATGTCTGTTTGTAATTCATTTTATTGAGCTATAATTAGCACATTATACCATTTAATAGTTCCATCAGACTAAGAAGGATCGTGTAACTATCACCATCATCAACTTGGGAACACTTCCGTCCTTCTTGTCCCCATTAGTGTGAACTTCCCATTGCCCTCCCGTCCCCTCTTGCTCCCAAGTAATTATGAGTTCAGTTGTTGTCTTCATAGATCATCAGTCTTGATTATAGTTTCTCACCTGAATGGTTGAAATTGACTAATTCTTTTTGGTATAGAGACTATGTATATTGCTTCCATCTTCCTTTGATGAGTCTCACGTCATTCACGATTTTCCCGTGGAATCCTTCATTGCTGCAACTGGAAGCTTGAATGGTTCCTTCAGCTTGAGAAGTGATGGCCATGGTCCTCTTCTGGGTTTCCAGCTCCAGGAATCTGCACGTTTCATCACAACACCTTCCTCTCGACCTTCCCTGTTAGATGTTCTGTTCAGCTCTTGACCATCATTTACTTCAGTATTCCATTGGCATCCGTTTCCTTATATTCAAGAGTAAATTTCAGAATCTCGCCTGACATCTCTTCTGCCCTTTTCTTTATTTTCTGTGTTCTTAATGACCTTCTGATTTCTCCATGTAAGTTGTCTTTGATGTAATCCCATAAGTTGTCTTGCTTTGGGTCACTGCTGTTCAGTGTGTCAAATCAATTCTAGAAATGGTCTCTCAATGCAGGTGGGACATCCTCAAAGTTATATTCTGTCTCTCGTGGACTTATTTCCAGTCTCTTCCGTGTCATCTTGGATTTCCAGATGAGCAGTTGACAGTCTTTTCTGCAGTTGGCTCCTAGTCTTCTTCTGACTGATGATATTGAGCTTCTACGCTGTCTTTTCCCGAGATGCAGTTCATTTGAGTCCTTTGTATCTCATCCAACAAGGTCCATGTGTATAGTCGTGAATTATATTGTTGGAAATATTTCCATTGAATAAACTGTTGGTACTACACAATCCTATCACACAATCTCCCACTTTGTTTCTGCTGCCAAAGCCCTAATTTCCAATGACTGATGCTTTCTGTTTCCGACTTTCCCATTCGAATCACCAGTAATTATCAATGCATCTTGATTGCCTGTTGGATCAATTTCAGATTGAAGAAGTTGAGTACAAAATCTTCCATTTCTTCATCTTGGGCATTCATGGTTGATGTATAAATTTGAATAATAATAATAGTAGTAGTTGGTCTTCCTGGTAGGCATATGGATATTATCCTAGCACAGCCAGTGTTGTTTCCAGATAGATCTTGTAATGCTCCTTTTGATGACGGATGTGGTACCAGAGCTCTTCAACTTGTCACTCCTAGCATAACTAGACTTCTGCTTAGCTAATTCAAAATGACCAACCCCGATCACGAATGCCCAAGATGTCCATCTTCAAGACTCCACCGCGCTTTCGACAATTTCCAGTGTTCCTCTATTCATACTTCATGCCTTCCGCTTCTGAATATTAAGCAATGTTTGCACATGTCTCTCCACATTTCAAATCATGACACATTAGCAAATGAAGGGCCTCAAAACGGGAGGCAGTATGAAGGTCAACTCTACTTTGAAGAGGCAATCTTTCCCTCTTCATATTTCGAGAAGGCTCTAGCCAGCGGGGTTTATCTTCCAGCACAATGTTCCACTGCCACCCACACGGCTGTCACCGGCCAGGGTTTTCCAGAAAGAGACTGTCAAGGCCTTCTTTCCAGTGTACCCCTGCTGTTGTCTTGATGATCTGAGGAGCTGTAACGCGGGGTCCGTTCTGACTACAGCTTCATTGTTCTCACCGCCTAACAGGGCTGACAAAGCGCTCCAGTGAGAAGGGACAGCCCCCTTTGTTGTTGTTGGTGTCCACTTGTAATATTAGTATGATCTGCCATCCACAGTTTCTCCAGAGGAGTTTTTATAAGCTACTTGTCTATTTTGTGAAGGTTGGTTTCAAAAATAAATAAATAAACAAGATCGTATTGTCCACAAATGCACGTCATCAGGCATAACTGAAATGTGAGGTGTCTACCGTCACAGAGGGCAAATGCATCCGTTCAAGTTCCAATGTTGAACCTTCCAAGGGCAGAAAACCTGGCCCCCACTGCCCCAATCCCACCTGAGGACATAGATGTACTCGGTGGCAATATGACATCAGGTCATTGGAGGATTCCAGCGTCAAGCCACACATTTAAATGTATACAGCTTTCCTGTCCTTTTTCCTTTTAAAATAAATGGAAGTATCAATAATAAATAAATAAATAAATAAATGGAAGTAGCAGTGGTTATGATCCCTGGAATGGACTGTCCCTGCTGTTTGGGGCTGGGGTTTGGACACTCAAGTCCTTTGCTCACATTATTTGAAGTTCGGGCTCAGGCTCCTAGCTATGCAAATGAGAGGTCACTTCGAATAACTCTTTCCCTAGCCCAGGCCAATGCCAGGATCCTCCATCCTGCTATGGGCTCGACACCCTGATCTCTTTCCATGGTGATCACACCTGCTGTTACTCAAGTTTTCTTTGCTTTTCCCTAAGGCAAACCATAGAAGGAACTAAAACTCTATCTTACCCACACCAGTAACTCGACACCACTAAGGAAGGCTCTCCAGGAGATGGAGTGACACAGGGGCTGCAAAAATAGGGTCAAACATAACGGCAATTGTGAGGATGGCCCGGGGCGGGGCCGTGTGCCGTTCCATCTTGTACAGGACCTTATGAGTTGGAGCTGACTTGGTAGCACCTAACAACAACAAGGAATTAGATGCCATGACCTGTCTGTCAGTGTGTCCTACAAGCAGTGGTAGCTTGTGTGTCGCTGTGTTGCTGAAAACTGTGTCACTGGTGTTTCAACGGCCAGCACGCTCTGCCCTGGTGACCAGGTTTCAGTAGCGCTCCCAAAAGAAAGGAGATAAAAAAGGCCCGCTGATGACCTTCTGCAAATGGACCCATAAAAGGCGTCCTGGTGAGAACGCACATGAAATGCTACAGTGCTGGAGCCCTGGTGATGCACTGGCTACGAGTTGGGCTCCACGGTCCACGTGGTTGGCAGTGCAAAACCACCTCCTTGGGAGAAAGCCTGGGCTTTCTACTCCCATAAACAGCTATGGTTATGGGCCTCAGAAACCCACAGGTGGTCCCCTGAGTCCACCCTGACTCTGTGGCATCGGCTTTGAGCAGTGCGGGAAGACATGACATCGAGCATAAGCGGCCACAATCCTCAGTGACCAGGACCAGCAGTGCTTGGTTCTGTTCAACATGAGGTCGCTGCCATCAGTCACCACTGACTTGATGGTGCAGCACAGAAGGCCATGCAGTGTGGTGCAGGGACAGAACCCAGTCTAGGAGTGAGGTGATCTAGATACTGCCTGGCCAAGTTCCACCATGGCTTTGGGTGTCTTGGTTCTGTGAGGCAGGAACACAAAGGCCTGCCCTGTATCCCAAGGGGTTAAGGGAGTGTCCCAGGAATAAAAATTGTGGGAAAATAGTGTCGTGGGAGGTGGGGCTGAAGAAGCTGCCCCGAGGCTTCATAGAGAACAGGAACATTCTCAGAGATAATGTGCCTGAGATCAGAAGCTGTATTCCAGTTAACCTTTTGGCAATTCAGGACAAGAGAATCCCTAAATGGTCAGAGATCCTCATGTGCCTGACGAGGAGTCTTGAGAAGGTTCCATCACACAGATAAAGGAGCCAGGCTCCCCTGGCCCTCACAAGAGAGGACACCCCAGGTAAGAGACACCTTGCAAGGCTCTGAACAGCCAGGATGCCAGCAAAGAGCCCCGAGAGCTTGGAAGGCGCGCCTGCGTTCCACGGAGGCTCTACATTGTGCTGTATGGGTGATTTCAACACCCTTGGCGAGTCCCAGTTTTATCCCAAGAAAAGTAAAAATAATAGCGCATACTTTGTGTCACATTTCGGGATTTAATGAAAGAGCGGCTCGACCAAAGAGAGTCCTGCACTTGGCACATAATAATCTCTCAATAAACAGTTATCTTCGGCACCGTCTTTATCATGCACTCTCCTTGCCCTTGCTCAGCCCATCTTAAAAGGAAACAGAGGAGGGAGAGCTAGCATTTGCAAGTACTTAAGAGTTAGGCTTGGCAAGCACTTCTGAGCATCAGGGGCTGGAGAAGGGCTTGTCGCGGGGCACGCTGCATGGATGCTGCTGGTCTGGAAGAGCTTGCCAAGAACTCACGGGTGGTGAGCAGAGGAAACAAAGCAACACACGCCAGCCAGGCTGGAGGAGGGGCTGTCAGCAGGCAGTGACCTTCAACACAAGAATGACCTTGCTGACTCAAGGACACCCAAGAGGAAGTGGGTGAGGAGCACAGAAGAAGATGGAAGCTATGGCAGATCTGAACAAAGACTTGGTCAAAGTTAGAACCGGTCCAAAACTCAAGTCTCACTCAAGGAACCTGGTTCTCGGTCACAGTTACTCGCTGCCATTGAGTTGATTCCGACTCACAGCTGCCTAATAGGAAAAGGTAGAAATGCCCCTGTGGGGTTTTTTAAATTTATTTTAATTAATCATTTTATTGGGAGGCGCTTACAAATCTTACAAAACTCCATCAATCAATAGTCTTAAGCACACTTGTACATGTGTTGCCATCGACATTTCCAAAACAATTTCTTTCTACTTGAGCCCTTGGTTTCAGTGCCCTGGGGGTTTCTGAAATGGTAAATCTGTACCAGAGCAGAAGTCTCATCTTTCTCTGAAGGAGTGGCTGGTGGCTTTGAACAGCTGAACTTGGGCCCCAATTCATAACCACTATGCCCTCAGGATTCTCTATCGCTGCTCACATTTTGCCATTCTGTCACTGAAGAAAAATCAACAGGCCTCCCCCCCAGAGATGACCTCCACTACCACTCTTCCAAAGGCTGCAGGTCCAAGTCCATTCTGAGCTGCCGTGGAAGAATGTTGTGGCAGTCCACTTCTTAAAACATCCCATATTGAAAAGGACGTGAAGCCTGGTTCTGTTCTGACAAACATGAGGTTGTCATCAGACAGAGCCCACGCAATGACACTTGGCATTGGCATTAGCTGTTTCTGAGGTCCAAAGATATGTGTGCAGACCCTTGAGAGAACACTAAGCTTTGATCTAGCTTATAGCCATAATCTAGACCCGCAAAACATGGCGATCTTTTTATGCTCAACATTTCCCCCAGAAGGAATATCAAAAGAGACCGTGTAAGTAGATAATTCAAGGCAACCCCAATCACGACTGAAAATTAATCAAATCAATCCCAACTCATGGCTACTCCGGGTGTGTCAGAGTCAAATGACACTGCAGTACAGTGTTCAATGGCTGGGTTTTGGGAATAGATCATGAGGTCTTTTTTTCTGAAGTGCTTCTGGGTAGAATCAAACCTCTAACCTCTGGGTTATCAGCCAAGCCCCTTAGCTCAGACTTTGTACTACCCAGTAACTCATACCCGTGATTAGACGACTGAATATCCTTTTTTTCTTCATCCTGTTCATGCATAACACTGTGACTAATGGTCCTGTGAAGAACTAGTTGTGTTAAAAGGTTCTCATTTTATGCCCTTGGAAAAAAAGAAAACATAAATCCTTTTCAATAAAAGGAGAGGCATAGATTATTTAACTAAGCAAAGTAGTTGTTGAGGTTTAAGAGAGCAGAAGCATTTCTACAGGGATCAGAGATTTTGAAATCCAGGTATATCTATATTTTATATTCCTAAAAATCAGCTCATTGAAAGTTTTCACCAAAAGTTGAAAAATAAAAGTGTTTCCAAGGGAGAATTCTAAAAGAAGCTATGGGCAGACAGAACATAAATACCATTTCCATTGTGTAGATTCCGGCTTGTAGGACCCGACAGGACATGGTGTTTCCCAGGCTGTCATCATTTCAGAAGCAGGCTGCCTTTAAAAATATGGTGACATGCCGGGGTCTTAAAGGCTTAAAGGAAAACAAGTGGCCATCTAGCTCAGAAGCAACATAGTCCACATGGAAGAAGCACACCAGCCTGTGTGATCACAAGGTGTCAAAGGGATCAGGTATCAGGCATCAAATAACAAAAAAAATCATATCATTGTGAATGAGGGGGAGTGCGGAGTAGGGACACAAAGCTCATCTGTAGGCAAGTGGGCATCCCCTTACAGAAGGGTCACAGGGAGGAGACGAGCCAGTCAGCAACGATGCCTTGTAGCAACGATGAAACATACAATGTCCCTCTAGTTCCTGAATGCTCCCCCTGCCCCAATATCATGATCCTAATTCTACCTTACAAATCTGACTAGAGCAGAGGATGTACACTGGTACAGAAAAGAACTGGAAACACAAGGAATCCAGGGTGGATGATCCCTTCAGGACCAGTGGTGAGAGTGGCGATACTGGGAGGGTGTAATGAGGGAGGGGTAGAAAGGGGGAACAGATTATAGGGATCTACATAGAACCCTCTCCCTGGGGGACAAACAACAGGAAAGTGGGTGAAGAGAGACATCGGACAGTGTAAGATATGAAAAAATAATAATTTATAAATTATCAAGGGTTCATAAGGGAGGGGAAGCAAGAAGGGATGGGGGAAATGAGGAGCTGATGCCAGGGGCTTAAGTGGAGAGCAAATGTTTTGAAAATGATGCGGGTGTAATGAATGTCCAAATGTGCTTTATACAATTGATGTATGTATGGTGATAAGAGTTGTGTGAGCCCCCAATAAAATAGTTTATAAAAAAGAAAAAGAAAATATGTTGACATGAATTGTGGCTAAACTATAAATCCACATAGATTCACAAATAAGAGAGTCATATCAGGAAATGAAAGTAAGAGCTGCCTCCGTTTTATCAAGGATCATATTTGCACAATACTCCATAGATAATAGACTGTGCCATTCAATCAAGCCTCGGAGAGGTTTAAATTAATCCTGACTTCAATGCTGCTAATATAAAGGTCCCAAGTCAATAAATCGTGATATTGATTAGTCTACCATTCCCCTCTCCATTCAATTTTTTAAGACCCACCAGTTCTCACGGGCAGAAGGGGCAGATGTGACAATAGCGATTTACAAAATCAATATAGCACAAGAGATCGAGAGAAATTAACTACAGGAGAGATGACCCATTAAATCATCTAGTCCATCTCCATCTCCCCCTTGACCCCTTGTTGCAGGCTGCTGCCTTTCAATAGATTTGATGCAAAGATGCTCGCTTCAAGTAAGCTGTCGAGATCAACAGAGATGTGAGCTTACTTCTTTCCCCAAGGATCGAGTCCCATTCTCCAGCTCCCAATGCTGAGGCCTGGGTCTATTCTGTAGTAATGATTCACAACCTTGGTTACACATGAAACTGATTCAAGGAGTTTTGTGACCTATACCAATGCCAAGACCCAAGCCCAGAGATTTTAATTTAATTGATTTGGGGTGGGAACCAGAGCATACTTGGTTTGTTTGTTTGTTTGTTTGTTTTTAAATACCTAAGTGATTCAGATCTGTAGAAAGGCTGAGAACTGGTTTCCTACAACATCAACAGTCTTATTCCTTCTTCAGTTTTTCAAGGCTCTCTTGTTAATTATATTAAAATTAACTCAATTAGAACAGACTGGCAGCCGCATCTTAGATACAATAAATGATTGGCTCCCAATTGGCTGACAGTACTAGCTGAGAACCACTGCCTTGAAAGAGCATGATCACTAATGGTAATGCTATATAGCTCAGGTGGATTGAGCCATGGTGGGATGGGGGGCAGCAATAATCAAGGTTTATAGCCTTAAACTGAAAAGGGGGCAAATAAAACCAAACAAAATCCCAAACCTCACTCAATTCACTTCCATTGAGTCGATCAAAACACCCAGCAATCTTATGGAGGATTCAATAAACTGTAAGTCTGTAAGAGAGCAGACAGCTGCATCTTTCCCCTGAGCAGTAACTGGTAGGTTTGGAACCACTGAGCTTGTGGTTGGTAGCTCAGCACCTAACCCACAGGGCCACGAGGGCTCCTAAGTAAGGGCATCAGGCCCTAATAACCACGTGGAAAGCCACCAAAGATAGCGAGCTCGTCTCACCTGGAGTTCCTCTGTTGATCAACCTTACCTGAGTGGTGGGAGGAATACATGTTAAATGTATACTCCATAGTACTTCAAAGCTAACTTTATTGCACCCTTCCTATGTGTGTTGGAGCCCTGCTGGGTTCCACCTTGGGCTGATAACCACAAGGTCAGCAGTTTGAAAGCACCAGCCGCTCCATGATAGAAAAAGGAGGCTTTCTCCTCCATGAAGAGTTACGGTCTTGAAAACCCACAGGAGATCTACTCTGTCCTAGAGGGTCATTGTGAGTTGGAATCGCCTCCATGGCAGTGCATTCTGATTTTGAGTTGGTATCTGCAGGCACTGTTTTAAATTCTGTTTTTGAGTTTGCATGTGCAGTCCTCTATTAACTCACCTAAAGCCCACCATGGCCCTGTGAGGCAGGCGATGTTTTCAAGCCCTTGGAGAGCACGCAGGCTTCCACAGGTACTGAGTGAGAGAAATCCAACCTAAGTAGAGTCGCCCTGGAGCCCATGCTCCTACTCAATCGCCTTTCAGCAGGTACAACTGAGACCCATCAAAGCCCTGGAGTTAGAAGCACCGTGACTCATTAAATCTTACAGGCACTAGGAAGCAATTTCTTCCCATAAAGCTCCAAGGCTCTCCAGCGTTTCCTTGCAAAAGAATCCCTTGAGGAGATTGTTAAAATAACGCCTGGTCCCCAGCCCTCTGAGAATCGGATTCCTTGGTCTGGGTGGGGCCCGTAATTTGCATTTTCCGCAAGGTGAACCGTCTCTTGACACGTTAGACTCACATTGGCTATGGATTAGGGATGAACTAGCAACCTCCCAAGAAGTAACCAGGTGGTGCAAAGGGTTAAAGCACTCAACTGCCGACCAAAAGGCTGGAGGTTCAAGTCCAACCAGAGTCACCTTGGAAGGCCTGATGTCCGACTTCCAACACGGCAAACCTTACTGAGCACTGTTCTGCTCTAATACACACGGGGAGTGCCCAGAAGTGGAATCACAAGGAGGGGAAGTGGCCTCGGCCACTTCCCAAAGAGCTCCTTCCGGCAGCTGAGGTGGAGGCAGCTAAGCAGCACCGAGTGAAAGACATGGAGTCTGGGAAGAGAAGCTGCTATTAGTGAGCTGCTTCTCAGTGATGGCTCGTACTTTGAAGAGCGTTATTTTTAAGAGACGGAAGGGTGCCAAAAGTAAAAACAAGAGATTAAAAATTCACGAGAGGCAGGGGGAAATTAATGGTGGAACAAGGTTCTGCAGAAGGGTGTGCAGTCACTGCGGCGAGTCCACCTGCCAAAGCGTCCCTCACGAGAGAGCCCCTCCCAGAGAGATGGGTTCACGCCAGGCCTCTCGTGGTGCACTGTGCAAATGTCTACTTCCCAACCTGTCCTGCACATCATGGTGAAAAACTACCTTCAGAACTTTTTTTTTTCCAAAGTCCCTGAAAAAGGGAAAAAGTTAAAGAAAGCATTGTCCAAAGGCTCCTCTGTCCTAAAGTTTTGCCTGATTGATGTGTTGCTTCGTAAAGGCCCATCAGCTGCTACTTAGGGCATTTTCTCAGATATGGACATTAATGTAGCCAGTGGCTCTCAACCCTGGCTCTAGAGAGGTCTACACGTTGCAGGGCTCAGCGCAAAATGAAAAGGGAGACTCCCCTGAAGAGAAATGATGAAGAGTTTCAAGAAGCAAAGCGTGAAGGCGACGTGGAGCTCTTCTAAGCCTGGGTGATGCACTGTTCACGGGCCCCTGAAGTTGGCCCTGTCTGGCTGCATGTGAGCATCACCTGGGGAGCCTTGAACCGTTCCAGTGGCCAGGCTGCACCCCAGACCAATTAAAAGCAGGGCCTCGGGGGATGGGGTGGGAAGGATCCATCAGGATGTTTTAAAGCTCCCTAGAGATCCCACTGTGCAGCCAAGGTGGAGAAGCGCGGTCGAGAGAATCTGACTCGGCACCAGCTTTGAAAAGCAGTTTCTTCAAGTAAGACATGCTATCTGGGAGAACTCTAACAATCCCCACAAAAGGAATGCCAGCCCTGCTTAGACCTGTGACTCCCAACTCTCCACCTACTCCTTCTTCAAGCTGGCTCAAATTACTGGTATGAAAGAGAAGAATGCAAACATCTTCCTATAATAACCACACGTATTGCCACATCGACCAAAAAGAAGAGACGGCTCGAGAGATCTTGAGACCTGGCTGGATTCTTGCAAGGCCCCTGGCTGCATTCTCTCGCCCCCACCGGATGATTTCTTTGAGTGTCTGGGCACTGGCCCAGCGCATATCCCCTCTTCTGAATAATGCATAGCTCAAGGCCCTTCCCAGGCAGCAGTGAGCTCTGGGTGGAATGCTCTGTTAAGACATACTAAGTCCAAAGCCTGAGATCGAACCCAAGGGACTGGACGAACAAGGATGACCACCCAGGCAGCATACCTGGGCAGCTCCCAGCTGGATGCACAGCTGCCCGAGAGTTAGACACAGAGTCAGCCATCTAAAGAGAAGGAGAAACGCTGTCCTGGACAGGGGAGTGGCGAGGCTTTCCCCCACAGAAATCCAAGGCCCCAAATGTATTGGAAGCACCAACCCACTTAGAGTGATCTCCAGAGAAAGTTTTACAGGCTGAAACAAAATATGGAGACCTTCAATGTCCGCCCACCCACCTCCCCTAGGAAAATGGCAGATTGAGTGATCTTATTAGCAACAGAGGGATGGCAGATGCCTTGAACATACATTTGGTAGGCTAGAATACTGGCCTTCTTGTGCCTTGATTTTCTCACCAGCCGAATGGGGTACATAAAATACCACAGGCTGGCTGAGGGGATTAAATTAGGAAGGCTATATATGGTTCTTAGAACAGTACATCCTCTATGGTAAGCATCACCATGAGGCCCGCCCCAGCCCTCCACAAAATACACGTGGCTCACTTTCCTTCCATTTTGCACAAAAGGGAAGCAAGTCTCAAGGAGATTGTGTGATGGGATCCAGGTGCCCATACTTGAGGCCTCCTCTTCTCACCTAACTTGAGAACTGAGCAGGGCCCCTGCTGGCAGCCCATCTAGCAGGAGACAAAGGCGGCCTGGTGGCATCGTGCAGAATGCGCTGGGCTGGTAACCACAAGGTCAGCAGTCGACAATCAGGTGCCAGGAGGGAGAAAGAGGAGGCTTCCTGCTTCGATGAAGATGGACAGCCTCAGAAACCCAAAGGGGTGCCTTTGCTCTGGCCTGCAGGCCACTATGAGCCAGCCTGGGCGTGCTGGAGGTGAGTTTGGAATTTGGGTCGTACGGTCTGCAGTGCAACATGAGGACACGGTCAACCTGACAGGACGCCGCTTGAGTCATCAAAGCTCAATCCAGGCTATTTCTGTTGTTGTTATGATCACCATACAGTTGAGGAACTACCAAGAAAATTTCCTGTAAATAGAATTTTCCTAAACCACCTTATTGGAGACTCACTCAAAGTATGTGCTCTCTGAAAGTATCCAATGTTGAACCATTTTGTAAAACTAGTGAAGTGATTAAAATCACCTCATTGAAATCATCCCGTGCATAGGCTGGGAGCATCTTGCGTTGGTGATGCTCAAAATGATGAAAGTCGTGCTTATAAATCGTCATGAGCACAGGGCAAGATAAAGAAATACTTTCATAGGTGAAGTCAACTTCAGAAACCTGCAAGCCTAAGCCAGAATGCATCAGTGTGGAAGTGGAGTCGGAGAGAAGGTGTCATTGTTGTCTGTGTCTCTTTCAGGTTCCTCAAGGGAAATTTTAAAGGACTCCCCTCTTACGTAATGATTGCACTGATCCACTCCTAGCGGGGTCCCTAAATAGCCACGGTGTTGGTTTTAAAGGGTGTCATCAAGACAATTCCAACTCACACTGGCTCCATGTGGCCGAGTGGAAACGACACCTAGCGTCGTCTTGACTGGAATCTTTACACAAGTAGATCACCGTATCTTCCTACCTCGAAGCCGCTGAGTGGGTTTGAACGGCCAGTCTCCCGGTTAGCAGCCAAGCACTTAACCATTGCACAATCAGGCCTCCTTCAAACATTTGGGAGAAACTTCCTGACCAATCTAGTGGGACCAATCCCGCATCTCCAGATTTCTTTTTCCACCCAAGTGCTTCTTCTCTTTCAAAAGAAAACCTGCCCTGTGGCACCAATTTCCCTCTTTTGCTGAGTAGACTCGGGGGAAAAAATGAAAATTTAAACAACAATGGATCCATGACAATTAAACTGGCACATAATATAAGCCATAAATACATAATTACCATGTCCCACTTGGTTTGATACTCTCTGGAATTGCCAAAAACTGCCCACTCTGATAGCAGCTGCCCTCATGCAGGCCCTGGGCCCTGCAGCTGCATCTCAATGAGCCTAAGTCAGCTGCCTGGAATGGTTTCCCTGGTAACGGGGTTCTGGCTGAGAGGGACATTGATTACCCTGAGGAATGAGTTTCCACTTGGAGGGAGGCTGAGGGAATGCAGAAGCAGGGCATTTAGAGGGGAGGTGGTCAGGGTCCAAAGGAGTCTGGACGTCCCTGAGGACCTCGGAGGAGCCCCCCTCTCCCCCTTTCTGAGATGAGGAACATAACCTATAAGTTTGGAGTCTTACAGACTTTTGAGGGAAGGCCTAGAGTGGAGATATTCCATCTACATCCTCCTTCCTTAATAGGCTCACATTGTAGTTCCACTTCTCTTAGTAATTCACTGGGTGGCCTTGAATACATCCAATGTAGGTAAAACCAATGGGGTGAAGACTGAGCGGGTCTCTAAGGTTGGAACCTGCTTCCAGGCTAAGACTATCTGAGAAGTGGACTCCAACCCAGCCATGCAGAGAAAATGTGCCTAACTGTCCTTTCTTTTCACACTCGCACTGGTCCATGATCCTCACATGAAGAGATTTCCCACCACCTGTCATGAAGATCGCCTTGAAGAGAACATTGAGGTTGCCATTGGACTTGGCCACTTCCACCACCGATGGACAGAAGGTTACAGCAGATGAAGGGATCGCATTGCTTCCCGGTGCCCAGAGGGGCTGGAGCCAGAAAAACTCGGCCGTCCCTTTCCACTCTCCCATAGTTCTGTGGTTCTCTGAACGGACCAACCTTCTTCATCAATCTTGAATCTTGAAAAAATTAGAAATGTCTATTCTGGGACAATAGTCTCATGTCTAGGAAGGGGATCCAAAAAGATGTTGATCTGGCTCCTATTTAGGAGTTTCTGGGTGGTGCAAAGGGTTAAACACTCAACGAGTAACCTGAAGGTTAGCAGTTCAAACCCCACCCAGAGGCGCCTCAGAAGCCAGGCTGGGGGATGTGCTGGCAAAAGGTCACGGTTTTGAGCCACAAGACACGTTCTCACATTTCACAGCAGCGACCCAAAGCCGTCCAGCTGATTCTGCTTCACAATGACCCTCTGTGTGGTTCCAAAGACTGTGCGCCTTCACTGGAGCAGACAGCCTCATCTTTCTCGCAGGCAGTGGCTGGTGCAGCTGAACTGCCCCCCGTGCGGTTGGAAGCAGATTTCCAAAGGTGATATCTCAGGTCAGGGTGGTTTTTGAGGGGGTGGCAAAGGGCCTGGGAAGGTATCCTCTTCTCCAGCCTTGTGTTCGGGTGGCTCCAGCAGTCCTAGCTCTGAAGGCATCTTCGTGAAGGGGTGCGGGGGTGGGGGGAGGAAACGATGGAGAAGTAGAGGAAGACCTGGGTAGTCTAGGGCTTGTTTTTGAAGAAAATAATCTAGTGAATGGGTCTGTCCCATCCTGCAATCAAATAATTAGATGCACTCCTTGGCCAAGGACTGGTCAATGTGCAGTCTTTACAATGGCAGGAAGAGAAGTGACCGATTAAGAAGTCACCGAAGAAATAGGTCAGTGTGGATCCTAGTCTTGGAGCAGCCACTCGCTCTCTATGGAACCCAGAGGAACCTACTGGTCCCTCCGAGAGATCACTGCAGAGGGGGCCTCTCATGTTCAGTAACCTTGCCCTGCCCCTCATATGCCTCAACCCCACCCAGAGGTCAGGCTGGACATCTACAAATCATCCCAAACTATACTTTCATCCACAAACCATTTCTAATATATGGCCTCTATATTTGAAATACACCCAACAAATGGACAGTTTATTTCTCCTGCCACCTGATCCAAGCCATCATCACCCTGAACATACCCCATGGTCTCCCGGCTTCCACTCCTGCCCTCCTGCAATCCTTCCCCCAACATCATCTCTGGGATAAGCCTTTTGACACACAGACCTGATCTCCCCACTTTCCTGCTGAGCATCCCGCAGCGACTTCCTGTGGCCATTAGAAAAATATTCAAATGTCTGTGAGGCCTCACTTAGACACCTGCCCTCTGACCTCCCAGCCTCTTGCTCACAACTTCACAGACCATTGGTCCTTCTAATCTCTGATTAGGCAAAGCCTACTACCAGCCAAGAACCTTCCTGTAGTGTTTTCTCTGGGTGAGCTACTCCTGTTCAGGATCATCCCAAGGCCCGTTCCCGCTCATCATTTAAACCCTGGACTAAAAGGTATCTCATCTCCTAGAAAGATCTGTCCTCCCTATCAGTCTGCAGTTGTCCCCTCCCCAGTCCGCTCCATCGCATCCCTCTGTGTTACCTTCAGATCACTTTTCATGGCACAACACTATCTTGGTTGATTTAGTCACTCTTTTTCTCACCACCACTGCTGCCCTCCCTTTGAAGGTCATTTTGACAAGGGCACCTTGTCCACTGCTGTATCTCCAACAGCTAAAGGAGGGCCCGGCGAGTGAGAGCAGGTTTTCAATAAGTAAGCCATATGATTGAAAGGATGTCCCCCCTCTAATATGGACAGACTATGGGGATGGTTTAAGTTAGAGTGGTCCTTAAGGTCACAGTACTTTCAAGATGTTAAAAGGAGCCTGACTATCCTCCAGCGGCATGTCCAATACCATGCCCGGCAACCCAGGCTCAGAGCAGACAGACCACTGTCTGTAACGGACCCGGGGATTGCCTTTCCCAGCCACAGAATACTTTTCTCCCAAGCTGTGTGAAAGGTCTACAGCGGCCTCTCCCTTTTGACGGTCTAGATGGATGTGTGCTAAACTATTCTGATTTCAAATGAATGCCTTTCATTTCAGACCGATTTCAGCATTCCTTTTGGGGAATAGTGATTTGATGGCATCTACGGAAACAAAGTAACCTCAAGCTACAGTGTGGACCGTCAATCAGGAGCATATCTAGATGACTTTGGAAATAACAGTGTGAGTCAATGAGAATCAAATGACTTTTAAGTTCGATTCATACAAGACCTTCTTGAGGATTCTAACTACAGGGTGAACTGACATTTGCCTTCATCCCCCAAAGACCCCAAATGCATTTTGTGTGAGAAATTCAACATTTGTTGCAGTTTGCATCCTTTCCTCCCTCTCTCTGCCTCCTGAAATTCAACCTGTACCTCTCCCGGGGTCTATCGCTGAGGATATAGAAATTGCCTATTGGTAGGTGCAATTGTCTCTGGACTGATTGTCTCTCCCTAAGCCCCATACTCTCAGCCCCCTCTATAATCTCCAGGCCACCAGGCAAAGGGACATACATAAATATCTTTGCAGATTTCTTTAAAAAATCTTCTTCTCTCCCTCCAGTCAGGGAGAGCAGCAGCGTGACCTGTACTCAAGTTCACTAATTTGAGTAAAAATCAGGAAACCTAAATTCTTGTGCTTTCTCTAACTTTCTCTAGCAATATACATCAGGGAGACTGGCTAGCCCACCTATGGGGACCCACTGTGTGCAGAGGAGACCTGCTTCAGAGGATTGTCAAGGCCAGAAGCAGAGTTTGGGTTAGCTGCTGAGCCCTTCACCATTTGAGCTTCGCCATGACCTCCCTGAGACATGGGGTCACCATGAGTTGGAATTAACTTGAAGAAAACGAACAACCACTACTCACCCTATTCCACAGTTTCCTGGCCTTCAAGATCAAAACAAACAAACCAAAGATGGATTGGACAAGATCATCTGGAAGGGTCTTCCAGTCCTCAGAAGCTAGGATTTTATACTTTTTACAGGCATTGGAATTCTTCCTCTTTGGTCTGGCCTTCTCAAGAGCATGACCTTGGGAAAGAGTCAAAAACTTCCAAAGAGATCATATCAGCCTTCCAATAACCCAAACATTTGGCTCACTCTGTGCAGAAGAACATTTGCCAAGAGAAGCCCGTTGTCAAGTACGGCAAAACTTCAGCCAGTCCTACCCAGTCTTCTTATGGCAGAGTAAGTTTCCACTCCAGGAGTCTGGGGTCAACACAAACCAGGATGCTGTGTGTGAATCACATGAGGACTTGAAAAGGCCAAAAGATCTTCTCCCCTAAGCTGGGGGGAAATGATATAGGCCATTCTCCATAGGACCCCAGAGTCGTCTAAGTCATTATAAGCATTCTCCAGACTGGGTCACTTGCCAGCTGTGTTTCTCAGCTTCTCCAAGCCCTGAGATGTCACAGGGGCCTGCAGCCTTGAGACTTTCTCATCATGCGCTCACCAATCTCCCAGCCAATGTACATAGTCTTACTACACCTTCCTTTATGCCTGAGATGGCAGAGAGTGAGAGAGGGATCTTCCTTTCGTCCTCTAGTTTCCTGACAGTGCCCACGGACCGTGGAAGCAATAAATGCCCCAGAGAGCCCAGCTAGGAAACTAGGTTGCCCAGCAATGGGCCTTGGTTGCCTTTCTTGAAGGCGCTGGGGCTCTCTGGGTGGATGGTTCGACCTGAAAGCCACGTGGCGTCCGCACAGAGTGAAGCCATAAGGGAAGGGAACAGCGACGCAGCATTCCAGAGGCACCAGCACTGACATAGAGCACCCGGGAGGTAAGGAAGGGGATCACAATTCAACGGAAAAGCAATCGAGTGTCTAATTAATGTTGCAAACCAACTGAGTTTTAAAGAAAGTAAATAAATAGAAATAATTACATCCTCGACTTTTACTGTCATGCATAAAAATATATTCTTTTGCATTCCAGACCTAATGAACACAGAGAGAAGAAACACTTTATGCTATTATATATATATGGCAAAGCCTACTATCTTTGTGACATTAGAATAGGAAAGAATTTCCTAGGCAAGTCATAAAAATATACACATCATAGAGGGCCAAATGAACACCTTTGATGACATCACAATTTTAAAGCTTCTGTTTACCAGGAAAAAAATACCATAAGCAAAATTAAAATACAAGAAGCTAAGAGGGAGAAAACATTTAAAATATATATAATTGAGTAAGAATTACTATATAATAAAACAATTTTTAAAATAACAATCCATAAGAATATGACCAAAGAGCATGAATGAATAATCCACAGAAAATGAAATCTTAAGGCCAATCAAAAGCTTAAAGCCAATAAAATAGAAACCCAGACTCACCAAGCCTGAGTCAACTCTGATTCATAGCGACCCAATAGGACAAAGTAGTTGTGAGTTTCAGAGCCTGTACACCTTTACTGTAGAAAGTCTCATCTTACCAAGGGCTCGAGCAGAAAGAAAATGTTTTGAGAATGATAATGGCAACCAATGTACAAATGTGCTTGACACAATGGATGGATGGATGGATTGTGAGTTGTACGAACCCCCAATAAAATGATTTTTTTTTTAAAGAAAGAAAGCGTCTGATAGTTGCCAACTGCTGACCTTGTGGTTCCCAGTCCATGTGGAACCACCACATCACTAGGGCCGACCTGGAAAGATGTCCATTCTCTTTAGCAATCAGACTACGCAAAATAAAATCATAGCAGCAAGGCAAACTTTTGTAACATTCGTAAAAAGACAAGCTGGATAGGCCATGGAGCAAAAGAGTATGTATCCACTGCTGGGAGTTTACATTGATACCATGACTTTGACAATATGTAATATATGTAAAAATATATGTTCCTTGGAACCAGAAATGCTGTTTCTAGTTTATATTATAGAAAGATCTCCTATATGTACAGAGGGAGGTGTGCCACAAATGTTCATGCCACAGCAGAATGTTTATAAAAGTTAAGAGTTGTCAATGAGCTAAACGCCCACCAATAGAGAAATAGCTCTACTATCTCCATATGATAGACTACTATATATTAGATGAAGTGGATTAATCCGAGCTAAATGTTTCAACACAAAATAATTTGCAGAAAATGATGGTCACTGTATATATAAATAGTACACAGTGCTTTTGAATACTTCTAGAAGATATTAATGTAGAAAAGGCTGAGCCAGGATGCAGGCTAGATTCTGGAGAGTGGTTGCCTTTCAGGGTAGTCTAGAAGGTGGAACTGAGTAGAGAACATTGATCAGTAATTTCAAATTTACTTGTCATTTAAAAAATTTTATAATAAAATAGAAAAATCAGAAATGACAAAATATACATATTTGTTCATTAGAGCTAATGGGCAAACAGGTGTTTGCAATATTATGTTCCAGATTTTTCTTTTTGAATGTTTCATGGCTGAGAAAATCAAAGCACGTAATGTTCTCAGATTGGATGCAAACCCTCAAACCCTAAACTTGTCCACAGTCTGTCTCCTTCAGCTCCCTGCCTGAGCTCAGGGTTTCAACCAGTGACACATACATCACTGTTCCCATGCCCCCAGATTCCACCTTTACTCTACCCAAGTGGTTTTTTTTTTCAGAACACAAATCTCAAAATAAAGTCTAAAATGAATGCAAACCTAACCCTTCCAAGACAGACCTTTTACTGGCCACCTTCCCCTTTTTGAGAATTACGGGTGGCCTTTTGCCACGGAACACAGAGTCCTCTCTCACTCAGACTCTGCTTCATCTGACCCGAAATAACACAGCTCTGTCTCTAATCGCAGTTTCTGCCCCAGGGTCCCAACCCCTACAAGTCTCTGTGGGATACTTCTCACTTATTGACTGTACTTCAACCTTGGCCTCAGGTATGCCCTCTTCAGGAATGGTTCCCTGGCCACCCTAGCCTGTGATCCCTGCTTTTACCCAGCCTTGCAGAGAGCCCTGCTTAACTATTCCAGCAGCAGTCACTGGACATCCTATGTACCTCCGCCTCTTGACATTGGGAGCTTCTAGTCAACAAGAAATGGGCCTCATAAGACTGCCTTGTACCATAATGAGCAGGCAGGTGTGTTTTTCAAATTAATAAATTAAAATCTGCATGCATATACAAAGAAAAGTCATTGTATTCATTAACTCAACAATGACCAAGAGTAAGACCACTGGCCTTAGCTCTCATTTGCAGGGTCTGAAAGAGGGACGCCAGTGAAATGAGGACATAGTCAGACCTGGAAGGTGCTTGCAGTCATGTCAGGGTCATCACTTAAGCCTTTAGCCAAAGCAGCTTACAGGGACCCAGCGTACGACAGAATGAACCACCACCCAGTCCTGGACCATCCTCCTGATTGTTTGATGTTTGCACCCATTGCTGCAGCCACTGTGCCGATCCATCATGCCCATCCTTCTCGTTCTCTGTTCCTCGACTTTACCAAGCATGATGTTCATTTCCAGGTACTCGTCTCTCCTGATCACTTGTCTGAAGTCCATGAGAACAAGTCTCTCCACCCTGGTTTCTAAGGGCCATTCTGGCTGTACTTCTTCCAAGACAGATTGGTGGGTTCTTTGTTGGCAGAAACGGTGCTTTCTACATGCTTCGCCAGTACAGTCAAATCCATCGATTCTTCTTTGGTCTTCTTGAGTTAGTGTCCAGCTCTCACATGTAGACAAAGTGATATAAAACAGTAGACTTGGGTCAGTAGCTAACATTTTCCATAGACTATTTAAATAAAGAATTGCTTTTAAAATAGACGAGGTAGGGAATGGGAAAGGCAGGGAGGGCAATGGAGAACGTGAGGAAGAAAAAGACAAGTTTGAGTGATGCTCATTTCAAATGTCCCTGTTGACCACCCGAACCACCACCGTAGATACTGGAGACTGGAGCAAGCCCAAATTAAGCTAAGACCATGATGCCCATCAAAAGGCCCTGTATCCCCAGGATTCCTACTGTGAGGAGGAAGCGGGCTGGCCCAGTCTGGAAACTTGGCCAGGTAGCCCCATCTTCCCCTGCGCCAGGGCTCCGCTGTTGAAATCAATATTCATTAGCAAACGGAAGGAGCTCGTTTCATGCATGTTCTAATTAGACAATGGAGATTATTACAAAACACCTGCAATGTTTGTAATCGTTTAAAATAATGAGAATCAATATTAGCTTCCAAAGACACCATATGGTAAGCACTCATTCCGGCCATGTGGTCCCCGATAGGCTCTCAATGCTTCAAAACTGATCATTACCATGTTTTAATTTGCAAGATGTTGCTCTCCCTTAATGAATTGGCTGCCTGTGTGCCCTCTGCACAGTGACCGCCTCTAGACGATCCTTCAATTGAAACTTGACCTGGGCACTCACTGGAGCACTTGGGGGGTGTAAAGCAAAACAAAACAGAACCATGAGCACCCACGTCCACCACAAGCAAGGCCCACCCAGAGCATCTCCCAGGCACCTGGCCTCTGAGCTCCTCCGGAGTGGTCCTCAGACCACGGAGGGTGGGTGGGGGGACCTGTTAGAAGACAGTGTGGAACCCCACCCTCTGGGTGAAGTTCTGATTCTGCAGATCTAGGGTCAGGGCCCGAGAACCTGCATGGTGGCCTTCTCTGTCCCCTCATGTGCATGCGAAAGCTGGACCGTGAGAAAGCAAGACAGAACCGCTGATCATTCAAACCAGGGTGTTGGGGAAGAATAGTGAATGTGCAGGGGACAGTCAGAAGAGCAAACAAAATCCTTCTTCCGGAAAAATACGCAGAAAGTTTCTCAGAAAGGGGGAGGATGAGCCTGGGACACGCTGACCGTGGACACATGTGCAAAGGCAGGAAAATGTGGGGAACCATGTCTTACTTGAGGGGCCCTTGTTGACCCTGATCGCCGATGCTTTACCGAGGAGTTAACCGTTTGCACCCCAGGGGCTGTGAAGCAACAGCTTAGACAGTAGCTACACGTCATCTCCTTTCTCTTTGGGGCTCTAGTCTCATCCAAGGAGCGACTCGGGGACACACTCTGAGAGCAAACACGGGACACATCTTCGCCCCGGGCAGCGCCTGCCTGGAGAAATGTACACCATCAAAGACGAGACGGGAAACAGAGGACACTGAGAAATGATAGGTCGGTTTTATAGCCAAGTTTGCTCATGGGCAGGGACTCACCCTCGGTTCCCTGAGCTATTTCTTTGCCTCCCTTCTTGGATGTTTTAAAATACACCGGGCCGTTATTTTAAAGCGTGCCCATAAAACACTGCCTGCTACCGAAGCTGCCATCAGGCATTCTGCGGGCATAGAAATGTGTCACTGAGCTAGTCAATCACAGCAATTCATAAACTTTTTTTCAAAACGCCGGTGAACATAACTTCGGGGGGTTAATAAAACAGCCTTCTACGCCTCTCCTTCGTCCCATTGATAACTTATTCAAATTGTAATTGCCTCTAATGTACGCCCTCGATCACATTACTCCGTCTGCCCCATGCAGTCTCCCTCGCCATCCATCACCCTGGCTGGTAGCAACACTCCCTTCCCTGCCCTACACAGAAGAGCGTGCCTGCTAAGCACGCCCCACCCCATGCCACTCCTCCCGCCAGCATCCTGGGAGAAGGCTTCCTTCCCCTGCCCCGCAGTGAGGCTCCCGATTCTAGATGGGTTTGTCGGGGCAAGAGATTTAAGCAGAATTTTCTGAGCAGGAGCACACCGGTCTGCCCCCGTGGAGGGAAGGGAGGGTGTCGGAGGAGCCACAGATGTAAAAGTTAGGATCCCTCATTCCATCCCAGCTCTCCCGGGAGCTCTCTGTGTGAGCACCTGTGAGCTGCTTCACCGCTCTCATCTTGCACTGTCAGGATTACCCCACCTGACAGCAACTGGTTCGGGGAGGAAGTGAGATTTGTTCTGAGAAGGACCTTAGTTAGCTACTGCTGCTGACACAGAAAGAATGCCAATGGGTGGCTTTCACCCACAGAAATGGACTTTCTCACAGCGGAGAGGGCTGAAAGGAATCTCAGGGGTACCCTGGGTTAAGAGTTTGGTCACTCACAGAAAAGTTGAATGATTCAAACCCACCATCCACACGGCAGAAGATGAGGCTGTCTTCTCTCTCCTAAAGACTGATAATCTCAGAAACCCCAGGGAGCAATTCTACTCTGTTCTATAGGTTGAGTGTGAGTTGGAATCACTCCACGGCTGGGGGTTTGATGTGGTCACTGGGAAGGAGGCCAGAGTCCAAAGGCAGGACACTACTTCAAGGGAAAGGCTTTCTCTGTGTCCACCCTGCAGGAAGGTCCTCATCTGTCTCGCCTTCTGCTCCCCGGCAACCTTCCTGTGGCTTCGCATCTTTTCCCTATCTCTGCCTGCTTATTCTCTTTTATACTATCTCAAGAGAGATCGACTCAAAATACACCCTACACGAATGCTACCTCTTTAACATCACCCAGGTAACCCATTCCCAAAGAGAACAATCACCACAAGAATAAAAGGCAAACAAAAACCCATTGTCCGCCCCCCCCCCCTCAGTTCTGATTCCTAGTGACCTTATAAGACAGAATGGAACATTTCCCCCAGAGGATTCCCAAGGCTGTCAATCCTTATGAAATCCAACTGCCACATCTTTCTCCCATAGGAGTAACTGGTGGCTTGAGACTGGACCTTTTTGTTCACATTGGAACACTTTAGCCACTGCACCACTAAGGCTCCTGACCATACACATAGAGGAACACATATGTAGGGGAGACGCCATTCAGTTCCTAACACCCCAAACTTGGCATGTCTTACCGTGCTTGCCCCAGTGGAGTGATTGTGTGAGGTGAGTCTGACACCTGGGAAGGAGGGCGATAATGAAGTGGGACCCCTCCCTCTCCCGGGAATCATGTATGCATACCTTAGAATGAGCCCAGCTGTTCAGTGTAGAGGTCAAGTCTACAGCTGGTGGCAGTCAGCAGCACTGAGGCCTCCTACACAGCCGAACCCACCCTGAAACTTACTGCCATCAAATCATTCCGACTCACAGTAACCCAATGTAGGGTTTCCGGGGCCATAAATCTTTATAGGAACAGAAAGTTTCATCTCTCGTCTTCGGAGAGGCTGGTGGTTTCGAACCACAAACCTTGTGGTTAGCGAGCGGATGTTTACCCAAGGGGACTTGAGTCAAAAGTTTGCGGGAGACCTCATGGTCTGTCCATTGCAATTTCCCATGGACTTTTAGTAGGCCCTCCCACAGTGCCTCAGAAGAGGCACCAGATGTCAAAGTGCGTTCACAGCCCAGCACCAAGGTGCCTTCCTCTCAGGAGCATTGCCTGCCCAGCTCCCCCGACTCCCCTGAGGATGAAGGCACAGCCTTGACGACCCTGTGATGCTGAAAGCACCCATCCTAGCCCCCCAGGAATTGCGAAATAAGCAGGAGACCTGTTACCGTCCCCGGCACCCTGGCAGCAGAAAAGCACCCCCTGCAGCCATGACTCTTTCCAGCCTGAGCCCCCTTGGTCTTGTTAAAATTCCCTACAACAAGTGGCAGCCGTAGGTTTGCCCAGCAGGTGCCTGATGTAACCACACGAGGGAAGGGAAATCTGAGAGATTGCCAAGGGAACTCCCAGGCCCCCCCGGCATTCCGAAATCGCTCCTCTCTACAGCACACAGGGAACCCAAATGGCTCCCTGCACCCACAGAGGCTGAGGGGCGGTGAAAGTGGGGGCACTGAGAAGAGGTGGAACCGTTCCCTAAACCCCACAGTTAAGCCCCAGTGCTCTGCCTGAGCCTCTGGGAGCCCAAGTCCTTCCGGAAGAGGCAGGTGTCTGAGAATGTTCTTTTGTGCGGCTGCCGCCACTTAACACAAATTATTTCTTTCATCTGTCTTAGCCATCGCAAAGTGTGTCCGATCCCACCAACCGCTCTCTCCAGACCGACAGACTTAGTATTCCCTGCTAGGAGTTCCTTCGGCGCCGGTTTGCCTTCCTCATAAGATTTACATTAGCAGGGAGTCTGTTATTAGCCTGATATTTTATCTCTGACACTGTGAGAAATATCGCTGCTATAAACCCGGGTGCCCTTAGTAAAAGCTGAACTACTTGGCAAAAGCTAATAAAGTGAGGAACAATGAAAACAATTGGCAATGAATATCTAAGCAGCGAATACAGCAGCTGCCCCCGAGTCTGGGCCAGCCACACACACACACACTCACACACACACACACACACACTCATACGCGCACACACACACTCACACACACACACACACTCATACGCGCGCACACGTGCACGCGCACTCTTCCTGATCTTATTCCCTAGATGCTGTCACAATTCCTTTTTCTCTGACCTGATTCATTTCCTCCCAACTCAATTCGCTACAGTTCAAGGGTCTCCTGCGGCTTATTCCTAAAAGCAAGTGGGCCCAGCCTTTCTCGGCGGCCCACGCTGCTCAGGCTGCTCCAGCTTCAGGAAAGAACACCAAAAAATCCAGCCATGGTGCAATCCACTGGAGCACAGGGACGACCTGTGTTCAGAGGGCTGTGGATGACAGGGATGCACACTGGCTCCTTCTGGGTCGACTCTGCTGCAAATTTGACTTCCCACCCCAGATAGACTGAAACACAACGCACATATGAGCAACATCCCCCGAGGACTGGTGGAAGGAACCAGATCACAGCCATGGCTTTCGATGGTGGGTTTGCTGAAGTCAATCATCGGCCCTTTCTTCTGGGGAGGGCCTGGGTGGATCCAAGCCTTCAGCTTTGCAGTTGGCAGCCAAGTTTCCTAACCATTTGCACCAGCTGGGGGACCCTCCCACCCCCCTCCCACCCTTCAGAAGGCACAGAAACGCCCTGGAGAGCTTCTAAGAGTTCAGGCACCAAGCCTATTTCTGGGACAGGGCCCAGGAATTCCCATGTGTAACAAGCATCTCCATGCGATCCAAGGGGAATCATGCCTTGATGATCAGCCGTGTTAGCAGGGACAGTGCCCTCAGTGGCGAGTGGACGGGCTTCAGAACATGGCAATGGGAACTGAGTCCTGACTTAAGGAGATAAGGTTCTCAATGGGGCCCAAAGGGCCTCAGGGCAAAACCGCCACATAGCAGAGGGAGCATTTGTACCCTGGATGCTAGCCACAGCAGAGCTTCTGTGTGTGTTTGTCACATGTGGGCGCCAGAGTGGACCTGGGCACAGTTACATTCCTGAGCACACCCCTCCAGTCAGTGGGCACACCCCAAGGAATTTTAATAAACCCAGTGTCTCTTTCTCCAGCCACGACTAGCTAGTTAGGAAACCTTGCCATGAACAGCAGCTAGGCATGTTTGCTAGAAGAAAACCGCCGACTTAGCTGAGGGCCCCAGCATGCTGTGCAGTAGGAAGGTGGCGGGTGCCTGCCGGTGGGACCCCCCCTTGTCCATCAGCTGCCTCAATTCTGGGAGGTCACAGGGAGAGGACTGAAGACCAGAAGCTGTGCCTCTTTCCCCAGCGATGAGTCCTGTCACCTACCAGGAATCTGCTCAGAGCCACAGGGCAGCTCAGTGTGGCTGAACTCCCTGACTCTTGAGGGCACCAAGTTCCCCACTACCACCTGGATCGTGGTTTCAGTCCCAGAGACCCCAATCCAGGGACTTGAGATAAATCAGAACACAGGCCCTTCTTAGGATTTCTTGGGTAATTCAAGGAGTCCCAGTGGGGCTGGGAGTTAGGTATTGGTAACTGCTAACCCCCAGGTATGTGGTTCTAGCCCATGAGCTAGTCTATAGGTGAGAGGCAAGGCAGTCTGCCCACCTAAAGATTTACAGCCTTGAGAATCCTATATAGCATCACTGAGCTGAAATCGACTTGAGGGTGGGGGTGGTGGGGGTGGTGGGGGTGGGGGTGGGGGTGGTGGTGGTGGTGTGTGTGTGTGTGTGTGTGTGTGTGTGTGTGTGTGATTCTAACATGCAAGGTGAGTCAGCAACACTGCCAAAGGAGACTTATGTCAGGGTAGAGTAGGGTAGGGTAGGGTAGGATAGGGTAGGGTAGGGTAGGGTAGGGGAGGGGAGGGGAGATAAGCAATGCTGCTCAATCTTTGTTGTGCACATATTACCTGGGGAGCTTCACAGAATTCCCTTCGCTGAGATTCTGGTCAATTGCTCAGGCAGGTGGAGGTGGGACGGGGGAGGTCACTGTTGTAATGGACAGCCAGTGGACAGAGCTGTGAGCAGAAGGCTGCTCTGGACTGGATAGTGTTTAGGCTGGTTGCTGGCCTCTAGTTTTTACCCGTGGGAAGCACTGTTTTAAATAAAAAAATGAAAAGGCTCAAATCTGCTGCCATCAAGTTAATACCAACTCATAGCAACCCCATAAGACAGAGTAAAACTAACTGCCCCTGTGCGTTTCTGAGACTAGAAACCTTGACAATAGGAGGAAGCCTCATCTTTCCCCCACAGATCAGCTGGTGGTTTTGAACTACTGACCTTGAAAATGGCAGCCCAACCACGATGTCACCAGGCTCCCTTCGTTTTGAATAATGAGATTTCATGGAAGCCCCCATTTGTCATAGACTCGCAGCAGGAACTTGGGCACTCCCCAAGTTTAGGTTTCCTGTGGTCCTACCTCACAGAGAGGATTAAATAAAAGTGTATGACAGTCCTCCCCAAATACAGTGGCATGTTGTATAAATATATACACTTGTTCGACGGATTGCTGCATCCACTCTTATCCAAGTCGGGGTCTGCAACCATTATCAGCAGTACTCTCACTGTCCAAAGGCGCTCTGGGGTCACGGGGCTCACGGGCTCGTCAGCTAGCTGGGAGGGGCGCGTCAACCGCCTGCTTCGTGGGGGAAACACGTGGCAGTCTGCTTCTGGACAGATGGCCAGCCTTTGAAGCCCTCGTGGCAGTGCAGGTCTGGCCTGTCCTGTTGGAGTTGACTCGAGGGCAGTGGGTTGCCTCTCCGTCATGTGAGTCAGCATCAGCGTGCCAGCCGTGGGGTGGGGGTTATATTCAGCATGAGGCTCGGGGAAAGTCCATACAATCTGTAAACCACACTTTAATTAGCTGTAAAACGGAGGAACTATTGAGTACCTGCCCCACAGGAATGCCGGTAGAACACTTAGTAACATAATGAACGGGAAGCATGTCATGTGTCTGGCATATAGGAAGCGCCCAATGAATAGTAGCTGTTACTTACAATCCTGATTTTTATTACTGTCGCCATCCAAACACCTGACTGTGTGTGCAGGCATGAGAGGCAGGAGTGAAGCATGTCCCCGCCCCTTACAGCCACGCCTCCACCAGGCACGGGGTGGGGGGCGGGGGGGGGCAAGTTTCTCGGGGTCAAGGAAAGGACAATGGATACCCCGAGAGCCCTTGCTAATGACCTTTGAGTTCGGAGGAAACAAGTGGAGGCGTCCCCAACTCACCCCAAACCCACCTCACTGCCATCCACTCCTGACGACCCTACAGTCACCAACTCATGGGTGGGGGTGGAGATTGCTCATCTCGGGACTCCGGGGCTCCCTTTGTCCCCTTAGTTCTCATCTGACCACCAGCCATCCTCATTCACCTAGAACTGGCCTGGTGTTTAGCACATTCCAGAAAGTCCTTCAGTCCCAGGCAAACCAGAATGGCTGGTCCCTCTTGGTGCACACACCTGAATGTGGTGGTGGTGGCGGTGGTGGAGATGGCGGTAGTGGTTGCCATTGAGTCAATTCTAACTCAGCAAATCCATGTCCAACAGAACCCAATGCTGCCCAGTCCTGCGCCATCCTCACCGTCATTGGTCTGCTCTGGTCCTTGTCACCGTCGGGGTCTGTGTATTTTGCGTGCCTTCCAGCCCAAGGGGATCATCTTCCAGCGCTGGATCAGACTAGCATCTGTTGTCACACACAGGGCTCGCCTGGACCAATTTTCCTAAGCAGATCACTAGCCTTTCTGCCTAGTCTGTCCTGGTCTGGAAGCTCCATTGAAAGTCATGCACCACATGTTAATCCTACTGTTCTTTGCATTATTGGTGGCACGGCTTCCAACACCGCGTGACACACTGACAGATGGGTGGTAGACAAACACTTTAGTAAGACAAACCTTTTATTTAGAAACCATGGAAAGCAGAGTTTGCACATCACGAGTGAGGCAAGAATCAACAGCCCCCTACCCCAGGAAATCAATCAGTCAACGAGTTCTGGCCCTAAATCGCTGTTTCCAGGTCCTTGTCGCTAATCCGCTTTCAAGGAAGCATCTTAGTTGCATAGGGCTATAAGGTTTGTTCATCAACTACAGAGAGACCTCCTCGCTTTGCAAATGTGCATGTTGATAGAGAACTAAGTATTAGTGAAGACCTGAAGAAATTATGAGCACGGAGAGACACCTGCTTGGAGAGAAGCTGTAGGGCGATCCTTTCTGAGCTTGTGAAACCAAGTCTGCCTTCCTGTGCCAGGAACACTCAGAACCCCCTAGCTCAGGGATCAGGCCAAATTCAGGCCACCATCTCATCATCAATGAAGTGGTGTTGGAGCACACCTGCGCACACTCGTTCCCATGTTACTTCTGGCTGCTTTCACGGGGCAGCACTGTCTTGAGGAGTAGCAATCAGAGACGTGTGGATTGCCAAGCCAGAAATCTTCTCCACCTGGCCCTTTCCAGCCCTGGTGCCCCGCCGTGCGAAGTGCGGTCCAGGAAGCAGCCCGAGCGTCACCTGGAACAGTGGTTCTCAACCTGCGACAGACAAACGCACTGCCACTGAGTCAATGTCAACTCATACTGAGCCGATGGGGCACGGCAGACTTGTCCCGGCGAGTTTCTGAACTGTCACAGGCGTGGTGGTATCAGTAATGCTCTGCTATTTACAGGTCTAACCCGTAACAGCCTCACCACTTCTACTGAATTCTTTTTAAATCCAACTGCCAGCTTATAAGGAAGTCCAAGCTCTCCTGCTGGAATGAGGGGTCACTTGGAGAACCCCTGGAAGATGATAAACTTTCTCGAAAGTGAGCCCACAGACAAGAGAAGAAGGCCCCCTAGCTTTCCCAGATGCATGAGAGAAGTCTGCCTCCCCTTCCAGCTGAGCCTACCTCCCAGAGGAAAGCATTTGGATGTGTGGCTCGCACCAATAGCACTTGGGACAGAAGTTCTAGGTCAGCCCCCAGAATCAGGCCAAACAGCAAGATGTTGTTATAAGTCATTTTTGTTTCACAGAGCAGTAAATATCTGACATACTTCTGCTCCAAAGTAGACACCTGCTCTTGCCGTCAAGGTGTTACTTTGTGTTAGATTGCACCTGGTAAAAGAAACGGCCATCTTCGAGGCTGAAGGCCTACCTGGGCTTGCCTGACCTTCTTCTCTCCTACTCCTGACCCAAGAGGATACGCCTACGGCCTGCTAAGCAGGTGACTGGTTTCCTCAGTTTGCCTTTGGGCTCAAAGCTGCACGCCAAGCTTTGACTCAGCAAATATTTTCAAAGCAAACTTCTCTCCCAGAGGCCAGGACCATTCAAATAGTGCCTGCTTTCTAAGTCACGAACAGCGTTTTATCATTTTCTCAGCTCCTCTACCTCCGTGAAGTTATGCTGTGGGCAGAATTCAACCTGCTGTCCTACTAGTTACTGAACACTCTGGGTTAAAGAGAAAGTCGAAAGCCTCTCCTCCCGCCCCAGCATTCCTCTCATGAACCCCGCTGTCCTCTTTGGTCTCCAGCTACAACCCACTACAACTTTTCCTCCAGAACTCCAGCAAGTCCGCCCCTGTGACTCTCACCGGCATTCCCGGCGTGGGGCCGGGTGCTAATGGTCTAGCCACTCAGGTTGGCTTTTTAAGTCTGGCAGTGGCACCTCGGACAAACAGCCCTGGAGATCTGCTTGTGGGGAGGAAATCTGCCGTGGGGCACTCTCTGGAGCACAGCTCTATATTGACACAGATAGGTCACCGTCAGTCAGTGGTGGCTGGATGAAAAATGGTGCTGGTGTCCTCGGAAATCAAATCCCTGACACAAAGGTCTGGGACCAATGTGACTGGGCACAGAGCCTTGCTTTTACCTGCGATCCCAGCATGCAAAGGGATGTGGGATTCTCCTCTTTGTTGTCAGTTTAAAAGACAGGCGATTTCCCTGTGACTCACAAAAATGGATTCCAAAGAAGTTGGCAGCCCCATCTGCCCACCCGCCCCGACGCTGCTTTCCCTGGTCACGTTCAGGTCTGTGCTGAAGCAGAGGTGGTGCAGTTTGCTGCCATTTTGCCCAACTGGCAGGGGGCTCTTAACGCCATCAACCATGGGCAATACTAGCATGCACCTCCTCCCAGGGCCCGGGGCCTCTTCTTCCAGCACCCAGGAATGGGATAGAGCCCATGCTCGGGAATCATGCAAACCTGTACTTATCTTCCCATTGAATAGAAGCTTCGACTCTGCTCAAAGGCAACAGCATCAGCTACCCACTGACCAAAGATGTTTAACACCTGGTCCAAGGCCTAGGAAGTGGTAAAGCTTCGACAAGTAAGATTCCCCTCATCCCCTCAACCATCCCAACCAGAGGGTCCCAGGGGGCAGTTGGAGGGCTTTGTGGAACAAAGACATCTCAGCAGATACTCCCTGTGTCCCTGTAAGGGTGATTGTCAGAGGAGAACGGCATCCTGAGACCACAGGACCACAGACTCAATCACATCATAATGTGTGGGGTATATATGGGTACTTTTCATTATCTATCAAGCCATTTTATATATATATATATATATATATATATATATATATATATATATATATATATATATATATATATTAACCTTTGCAGGCAGTGTGGTCCAATATAAAAAAGCAAAGAGTTCAAAGAGTTCAGGGTCAGGAGTTCTGTTGCTAGTCACAGCCTAACCACCTGCCTGTCCACAGCAAAGGCCTCTCAGACCCTCTCGGAAACGGCATTTTCTGTTCTCTGAAATCAAAGCCATAAAACCACCTATCAGCCACTCCTGGGAGTTCTAGTGGCACATCAGGCTGCTGACCACAAGCAGGGAGTTCTGACTCACTAGCCATTGCAAGGGAGAAAGATGGGACCTTCTGCTCCCATGAAGATGTACAGCCTGAGAAACTCACAGGGGACCTTTTACTCAGTCCTACTGAGGGAGGGAGGATAATTTAGGCTGCTAGCCACAAAGTCAGTTCAGAATCAGGGCTCTGCTCCCACAAAGAGTCATACAGTCTCAGAAAAACTGACAGGAGCAATTCTGCCCTGTGCTGTAAGGGTGTTAGGAGCCAGCATCGACTCCAAGGCCATGAGGTGGTTGGTTGGAACAGACTTGCTATGAGTTGGGATAGACCTGGTAGTGCTGAGTTTGATTGTTGACTCAATAATGTTGACTGAATCATGGATAATTGGCTCAGTGACCACTAGCAACATGTCCTGTTCAGGCATGGCCGGGGGGCAGAGATGGTTAAATTCTCAACCACTAGCCAAAAAGTTGGTGGTGCTAAGCCACCCAGAGGTGCCCTGGCAGTTCACTTCTGGAAAGACGAGCCATTCATAAATCTATGCAGCACAGTTCTGCTCTAAACCATTGAGGTCATCTTGATCTCACAACCAAGATGGCAATGAACAAGAACGAGCAGGCTTCTTCAAGGGTTAAAATGTGAAGTCTCAGGTATTTACCTCAAACTCGTGATGGTGACATCTTCCTGGGGAGTCTGGCTTCTGCTCCCAATCCCAATCACATCTTGTTCCTCCCTGAGTTGACTAATCAGTGCCCTTCCACTGGAGTTCATGTGACCCACTTTCTGCATCCCCCAGCAAGCTTTGTGCCATCTTGTCCCTTCTCGTTCTGCCATGTCCACTCCCGGGGCGGAGGCAGAATGTGGCACTGGGTAGGTGGCTGTTCCAGGGCCCATTGATTAGGAAGGGATCCCCTCCTAATCATAACCTTAAGGGGGTCCTAGTCACCCAAGGGCACTCGGGAAGCTCTGCTCAAGAAGAACTTTTGTGGTGACTGGAATGCCCTGAACTAGCTGATATATTGTCCATCAGCTACACATGGCTGTTAAGAACCTGAAATATGAATGGTGAGAGTGAGGAGCTGAAATATAGCTAATTGAAACTAATTGAAATATAAAAAGCCCCACATGGCTAGTGGCTAATGCGCTGAATAGTGAAGCTTTCAGGGAAATGTTACAAAGAAGCAGATGAAAGGGCTACGCTAGTGGGAGTCATAAATATGTCTGCAGATGACATTTCGTCTGATGAGAATGCTGTATTCGTTGGGGGCAGAGAGGTCTGGCTCATGCCTAACAATCACAACCTCATCAACAAGCAGAAGCGAGAAATACACAACACCTCCCCCTACTCTTCCTCCACCCACCACCAATCCACCCACAGTGTCCTCTGATGTCATGAAGCACCAAAGAACCTAAGCTGGGTCAGAAAATGACTCCAGGACCTTCTAGACTTTGTCTGCAAGCTCATCCTCCCGGACACATCAGTCACAGCCATACGACAAAACCAAACCTGTTCCCATCAAATCTGACTCCTAGCAAGCCCGTGTGTCCCTGAGCATCACCGCATGCCAGCGGGTTTTCCATGGCAGTCTTCATGGGGTGCATATTGATCCCATCTGCATGCAGAGCAAAACATCTGAGAGGCTGAACTGTATGAAGAAGAACATGGCATCAGGATTGGAGGAAGTTTCATTAACTACTGAGGATATGCAGATGACCCAACCTTGCTGGCTGACATTGAGGAGGATTTGGGTCACTTGCTGATGAAGGCCCAAGACTACAACCTTCAGTGTGTATTATACCTCAGTGAAAAGGTAACAGAAGCTTCCCAACGGGACCCATAGATAACATCGTGACAAATGGAGACGAGATCAAAGTGGTCAAGGATTTCATGTTACCTGGATCCATGATCCAAGTAGCAGTCGAAATACCAAAGGACATATTTCACGAGGTGGGGGGGGGGGGGAGAATGCACTGCACAAGAACCTCTTTAACGTGTGAAAGAGCAAAGATGTGACTTAGAGGACTGAGCAGCACCTGGCCCAAGCCATGGTCTGCTCACCTGCCTCCTATACAAGTGAGAGTTAGACAATGAACTAGGGACACGAGAAAATAATCGATGCACGTGAATGGTGGTGTGGGCAGAGACTATTGAACATAGCACATAGCACGGACTACCAGAAGAACAAACAAATCTGCCTTGAAGGAAACACGGCCAGAATGCACTTTAGAAATGAAAGTGGTGAGACTTCACTTAGCCTCGTGTACTTTTGAGCACATGTCCATGGTCTGGAAAAGGACGTCATTTCCGGTCAAGTAGAGCGTCGGTGAAAGACAGACCCTTCTCTGGGAGATCGATGGCACAGGGGCTGCCACGAGGGGCGCCAAGACAGCAGTGGTGAGGGGAGTACAGGATTGCTCCATGTCTCACAGCCGACATTCCTCATCTACCTAGGGAATCTGCATCCTCTCACATAACAACATTAATGAGAAAATCATGTTAATACTACACGCTAGGGGCCTTCGCAGGGGTCCATGAATTTAGAGTGAGTTGGGATGCTTGAGAGAGATCCATTTAACTTAGATTCCAAACACACAAAGAAGGTCTCTGGTGGTCTGGCTATACCCAGGATGAGACACTCTGCCACCCGGATTGAGTCCGGGTCCTGGGCATACACACACTGGGTCCTGAAAGCTTTCCTGGCTCTCTCCCAGGTCAGAGGCAGAAACCTGTCCTCAAGCCCAGAACATCATTGATCATCCCCAAGCCTCAATGCCTTCCCTGTGCCCCTGACCCCCTCATTACCTTCCCTTGCCCCACTCATAGTCATTTAAAATCCAAGGGGACCCCAAACAGGATGGGGAAGCAGCACTGGATTGTAAGACACCAGAGTTGAGAGGACAGGAGGAAGAGTGCCAGCCCCACACAACACGACAAAAACAGGAAAACACCTCCCTCTGTCTAATGCGGGAGTCAGTCAACTCCGGCTTCCATTCCATTTGCTCCCAGAGGCCGAAAGACTAGCCCAAAGTCACATGGCTGATCCTGGAAGAGACAAGCTCAGGCTTCAATTCTACTATGCACATCTCTCCCCATCAAACTCCCCACATAGTTCACACTCAGCTCTTTCACGGCTCTCTCTCTACCTCTCCTGCCTGGCAATGATTCGAACACCTTCCCTCACCCCCTGCTGCCATCAAGTCAGTTTCAGCTCACAGCCACCCTACAGGACAACTGCCTCCTTGCAATAATCAAGAGCCCCTTCTCCAGGAGTCCTGGGGTCACCATAAGTTAAATGTTGGGTTTCAAACTACAAGGTTGCTGGTTCAAACCCACCAATCACAGGGAAAAGATCAGGCTGTTTGCCCACATGAAGACTTAGTCTTGGAAACCCTGTAGAAGTTTCCCTGTTCAAAGAGGATGCTATGGGTTAGAATGGACTCAAGGGCAGTGGGCTAGGTTTGGGGTCGAGAAGCCTTTGGGATCATCCTGTGTACTGGTGGGGAGAAAGCAAAACAACCAGTTGTCATCCAGTAAGTCTAAGTCGGGTCCCCTTATGTGTTTCAAAGGAGACCGCGCCCCAGGGGTCTGCAATGGCCTTTAAGAAGGAGACGGTCAGATCTTTCTTCCACAGCACCTCTGGGCGGATTCTGACTTCCCGCTTTTCCTTTCGCAGCCCCGTGTATTACGCACGCACATCACATGGGGACTCTGATGGATGAGGAAAGTACGGGCAGCAAAATGCCAAGCCTCGGGATACAATGATTTTACATGAGTAGCCCTGTGCTCATCTTCAGATGCCTCATGCTTTCCCCGTGACACTCCACACCTCCATGTGCCAACCAGGGCCTTCAGGCACCTTCTCTCACCAGCCCCGTCCCTGGAAGTGCCAGCACTTCCTTTGTGGCTTCCAGGAGGAAGCGTGCCAGCACCATCCTCCGGATCATCGTCAACTCTCACTGAGGGGACGACAATTTGATCAACTCTCTTGCCTGTGTTTGTTGCTGGGGTTGAGGATAGAGTCAAATCATTCTATCCCCAGGATGCCTGGCACGTGAGGATCTTGGACTATTTACATGTTTAAATACTAGAAAGGTAATACACTGGTTCCTTCATTTAAGGGTCGCAGGCAATACTTGGCAGCTGAACAGGGGAATAAATTCAGGAGCATGACCCACGTGGAAGAACACACCAGCCTGTGTGATCACGTGGTCCTGAAGGGATCAGTTATCAGGCATCAAAGAACAAAAAATCATATCATTGGCTGCACACCTCCATGATACGATCGCCGAAGACAAACGGGTGCATAAGTAAATGTGGCAAAGAAAGCTGATGGTGCCCGGCTATCGAAAGAGATAGTGTCTGGGGTCTTAAAGGCTTGAAGGTGAACAAGCGGCCATCTAGCTCAGAAGCAAAAAAGCCCACATGGAAGAAGCACACCAGCCTGTGCGATCACGAGGTGCCAAAGGGACCAGGTATAAGGCATCATGCAAATATATATATATATATATAAATATATATATATATATATATATACAGAGTGGAGACCCAAGGCCCATGTGTCGGCCACTGGAGATCCCCTCATAGAGGAGTTTACGAGAGGAGATGGGTCAGTCAGGGTGTCATGTAGTACCAATGAAGAACACAGCTTTCCCCCAGATCCTGGATGCTTCCTCACGCCAACTACCATGATCCGAATTCTACCTTGCAGGACTGGATAGGGCAGAGGTTGTACACTGGTGCATAGGGGAGCTGGAGGCACAGGGAATCCAGGGTGGATGATACCTTCAGGACCAGGGGTGTGAGGGGCGATGCTGGGAGAATGGAGGGTGAGTGGGTTGGAAAGGGGGAACTGATTACAAGGATCCACATATGACCTCCTCCCTGGGAGATGGATGGCAGAGAAGGGGAGGAAGGGAGACTCCGGATAGAGCAAGATATGACAAAATAACAATCAATTATAAATTATAACAAAATAACAATCAATTATAAATTATCAAGGGCTCATGAGGGAGTGGGGAGCAGGGAGGGAGGGGGAAAAAAGAGGACCTGATGCAGAGGGCTTAAGTGGAGAGCAAACGCTTTGAAAATGACTAGGGCAAAAAATGTACAGATACGCTTTATACAATTGATGTATGTATATTTATGGATTGTGATAAGAGTTGTATGAGCCCCTAATAAAATGTAGGGGAAAAAATCAGGAGCGTGATGAGAAAGGCAGACTGAGCACGCGCATCTGTGGAACTCAAATCCAGCCAGGATTTTCAAACTTTCCTGAAGGTTCTGATGCAACTGCCCTCATTTCACGCCTACATGGTCCACTTTCACAACCCACTTAGACGTCCGCATGACCTTTCTCAAGCAGGGCCTTGTAAATCCTTATGATTATTTGACCTTCCAGGCTCAGGATGGGCATAATGCTCTGCGCAGAACCTGAAATCCTGAGCTCTTACCCTTTCAGAATCCACATGGCCAGACACAAAGGCAAACAGATGCAGGCTCCAATGTTTACAATACAGAGCACATGGAAACTGGGGGGTGTCCAGAAATTGACTCACATCCTTTATTGAATCTGGGAAATGGGCATGCACTGACACCGTCAGGAAGGATGGCTTGCAGGTTTGTATGTACCACCGTTCTATTTGTAACGATGTGAATTACATGACAGTGAACCCAACTCAATCCCAGGGCTGTGGAATCCATTCTGACTCACAATGACCCAATGGGACCGAGTAGAACAGCCCAGAGAGTTTCCCAGGCTGTAAATCTTTATAGAAGCAGACCACTTCATCATCTTTCTTGTGTAGAACAGCGTGTTGTAACAGCCCATCGATAGGTCATTAGCAGCCCAGTGCTTAAGCAGTGCACCACCAGAGCTCCTAACCATCACCTTGACTCCTACAGTAAATACTGAATACATCATCACAAAGACATTAGTTGATCTGAAAGCCTCAACCCCCGATTCAGGAGTGCTGTTTGCACAGTGGTTGAAGCACCCATCTGTTAGTAGAAAAGCTAGCAGTTTAAAGCCACCTGAGTCTGTGTGGGAGAAGGAGGTGGCAGTCGGCTCTGTACAGATTACAGCTTTGGAAACTTTAGGGCCCACTCTATCCTATAGGGTTGCTATGAGTCGGAATTGGCTTGTTGGCAATGGTTTGCTTTGGTTTGCTTGATTCTAGACAGTGGTTTGCTGCTATCAACTCAATGTCCACTCATCTTGACCCCATGTGACAGAGTAAAACTGCCCCAGAGGAACAGTCTGGCTGTAATCCTTATGGGAACAGATTCCAAAGTCTTACTCCCACAGGGTCAACAGGTGTCTTCCACCTGCCATCCATTTGGTTAGCAGCCGAGTTGAAGCACTTCCCTCCAGGGCTCCTCTGCTTCTAGGTATCAGTCCATCACATGCGTGCTGAGCACCACCCCCTCCCACGGAATGCAACAAACAAGGCAGATTGGAGTAGAACACCAGGTATGTTCTTAACTTGGTTGATGGCTTGAATCACATTTTTACTTACCTAAAGCAAATAAATTATGCTGTGGAAAGAACATGGAATTGAACATTAGAAAGCTTGAATTTTAGACCAGCTCTTGAGACTAAAGGAAAAAAGGGAGAGAATAGTTTTGTTCACTGGGAATTGTCTAAGAAAGATTTAAGTGGGATTTGGTAAGGACAGGCTAGAATGGGCAGAGGCTACCAAGACTCTACTTAAGCCACTTAAAATTGGACTGGACCCTTCTGCATAAAACAAGGGGAAGAGCTTTCTTGCTATTCCGAAGAAGAAAGCATCCAAAGAGAAGATGAGCAAGATGATGGAGGTGGTGGCTCTGGAGTCCAACTCTCACAAAGCCATGTGAGTGGAGTCTGGTCAAGCTTATCCAAATCCCCAAGAGTCAGAAAGGGCTGAAATGACATCAGGGCAGTGCTTCCTGGCGACTTGATTTGTGTCAGCTTCAGGGCACTGGGAGGGCGGAGAAGGCTGGATTAAATCATCTCTGACCTTCATTTATCATTGATAGTCCAACGCTAAGATTTCCAAAGCAATCCGTGCAATGGTGACAGTGGGAATACAGGGACCACCCTACTTTAGGAGGATGTCAAATCGCCGTCCATTCAACAACCGTGGCCCCTCCATTGCGAACGGTGGGCAGCGCACTCCACAGGATGACCGACCAGCAATCATGTTAACCGTGGTATCTGTGTTTGCCGTGATGTCATGAAGTCATCTCATTCTCAGTATTCCTTCTGGTAAGACGGCTGCACATTTTAACTCCTGGCAACTTTCCAACTCCAAAGTGTCATGAGCCGAACAGAGCTCCCTGTGCACTGCCTACACTGCCTGGCCAGCCAAGAGGCATTTTCACACCAGAGCTTCTGCTGAGAGGGCTGGAAACTGGAGGGGTGGGGGGGATGGATAGTGATGGCGGTAGCACCCCACAAGGAAGACCTCCACGACAATCAAGGTTGTCCAGGTAACAAATGCTGACATGGTAACCATTTTAATAGGAAAGGGCTTCAACCCTGCATAGAGAAAGGAAATCAAAAGATAATGAACTTTGCTCACCAACTTCTTGAAGCCCCACCCTCGGCATGTCTGTTGGGGGTCACGTACACTTTTAGACACGTATATACATCTGAGAGGGCTTCAGGGATTTGGGGGCAAGTATTCCATGATCTCACCATTCCATTTTCCATGCACTATTGGAAGCCCCCCGCCCCTCCATACTTAACGACATGTTGTTGGCTAGCTTCGAGTCACCCGCGGACTAGAGTCAAACTATGCAAATGCTTTTCTCAGCTGTCACCTTAACAGCGAGCCCTGGTGGCACGGTGGTTAAAGTGCTCAGCGGCGAACCAAAAGGTGAGCTGTGTTCAAAGCTGGTGGCCAGTCGGTGCGAGAAAGTGGGGCCGTCTAAAGATGTCCACCCTTGGAAACACTACCCGGCAGTTCAACTCTGCCCTAGGGAGCGGCCAGGAGTGGGAATCAAGAATGAAGCTGATGACAATGGATTGATTCTTTACAAAAGCAGACAGGTCTTTCCCTTGCTGGGGACGTTCGAACACTCAACCTTTTTGTTCACAGCAGCCATTCTTGAAGCAGCAGGACTGCTTCCTGAAATATCTATTTGATTTTCGTTCCCCGCCCTCCCCCCCCCCCGATCTATTTGAGGGGGGAAGACAGTGCGCGTGGAATTCCAGAGCTGACGTCCACTTCCCTGAACAATCTCAAGGACAGCGGTGGGCAGATCCGTTTGGACATTGCGAACCCGCTCCCACTGTCTTTGCCCGGATCCTCTCTGGCCTAATGCACCAACTGTCAGTAGAATGAGCGTCATTTGGCGATGCCTGCGTTTTCCACCAGTCCATTAGCGCGGAGCTCCTAATGAAAATGAAAGCCACTAATGAAATCAGAAAGCGGTGGAAGCCTCCCTTCTGGAGAGGGCAATTAGACGGGAGCGGGAGGGAGAGAAATAAACACAAATGTACAACAAGCTATGCCCGTGATCGAGCATGACACGTGATGGAACGGTGACAGACCAGCCCGAGCGGCTTCCCCGAGTTCTTAAACAGACACAAACATACAAACACTGCAAACTGACACCCTCCTGGGTCCCAGTCCTCAGCTCCTGCCCTGAGAACCCACATTGGGAAGTGGGTCCATCTCAAAAGGGTGTAACCCATCCACACTTCCAAATCCAAACAGCTGGTGGGGCTTTTGCGCAGAGAGGGCTTATCCGGAGGGGGCCATGACTGAGAGCCAAGTGAGTCATGAACGTGAACTTTATAATTACTCCCTGATCCCTGAAACTCCTGTGAATCAGAAGTTCTCTTATTTTAACACGCTGGAGACAAAGGCAACGATTGCAGGAGAAGAGGAGGTCCCTGCCAAACACACCATTTCGGAGTAAGAGATTTCCGCTGAGACAACAAGTCTCTAGAAGCTGGGCTGTTTCTGGCTTGGACACACAAAGCCCTCAGGGCTCAGAGCTGTGACTGGGGCTGCATGATGCACTTCTCAGCCCACTCCCACCCCAGTTTCCCTCTGTGCTGGTTCTGGAAGCCCGGCTTGCAGTTCCAAGATAACGAGCTGCCAGGAGTCGATTCCCACCCCTGGAAAGTCCATACGTGTCCAAGTAGAACCTGCACCTTCAGCAGTAGCCTTTCTTTGCCGGCACCTCCAGCTGGATTGGAACTGCCAACCTTTCAGCTAGGAGTGGAACACTTTGTCATTGGCGCAGCCATTTGGGGTTCACTTGATTATCAGAAAGCACCTCGCTTTGTAATGCCAGTTCCACAGCTAGGTCATAAGCTCTTTGAAGATGGGGAAGCTATCTTATGTAGATCAGAAGTCACGTTGACTCAAAGTCTTATCTGCTTTGCTTCCTGGTGTCTTCTCCATCCCTTGTTCAGACTTCTGCTCACATTGGATTAAAGTCACATTGCTGAGAAATCCTTGACCACATCTACCTCTGAGTCCAGGGTGTTTAGGACAATGGATCTGGACCATTGTCCATCCCGTTGAGGATCAATCGTTGTCCATCCCCTCCAACCTTAGCCCCTTCAGGTATCTATCTGTGCTGAGCACCAGTTGGTGGGGGTGGGGCTTCAAAACTTCTGCTGAAAATGTCTATTGTCTTTCAATTCCAATTCCTTTGTACTTGGGGCGTGCATGACTATATAAATAAATGACCAGATACATGCAGATGTTGTCACCACATTTGCATCAGCTTCCTGTCACACCATTCCCAACAATCTCTTGTTTAATTTTAAATTTTCGATACATAGAATAACAACGTCAATTGAATTTACTTGCGTCAAACAGCTCTGTCTCTAACGATGTGACAGATGATGATGGATTCAACTAGTCTTCTACCTCAGGGGAAACAAATCCAATCCACTCCCTTTCCGTTGCCATCTGGGTACGTAGATAGCTGTTGGAACATCAAGAGCAGTTCCCTGGGAGATCTCGCGCTTACCAAAGAGTCTGTGCCAATTGGGCAAATACAAAAGTCTCAAGGTTTCTTTTTTCTGAATCTCCTAGTAACGCCCACTGACCCCTTCCTTGTGTGTTGGGTTTGTAACAAGTAGGGAGATTTGGAGGGTGCAAGACAAGCAGCTGCCCTATTGTAACAGGGCTTTGGTTCCCTGCCATGAGCCCACAACCTCCAAGAGTAACAGTGTATAAGTTCTCCATAGGCATTTGCTAAATAAATAGGTGAATCAACCACTTGACCTCCCAGTAAAATAACCATCACTGGTGGTTGAAGAACAAGGAGTTAATGTGTTAGGTTCATGCCTGGGGTGAGCTGTAAATAGTAATGTTAGCAGGATAAGCAGCGTCTCCTATGGGCTCTCCTTGAATTGGCCAGGTGGCAGGCATTGCTATGGAAAGTCACTCAGAAGTCAGGGAGAGCCCCTACTTGCCTCCTTCGAGATGAACTACTGGGCTGCACTCTTGGCCTTGGGCTCTTGATGACGCTGTTTGCATCAACCAGAAGCCCCTTTCTCCTGAGCAGGCAAGCGCTTGCCAATCCTCCACAGCCCCGTGCAAATATCACCTTCCATTGGTAAGTTTCTCTGATGGAAACTCTTTGCCTCGCCTTCATGTTCCTGGGTACTTCAAATTCTAAAGCAGTGGTTCTCAACCTGTGGGTCGCCACCCCTTCAGGGGTTGAGCACCCTTTCACGGGGGTCACCTGATTCATCACAATAGCAAAATGACAGTGATGAAGTAGCAATGAAAATAATGTGATAGTTTCGGGGTCACCTCCACATGAGGAGCTGTCTTATAGGGTCGCAGCATCAGGAAGGTCGAGAACCACCGCTCTAAAGCTATGTACCTTTGCACTTTAAGCACAATGTTGTTGGAGACTCATTTTGATAAATCATTGAGGATAATAGCTAACAGCTAAGAGTGATTACTACCTGCCAAGTCTGATACTGAGCACTTTAAGCGGATCAGTTCACTCAAGAGTAATGGTGTATGGATCAGGTGTCATTCACCAAAGGGCATTGAAAGTAGGCTGGTTTCAGCCTCACCACCCTATGAGCCAGGTACCTTGATTATACCCATTCTACAGGAAAACAAGGAATGGAAAGGTCGGCTTGCCCAAGGCAACACAGCTAATAAGTGGAAGAACTGGATTTGAATCCAGCCTGGCTGTCCTGCTAAGCCCTGAGCTCTTCGCTAAAGCACAGACTGCCTGCCTGTCCCCTGCACTCGCCCAAAGGCAGGGTGCCCATCGCTCCCTGCCCTGAGAAAGCGCCACAGCACAGAGCAGGGAGATACTAAAGAAATCACTACCAAATTGAATGTACAACTTTATAGGGACTCTATCCCTATCTAGCTCCCTTGACGCGCGTCTTCCTCATCCCACGCTCTCCCTGGTGCCCTAATTACCTTCTCTCGAGAGACACACACACACACACACACACACACACACACACCACCTAAACGCACAGTCTTTTGTTCTTTTTGTTCTTCTCATCAATCACTTCCTCTAGCTAGTCAATCACTTGGATGACTTCTGCACAGCGCCCTTCAACCTGTCACCTTTCCTGAGGAATCCCAATTTGAACATGTGTTTCCCCACGGAGCTCCAGAAAACAGATCGACTCCTTTCCCCTCTGTTCAGTTCCATGGACTGAGCATGGGAAGTAGAGCCCTTCGAGGACGGCTCGCTCGCCTCTCGGTGCTTCTGTCAAGGCAGGAAGAAGCCTGGGTGAAACATCAAACCAAGAGAGAGGGTGTGACCTTGGGGATTTTTGCTCCCATGAAGATGTACAGCTTCAGGGACCCAAAGGTGAGCGATTCTGCTTGTCCTATAGAGTGGCTGTCCACCGGAAGAGACTCACTGGCAGTGAGTCTGTTTTCCAACTGAGAGCACACGGCTTCTGCCTAAACCAATGGGAATGAATTCCTCAGGCAAGATCGCAAGTCAAGTGCTTTGACGGAAACCCCTGCCCTATCACAGCCACGCGACTTCTCACTCGAGAGAAATAATGAAAACTGCCTGACAGGCTTTGCTCTTTATAAATCCACTCTCGTTGTTTTTCTCTGTGTAACTATCTTTGTCCATTTCCCCCACCACTTAATCTCTTAATTTGGTTTCCTTGCTTATACTTGGAGATGAAGACAGAGTGAAGTCATGGTGCCCTAGTGGCATAGTGGTTACGCATTGGGCTATTAACTGCAGGGTCAGCAGTTCAAAACCATTAGTCACTCCTTGGGAGAAAGAAGAGGCTTTCTACTTCCATAAACAGCCAGCTCCCTGGACTAACAGATTGAGACTAAAATGTAGCCTCAGTGGAAACGGGACACTTGACTGTTCTAATCCCCTCCTATATTCTAGCCCGATGCCAGGCTAACACTGAGGTTCTCAGCAAATGCAGGCAGGTCTCATGGACACTTTATAGGGGACATAGTAATTCCATATCCATTCTCAGCAAGGCCTGGACCAGGATCGCCTGAATAAGACAGATATTTGAGAACGACAGATGAGAAGCCCGAGGCTCTGAGAGAATGCAGGCAGGAGAGCCAGGGGGTGGAAGATTGTAGGCTTGGCAGAGAGGCCTGGGTTCAATCAAAGCTCCTGCTGTTCATGAGCTGACTACTTTGGACTCATCTCAGAGCACCCAAAAGTTTCCCCCATCTGCAATGCCCAGCTGTCATGTTGTGGCCTGGATAAAGTGAGATCAGGAGTACATCAAGCACTCTGCCCAAGTACCTGGTAGACGAATATCCAGTTCTGACCAATGGCTCATGGCTGCTAAATACAGGGCAGGGACCACAGTCCAGGTCTTCTGCGTGCTCCAGGGCTCATAGTGACACCCCATAACCCATCTATAATAACCGTGGTAACTGGGCCCCTTCAGCATCCTGACACTGGTACCCAGTCTCAGATCCATACACTCCTCTCTTCTTCCCCAGGCCTGGGGAAGCTCGGCCCTGCCCTGGAAGCATTTGCAGAGACACAAGTCACGTCCTCCTGCAGGGCCTGTGGCATCTGACCACAGGCTCCTTCCAGTCTGATCTCCTCCCTCCTGTCACAGCAAACCCATCTATCGATCTATCTCCTGCCACGGTGTGGCTGGGCGGGTTCAGACAGAAAGGACAGCGCTGCTGTTTATAGGAACGCCACTCCCTCCCATTCATAGTGAGAATCAGTTTACAAACTGTTCCATTCCACTTCCCAACAGGCCTGGTGGCAGACAAGGCCAGGCTCGTCTCCTCTCAGTAGCAGAGACAGCGGGACTCCCATTCAGGAGTGCCAAGCCAGGACTCAAACCCAGGGCTCCTGGGCTTGGCCTCACTCTTCATTCCTTCCCTGTGCACTGCTCTGTTTTATTCCTCCTCCTCTGCCCCCACCCTCAATTTTATCATCTCCAAGGAGAAAGAGGAGCTACTCCCAGAAAGATTGATGGTGTCAGACACCCAAGAGAGGGCCCCTACGAGTTACAATCCACTTGACGGCAGCAGGCTTGGATCTGGTTTTATACCAGCCTAGCTCACAAAGGAAGGAGCTATGGTCCAGTAATAGTTGGGCTGTGATCTGCCAGGTCAGCAGTTCAAAACAGCTAGTGGCAGAAGAAAGGGCTTTCTACTCCTGGAAACAGTTACAATCTCAGAAACTCACAGGGACAGTTCTACCCTGTCCTATAGGACCGTGATGCGTGGGCATCAACCCACTGGCAGTGAGTTTGGTCTTGTTGGAGCTCACAAAACGCCCATACTGCCATGATTGTGTGCCTAGGATGTGATTTGGGACAACCTATACAATCTTAAGTTTGATTTCAAGTCAACTCTTTACAGATAGATCCCTCCCCTTTTGGTTTATGTCTTCATGGGTGGCCTGGGATTAAGCTCAGTATCATATTAAGTAAGGGGATAAAGCTGATCAGCCAGCCCCTGACCATCAAGCAGCAGTCTGTGGAGGCACATCGGTGGTCACGAGGGCTGGATTATGCAGTACTGGGCCTCCGCCAGCTCACCGAGTCACTGGGAAGCTACACAGGCTGAGACATGGACCATAGAAGGGACAGTGCGGGAGACATAGACAAGAGGGTGGGAGAGCTTGTCCATGCAATGCTTGTCCATGAAGAGCTGAGCTCCTAGGGGGAGTGTCCCAGAGGGAAGGACACCTGAATTAAACATCAACAGGTGGCTGGGGTTGGGGGGAAGGGGCAGAGGCCCAAGGTACCAGGAAAAGATTGAGCAGAACCAGAGAAAAGCGTTCCCAGGGGACACTGGCGGGCCAGAGGAGGGAAGGATTTTAAAGCACCTGGACAAGAGCTGAGGCTGGGCCGAACTTGGGAGTGCTGAAAACCAGCCGGCTAAGCAGCTCAGATGTCAGCCTCTAGGACAGGCGTCCTCAAACTACAGCCGCGGGTCACGTGCAGCCCGCCGAGGACATTTACTTCAAAATAAGATATGTGCAGTGTGTACAGGAATTTGTTCATAGTTTGTTTTTGCTTCTTTAACTATAGTCCGGCCCTCCAACAGTCTGAGGGACAGTGAACTGCCCCCTGTTTTAAAAGTTTGAGGACCCTGTGCCTCCTCCTCCACCCCAGACTTCCAGTGTTACATGTCTGACTGGTGGTCTTCCTGGGAGGGCTGTAAAGGCATGCAGAGCAGAGGTCAGCCTTCTGTTACAGGTCACAGCGCCAGGAATCCCACCAAACCCACTGCTAGCAAGTCAATGCTGACTCCCAGAGGCTCCCCCTGTGGGTTTCCGAGACTGTAAGGGGGGATTGCCTCTTCTGACCCCACAGATGTATGGGCTGAAGGCTGCCTTTGTCACCTGAGGTGCCCCTGGGTGGACTGAAACCGCAAACCTCCTAGTTGATAGGTCAATGCTTCAACCTGTTCACCATACAAGGACTCGCAGAGAGGCTCCATCAGAAACCCGTAAGAGACTCAATGGAATGCTCTGATTTAGGTTGAAGTGAGAGTCAAGAGCCACAGAAAGCAAAGCAAGGCTGCTCCAAGGACCTGGAGTGTGTCGCAGAGGAATGAAAGCAGGCAGCTTGCACCAGAAGAGCCCCACCTGGTAGGGCTTCAGAGGCCTCCCTCCCCTAAGCAAAACAGGGCCTGAGGTCCCCTCGCGGGTCCTGGTCATAAAGCAGCATGAACTCACAAACTGGGACCTCCAGTTCCCAACAGGCACTCAGAATGGCTGGAGAAGAGAGCATCACACAAGATTTCCAGGCTTTGGGAGTCTAGAGAAGAGCCCTGGGTGTGAAGTGGTTATGCATTAGACTACGATCCCTAAGGTTGGCAGTTTGAAACCACCAGCAGCTCCGTGGGTTAAAGGCAGGCTCCCTCCTCCCGTAATCAGTCTCAGACACACTCAAGGGCAGTTCTACTCTGTCCCCTCTGGGTAGAGGGGTTGGGTAGTCTTGAAGATGCAAAGCACGGTCTAACACCTAGGGGGAGCTTTACATCGGTCGGGACAAAGTCCAGTATCTTCTATTCTATTTCTTTTATTTTTAATCGTTTCATTAGGGGCTCATGCAACTCTTATCACAATCCATCCATACATCAATTGTGTAAAGCATATCTGTACATTCATTGCCCTCATCATTCTCAAAACATTTGCTCTCCGCTTAAGCTCCTGGCATCAGGTCCTCATTTTTCCGCTCCCTCTCCACTTCCCCTCCCTCATGAGCCCTTGATAATTTATAAATTGTTATTTTGTCATATCTTGCCCTGTCCGATATCTCCCTTCACCCACTTTTCTGTTGTCCGTTCCCCAGGGAGGAGGTCACATGTAGATTCTTGTAATCAGTTCCCCCTTTCCAACACCCCCTCCCTCCACTCACACCACTGGTCCTCAAGAGATCATCCACCCTGGATTCCCTGTTTCCGGTTCATATCTGTACCAATGCCCATCCTCTGGTCTAGCCAGACTTGCAAGGTAGAATTGGGATCATGATAGTTGGAGTTGGAGGTGGGGGAGGAAGCATTTAGGAATCAGAGTAAAGTTGTATATTTCATCGTTGCTACATCGCACCCTGACTGGCTCATCTCCTCCCTGAGACCCTTCAGTAAGGGGATCTCCAGTGGCCTACAAATGAGCTTTGGGTCTCCACTCCGCACTCCCCCACCCCTCATTCACTATGGTAAGATTTTTTTTTGTTCTGGTGATGCCTGATAACTGATCCCTTCAGCACCTCGTGATCACGCAGGCTGGTGTGCTTCTTCCATGTGGACTTTGTTGCTTCTCAGCTAGATGGCTGCTTGTTTACCTTCAAGCCTTTAAGACCCCAGACACTATCTCTTTTGATAGCCGGGCACCATCAGCTTTTTTCACTACATTTGCTTCTTCACCCGCTTTGTCTTCAGCGGTGGTGTCGGGAAGGTGAGTATCATGGAATGCCAATTTAATAGAACAACATGTTTTTGCATTGAGGGAGTACTTGAGTGGAGGCCTATTTCTCCACAAACTTACTGGAGCTTCCTCTTCCTCCCAAAGTTATTCCAAGACCTCTAACCAATATGCCCCCTGACCCCCAATGAGAATTTGCATGTCCACCCAGAGATGCTGGATCTAAGTCTAGCGCAACAAAAGCCCAGGTGGTTCTTGTAGATCAAAGCCCGGGTTGTGTCAGAGATCTTGAGACGGAAGGACTGTCAAGGGGAGCTGTGTGCTCAGTCCCCTGTCCTCTCCCTTGACACAGAACTGGGGACAAAGGGAGCCCGCCTTTGGGTCTGATGACAGAAATGTATAAAATCACTAGCTCTAGACCACCCTGACATGCTTTAAGAAACCATCTCGGAAATGTTCTAGGGAGAAGAACAGGCTAAATGTAACGGGCTGCCTTGAGGGGAGCTAGTCAAGAAAGCACCCTGTGTTCGCTACAGAGGAGTGTGAGGGAGGCATACAGATACGGATGACTCCAGAGAGACCTGGTGAAAAAGAACACCACTGGCCATAGAGCTGTATGTCCAAGCTGAACTGCGTGTGTGCCCCGGGTCCTGGACTGCTCCTCTCTCCACAGATCGCCAGGTCTCTCTTCAGAGGCACCGCTCGTTGGAATGGCATCAGCAGCGGCTTGGCACCTACACCATTGGAAATGCCCAGGGGCCCCACCCAGGGATTCCAGCAGCGGGATGGAGAGTCTTCAAGGGCAAGAACTGCTCTTGATGAGGAATGGGCTCGGTTCTGTCTCTCCCCGTGGCTCTGACCCCAGAACTAGCCCTTTGTCCCTTTCTGTCCTTGGAAAGGCTTTTAAATATTTCTATCGTAGCTGCTCCCTGGTAAGTTCACTGTAACATCCGTCTTGAGCAAGGGAAAAGATAGGAGGGGAGTCTAAATAGCACCCTGAGCCTGGACCTTGGCCTGGATCATTAAGAGCTGGGTAGTCATAGGCGAGATGCTGGGTCTCTTCAACCTCAGGCTCCACCACAGTGAACTGGGACCAATAGCAGCTCTGGATTGTCATGAAGATTCAAGGACTGCCAGCACTGCCCAAGGGGAACCCACTACCCCCTGTCCCCGACTCCATGGCCTCCCTGCTTCCCCTTTCTCCTCCCAGGAAATTCCGGGATTAAAAGAAATGACCGACACAGGCACTTTTGACTTCTCTGATTATAGGCTAAGTCAATATTTACATGTTTCCTACAAACCACAAGAAAAGGGAGTCTTTTCTAGATTATTTGCAAGTCAAATGAACCGAAGATGAGGTGTCTGGCCAGGAGCAGATAAGGTCAGATGCTGTACAGTCAACCTCTAGCCAGGCCTCTGGGCCAAAGAGATTAACATCCAACTCCACACTTCCAGGACCCCAGGGATGAAATAAATAATTCATTTCCTCCCATGTCTCCCCTCGTGCTGTCTAAATTCCAATTTACATTTAAAACACTTCCATTGATAACTATAATAGGTACAAGACCCCCATGAAGGGTCTCCCTCCTAATGCATGTGTTCTCTCCCCCTCCCCCCCCCCCCACTCCCCGACTCCCCTGTGTCTGGACTAGCTCCCGGGGAAGCCCCAACAAGCCACATGTGAACCTTCCTGGGAGTGGATTGAATAACTGGGCCCCCTTCCAGTTGTTTGTGCCACATCCCTGAAGACTGACTCCAGGTAAACACCTGAGATCTGGCAACTGCCAGCTGGAAGTCAGAGACAAGTCTCCTAATAAATCTGTAGTTCATGCAGACCAGGCAACCAGGTGTGAAACAAGAGTCCCCCGACTTCACTTGGAGGTGCCTTGGTGACGCAGGTGACTTCCAAGTCAAAGGAAAGTGGTTCAAAGTCACCAGCTACTCCAAGGGAGAAAGATGCAGGCTTCCATAAAGATGACCACCTGGGGAACCCATGGGAGCAGTTCTACTCTGTCCTGCAGGGTGTCTCGCCTCCTTCAAGTCCAGATAAACCAATGGGACCAAGCAGATGGTTAAATACCCTGCTTTGCTATATATATAGCCAGATGATATTTCTTGTGCCTCTACTCCTGTATGGGTTCACTGAGAGCTGAGACTCACTGACGGGTTACGCAAGCAGGCTTCCTGGCTCACAGAGGTAGACCCAAAGGTCCACGTAACTGGAAGCTGAGAGGATGAGGACTGGAGAGAGACCTGGCCATTGCCTGGGGAGAGGGGTTGCTAAGGGCCAATGGGGGCTTCCTGACCATATACTGATCCTGACTTGTAGTAACTTGTAACGGCTCCACTAAAGAAAAATCTCCTTAATTGTGAGGATTCTCTGAGAGTCTTGTGTGGCCATGGCAGTGCATTGTAAAAGCCAGAATGGAAGCCATGTGTCCTGGGGGAACAGCTGGGGGTCAGACTAAGTAGAGGAGGTTGGAGGGTGGAGGCATGCCTCACCTCTGCCGTATGGCAATCGGACAAAGCTGGATCCTCTTCCTTCTCCCTGGTATGGCAAAAGAGGTCAGATAGAGTCCTTGTCATTTTTAGCTTGGTGGGATTTGAAGCTGGGACACCTGGTGAGTCATACCTGGTCACAGTGACCAACAGCACCTCAACGAGCCATTTGTGAGCCTGATATCTGTTTCCTTCCAATAGATTCCAACTTACGGTGACTTCCCAATGAACTCTAGTCTATGAGGTTTTCAGTGGCTGATTGTGTTGGAAGTACATCATCAGTTCTTTCTTTCAACTCACCTCTGGGTAAGCCTTGAACCTCTAACCTTTCAGTTAGCAGCCAAACAAATTGACTGCTTGCACCACTCAGGGACTACTGGGGAAGTGCCCTGGTGGTATTTGTCACAGAAATGAGCTTTTTTAGGAGCATGAAGAAGCACCCGGTGAAGACCAAATGGTGGTCTGATCCTCACCTTTGCCCTTTGGGAAAGGAAGAGACAGCAGTGTGTACCAATGCCATGATTTGAATGTCCTCCAGGCTCCTGGGAAATAAGACAAAGCCACCATGCTCCATGCAGACAGGAAGGGAGAGGCTGAGACTGAAACCCCTCCATTAGAGGCTGGGGACCTGACTTTCACGTCTCCGCTTCCTGGAGGTGGTCAATGATTCCTAAGACCATGAATGTCAGCTCACTTGTATTCTTCCTAGGGAAGGTTGCCCTCTCTGTGCCTTTGCCCCCGGCTTACTCACTAAGACCAAGAGTCAGCCCTTTGCAAGACCCTTCAGCTCGGTGCCCTGACACACTTAGTCCTCAAAAGTGTGGTGGTCCACACACCAGGAGCATCCTGGGCTTCCCCTGTGAACATATTAGAAATGCAGGATCTCAGGCCGCGTCCTAGCCCCCTCTTCAATCAATGCCTGCATTTTCCCAAGACTGCCCAGATAATTCCTATACGCATTAAATTATGAGAAGCACTAACCTAGAGAGAGGCTTAGAAAGTGTCAAACACAACCTTGGCCTTGGCCTTTGGTGGGATGCATAGTTCCGCAGATCCTTAGTTTGGGAACCATTATACAGCATCCTTCCAGCTATTGCGCTTTAAGAATCCTTCTGAGCTGCCAACCACATTGGTGCCCTTGTGACCAAGGTCCATTCTACAGACATGAGGCAAGCCTTGGGAGCAGGAGGCACTGGTCTGGATGGAGGCGGGACCAGCAGGAGCCTGGGAGGCACCACCTCAGAAGCCGAAATGAAATGTGTGGCTGAGAATTAGGTCAGTGTGCTCAGGGGCAGCAGCTGATTAAGCAGCGGCTCCATGGAAAGACTCCTTGAATGAGATGAGGCGTTTGAGAAAGAGATATTTACCAAGAGCCACTCTGTTAAAAACACACTTGAGACAAGAGGGCTGCCTCCCTCCACTATCCATCAATAGTAATCGTGTCAGCTGACCAGCAGAGGCTGAGACCCAGGCAAGGACTCTGAAAAACATGCTGGCCTGGAGCAAGGTGGGGCTGTGGCATCCACACCAGCGCGGGTGGGGTGGTGGGCGACTTCTCTGTCGCTTCCCACAGCAGCCTGATCAGAGACCAGGATGCTGACTCCCTGATAGTACACATGCTGGTGTTCCAGCTGCCTTCCCCTCCCACATCTCCACTTCCAAAAGGAGCCTCTGCTGGGTACTGGGCTCCCTCATCAGCATCCCCTTTCAGGAGAAAGAGCCACTCACCACCAGATGGGAAGGATGGAAGAGCCACACCCAGAACTTGCGGAGTTGTTTAAATTAAGAACTTCATTGAGTTCAGTGTCCCCGTTTGAAACTCTCCTGTTGGGACAGAGTTCACACTGCTACTTTTGGCTATCTAATATCCATCCCCTTAACTCCCCTCCCCCACAAATTTTGAGTCAAGTGCCCAGCCCCCGACTTCATTCCTACATCCTGTATGTTGCAGGGAAACCTATCTGTGCCCCAATTCTGGAACTTGGGGGTGTGATTTATTTAAAAACAAAACAAACAGCAAAACCCCAAGCTGACTTGTGTGACTCGGGCTAAGAGAAGCAGAAAAGCCTGACACACACACACACACCCCTCCGCTAAGCGTTTCAAGCATGAACCTGTGATAGGAGCGGCTGGGACTAGACTGAGAGTCTCTGGCTGGTGTGTCCATGCACTCACTCACCTAAAGGATAGAGGGTCCAGTCCACCCAGAGGTGCCCACAAAGAAAGGTCTGGAGATCTACTTCCAAAAGGTAAAATCCACCCACCCACCCACCATTGGAGCACAGCTCTCCTGACCCACACGCGTTCCCCTGCGTCAGAATCGATGTGAGGACAACTGGTCGTTACACTAATGCCCTGGGGGTTGAACAGCTGGGGAAGGGAGATACTCCACCTTGCCCCTTTCTTCCCCAACCCTGGTTGCCCCAACCCCAGCCAGGCCTGTTGGCCATTTGCATTACCCTCATTGCCCATCTTAAGGAGACAAGGGAAGTGGCCTGCCAAGAATGAAAACAACACCATGGAAAGGCAGCCAACCAACAGGGGAAAGAAAGCCACTAAGTCTTTGGCCAGAGCCTTTGAGTCTTGGGGCTTTTCAGGAACTGAGCCCATCAGTTCTCTGTGTTGTTTAAGGCGGTCCAGCGGGAGTTCTGTCCTCTGCAGCTGAAAGCACCCTAACTGATTTAGCAGGCAGATAAATCATCTGATTCCGGGAATAAGGCTAAGGACTCACCAAAATTCTCTTGGCCTGAGCATATGTTAGACCCTTCCAGCTCCCTCCACCCCCCCTAAATAAATCCTCAGACACAAATAGATACACACACACAACCCGCACATGAAGTGTCCAGGAGCCAAATAGCAAAGGCCCAACAGCAAGGCTGCTGCCGCCTCTGCCAACCCCAGGCCCCGGCGACAATAATCCCAAAGCATTTTAGGTGATCAGCCCCACTTTGCCTCATCAGGAGTCTGGGGATTTAAAGACCAGCTGCCGCCATTTGAGCCCCTCCCCCAAGTCTCTCTTTCCTCCTCTCTCCCTATTTCAATGGGGGAGGGGCTGGGGAAAGGCTTTCTTTGAATCCTGGTGCAATTTTCTCTGCTCTTTCCTAATCCCTCCACCTGTGAGATAATTGCTGGCATTTGGAGGGAAAACGGCAAAACTAATCACAGACTTGCACACAAAGACGTAAAAAAAAGAAAAAAAAGTGGCAGATTAAATAGGAGCAAGGAAAAATCCTGAGGCCAGAATTAACCACATTCTGACATCCATGTCAGAGGAACAAGGAAAGCAACCTCTGGGAGGGAGGGAGGCAAAGTTTAGCAGAGGGAGTGCATTGCAAACACCAGGGTTTCATGGTACCGCTTGGGGCTGCTACCTGCAAGGTCAGCAGTTCAAAATCACCAGGTGCTCTTCATGAGGAAGACGAGCCTCCCTACATCCATAAAGAGTTACAATCTTGGACACTCACAAAGCCAGTTCTACCCTGTCCCCTTGGGTCAGAAGAACTGGGCATCGACTCAATGTCAGGGAGTTTGTGGTTGTTTTGTTTTGTTTGTTTTTTTTTAGAGAGATGGACCCTACGCAGCATGAGGACACGTGATTTGATTCCCAGTCAACACACCTTATCCACCGCCTCCACTCATCATCATCAGTGAATGCTTGAAAGCTGCTGATTCCTGGCTGCTTTGGTTCCAGGTCTCAGCAGAGCTTCCAGATTAGCACTGACTAGAAAGATAGACGTGGCAAGTCAGTCCCCCAAACCGCCAACCAGTGGCTCACACCAGTCTCAACCACCACCAGTCATGGGATGGCACAGGGCCGGGTTGTGCTTTGTTCCCTTGTGCATGCAGTCGCTATGAGTCCCAGACCCCATGGCAGCTAAAAAAATCAACATGGATGCATACATACAACATAGGTGCAGGTCTAAGAACCACAATGGCTTCACTACCCTCCGTGAACCTCAATTACTCACAAGCTCAAAAGGAGCCAAAGCTACTGCTGAGTTGATTCTGACTCCTGGGGATGCTAGATAAGCTTTCCAACAGTGCACATCTTTACCTGAGAGACCGCCTCATCTTTCTCCCCTGGAGCAGATAGTGAGTTTGAACTGTCGACCTTACAGTCTAGCCCACAGTACCACGAGGGCTCTTGAGCTACTCACAAGTTAACCACAAATGTAAGCAGGCCTGTCAAACAAGAACTCCATGCATTTATTGTCTCCATGCAGTAAGAACACCCTCTTAGTGAAAGATTCCCCTTGTTATGTGACAGGGAAGGAGTTGTGGTGGGATGCTAAGATGGTATGGTCAGAATAAAACAAATCTTTTTGAATAAAGTATCTGGCCCCACTCCATCAGTTACGTTCCCAACCACAACTCTCGGGGTTTTGTGGCGAATGGAAACAGACTAGCGATTGTTGTTGCCACTGATTTTGGTTGAGTTGGGTTCTGACTCGTTGGAAGTCTATGGACAACAGAAGGAAACACTGGGGGCTGCCCCATCCTCACAATGACTCTGATGTTTGAGCCCATTGTTGCAGCCACTGTGTCAGTTCACCTCCTGGAGGGCCTGCCTCTTTTTCTCTGCCCTCTACTTTACCAAGCAGGGTACCCATTCTCCAGGGACTGGCGTCTCCCGACAACATGTCCAATGTGACATGTGACAAGTCCTGCCATCCTTGCCTCTAAAAAGCATCCCTTAAAGCAAAACTTACCCAAAAACTTATATATTGCAAATAAGTTTATAAGCTCATATAAATGAGAATTAACTTGAAACTACATAAAATAAAGCAAAAACGCTTTCAGCAGATGACTGTAAACTTCCCTTTTCGTTTGCTTTACAACACATGCTGAGCATCTAAAATTCAACCCGTCATACGTACAAAATGGATCTGCTGGCTCTGTGGTTCTCACTCTGAGAATGAAAACTTTGCAAGTTCCCAAGTCCCCGGGTGATTCTTAATGCACTGCAGAACATTTTTGTAACTCTGAAGGATTCAACAGACAACGAAGTACATGTGATGTACCTCACAGGAACCGTGAAGGCCGTGTCCCCTGTGTTTGAAGGAAGGTAAGCTGAGAAAATCTAACAGGCAGTTCCCGAGGATGCAAGATCAGAACACAGCTCACTCACCAAGCCCCCTTCCTTTCCTTCCTGTGCACACAGCTGGACTGCATTTCCCAGCATCCTTTGCAGTTAGGTAGAATCATGTGATTGTGTTCTGGCCAATTCGAAGGGGCACACGCTACTTCCAGGTGGAACCTTTTAAAACAAATCCTCCACCCTTTCTCTTATCATTTGCCAATAAAAAGCAGAGAGAACAGGGCTAGAGGCTGGCAGGGCCTCTGAAGGGCTGTGTGGGACAGAGCCCTGCCCTTCACTCACTTCCCAATCTACACTGATGGAAGAAATCCGCCACTGGCAGTTTAAGTCACTGTGACTTGGGGGAGGAGGGGCGGTTTGCAATGATTAGTCCTAGTTCCCTGCGCCTCCTTGTTTTGCCCTGTTATCCACCAACTTTTCTGGGCTCTAGGGGAAAGTCTGGCTCATCTGATAATGGAGACTCCATTGATGTTGTCAAGGATCGCATCTTGCTTGGATCTATAATCAATGCTCACGGAAGCAGCCGTCCAGAAATTAAAGGACGCATCGCATTGGGTCAATCTGCAGTACAAGACCTCTTTAAAGTATTGAAATGCAAGCACGTTACATTAAGGATGAAGGTGGCCCTGCCCCAAGCCATGGCCTCTCCAATCACCTCATGCACTTGTGCTTTATACAATTGATGTATGTATATGTGTGGATTGTGATAAGAGTTGTATGAGTCCCTAATAAATTGTAAAAAAAGAAAAGAAAAGAAAATGATTAGGGCAAAGAATGTACAGATGTGCTTTATACAATTGATGTATGTATATGTATGGATTGTGATAAGAGTTGTATGAGCCCCTAATAAAATGTTTATAAATAAATAAGGAAAAGTAGAGGGGAAGCAAAAGGAAGGCCTTCAAGGAGCTCGGCTGACACAGCGGCGGTGGCAGCAATGGACTCGAACAGAAGAGTCATTGTGAACCAGGTACAGGGCCAGACAGTGTTCCCGTCTGTTGTATATAGAGTCAGAACGAGTCACCACTGAGCCGCTGAGTCGAACAACCACATGGCTCGTATGCAGACGCGGTGCAAGATGCTGTCACAGCAGTCTCGCTGTCAGGCCAGCTCAATATCCTAGGGACCAGCCTGTCTTTAGAAAAGTTCTCACGTTTTCAATAGTTCTTTGGTACAAAGCCCAAAATCAGAGGGGGGGAAATATGTACCGCTTTTGAAATGTGCTGTTAGAGTGTTCTGTACACTGCTAAAGGGAAAAGCAACTTCACAATAAAAGGAGGGAAAGTTGAAGTAGGAAAGGAGACAGCAGTTCAGAAATCATTGCCTGGAGCAAATCTACTGCAAAAAGCCTCTTTAACAGGTTAAAAAGACAAGGGGTAACTTTGAGCACCAAGGTCTTCCTGGCCCATGTCACCGATTGCCTATCGCTTCATGTGCATGTCAAAGCTGGACCACGGAGACAGGGGGATGCATTTGAAGGATAATTCTGGTGAAGAACACAGAATGTAACACGGACGGCCAGGAGATGGGCAGCACCTGTCTCCACAGAAAGACAACCAGAATAATCCTCAGAAATAAGGATGGTGAGACTTGGTCGCATGTAATTTGGATAAGTTATCAGAAAGAACCAGTCCCCAGAGAAGGACATCATGCTTGGTGGAGATTTCATGAGGCAAAAGAAAATTTTTTTTAATGGAAAACCCATCAACAAGATGGACTTGCACTGCCACAATGGGCTGATTCACAGCCATGACCATGCGGTGTGTTGTGAAGGTGTGCACGGGGTGGGTATGAATCTGCACAGACACAACAGCACGTCACAACAACAAAGAAAAAAGATCGATTTGTATTCATTTGGATCCCTCTTGTGTCCAATACTTGTTAAATTCAATTATACCTCATTGTTACTGTCAAGAGGGGAGAGAATAAAGTATTTATCAAAATTGTATGAAGCGCCAGGCCCTTGTTATTCTTTCAACACGTGTTACTTTATTTACTTTCAATTTTACCAAAAGTAAAATACTATATTATTTATAATATCCCATCTTCTCCATACCATTATTTATGGGCATTATTAATAATGCATTATAATGTATTATAAAATTATAACATATTATACTGCATATGTATAATCAACCGTAGGTTATCATTGTGAGGGGGCATCAGAAAGTTCGTAGAAAAACTCTGAGCTTTTAATTCCATTTGACACAAACTTCTTGAAGGCCCCCTTCCTGTAATGATACATCAAACCAAACTCATAGCCAGCTAGTCCAGTCGGAGTCCTAGTAGCCACCTTTGGGTTTCCAAGTCTGCACATCTTTACATGAGCAGAAGGACTCATCTTTCTCCCAAGGAGGAGTTCACAAGTTCAAACTGCTGTCCTCGTGCAGCTCACCAATGTCCTGCGCTAACGTACCCCCACTTTACAGAAAAGACGCGAAAGTGCAGGGAAATTAAAGCAACGATAGTGTCTGTAGACTCGGGCTTTGGGGTCACACCCAGCCCCATAGATCTGGGCTCTGCCAGGGGTTCTACAACAAGCTGTATAACCTTGGGGCTGTCCGTATCCTGCATTCAGAAATGGAGGGACTGCCCTGCATCCCTTTCTTCAGAGGTTGCTTGGACGTGATATGCAAACGAAATGAGATGTTGTTCCTCTGGGTACAGGTGGGACTGGTAGAGGAACACGTAAGGATCCTTTCCGATAAGATGCACCATTCCAGCAAAAACAGAGGCGCTGGTGGGCCACCTCTAAAACAGGCTGCAAGCAGAGCGGAAGCACAGCGAGGGGCCGCAGAGCCTCTGGGACGAGCAGACCTGTGCTTGTCTACTGAGTGGATGAAACAGAAACGGGTGGAGAAGGCGTCCAGCTCCGGGGTTGGCCACGTAGGGCAAGAGGAATGCTGGAGGGCAAGGGAGCTTGCCACTTCCTCCTTGTTTCTATAACTTGTAGAGAGAAGGAGACTGAAAACAGGGAGTGGGTCTGGAAAGTTGGCCAAATTCAGCCTTCTCCACAAAAGACCTTGACCTTTGTCTAGGCCGTGACCTTTACCCTCCCACTGGTAGGGATTTCAACAGTAGCTGGTCCCCCTATGAAAGCGAGACGCAGAGCAGGCGATAATACAACTAAATCACTCTGGTAAATATTTCATATGATTGCCTTCCTCCAGCCCCCCACCCCCTTCTCTTAACAAATCACTATCAAAGGCTGAGCACATTGTAGAAAACATATTTATTTATTCTGCCCTGAAAAAAAAAAGCATAGTGCTCATGCATTTTATCTATCCAGTTTTCCAAATGACTTTGATACTGGAGAGCCCTCGTGATCGAAACGGTCTGAAGGAAGGTGATTTTGCAGCAGCGTAAGGGCTGATTTCATGCGCTGATCAACAGCCCCCCCCCCCCCACACACACGCACCCCCCCCCCCAAAAAAAGAGTTGCCTCATGGAAGGGTACCAGACCTAACCCCTCACAACACGTGGCAGAGCCCTAAAGGGAGAAGCATCATTTTAAAGGGAAAGAGGATGGCATGGCGTAGTGGTTACACAATCGGTTGCTCACTGCAAAGTCAGCAGTTCGAAACCAGCAGCTGCTCCGCAGGCGGGAGATAAGAACCTCTATGACAGGAAGACTGACAGTCTTGGAAACTCTCAGGGTTTACACCAGTCTTTCTACCCGATCGTATAAGCTCGCTGTGAAGCAGAATCAGCCACTCACTGGCAGTGGGAGTTTTGGTTGGTTTGTTTCTGATTATAGATTATTGCCTGAGGAGAATGTTTATTTTAGTAAAAAAACAAATCAAAAAATGACTAACCTATTCTTAAAGGAGAAAGGAGGAAGAAACCCCATTAAGTAATAGTTTACAAACTGGATTTCCTCATAGCTCATGTCATCATCGCTGTAGGCCAGCAAAAGGAAAAGAAAGGCAAGTTTTTCATTTTGTTTTGATGTCTCTCATGGCAGCTAGCGTCACCACATCCTTTCGGCCGGGACGCAAGCAGTCGGCAGGAAGAGTCTCTGCATGGGACCCAGTCTTAGGAAACCAGTTACTTGCTGGCAAGTCGATCCCTGCTTATCGCACCTCCACGTGGGGCCGAGTGGAACTGAGCTCGGTTGGTTTTCAGTGGCCAGTTTCTCAGATGGTGACTGCCTGACCCTCCTTTCCAGGGACATGTGGGGGGACCCCAATCTCCAGCATCCTGGATAGCAGCCAAACAGTTGCTGCTTGGCCCAAAGATGCACCACACACATTATTAAAACATCCTGGAACACAGGGAAACATACAGGGCTGCACAGGATCTCAGGGCAGCCAAGTGGCTTAACCATCTCAAGACTAAAGTACTTTCTTGAATTTTTGGTTGAAGCCAGATGTCTCTAATATGGAAGGCATTTTGAATAAAATGTTTAAAAACACATTTACTGAAGCATATGAATTTTGATACATTAGTGGAATATGTCCCAAGGGGTCCCATGCTGGGACGGGTAGGGATTCACACATTGATGCAGTGCCCACCCCTCCAGGTGACAGTACAGAGTAAAGACGGGATCACCTGTTGCCACTATGCCCAATGTAGGTGTACACTATATGTCCCATGGGTCACAGAAGGGTTAAGAGACAACTTTGTTTACAATGCCCACCTTCTGATAGGTCCAGAACCTTTCTTACACACCATTACCACTAATGGCCTCAACACCCTGTGGTTAATCTATAACAAATAGCGAAGGTGACATCTTTGCGTCAATTTGGTGGGAGGCATTGGGAGTCAGAGAATCCGGACCAAGACCTAATTCTGCCCCCGATCTTCAGTGCAGAGACAAGCATGTCACTTCTGCCCTGTCAGCATATGCTTCGTCATCCAGAAAATCACAGTGGGTGGACTGAAAGATTCCCATGCTCCCTTTCAGTTCGGGAATTAGATGCTTCTAAGATTTGGAGAAACAAATCAGCAGTTTTCATTTTCAAAGTAACGCTTAGCCAGGTTTTTTCATGGCGTATCTAGTTACATCGAATAATATAAGGAAGCCCCGTCATTGCTTATGTGCACATACACACTCACAAAGACGGAACTCTCAAGCAAAGGTTTAAAGAACCAACCAGCTTTGTTGCAGGATGATCTTGTTTCTTGCAGAGGCTCCGACACCAAGGGGCCCCTTTGTGCTGCCCAGAGACCTCCTGCAGGCTGTCCCCATCACCAAACTCAGTGGGCGACTCCACCTCGCATTTCTGTGTTTTGTAGCACATGGGGTCACGATGAGTTGAGACCAACTTGAAAGCCAATCCTAATAACAGCTCGCCATCAATGAGTCAATGCTGACTGCCCCATGGGAGTAGAAAGCCCAGTCTTTCTCCCGAGGGCCTGCTGGTGGTTTCAAACTGTCCACCATGTGGACCTCAGCCCAATGTATAACCACTACACTACCAGAGCTCCTGCTAACAACAGCACTAGGATGTTATTAGTTCAGAGGTTCCTAGTATTAGTCCTACCAGTGTTTACTCAGCCATTCCCATTTTCAGGCTGTACTGTCCTAGGCACTGGGGAACAGTACAGACGCTGCCTTTGATTTTGTGGAATGCATATTCTCATGGGCCGATGATTCCTTCACTTTTTAATTGAGCTACTTTAAGTCAATGAGCACTCATGGCACTGTGCGGTTAGCACCGGGTTGCTAAGTGCAACGTTAGCAGTTCAAATCCACCAGCCCCAGTCAGAATCAATTCTATAGAAGTAGGTTGGGGGTGGGGTAGGTAGCACCGTGATTTGTTAAGCACCTGGATACTATGGGAGAGGGCAGTGGTTTGAAGCCAGGAGACATCCCATGTGGGAAAGATGGGTCATTGCTCTTCCTAATAGATTTTAGCCTTGGAAATCCTAAGGGGAAATTCTACTCCATCCTATAAACTCTGTATGAGTCTGAATAGGCAATGCCAATAACCTGGTGGGATAGGCACTTAATGGGTGAAGATGTGATTACTGAAGTAAGATCAAAATACGGAATTATTTTTCAAAGCCCTCAGATATAATAAACGATCGAGATGTGGTTTTTGACAATAGACACAAAACATGTACTGTGCATTTATGCCAAGCTCTGGCATAAACTCCTCTCTATACTGGCTTGTTGGATCCTCACGGCTGTGCTATAAAATGGGGAGCCATATTCCTCCTCACTTGTTAAGATAAGGCTTAAAAACTCAGTTGTCATCAAGTGGCTTTTGACTCCTGGGAAATCCCTATGTGTCAAAGCAGAATTCTTCTCCACAGTGACTTTTATTTTTGTATTTTTTGGTGGGGGGGGGGTGAGTGGGAGGAAACAGACCCTCAGGCTTTCTTCTGCAGGGCTCCTGGCTGGACTCCAGCCCCATCCTCTCACACTTACTAAGGTTATTGTTTGAGCTGGTGCCAAACACTAAAAGGTATTGCTCTAACCCACCAAGCTTTCTTCCCTGGGACCCTGAACTAGGAGTTGGTCTTCTGACCTGAGTCTCACACTGCTGACTCTGATTAGAATTATGCACAGGTGGATACCTAGTGTTTCAAGTTCAATTGACACACGAATCCATGAGTTTAAAGCTGAGAAACTCACCCCTAACAAGTTTGGCCAAGGCATCTGCAGCCCCTCCCACCCCCCAAATCATTGATCACGCAGAGAAACAGAGGAGAACACATCAGAGTGCTTCAAAAAGTACATGGAAAGATGGAATTATAAAATAATGGGATTTTTTCCATGAACTTCTGGAAGGTCCTGGGGACATTGTTCAAGGATCTGTGGTGGCATAGCGGGCTGCTAACCTAATGGCCAGTGGTTCGAACCCATTAGCCACTGCAAGGGAGGACAATGAGGCTTTCTCCTCCCATCGAGATTTACAGCTTTGGAAACCTACAAGGGCAGTTCTGCTCTATCTTACAGGCCAACCAGGAACCAGACTTGACTCCATGGCAGTGAGTCTGCTTTGGGTCCAATACATTGCTCAGCAAATCACTTCATCATGACCAAATAAACAGCCCCAGACACGCAGCCTCCTAAGATTGATCCATGGCAGACTCTGCACCCTGAACAGACAACTCAGGAGTAGGGTGCTCAGAGAGCCCACCAAAGACTTAGCTGAGCCAAGACTTTCCAAACAAAGTACAAATACCTCTCCTCACCAGGAAGCAATTCTCTCACCGCCCTCCAATTTCACAGCCTGGGGTGGAGCAGAGAGTGGTGGAAATCAGCCCTAGCCACACTGAGTTCTGAGCTGCATGGTCTCAAGTACACAAGGGAGAAGTGACCGTGGAGTGTTAGCCTGCTCCAGATTTCAAGGCGAATAAGATAAAATAAAGTTGCTAGCAATTTGCTCTTCCTGCGCTGAGATCGGCTCTCCCTGACGTAAACCAGCCCAATAGCTAAAGCATTGTTTTTAAATACTGTGGCTATCAGTCTAAGTACTTAGGTAATAGACACTGGAAGTGTTTTAACTAGTGTCTTTAAAACTGCAGTTGTCTTACCACCTGGGGTAGGCATTTACTAGGAAGCTGTAATTTCCCTATCGAAACTATCCCATACAAAAAGGGGGTGGGGGGGGGAGGCCTGGGAAGAAGCCTATTCCCAATCAAAAGATTCTTGAGGAAAGTCAATCCAATCCGAGTCATCAAGCCTCATAAGATTAGACTTAGAGGGGCTGGTAGCCAACGTGATTCAACTGGACTCTAGTTTTTACCCCGGCGAGTCTCAGCAACGACAAAGTGGATGATGAGAACGACTTTACACCCCGCACATTGGGGAAATGCCGACAAGGACACTTCCTTTCAGGGAGATTTGCGATTTACATCATCCTCATAAAGGCTCAGAGAAGTTCGATGCTCAAGAAGCTTGTTTCCTCTTACTGAAGCCTGTGTTTTTATGTTGTTGGTTTTTTTTATTTCTTTTTTCCCCTTGCCTTGAAACATTGTTTTCATGTCTCAAAATTCATTGAGAAGATGGCAACCTGCCTGAACCCAAAACGTAGTATCAGATTCTGAGAGGATGAAATGTCCCCCTAGTTCACACACCCTGATTTTTCTTCCAGGCTACTTTGGAGCCCAATGATGTACTCGTTTTAAGGAAACTTCCGATTTAAACCTCCTTCGGTCCCTCTGCATTTAAATAGGATGCCGAACAGTGTTTTATTGTGTCCCGCGGTGTTCCATCAAGTGTGTAACAAGCATATCAAGATATGATCACAGATTACAGGATGTATGTGACCCAGTGCATGTGTCCAGAGACATCACTAATAATGGGGGAATGCATGTCTTCTTATTTTCACATACTTCGCAACTCTCATCAAAGAACCCATGATGGCAAGAACACAGTCCCTTCGATGGAAACACTGCTAGTGCATAGGTTGAGGGATTTGTTTGTTACCTGCGACGCAGTTTATTTGGTTTGGAGAGAAAAGTGATCCTCAGACAAGTCCTCCCAAAATAGTATTTTGAGGCTTGAGATTTGATTTTGCATAGCGCCAAGCCACGCTCATTTCACGAATGGGTCCGCAGGCATCTGCAGGGCGCAGCCATCAGCTTATCTTTAAGTAAATATTTTGATTGTCAGACAGCTCCTTGCAAACAAGGTTCGTTTCCAAACATTTATTCTGGACGCCTCCGAGCCCGCTAGCGCATCACACGAGTTAGGGTTTGTGTCCGCGTGGAACTATGAATTCAGCCTCTAGAAGTCAGCGGACAGGCAAGCAAGCATGCTTTGCACCGCGGTTGGTTTTTGTTGTGTTTGTTTTTTGTTTTGATTGGTTAAAATTTTTTAAAAATGAAGAAAAGAACTCTTTAGTACGCGGGCCTCGGTTGTCCTTGGGAGCTGTCTGGTCTTTGCTAGGCACCTTTGCCATAGCACTTGGGAAAGGACCCATTCCACACCATCCTGCTCCCTCGTCTCGACCCACCGCAGCCAACCGCACGCTCGCAACACAGCCTCATCGTCAGAATAGCAACCATTTAAAAGGCAGCTGTTCCCACCCTCTCCAACAGACTCCAAATCTCAGATCGGCTCCCGCATTGGCCGCTTGATCTATTGCTCTTCACACACAAATCATCCTTAGGCAAATGAATTCTTTAAAAATTTCTATTAGCGGGGGAAAAAATAAACCACGGAAATGTTGACTAAACAGCCTTTCCACCTCTATACTTGCCATTCTTGTTAGCATAGGCTGGCACAGTGCAGAATCACTGATCCAAGGTCCAAGAGGAAGAACGTGCGCACGCGCGTGTGTGTGTGTGGGGGGGGGGGGGGGGAGGGGGGGGGTTGGGACGGGGGAGGTTGAGAAAGCAGCATCGCTTTAAGAGTCAACAGTAAATTAACTTCCCCAAAGAGTGGCATAATTAGCAGTTAGTAGCTTATTAAAAGGAAGGCAAAGGCCAAGCTGCCATCTGGGAGCTCCAGTTTCTTGCCATTGTCATTCCGTCGAGATGGGCGAGCTGCATTAGCTTCCCTGTCACCGCTGCTTGCCCTTACTTCACATGTAAATTTTAATGAAAGACGCAGCACTTTTACAATCAGACGTCCATCAGAAAGTGTTATTAGGCTGGCGTTTTATAAAGCATGTGCGCTTTTCTAACTCTGCTCTTGGGCTCACCGCTAAGTGCCTTGGGGGGGAAAAAGATAAAGAGGTTTTAAAAAAAAGAGCCCAATAATATCAATTAGATATTCTCTGTGCAGGCGGAAACCTGAGCTTCATCATAAAGGGGCACTCTTTCTGCCTCTATGGGCAGACAGTAAAACCCCGAAGGCCTCAATTTCCTGCAGGGCGCATCGTTCCCAATGAAAGTGAATGCAGTCTTGAGGCTGCCTGCCCCTCCTTCCATGGGACCACCCCTGTTTGGGAGGGAGTGGTGAGAATCTGCGCACTCATTCCAAATCAATGGCTGGAAGTGGCCGCTCAAAATTGTATGGGGTGTCAGCAGAAGCGCCTTGTCTTGACCTGGCCATGGTTTGCCTGAGTCGTGCAGGCTAAATCATTTTTTAAGCCGTGTGCTGCGAAGCGTGTGCTTTGCACACCTCACATAACACACACTACCCTCCAGGAAAAATGAATGAACAAATATGTTTCAATCCCGTTTCCGCTCATCTATAAAGTATATTCTTTTTTTTCCTAGTTCTGGCCATTTAAAGGGTGAATGTTAGAATGACTGAATTCGTGTCCAAGAATTTCCCTTTACAATAAAATAAGAATAAATATGAAAACTACTTTTTAACCCAGTCTTCATATCAGTAATGGATCGATACTACTACTGTCACTACCACACCACTCTAGGCTCCACCCTACCGATGACTAGGGAGTGGGTCCAAGGCTGGGCCCTGTCTGTTACTGTGATGCAGAAGGTCACCATGAGGCAGAGGTCACAGCTCAGCCATGACCAACGGATGAGGAGGGTACCGCAAAAGAAAAATAGAAGTCCTTAAATCTCTTTTTTAAAATACAAAACAACCTTATGACCCTCAAAGTATTCTCCATGATACTTAACACACTTGTCAAAGCAGCAATTCCATTCTTGGAAACGTTTTTCAAACTCATCTGTTTGGAAGGCAGCACCTCCCTCATGTTTTCCTTCAACTCTTTCTTCTACATCATGGAATCACTGTCCTTTCATGTTCCTCTTCATTTGTGGAAACAAAAAGAAGTTGCATAGAGTGAGGTCAGGTGAGTAAGGTGTGTGGGGCAAGAGAGGCATGCTGTGTATTGTCAAAAACTGGCTCACTGAGATGGCTGTGTGAGCAGGTGCATTGTTGTGGAGGCAAAACCCGTGCCCCGTCTGTCACAAATCAGGTCTACTTTGTCACATTGCTATGAAATCTTTGCAGAACCCCTAAGGAGAAACTGATTAACAGTCTGACCAGGTGGAACAAACTCCAAAGGCAATACAAGTCAAAATGTCTGTTTGGGAAGTTGACGGCCATCCAGAATGAGGTTTGTCATCGATTGACATTTCATCTTTTTTGAAACGAGAAAAACACTTGTATTTTTGAGTTTTTTCCCTTAGTGCTGTCCTTCCACGCCGAGTTCAACATCACAACCGTTTCTGTGGCATTTTCCCGTGCAGGAAACAAAATTTCACAGCTGCATGCTATTCTCTTAAATCAGCCATCCAAAAAATGAGGCTCGAGTGAAACTGCTCTTACAAAAATATAAAAAACACCTCACTGTGACCAGAGAGAACCTTCCCAAGTGACACCACTGAATGCACTGACTCAGAGCAAGCTGTTGGAAGCTAGTCTCGCGGGGGAAATGTGTGCTCAGCATGCTCCACCCAGCAGAGCTTTTTAATTTATATTTTGCTCTGTTTTGTTTTTTAGTCACCTCTTGTATGCCATTCAATTAGAAAAATAATTTATTTAAGACTTGGTGAGGAGGGATGGTGGCTATTGCACTGGCGAGCTATTTTTGAAAAAACCCATGGACAGTGGGCAAGTCGCAGCGGGCAAAGGCCACAGGGGCTTGGTCAGTCCCACTTCCCCAGCCCTGCCTGCATCCTGGCATGCCAGAGACACACTGTGAGTGCTTCCTGGAAGACAAAAGGCATTGCTTGAAAAATGGTGAAGGGGGAGCACGCTTCATTAGAGAGGGCACATCACATTGGAAATTCCTCTTTTCCTCCTAGCTGAAAAAAAAAAGTTCCATAGGAGACCGTAATAAACCAGGAGAAATCTATTCATGTATATTTGGGAAAAGATCCCTGGTGGTCTGCAGATTAGGTGTTGGGCTACTAACCACAAAGTTGATGGTTCAAGCCTACTAGTCACTCCTTGCTCCCATGAAGATTTTCAGTCATATGCCGTGGCTCAGAGTCAGAATTGACTCATGGCGGTGTTTGTGTGTGTGAGTGTGTTTGTTGTTCTCATTGTTGTTGTACCTAGCCCAGATGCACACCCACTGTTTTGCACACCTAAGCAAAAGACACTGGGGGATACAACAAAACTAAGCCCACAAGGGAATGCACATTTATTCTTTTCTTTCAACAAATGTTTCCATCCGGTTACACTTTTGCATGTTTTATAAACGGGATGTCACAAAGGCAGTAGAATTTTACTGATCCAAAGTATTCATGAACTTTTAAGCGCTATCAAAGTCAAGTGTGTCTGAGCATGATATGTATATATGTATCATATATATGTGCTTGAAATTTATATATTCTTTAGTATCAGCTATAGAGAGTCTCGATGAGTCATCAGAGTCAAGGTGATAGCAGTGGACTTTTTAAGATTAACCAATGCTGCTTGATTAGAACTGCTCTATACTTAGAAAAGAAAGTGTTTTATGATATAACTACACAGACATAAAATCTGTGAGTAATAAATAAATCCAAATTAATAATTGAAGAGGATGGAAAAGATATGTCACTTAGAAATCTGAGAAATACTTTCTTTTATGTTTTGTCTACTGGAATTTAATTGAAGCATCCCATCAATACAATGTGCACTAATAAATCAACTATGCCCATTTACACATTTTTTTCCCAACCAATGTTACAAGACAAAAACTATACCCCAAAATATCTCCAGTGTCTGTGGAACATTTCTAAATAAAAAAATAAATACATTTCATATTTTTAAAGCAGCACTTTAAAGTCATCACTGCCAAAAAAAAACAGAGCTGTTAAAATCAGGCAATTTACTTTTATGTTTAAAATAAATCTATTTCCCCCCACAGACTTTCAAAACATTAGCAGGAGGAGAAAAGAGAGAGAAAAAACAGGCTACTTTGAAAAACAAAGTGAATTCAGACGTCAAGAGGACAAATCAGCGGTGGCTGAGAAACAGATGAGGCAAGAGATGGAAATGCAATATTGCCTCTTTTTATTATAATTAGATATTTATAGAGCACAGACGCGTTTATTTTCATAATTAGTGGCTGGCATTGCATTTGCTTAATTTGCATAAACAGTTGGCTATCAAGTCAGTAACTTATTTCCAGGGCTCTTGAGTCCTAGCAGGGGTAAGAGGGGATTTAGCTTCTCAAATCAAGCCTTTTTAGCATTATGGCCAGCGAAACACCGGCTATAATGACGTCATGTTCAAGTTCATGGGGCTTGATTGTTTCCTTCGGTTTGACCAATAGTGATTGGTTCAACACTTGAAGGTCAATTGCCAACTCTATTTGGGAAATACATCCATCCTTGAAAGGACCTCCACATTCTGAAAGATTGAAGTGGATTTTTAGGGTTAATACAACGTAGACTAATAAATAAGAAATTCTGGGCAATGATGGCAGGTGTCTGTGACTTCTATTTCTGATCATTCTCGATGGTATTCATCCATGCATGCCTACACCTCTTCACAAAGACAACTTCACCCCTACACGGCGCAGGTTCCCTGGACCATAGTAGCAGGCGGGAGAGAAATTCCTGATGTCTACTCCCGGAAAGAGTTAAGACTGAGAAGCACACAAGGACAGTCCTACCCTGTCCTATGGGATCACTATGAGCCAGCGTGGACTCGGGTGGCACGGCAGTGTGTCCTTTGAGAGTTTTCGATGGCTGCTATGAGCAAAACGAAAAGTAACCCAGCACACTGCCAAGGACTCCCTAGTCACATCCAGTAAGCAATCACAGACAAATATTCTAGGCCAAACTAAAAACTTGGGGCCCGAGGACCAAACCACTTGTTCAGTGTGTATGTGTATGTGTGTGTTTGTGAATATGTACATACATAGGATCATACATATATACAAAGGAGGGAGAGAGAGATGACATGAGCTGATATTTTTTGCTGTTGTCATTTCCAGTGTATTCTTCCCTTTCAGTAACGTTTATGAACTGAAAGTGGGCAGTAGCTAAACAGCAGTGACTTCTTTGGAGTATGCCATCTTCCCTACATAACTGCAACCAACTAGAGCAGAGTCTTCGACAGGACTTGCTCTCTAGTTTGCCACAGTCCCCACGACTCCCTATTGCTTCTCTTACACTAAGATTTTCCTTACTGCTAGGCCTTCTCTTTGTGATATACATCTGTTCCCTGTAGGCATCCGCGTGTGCGCAATGCTGGCGACCAGTCCTGCGTCAAGGAAAGGTATTTGATAACCTGCTCCAGAAGGGGAAATTCCCAAATGCCAACAAACAGAGGAAAAGAAAAAAGAAGAAGGAGAGGTGCCAAATCAAAAGAGATGACCAAGGGTGCTTGCTGGAAAACTCCTCCAGTTGGCTTCGTTTCGTTCGCCATTGCTTTTGCCCCAATGCCACCCCGAGCCTCCTGGGTCTGGTCTTCATGGTGCCCACCTGAAACATCCTGCTCACTTTTGTAAGTTAAACTCCACATTTCTTCCAACTCTGCTTTTTTTTAAATGACAACATCTAAGGTCAGTGGGATTTTATTTCTCTAATAAGCCGCAAAGAGTAAATCTAAAGACCCATGTGCCCTTCTCCCTCTGTGACTTGCACATACCAGGCCAAGACAAGGTCGTGCTGAAGAGAACCAGAGCCAGACGTGTGGTCTCTCTCCGTGACTGTGGAGAGCTCTGGGCTCTGTTGGTTGGGTGAATGAGGGTAGAGATCAGAGACATGGGCTGGGAAACAGAGTGACTCCATTAACTATATCAGTGTTGAAAATTCTAATCCTGTCACCCCCACATAGATCTAAAACCATTTTTGCTCAAGTAAAAAATTCAATTACTCCATGATGTGATCATTCATCAAGTACAACTCTGGATAAAACTAAATGCAATGTGCACAACAGAGAGGATCAAGATGCAGTCCTGGTTCTTACGGACAGAAACGCACAAGTCAATCTGGTTGAAGGAAGCACCAGGGTACCTTACAAGTGAAGCACAAAGATTGGTGAGACCCAGGAAGCTTCGGTCTTAAAGGATGGAATGGGAGAGAAGATGTGTAAGCACATAAGGATGTTTAAGAAACAGAGGAGAGGCCTGAAGGCAGGGAAGTTCACTATGGACACAGACTGAGCCACTGCATAGAGCACATAGGAGGGCTGGCAGGGCGGGGTTGGGCAGGGGTGGCACTCATTGTGTAACAGAAACTAAAACTGGGCAGGTGCCTGGACAATTAAATTGTGAGAATCCATCCGAAATTTTGACTAGGTGATCTCTGTGCTCAGATTCCACGTTAATGTTGCTCTGTTTGCATGACATCGGATACAGGAGCGCACGTCTGAGTCCCGACTGCCCATGGAATCCTACCTAGGGCACCTCAGGACATTCACAAGTGAAGGTGCTTGTCTTCAACAGGCTTGTAATCTAGTAGAGGAGGCTGGTCCCAGCCCCAGCGAACTTGAATGTGAGGCATTAGAAAGACACAGGAGGGAACGGCAGTGTCTGATTGGGTCATTTAAAGGTGGCAGCAGAAGGGACGGGGACACGTTTGAAACTCTAGGCAGGCTTCAATGGGCAAGCAAAGGACATGGGGCTGTGGCCCGAGAGGAACATGGAAAAGGCCAGGAGAAAAAGAAAAAGCCAACTCCACTTGACTGGCCTCCTGTGTGCTGGCGCAACTAGTTGGCACCAGAGAGTAACAGGGGAGAAGGCAAAAGGTAGGCAGCTAAGCCAGGAGGGTCCTTTGGATGCGAGATGGTGGATTCTGCGCTCCCTTACAGTGAAGCAGTCCGAGGGCCCTGCTAAGGCAGGAAGCAGGTGCAGGCAGGGAAGCCATCAGGCTTGGGCAGGAGGAATAAGCATGTTGACAGGGAAGACAGGTGCAAGGGACATTGGATAAACTCAACAAGACCCTCTCAATCGATCACCGAGCCATAGGAAAGGGTGAGGAGGCAGACAGCTAGAAAGCGCTTCCTGGGTTTCAAGCCCAGATGTTGGGAAGATGGTGGAACCAATGAATACAAATAGGCAAGTCCTAATGGGCTGCCGTTTGTGGGAAGTTGGCCTCAAGGCTGGCACTGAACATACTGAGGTGACAGTACCAGTGAGACAGTGTCAGTACCATGTGCTACAGACAATACAAGATGACAGGCTGGAGTCTGAGACAGGTCAAGGCCAGGGTGGCCACTGGAAGGTAAACACATGCAGGTGATCCTACAGCTGAGAAAGGCACTATGAGCAATGATCAGGGATTAGGATCTGAGTTTGATCCCCACGGAGCCGCCATCTGACTTACGTTATTTCACTTTCTGAGTCTTAGGACCTTTAGCCACCAAACAAGGCCACCACCACCACCATCCCAGAATGCGTGGGAGCGTGAAATAGGCCCTTAAGTTGTGTGCATAACACAATGGTTGCCTCAGGGACCCCTCAGTAACGATGCCGAACTATGGCAGGCAAAGGCAGAACATGAGAACCTCATGGACAACCCCCCAAAGCACTAACAGTATCTGTTTTGTGGGAAGTTTCCTGGGACCAGAGAAAGAAAAGGAGAGGGACAGATTGAGCGAGACAGACAGATAAAACGACTGTCGTATATTTTCTTAGAATCCAATGTGAGGGAGGCAGGCAGACAACCAGGGCACCTCCTTCAGCAAGGCTGAGTCTTGGGAATAAATTGGTGGGCTTGTCTAGGAGGAGCTAGAGCCAGCAGTCCCCAGGAGGGTCATATAGATAGAAAGGAGGAGGTGGCAGCCAGGGGACACTGGTCATCCTAATTCCTCTTCCCCTTCCTCGTTATCTTTCAGCAGGTTCCAGTCTAGCACATGGGTGAGGGCTACATAGGACAGATTTCTGAGAATGAACTCATATGTGAATTGCATAAAAGGAGCTGGTCATCAACCACACCCCGAGGGGGACGCATGCACTGCTACAGAGACAACCACACACAGATTTTTTCAAATAAATCCAGAAAAGCACAAGACTCAAGGGAGAGCTAGTCCGTTGTCTGTCTTGTCATCCAACAGTCTCTTCAGTAACTTGTCAGCCCCTTCGGTCTCCAGCACCCTCCTGCCAAAGCCCACATTCCCCAGAAGCATGACTTGCCTGCCTTCGAAGGAAATGGCATGCAGCCTTGCCAGGACAGGGGCTGGAGAGCTAGGAGGAGCAGGGTGGACTGGGTGCAGATACATAGTTGAAATTTATTGATTAACCTCTCCCTTCACTCCCGAACAGCCAACCCAATTGGAGCTGGCAAGCCGGGTTCTTTGGGCTTGGGGCTCTGACAGCTTTGATTAGAAATGGATGAGTGAGCTCTGCTACCCAGAGGTGTGAAACGCTGGCAGGCAAGTCAGAGCCTCGAAGCACACCCACCGCCGCTCAGCATCGTGCCTTCTTCCTGCCGGCCTGGAAAAAGCTGACTTCACCCGACCCCAGGCTCCCCCTTCTCCTAATCTTACAGTACAAATGCATTCTCCTTCCTGTTCGTCCACACCCCTAGAACGACCCTTCTTCACCACCACCCTCAAGCAGCTCATGCCCCTTCCACAAACACAGCCAACACAGCACAGAGGGAGAAAGAGCCCCACTTAACCACGCTGAGTCAAAGGTCCAACAATTCACCAGCCCCATCCCCTTACCCCACTGTGATCCTCCCCTCCGCTTACTCCCCATTCAGTCATCCCCACGCAACGGAACCAAATGGCGCGTCCATCGTCTCCCAGCCCCCCATTTCCTGAATACATTTCCTGGGACTGCTCTGGAGGTGAGCTCAGCTTCCCCCCAGAACCACCCTCTGAGCCCCCTTCCCGTCCTTCTTCCTTCTTGAAACAGGGCCACCTCACAGAGAAGGCTCACTTGTGATTTGTGGGAAGCTGGCCAATGGGGCGACCCTTTGCCCAGCCACTGAACAGGAAGCGTTCTGCAGGGACATGACAGCAGAGCCTTGGCCCTTTAATTATTTATTTCAGCCATTGGCTTTTTTTGGTTGTTGTTTTTTTTTTTTTTGAAAGCATTAAGTTGTAATCTGGACTGCATTCATCAAAATCAACCACTCCCCCCAGATACATGAATATTTCAGAAGGCAGACTTAGAGTCATTCATGATCAACAGGAAAGAAAGAAACATGGTCTCTACCTTTACTTCTACCTACAGAAATGAAGTGGAAGGTCCCATTAGGAGAGGTAGCGTGGTGTCCACCATGGAGACGACGAGAAAGATAGAGAGAGAGAGAGAGAGCAGGGAGAGGAACACGTCACCACACTGCAGACACACCAATAACATGGGCTGAGCACACACCCAGAAGCCGCAGCGCTAGCACACACGTGGAGCTTCAACAAAGAGCAGAAAACAGTGTGACCAGCAAGGCTGCGTGCATGGCTTTGCGGTTAAGCTTTCGTTTCTTCTCAGTCTTTTCCTTCAAACAGACAAACAAACAAACACGACAAACTTGCCATGCAAAAGCACCGACTAGCCACGGGTACCAGACACTGCCCTCCCGGAATCCAGCTAAAGCTGGGCCGAGCAGCGAGGGATACGTCTCAGAGACCTTTGCCCCCTTGCATTTTCCCAACATCCAGATGGTTCATGGGGAAGCAGTGCGTGCCATACACAGACAGATGGAACATATAGAACAGACATAAATATCTGCGCACATATTTATGGGCATCAAGAATAAATCCTGGATTTCCATGGGAAACCAGATAGCAAGGTCTTTTTTTTTTTGCATGTTAAAGGAATAAGGAGACGGGAAGGAGGCAGGGGAGTACTGGGCTTTGAGGTAATCATTGGATGGGGCAAGAATGAACCGGGAGCTTGGGAGATAGCCTAATAATGGGAGGAGGAGGGATAGGGCCAGAGGACCATCTTGACAACAACAGGACAGAAGAAACTGTGAGTCATGACTTAAAAGTCCAGTGGCACTGAACACACAGGCGGGCCCTGCAGTCTTTCCTGAGCGCTCCAGAGGAATCCAGGGCACCCGTGCTTTCCAGGATCTCACTGTCTACGAGACTCTTTTTCTAGAAGATACTCGTCCTGCCCCTCCAGGTTCCCTGTGTCTGTGTGGCTGGAGATTCTACACTTGGGCATCTTTGTGTTGGGTACCCCAGAGAAGTCCCGCAGCGGGGATTGGGGAACATGGACCAGGGGTACAGTATGGGTCCTCCTGGTGGTTTTCGTACCAATGTTTGCATCCAGCTCTCCAAAAATCCTGGGTTTCAATAATGGGCCTATCATAAACCGAATCCAGATAAAAAATACCCCTGCCTGCCTAGCCCATCTCCTCCGACTGTATGCTATGAGGAACTCAGTCCTATCAGCCTCTGTATAGCTGGGAGAAGTCCTCAGGGACTTCTGGGAGCATCAGGCTAGAGGATATTCTCAAGGGCCCTGTATCTGGATGCTGGGCCCACTGATCCTCACGGGGGGGAGGGGGGAGCTGTCAAACGGCCAAACGCTCCTAGAGTTTGGCTCTTCCCATTTCCTGGAGATACGACTGAGTCACCCAAGCGCTCAGATCTGAGGTCGACACCACACATGCCCTATTCGGACCCACTTCAGGCTTCTCTGTTGCAGGCACTTGCATCTCTCACGCTCCTGTGTGAACAGAGAGACTTCACCCAGACCTCTCCCAGGCCCGGCTGACACTGGAGAACTCACCTGGGATCCTCCCTCTAGGTCTGCTCTTCCCTGGCTCATCTCTCAATGGCGTGTCCAGAGAGTGTTGTGAATCTTGGCTTGGGTCTGTGGGGATATCTCTTGTGGGCACTGTGCCTCTCCCTGCCTCCTTGTTTAATTCAGGATGCTCTCGGTGGCCCCCCTCTCTGGACACCATCAACAATTTTCTGTGGGCGCTACTGGTTCTAGATCAGGCCACGTGCTCCTGTGTGATGGGCCCCACGTGAGTGAGTGGAGGAGGAAATGGGTCAGCTCTTTAATGAGATGGCTTGCTGGACCCCGCAGGCACGGTCCACCTTACGAACAACGGGGGGAAATGAAATAACCCTCCTCCTGTTTCCTTTTCTCTGCTCCCTGAGCAGCACCAAGTCTCGTGTGTATTTGAAAAGAGACAGACAAGGAAAATGGAAGGACAATCTTTTGGTGACAGGGCAAAGCAGGTGGAGCAATCTTGCAATCACCCCAAGACTCGGCAGAAACACAATGGGAGCAATTGAACAGTGAAGGGAGAGGTCCTTTCAAGTAGGTTCAGTTCTTGAATCCTGATTTAGGCTGATAATATGGAAAATTTTTATTTAGGGGAATAAAAAAAAAAGCTTCCTTCACAGCCCACCCTGTGCTTAGCTGAGCTGAATTTCCTGCACGGCTCATTCCTGCATATTTGAATATTTTAGGTTGCAGATGCTGAATTTACAGATCTTTATACGCAGTTTTCTTATGGGTGTATAATGAGTTAGAATCCTGCCACACCATTAGTGAGTTTTTTCCATGGGTTTTGCTTTTCTATAAAACGGTAACAGTCAACCCCCCTGGGATATTCCTCGGACCTCGTGTGGCCAGAAAGCCATTATTACAATGGGGAGTGGGTGGAGGGAAGAGAATAGTGAGCCTGTCCTCAGATTGGGATCCACAGAGAAGCCCTGTCCTCTCACCCACCCCAGGGCTGGCGGGAGGAGCAGGAGTAGGTTAGCTGCTCCAGTACTCAGAAATTGGCTTCATTCACCCCCATTATCAACGCAGTCATGCCTTGTTTCATGCTTCCCTTTCAGAGGCGGGGGGGTGGGGCCAGCCCCCAGGATGACAAACGGCGGTGGAGAATGGGGAAGCCAAGGGGATAATGGCCAGGACCAGGATGCATGATGAAAGGTACCCCCATCCCACTGCAAGGCAGTCCCGTGGCCAGCTGGGCCCACAGCAGGCAGGAGGGCCAGCCAGAGAGTGAGTGGCCTGCCAGCCACCATGAGGATCTGAGAATCAGCCAGAGACACAGAGGCAAGCGATTCCTTCAGGCAGCTGCTGGACCAGGAGCGCCAAGCACCTACCTTGCTCGCTCATCATGAGGTGGGAGAGGCCTAGAGGGCAGGAAACGGGGGTGCAGGAAAGGGGAAGGGAAAAAGAAAGAAGACAAAGTTAAAGTTCCAAATGCAACACAACCTTCTGTTACCTTTTTGCCCCCAGGTGTGATGGGGAGGAGGAGGTGCAGGGACACACACACTCAGGAGCCTGCGACATGCACTGAGACACCAGCCTTCCTGCTACAGGTCAGGAGGCACCCACTCCCGTCCACTCTTGGCTGAACTGCCCTAGGCTCGCAGGAACATCCGGCCACGGCTGCATTACCGCATAGGTAGGTTTTGTGATCGGTGTATTTAGGACAAGTTGGATTCATCCGGAAGGGCAGTCCAGACGCCAGGCACAGTAGGTTTCTTTCTTTCAAGTTACTTCGCAAAGTCAGACAAGGTCACGGTAGTAACACCGGAACCCTCCCAAGAGCAACGTGGAGCAATCTCATCCCTCCCCATCCCACACCAGAGTGCAGGCAGACCCCTTTCCTGCCTCCATACCAAGGGTCCTGGTTTGTTTGTTTTTTCTCCCCACAAATAGTTAGGGAGACGATTCCCTCTTTCCCACAAATATGACATGGTGGTACACATGCCAAATCCAGTCTGCGTGTAAGAGTTTCTTGGACAACTGCTAATGGCTCTCCTTATCACTCTTGTCTGGGTCCAGTGACACGACACCCCTTCCGTGCCTGTGATTTCACCGTCTTTCCCCAGAAACTTCTTCATGCTTCATCAGGGAGGTCCAGCCCACAGGGACTGGGTCCAAGAGGCTGAGTCGTGAGAAGGACGTAAGCAAGGTCCCAATGAACAACTAACAACCTCTGGCTGTGCTCTCAGAGAGGTCAGGCAGGTGCATTGCAAGCTCATTGATTCAAGGAAAGCACAAAGCTGGGTAGATCTACTGAGAGGAAAGATTTCTATCCAGTCACCAATCGCAGGAGTTATTTCAACTTCTATTGTTTTTATGGTGACTGGATACATTTCACAAAATCCAGAGTGCCGCACCCCATCCCCGCCCCAGAGATTCTTCACGAGGAGTGAAATTCAGGGACACAGAGGATTAGTACAAGGAGAGAAATTGGTAAAGAATGGAAATATCTCAAAATGCTTCTGGAGATTACTAGAGATTTAGGAAAGCAATCAGAGGGGAGGAAAAAATAGGTCAAGCCAGTGACTTTTAAAAGATCAATGCCATATTAAATACATAGATACACATGCCATAAATGTCATGGAGTCTATTTTTTAAAACAAATTTCATGAAACTATAGTCCTCTTTTAAATGCACGTTTCTGGCATTCATTTCTCGAGGGTGAGGATCAACACTTGGAGATAAATGGAATCAGACCCAGGCAAGCCAGTCTTATGATTTGTTTTAAAAGAAAAATAGTTTTTATTGTTGGCTTTTTTAAGGAAGAGGGGTAGTAGGGAATGAAGAAAAAAAAGCCCTAGATTTGCCAAGAGACACTGCCATCGAAATAACTATTTCTAAAGCTGGGCCGTGAATCAGGAGGAGCAGAGAAGATGGGGTCGGGGAAGAACATCGAATGTCCCATGGGCCCCCAGAAGAGACTTCTCTGGCAAGAACGTAGCAGTCTTGGAAAAAGTACAGACGGAGCGCTCCTGAGAAGTGAGGGTGGTGTGGCTTCATCCTGTGGACTTTGGACATGCTGTCAAGAGAGGCGAGGCCCTGGAAACGAGCATCATGCGTGGTAAAGGAGAGGGCCAGCAAAAAATAGAGGACGACCCAATGGACGGTGAAACAGAAAAGGGCAAGCGTTTGGGGCAACCGAGGAGGGAACAGGAGGAGAGAAGAGTCTATATGTCACTGAAATACCAGATGCCCTGCAGTCAGTTCAGACCCATGTGTGACAGCCATGGGATTTTCCATCACTTACTTGCCAAAGCCGACCGCCAGGTCTTTTTTGGGAGACACCTCTGGGTGCACTTGAACCTCGACCTTTTGGCTGTCTGACCATTTCCATCACCCATGGACTGACTCCAGGTGACCCAGAGGGCTACCTCAAAAATGTTTCAAATGAATAGGACCTTCAAAGTTCAAGAGAAAACAAGACAGTGGGGCCACGCTTTACATGTCATGGGTGTGTCTGTACAGCAGGGTTGCCCAAGATGCATACCATTGATCACTGGCATCCACCACCTGGGGATGTTATTAAAGATGAAGACCCTGGACCCCACCCCTGGACTCATGCATCTGACTCTTGGGGAGGAGCTGGGGCAAGATCTACATTTTAAAGGAGTTGCCCATGTGATTGGCATGCTCGCCTGGGACTCGAGAGCTCGCCCCTTAGAGTGGCATATCAATCACTTTGAGTAAATTAAATTGTATGATAAATACGCCGAGAGGCATTGGATATGTAATAGAACCCCACAGTGAATCCTGTGTAAAAGGAAAAATCCTTTTAACATGCAAATAACCTACCACCTGTGTTTTTAAAATTCAAATATGTACTTATCAGGTTTTATTAAGCTGCATATGTACTTGCAGTATCGCTACTCAATACAAAGGGGGACATTCTTCAACTTTAAAAATGCTTAAGTAGTAATATCAGGCCAGGAAAGCAGATCCAGAGTCCTGAAAGCAAAGCGTTGTTTTTTGCAGGCCATGAAGCTGAACGGGAAAAAATAGGGGTAGCAAGAGATAAGAGGGCGAGGATAGGGCAGTGACTGCCATGGTCGAGAAAACAAATTACCACCCCCACCATGGAGTTGATTCTAACTCACAGGCTCCCTATAGGACAGAGTAGATATATGCTCCATAGGATTTCTAAAGCAATAAATCTTTCCAAACGCAGGCTGCCTTGGCTTTTCTCTTTCTTCTACCAGCACCGCGACTGGACCACCCAGAACAAAAGATACTCCCTGTCAGCCAGTCCGTACCAACTCAGGGCAACTCTATAGGACAGAGTAGAACTGCCCTGAGTCTCTGAGGCTGTAAGGGAGTAGAGAGACCCATCTTTCTCCCTGGAAGCAGATGGTAACTTTGAACTGCTGGCTTTGCAGTCAGCAGCCTAACTCGTAACCACTGTCCACCAGCGCTCCTTAAAACCATAGTGGGAGGGCAGGGCAAGAAGGATGGCTATAAAATCACAGAAACCTATATTAAACCAAAACAGGAGGCTAGCGCTTCTCAGCATGTCCTCCATCGAGGTCTGTACCCTCCAAAGGGCCGTGTGTCCATCTCTCTAATGCTTTCCTGAAGAATGCTGCTGTCTTCAATTTACACCAAGAAACAGCAGTCCTGGAAAGACCCATATTGTGTTCCTTTTCAATGGCCTTTGACTTGGGGAACAAAAGAAAGCCTGAAGGGGCAAGGTTGGGGCTGTAGGGTGCTTGGGTAAGATTTCCCACCAGTCCTTGCTCCCTTTAAGGAATAAGCAAGTGTATCGGCATGATGGGGCAGGGAATTCACGGGTGCGACTTTCTTGAACTTGCTCTCATACATGCGGTCTCCCATTCTTATAACCTCTTCATAATTAGCACCTGTGACGTTCCTGTGTCTTTTGAGAAAATCTATGAAAATCAGCCCTTTGGAATCCCAAACCTTGAGAGCTGGCCTCTCTGTCTGGAATGTAACAGGCTAAGTGGATCCCCTTGAAAGACACTGCTTGAATTGGACTTTTTTTTGGGAGGAGGCACCCTAATGTGATTCAGACAAATGGATTATTGGGTGCACTTGTCTGAAGCCATCAGCGGATTACAGAGACCTGTTTTCTTTGGGATAAACTCCTACATGTACGATGTGGAATTTTAGCAACACTACACTTTGACTTACCCTGTACACTTTGGAGTTTATATTGCCTTGTGGAAAAGGAGCTTCTTATGGTTCCTGGTACTTTTACATCAGTGTCTTTTCTTGTGCAAACCTGTCCTCGTAACTACAAAAGTTAAGAATTACAACTCAAGAATTGCAAAGCTGTCAGGTGTATTTTTAAATTCTATGTCTACTCCTGGTTCAGTCTACAACACTCCTAGGTGCTGGGCATCTCAGACCCCCCCCTCCCCTTTATCAATGGAGGAGCCAATCATCAAGCAAACAATTCAAGTACCAACTTGGGGCCAAGGCTAGATGGAGGGCCAAGGAATACATGCAAGTATAGTTCATGTCCTCTGACCTCCAGGAGCATAGATTCCACTGGGGAAGGGATGCATATCTGCGTGTGCGTGTATGTGTGTGTGTGAACATATATGCATAAGGGGACTTCAAAAAGTTCATGGAAAAACTCCATTACCTTTTTATTCCATTTCTCCACAAAATTTTCAAAGCCCCCTAGGTGCCTGTGGGAGTATGCATACATATGTGTATGTAAATATGTATATACACACACCCATGCCTGACAGGAAAGCATGGTGGTTAGAGTTGAGGATTTTGGAGCCAAATTGTCAGGGTTCAAATCCCATCTTGTCTTCTTTCTGGCTTGTGATGCCAGAAAAGCTGTTCCATACCTCTGAACCTTGATTTCCTCATCTAGAAAATGTGGATCAAAATAAAGTCTAACGTATTAGGCCATTTGGGGAATTCAATGAACTAATAGATGCAAAATGCTTACAAGTGTGGCCGTACAAGGCCAAGGCTACGTGAGAGTTCTCACTACGGTTGTTTTAAGGATGCTCTTTGAGGCAGCATTCAGGTACCAGGCAACACAAGCACAGGGCCTGACACTCGGCAGATGCTCTGTGTGCTTGCTGATTCATGAGGAGTGAAAGGATGGGGAAGCCCTCAGGGTCCAATGATTAATCCAGACAGTAAGGACAGTAGGATCTCTGAGGAGGGTCCTGGGTGCTGAGAAAAAGACTTCCACAGGAGAGTGGGATCTTGAAATAGGTCTTGGAAGATGGTTTGGAATTTGGAGAATATTCCAGGAAGCACTATGATGTCCTGAGACCACAACGTGCTTTTGTACAGACTGTCCTGTTCAACTTTCCAAAAGCACACGCCAATAATGTGGTGGGTGTGATGTGCATGTTCGGTCAATAAGTGAACAGATGCATGCAAGTGCCTGTGTCAGATAGGAAAGGAAGCCGATCCCAGGGAAAGTGACCAAAGCCCAAGTATGGAGCCCTTGAGCTTCCAGGCTAAGGAAATGGGCTTGATCTTATAGCTGATGGGACACATTTAAGGTTCATGGGCAGGAGAATGGCCCAGGGAACATGATGTTGAGCAAGATTGCTCTGGCAATGGTGTGGACAGGATGGATTAGGGGGAAAGAGACGGAGGCAGAAAGATGAGCCAGAGGCAAAGCGCCTGAATTAGTCTCATGGCAGCGGGAAGGAACTGGGGGAGGGAGAGAGGTCTCAGCAGGCTGAGATGATGGATCAGGGGCCAGGGACATTGGACGGGGGCAAGCCTTGTCGAAACAGGAAGATGGGTGGAGATGAATTTAAAGTGAAGGAGTTCGGTGTTAGGGATGATGAGTTGAAGACGCAGATGAGTCACTCAAGCAAAATGTCCAGAGCGCATTCAACTTGTGGGACCAAGGTCTGTGAGGCAGCTGGGACAAAGAGAGGAGCCTGTCATGTCCCTTTCAGGGAAAAGGGTCAGCACTGGGTAAGTGGGGAGCACCCCCCCCCACCGCTCCCCCAACAGGAAGAGCCTGAGGTCTCGGTCTTGACCTGAGACAGTGACAGGAGGGGAAAAGGCAGAGAGAGCTGGCGGTTTCTCTCTTCTCCAAGCATATTCAATGTTCAGAGAAAAGTTCACCTTCGGATCAGAAAAAGGAACGAGATGGCTTTCCGACATAAATCACAGACAATAAGGCAAAAAGTAATCTTGATGGAGCCGGGTATAATTAGGAAGGAGGAAGGAAGGAAAGGGAATCTAGGCGAGGCATGTCTTGTGAGTGTGATTGGAGAAGAAACCAGAAAATCAAAGATGAGTTTCTGAACAACCTACGTAGCAGCGGGTCCAATATATGTTGGGAGTGGCCCCCAGTCCATCCTGCAGCCCTGGGACCAGCACCCAGGCTGGATTTGGAGGCTGGCATCTCTGCCAGGCTTGATGCTGCACAGCTACCAAGCGTCAAGGCAAGGGCTGGACTGGGGCTCAGAGCAACTAAGGGAGACCCGCCTTTCCCAACCCACCTCTTCTCAGCCTCTGGATTGGAATAGCTCCCCAACCCTGGTCACTTTGGCCAGCATCTTCCAGGTGGAGGAAGGAGACAGGGAATGAGGACCCTTTTGGAAGACAGGAAATTGAGACTTGCCAACACTGAATGCTCACAGAAGCACAATGCCTTTGAAAAATATAATTTCAGAAACCTAAGCGCAGCAATGAAGGGTCTCCTCTCCAGACGCCACACTCTGACCCAGGGCTCCCTTCGCCAGGTCCAGGATTCATTCCAGTCCCCAACAAAATGCAAGGTGCTTGTCACCCTTCCCCTTCTCTCTCTCCCCTTCTCGCGCCTGTGGATCTCTGATGCACAGGTTCTCAGGACACTCAGTGCAACAAGAAGAGAAAACAGATTTCCTGGAGGTCTCAGAGTGGTGCCAACAGTTGGCTCTCAGCTGCTGGCCTCAAGTTTTGGGATCTGCATCTGGCCAGCAGTCCCAGGCTAGAGTGGGAAAGCATGGGCGGTGGCATGAATAACGATGACCGCCGAGCAAAGCTGATGGGGCCGTTCTGCCCCATAACACGTGGGATTCCTTCCTGCAAGTCAGAATCAACTGGCCTGTGAGAGGGTGGGTCTTTGTTTGTATGATTTTGGTAAAGACAGACAATAGTGGTAATGGCCTTCGAACAGACTGCAAACCACATGTAAACTCAAGATGAAATCTACACATGGCCTTCCAACTGTGGACCCCTTTGGGGAAATCCCTCAGGAGATTGCTTTTTGCAGCGCCTGGCAAAGGGAAGTGGCCTTGAAAACAGTCACTGGTAAGCGGCTGCGGCCATCAAGAAGCCCGTCAAGAGGGTGACAGCGAGGGAAGATAGGAGCCATTTACTGAAATGGGCAGCGGAAGCTGCAATGATCCGGCACTGGATCTGACATGGAAGCAGATCATCACGTCAGCCGAGAGGGTCTCCGCTGCAAACCTGTGATATCCCCTCTTCCTCTGATGGCTTCCCATTCTTCCTTCCTTCCTCCATCTTGGCTGGGCAACTGGGGAAAGTATTTAGGGAGGAAGGAAGTCACTTGTGGAGAACAGAAAAAATAAAGATGCAGGGGGCGGAGAGACAACTTCTCTCTGCCAAGGCTTTCATTTCATTCTCCTTCCTGAAAACGTGTATGCCAGCGAGAAAACCCCATCTATATCGTTCCTTTTTCCACGTGGAAGTAGAGAAATTAAATGTCACTAATCGCTGCTAGTGCCAAGTGCCAATGTCGAGTTCTTATGAAGCCACAAGGAGTTTTTAAAAGAATAATTACGTAACATCAGAAGGTACTGGAATGATTTGCTGTCACCTGAAGTCTCCCGAGGACCTAAGGTGGAAGGGGTGGGGCCATTGATGAGAGAGCCACAGGTGATGGTGGGTCGGGTAACCGGGAGTTTGCAAAACAGAACAGGAGGAAAACAAGAAATGCACATCTCTTTAAAGTCTCTGCAAGGGGCACATAACCTGTGCTTCGCTACTAAGCTAGGGTTTGGAGGTTTGAACCCATGCCACGGGGACACGGAAGAAAGTACTGGTATTGGCTTCTGTCAAAATTACAGCTAAGGAACCCCCTGTGGGGCTTGTTCTCTACTCTCAGACATGGGACCTCCATGCGTCAGAATTGACACGAGGGCCACAGGTTTGGTCTGTTACTAAACACATCAAAGAGAGGACATTCCGTTAATGAGGCCACATGGCATAATTATTCTAAGAGCTAATACCTCTGGGCTCTTGACCGTAAGCAAGGCATAGCTCTCCGTGTATAAGTCCATTCAAAGTAACTCTGCAGGAAAGGGGTTACTGTAACTTTGATTTTACAGGTGAGGAACTTCAGATGTAGAACCAGTCCTGCTGCTTACCAAGGGAGCCCTCTCTTCTAAGCCAGGCAGAGGAGTCCCCTACTCTGTGAGGGTCATCAGGGTGCTAGCTGCCTTGTCTACTTTGTGCTGTTGAACAGAAAGAGGACGCGGACATCAAGTTCACTTCCTTTATGATGTGGGCCCAGACAGATCCAGACCAATTGAAGGGTCCCTAGAAGGTCGGTTTGTTGTATTTTTGAACTATAACTTTTTTTATTGTGATTGGGTGAAGCGGATCATTCCACAATTCATACGTAGTTTGCCGAATCCCATTGATGGCAATTCCCATCACGTGACACCACTTTGTCCTAAATGTTGTCCTTTAAATCTTAAGTGGTTGGTTATTCAAGAGTGTGTGTCCCTCACAACTGGTATTGTTTCTATTATAGACCTAGTGTTTGGTTGAAAATTGTGCCATGGGGGCGAGTTCAATTCGAGACCTGAAGGGTCGGCTGAGGGCCATCATCTTGGGATTCCTCCAGTCGCTATCGGGCCAGTCAGTCTGGTCTTTATGGTTTTGAGTTTTCTTCCACATTTTGGGAAGGTCCAGTTCAAGGACCACCACCCTGCTCTCCTCCATCTCTGACTTCCTTCTTCAAAGTGCGCGTCTGATCATTTGCACCTGACGGACTCACTCAGCATGCCCCGGTGCGGGTCCCACAGGGCGTGCCTTCCCTCAGGGACAGGTGCGTGGCCCCGACACACATGAACAGAGAAAGGCAGGACAGAAACACACAGCCAGCTGGATGCAGAAGTCAGCCCATGGCCCCGAGGACAGTCAGAAACGTAGCCGGGTTGGGTTCTGTTTAAACAGACGGGGAAGAAGGGATGGAGGAAAACCTCCACCTTCTTCCACAAGTTCGCCTCAGACCAGCCCTTCCCCAGGTAAACCCCTGACTTTATGATGGACTTGAGCTTCCTGTGCTTTTACAGGTTCACTAGGGACTTACAGCCATTTTGATCAATGGCTTGGCTGAGGGCATTGTCAGCAAGCTGTCTGAACGTTTCAATGACCCGGAGCTGAGAGGAATAGTTAATCGGGTACAGGGCAGAATCGGCATCCAAAAGGAGGCAGGTGAGGAAGAACAGCATTTAATTTTAGGGGACAAATGCAAATGGGTCATTCATCAGAGGTAAAGTGGGAAGCACTTAAGCACAACCCCCACACCCCACAATAAACACATAAATAAAGACCCGAGAAGCCCATCGTCCCATCTCTTGGCAGCACTGACTACATAAAATCTAGAGTTTGGGTTGGGAGCATGGTGCCATCAATCATGGGGTGGGGGGACATGAACAAGATGAGTCTCTTCCAGGGAGAATAAATGAGTAACCAGGAGGAGGAGGGGCCCAATTCAGCCCAAACAAGAGACAGCTAACTGAGGACACATGCGCTGTCCTCAAGTACTTTAAAAGTTGGCATGCACACAATAAAGGAGCCAGCCCCTTCTGCCTGAGCTGAGAGCCGGAGAGGGGGCATTTCACTTACAGCAACTGACACAGAAGAGAGCCATGCATCAGAGTGGGCATTCAGGAGACAAGTGCCCCCAGACCGCTTCCAACTCTAAGATTCTGTATACTTATGATCCAACTGCTCCACAGGGGCTGGCCCTGCATGGGATTGCATCATATAAAAGGAAGCCACTTGACTTGCTTTTGATTTTTTTATTTTTACCGGAAATTTTGAGTGGTCCAACCTAATAAATAGGCTCAGAAGACCACCCACACTCAGAGTAGTAGGTGTGATACACAACTTCAGCTCATCCCCTAATGGCCGCCGTGAGTTGGCACTCAAAAAGAGTAGCTGAGTGTGTATGTGTGGTTGCTTTTTCGTAAGTCTTAAACAGGACTGGGAGTAAACTGGGTGCTGTGACTGGTGATGGTGATGATCTACTTCCATAGAGACAGAAGAGGAGGGAGCCTGTGCCTAATTCTCCAAAGTAAATGTCCCCCAGGTCCCAGTCTCTGGGTTTGCCCTTCCATGGGACCATCTTCCATCCGCACCGTCCATCCCTCTGTAGGTTGGAGCCATACTAGCTAGCCTAGTCACTGTTGACCTCTCAACACTGTTGTTCTCCCAGCACAGCCGCTCCACTGAAGGGACAGTGCTTCTCCCCATCAAACCCACGAACAAGCAGTGTTTCCATATGGCATCACCACAAGGCAGAGAAAAGAAGGCCTGCGTCCCATTCCCAATGCCTCCCCCTCTTCAATGGGAGGAAACAGTGGGCCCGCCTTGTGCCTGAATTCCACCGGAGGAGAGAGAGAAGCAGGCAGGCAGGCTTGTCACTCCGAGGGTTAAGGGATCAGTAATCAGGGCTTTTAGAAAAGATGCCTCCCAAAGGAGAGGAAGTCCTTGCTCTCCGACTGCCATGAACTGCTCTAAACTAGCTCTTTATTTGTGAATGGCGTGGAGCTGGAAGGGACAGCTGATGTGCTGGATTAAAAAAAGAATGTGGTCAAATAGATTACGGTGTGTACGGGCTCTAAAAAAAATCAAAGGATGGCCTCAAACCCAAGAGAAGTAAACCCAATTGCACAAGTTCAGGAGTGGGGAGAGACATCGGTTAGCATCAGTTAAAAAAAAATACAGCAAGGGTTTTCATTGTCTTTAAGTTCAATTGACGTGAATACCATAGGCATTTTTTAACAAGAAAAAAAGCACTCGGTGTCTGTGGCTGCTAATGGGAGGCCAGAGTGTCCACAGAGAAAGAAGCAAAGGGACCAGTCTTATGAACTGGCTGGGACAGGCCCAGGATACTATCTATGGCCTGGGCCCCTCTTTGGCAAGAAAGCAGGGGAGAAAAAGGAAAGTCATTTGCTGAGAGGAAAATAACCTGGATAAAAGAACTTAAAACTCTTGTACGAGCATATCCAAAGAAACTTGAGATGGCGTTTAGAAACGAAACTCCGTAAAGACAATAGCCCTGTCTTTGAACTCTGGGAGTGTAATTAGATCGGCCGTGTGTCTCCAAGGGATGGAAGCAATGCAGCTTTCTGGAAGCGGGAGTATTCAGGACAAGGAAGAGCACGGTAGCAGACCACAGAGCCGTGAGAATGGAAGGGCGTGGTGGCTAAAGGAACCAGGAATTGCTCTTCAAGGCAGTAGCTCAAGCCACGTCTGGATAAACTCTTGCACCGGGAGCCATGACCACCTTTTGGGTCCCTCTCATCTTGGAGATGCTGACTCGTTTAAAGTTATGTGCGCACACGCCATCAGTTTGTTCCAGTTCTACCCTCGGCTGAGAAGGGGCATTTCCACCACCTGAAATAGAGAGAGTCCAAATCGATAGCCAACCAAGATCCTCAGGTGATTCTGAAAGATCTTCTTAAAACTTTGGCTAGTGAGTCCATACAGCTGGGGTGGAACGGCGGCTTCCCCGCAGGAGTCGAATGGACCAAGCCAATTGGAAGTTCCACCTGTGACATGACCGGCCAGGGGATCCAGACCTAGAGAGCCTGTCTCTGTTCTCAAAAAAAAAAAGAGGAAGATGCCATCTGCCCTTCAAGAGCATGCACTGGGCACTTGGTGGCGCATGAGGGCATGCAGGGGATAACCGACACACGGGTGACTATAATGTATTAAGAAGGTGGCGCTACTAATCCCATGAACTAAGCTCCATCAGCGCTTCTTTCCACACCACCCCAGGCACCATACCTTTCATCCTCGCCTTCATGGAACAAGAAAATGATAACACCAGGTGCCAGAGAGTCCCTCTGACTTCCTGGTGACCTTGAGTCTGGCAGAGTGAGGCTGGGCTCCACAGCCTTCCACGGGCTGTTTTCACCTCTGGGGGAACACAAACTGTCAACCTTTCACTTAGCAGACAAATGCTGCACTATTTGCCCGCCTCAATGCGTGAGGGGGTACAAAAGAGTGGTTTAGAGTGAAGCTCCCAAACAGTCTTTTCTCTTTGCAGATTATTGTGGCTACTGCTGTTGTTGTTTATATTGTTGTTAGGTGCCATCTGGATGTTCCAGACTCACAGCAGCCCAACAGAACCAAACACTGCCCAGTCCTGCACCATCGTCACAAGTATAAGGTTAACTTTGAGCCCATAGTTGCAGCCACTGTGTCAGTCCATCTGCAAAGGGGCTCCCTCTTTCCCCTGACTTCTACTTTACCAAGCGTGATGTCCATCTCTAAGGAAGGGTCTCTCCTGACCACTTGTCCAAAGTGTGGCTGGTCCCCTTGACTATAAGGAGCCCCCTGGCTTTGCGGTCATATCAAAATCACCTGGGCGGCTGCCTTGCCTTAACGCACCTGGATTGCACCATGCCATCTCTGATGATCCCAGTGTTTACCAGTTTGCCAACCACTGCTCTCAATCAACTCCCTAGACTGGATTCAAATACAGCCTCCACCTTTTACTAACTGAACTGTGGGGATCTGAGCGAACTAGTCACTTTCTCTGGGCCTCTTGCCTCATCTACAAAACATCTTCTCAGGACCCCATGATAATGAGGTGGGACCTAATTGTCACTTAGTATAGACTGTGACACATAAGGAGACCCACCGTCACTGTTGTGATTAAAGAGACTAGTCAACCTGGAACCTATAGGCAGAAACCTGTCAGAGAATGAAAACTCAGACCTCACCCACTAACAGAGTGTTGTCATGTCCAAGGTGGGAAACTTGCCAGGTCTAGATACACAAAGCAAGTTCTCACTCTCAAGGCAAGTTCTCACCGGTTGCACTGCCTATGTAAGCCCTCTCTCCGCCCAGCCCCGACTTCTTGCCAACACCATTTCTCCAGTATGCTGGCAGCACCAGCAGACTACCTGGCCTTTAGGGCTTTGGGTGCCTTGCTAGGTTGTCCTAGTCAACTAAGTTGCCCCCTAAGTGGACTCACCCTCCTTGGCTGAATTCAGCTGGCCAAATTCTACTTTCCACACTCCTCCTGAGGCCTACCCTAGAAAACTCATTGACTGAGCCTGGGTCTGTATTAGATTCCCAAAGGTTTGGATGGCCCCAGGCCTCCTAACTCTAAGCCTACCATAAAAACAAGCAGTGGAACTTTATCTGAGTTACCTGGAAGTCTTAGGGCCTGGATCCGTCCTGCTCAAGGAGAAGATTGGTCTCAGGCGGTTTCTCAATGGTCCGCCCGATAGCATTTTATGACAGATAAATCTTTGAAGAACACTCTCTCACACAGGGCAGCACATTCCGCCATCTGGTAAAATGTCACTGACGCCCCCTAACCACAAGGACAATTGTAATGTCTCCTCACATTTCCAAATGCCCCAGTAGGGGCAGGGGCAGTACTTTCCCATTGGAGACCCTAGCAATCCTCACTAATGGTATTACAGGCTCTCACTCTGACCTTGCCCTTTGGAACTCAGTCACACCCATTGCCCCAGCTAATCAACCAGCCAAGACATGAGAGGATTTTAAAAGGCTCTAGATAGAGGAGGCAAAAGCCAGTGATCTGCTTCCTTGAGTCACCTAAAGCTGACGACAGGCTGGGAAGCGGCTCCTTACTCATGCCTACTCATCAAGAACAAATATGGGGGCAGAGGGGATCTTCCTGGGCCCCAGCCGGGCAATAGGCTGGAAGCCAAGCGCTGTTAGCCCAGCCGAGGGCCGCCTTCCAATCCAATTACACACAGCAGTGGAGGATTTCCCTGCAGCCCGCATCCCCTACTGAGCACAGCCCAGAGATGCACACAACACCGGCACTGACTAGACATTGGTACCATTGCCTGGTCTCAGGATGAACGCCAATGAAAAGCAGGCTTTCTTTGGAAGGAGGAGGGACAAAACTAAGTCCTATTTATTCAGCAAGTATTCTGAGCCTACAATGTAGCAGGGACCGTTTGTGGCTTAGAGGACACCACAGTGAGCAGGTCAGATACTCCCTGCCTTCGTGGAGCACGCATCCTGGTGGGAGTGGGGACAAGACATAGTAGACACTGCACCCACTGCCGTCATGTGCTTGGCTCCAGGACCAGGCATCCTCCTCCACCGCTTTCCAGGGGGACAGAACTTCCCAGAGTTTCACGTCCCGCACGGGCCCAATGGGTCTATTAGTAGAAGCTGTTTCCTGGGGCCGTCAAAAAAATGAATGCGTGCAAAATCTTAAGTATTACATTCAGAGCAGTGAATGTCGGATAGATTTCCTAAAGGTAAGAAAAGAGAAAGGCGAGCGGGTTTATTCCTCAGAAGAACAGGAATGAAGGCGGGACAGTGATGATGGATGGCAGTTGGCAGCTGTTTACCTTGGACGACAGAGAAAGCATGTTCCTGTTCTTAATCCCCAGTGTGTCCAAGACTTTGGACCCAGAGGGCCTGAGCGGAAGAAGCTTGTGAGGACATTCTGGTACAAAGGTTAAAATAGCCCAGGGTCCAGAGAGGGCCTAAGACTGCCCCAAGATCGCACAGTCTCTGAGGTGAGCACAGAGCTGGAGGCAGACAGAACCACAGCGCAGAAATCCTACACCTGCACTTAACGCCTAACACCTAGCAAACCTGCTTCCGCCCCAGGGCAATGAACGCCATGTGTCGGGGACCACTGCTCTTCCTCTGGGGAGTAGGCGGTGTCTGACACATAGTGGGTCCTCTGGAAACACTGGTCCCCTTTCTATTGAGAGCAATGGCGGGATGCGTTTCCCGAACCTCAGCACCAATGGCAGACAGCTGACTGCCAAGCGGAGAGCAGCAGGTGGTTTACGGGCTCAGCAAAGCGGCCTGGGAGGAGCCTCTGAGCAGCGAGGGAAGCCAGGGAAAGGGCCTTAATTCCCTAAATCTGCTAAGCCTCAGAATCTTCATTTTCAAGTGGAAGGATGTAGAATGTCGCTGTCCCATCAATGGCAGGTCCTGTGAGCCCAGGCGTGTCACAGCAGCACTGTGGCCCATGAAATGCCTTCTTTTGTGGTCTCCACGGGGTTTCCAGTGACTGGCTTTTTGAAAGGACATCCCCAGCCCTTTCTCCCAGGTACCTCTGCATAGACTTGAACAGCCAACCTTTGGTTCGCAGTAACTAGTAAAGGGTTTGCACCATTCCATAGATAGATGATGATTATCCACCCAACTGGGAATATATACCCTGTTCACTGTGGGCCAGGCACTATTCTAAAGACTTTACAAGTATTCCCTCAATCTTTGTGGGTACCCATGATCCTACGTGACAGATGAAGCAAGTCAGGTCCACGGGGAACAGTCACTGAGCAGGTCAGCCTGCTGTGGCAGAGCCAGGAGTCAAGGTAAGGCCGGCAGTCAATATTTCAGGCCTTGTAGGTTAGTAGGTGGAACGACTGAGCCCTGCCTTTGAAGCCGCAGCGCAGCCATAGACCAACAGGGTATAAATGAATGAGCCTGGCTGTGTGCCAATAAAACTTTATTTCCTAGCGATGAAATGTCTTATCCTTGTGTGTGGCAGGCATGTGGGTGTGCTGCGAATTCTTCTATTGCTTTCAACCATTTGGCAATGTACAGTAGCTATTCTTTGCCGGGCTCACCCGCCATAAGAAAGCAGGAGGGTATGGCCCACCCACTGGGTCTGCAGACCCAGCTGATCCTCTACTATCCTGCCCCGCAGTGTGTGAATGTGGACACAGTTCGGGACACACATACCAAATGAATACTGATTCCTCTCCCTGAACCTCCTGTTAGCCCACAAAGCCCATCTCTGCATGCTGAGCTTGGGGTGAGGTGCTGAAATGCAGGGGGCAGGAGGGGCGGCGGCTAGCAGGGTCAATGGGCTCTCTTGGAAAAAGCCTTCTACGGATGCCAAAGAGGAAGGAACCTCAGCTTTCTGAAGACAGTGCACCTCCCCTCTTTCTGGGGCACGCCTCTGGGGGCTTGATAAAATGCAGAGTCTGGGTCAGCAAGGTCGGCCTGCAACCCAAGAGCTGACATTTCTAACAAGCTGCAGATGCCAGGATGCCACTGTTCTCTGAATCACGCTGGCACCGGCCAGGTCCTGGGGCCTCCCTCGCCTTTGTCTGCAGACCCGCCAACCTGCGGCCACCCACCTCAAGCTCAGTACCATGCTCATGCTCCTCAGGCCAGGCTGGGTGGCTCCCTGGGAACAGGAAGGACTTGGGACAAATCACCCACTGCCCTCCCCACATGCGGGCAGCCTGAGGTTGCTGGCCCTCAAGGGGAAGGACAAGGAGGGGCAGAGAAGGAGAGCAAGCAAGCAGGAGGGAGGTCCCGGCAACAGCAGACAGGAGCCCTACCTCCCCGCTGGCTGCCAGGCCTCTGATGGACCAAAGCAACAGGCCTCTTTCCTTGTCGGGCCTCGGAATAACTAGGGCACTTCCACAAGGTCACAGTCATTCATTTAAATTCCAGCACTAATCAGCAGGCAGAGCCGGAGAAATTATCCCTTCTGAAGAGAGGCTGTCATTGGAGGACATGACCAGCCCCACCTGGCTGGGGAAGCAGGGGGCTGGCTGAGGGGTCTCACACCAGCAGGCCCTGGTCTCCCAGATGTCCCACTCCCTCACCCTCCTCCACTCTGTGCAGACAGTTCCAGAGCCCATCACCCTGGCCGACAAACAGCCCAGAGAGACAATGACAACAGCCCCTGGGCTTCTGAGCACCTGCCAGGATTCCCTTCTCACATGCCACATGGCCAGGGAGCTATCCCATTCCCTCTTGGAGCCACCGGCTCCCCATCTAAAGAGCAACAGAGGCGGGCTCCTTTTAACTCCACACATCTGGGGACCCTCCAGGGTGCTCTGGTGGCATCGTGGTTATGCATTCAGCTGCAACCTGCAAGGTCAGCAGTTTGAAACCACCAGCAACTCTGCAGGAGAGAGATGGGATTTCTATGCCCATGAATGCTTCCAGTCTGGGAAACTCACAGGGGGCAATTCTTCCCTGTCCTATAGAATCAATAGTGACTCCAGGGACAGTGACTCTGGTCTTTTGGTTTGGGGGTTCACAAGGAGCCAGGCATTGGGCTGATAACTGGAAGGATGGCCATTAGCAGGGTTGACTGTTCTGTGGAAGAAAGATGAGGGCTATCAGCTCCCATGAAGATTCAGTCTCAGAAACCCTATCTAAGGTTGCTTTTAATTGGAACGCGGAAGAAACAGCAGGCTGTCTACTCCTGTACGGAGTGAAGGAGTTACAGTCTCAGAAACCCACAGAGACAGTTCTACCTTGCCCTACAGGGATGCTATCCATCAGAACCAACTCATGACAGTGAGAGAGAAGAGTTGGAATTGACTGCATGGCCATGGGCAGGGGGCTTTGCAGACTCACGATGTCCCTGGGGGTTGTGGCCATGCCTTTTGTCCCAGCAACCTTGAGGGTTGACCCTGTGCTCTGCACCGTGGGTGGCAGAGGGGATGCAGGGATGCAGTCATGGCACAGAGCTGTGCCGTGGAAGTGTCAGGTGGAGAAGAAAGAGAACCTGGTTCCTGGGGTCAGGCAGCCCTTTGGGGAGGTGCTGGGCTTGTCCCTGGAAGTTAGGTGACTCTGGGAAGCTACCCAAGTTCTTTGAGGCTCCTGTGAGTCAGCTGTCACAAGGCTGTGATACCCACCTGGTGATGTGTATGAAGAATTAATAAGAGGGCAGAAGGCACATGTGTCAATGCGTGTTGTTACCTTTATTCCCATGACCCTCCCTCCCTCCCAGATCCCCGAGGAGGGGCTGTGGGCATTCCTGTATATGAGCCCAGAGAAAGCGCCTCTCTCTCCTCTCCAGGCTTGCCCTCTCCCCCAGCTCCCAGGCCCATCTTTTTCCAGTGGGCTTACTTCTGTCCAATCTGCTGCACATGCAATAAGTAATCAAATAAACAATAGTACTTTTAAAGTCTTCTTGAGACCACTAGCTACCTAGTACATTTGTTCATGAAATCCTCAGTTTGTCTTCCTAAGGGGAAAGGTGTAAAAAAAACCCACAAGACTCACTAAGGCTCCAGATCACCTGCAGAGGTGGGTGGGATGCTGCTCTCAGGCCTCGGCAGGGCTGCCTCACGCAGGCCACCCCCTGCCACATGCAGGCCCACCAGGAAAGAGTCAAGACCGGAGAGCTTCTGCAGGCCCAGAAATCAGAACAGAGCCAGGCATGGAGGGCTAAGGGGCTTGGCAATGAGCCTCGGAAGGCTCTGGAGCAAAATCAACATGGTCAGATCTGGGATTCAGGCGGATTCCCCTCTTGGCCCTGCAACTTAGTGCCCAAGCTCCCCCTGTCCTCAGAGCCCAGAGGGTCACTAAGAGAATAACCCGAGGCAATGGATATTTGAGCGAGTGCTTTGTCAGGCCTGCTGCTCTGAGGGACAGTCTTCCACTGACCCCTACCCCTTGGAAGAGACACAAAACAGTACTGGTAGCCCCCAGTGTTTCACGCCAGCATACTGTCTTCCCAGGGCGCCAGCCAGCCAGATGCGGGCCTCTGGCCCAGACCTGGCTGAAGGAACACAGGCTGACCTGCGGGCCCCACACATTCGCTCAGCTGGGAGCCCTTCCACCGGACACACTGTGCACAGATCCACACGGGACTCTGGGTCGTCTTTCTACATAAACCAGGGCAGAAGGGTTAAGTCAAGAGGCACTTCTACAAATGAAAGGCACCGTGCTGTGCTCACTCCCTTACCCCCTTCAGCAACTGGAGCAAATCAAGCAGCCTTCCCTGACCACCCTCTATCTCTGTCTTCCTTGGCCTATTTCATTTCTCTCTGCAACACTTACCATCTCCACCCAAGACCCTGTGTAATTATAAATGTAGAGAGGGGAAGACTGGACCCATAACTGTGAGTGTGTGTGTGTGTGTTTGTGTGGATGTGTGTGTAAGAGCCCCAGGTAACCTTCCTGGACAATGCACCCTGTGGACATCAGTGGAGAGCTGAGTGTTCCTAAGATGTTGAGCACATTCCAGCGAGACTTCCAAACTAAGACTAGGAAGGAAGGCCTGGCGGTCCACTTTCCAAAAGCCAGCCAATGAAAACCATACGGTCTGACTTCCTCGTGCATGGGGTCAACATGAATCAGGGATCAACTGGACGTCAGCTACTAACCGCAGCATGTGGATGCTGATGATATATCGTTAATCTATTGATCTATGAACCTGCTGTCCGTCCCCCTCCACTCAAAGAAAGCAGGAGAGGTGGCAACGACTGTGTCCTCTTTTGTTCACGACTTTAGCCCCAGGGCCTAAAACAGTACCTGGACCATAGGAGATTCTGGGTAAATATGTGTTGGGTGAACAGCTGAAGTAAAATATTATCAACTTAAAAAAATATGTTTTAGGAAATCTCCTAGTAAATCTTGTGAAGGCTTTGGTTCAGAAGCCCATTATTTTCAAGTGGGGAGAGAGAAATCAGAGGGAGACCAGAGAAATCTGTTGTGCTCGCTGGGAGAACACTGCAGTATTCTCCTCTGTTACATCATATTCCAGGTAGATCAGTGATCAGAAAGACCCTACTCAAGGCTGCTCGATTATTCCGGATGTTGAAAACCAAAAGGAAGCATCCATCTGAAAGGAGGGCTGCTAGTCAAAAGCCATCATAGTCCCTCAATGCCCAACAAACAAAAGCAATACTTTTCTCGTTAGAAAATACTTATAAGATCTTCGATCACCAAGCCTTATCAGTCAAGGGACCAGCATGTCCCAGCAGAGGGGGCCTGAGCTCTATCAGTCAGGGGCCAGCAGGGCTCAGAAGGCAGGAGATGCTCAGTGCCCATTTGCAGCACTACCCCAGCCTCGCTCAACAATCTCGGGCAAACTGCGACCTGGTAGGCCTTAGATCCCCTTCACACCTAAGAGGGGAGAGTGTCACTGACCTTGCTTGGATGATATCAGCAGTATACATGCTGTAGGGACTGACCGGGGAACACACCACAGAGTTCTCCAGTAAGATGGTGCTCCCTGACTACTTGGTGAGGTTAATTATTCTTCCCTCACAAAATTGGAGACCGTTTGGAATGGTCTCCAAACATGGCGTTATGTGAATGGTCTCCAAACAAGCGTTATATGACATGTGTCTGCACATGGGAGGGTCATCTCTCTGTCTGTGTTTACAATAGACTTGTATATGTGCATGTACCTATGCACACTCGGATGTGTACATATGTGTATGTATGCACGTACATGCACAGACTGCTTAAATGAGGATGGGGATGGCTTTTAAAAAGAGAAACTATGCTTATTGTGGTTCTTCCATTGGCAAAAGCCATTCCTCTACTTTTCTTTCTTTTTCATTTCTTTCTTTCTTTTTTTTTTTTTTTTTTTACTACAGTGAACAAGTATGTTTTGCATGACCAGGGAGGAGAAAACCAACATTGTTCATTTCACTGTTGGGGAAAAAAAGGACATTTCCTAAAATAAAATGAAAGAAAGAAACCTTGTTTCACCGGCCTGGTAGTTTCTACCCTAAGTGTGTCCTGTCTCCCTCTTCCCACCACAGGGAGCTACAGAAGACACGAGTCATGGGAAGCAAGGAAAACATGCTCCTGAGGTTGCAGGACAGCTTTAAAAGATGTTTTCAAATACTGCTTACTTCCCATTTCCTTGATTTAGCCAGAAATATGACCCAGATAGAAGGGCTTATTTAAGCATGGGAACTCCATTCTTTTGGTTTGGGAATAAAAAGGTTATTGGAAAGCAACGTGAACCCATCAATCTGAGGCATTTCTTCCTCTAAACCCAAGTGTAATACACCAAGCTGATGTCTTGTAATCATCCCCAGGCAAGGGCCTCACCCAAAGTCACTCAAACCACATGCACAATTCAGCAGAGAGGGGATTCCCAGGCAGCTGTGCAAACACAGAGACTCACCTGGACCTTGACTGACATCTGTGGCAGCGTTTTCAAAGAGAGGGGAAGGGAGAGGAGAGGGAAGAGGAGAAAAAGGGAGAAGCGAGTTAGCGACACACCTACACACAGTACAATACACCCTTGCATGACTATCAAGTTCATGCAAGACCCAAAAGTGCTCAGCTTCTGGGTAGTTACTTCCTTCTACCTTCACCCAAATGACCCATGCAAGCCGAGAGAGCCAAGCTCCCTTTTCACTGTGCATGTAGCAAGAGAGCTGAGCTTCACATCTGTCCGGAGAGGCACCATCCTGGAATCAGATAGGGCTCCAGAGAGCCAAGCAGACTGGAATCCTGCAAGAATATCGGTTAAAATATTCTGGTTGCCTGCTGCACACCAACACCAAAGCCAATCCTCCCCTCCAAGGACCAAAGGGAAGTCAAACACGGTTTCCCATCAGAGAGGAAATAGGCATAGTCAACCACTCCCTTGAAGAACAAAGAGAACGAGGCAGAAGAGCGAAGAGTTAGTCGCAGTGTTTACTCACCACGTAGTGCAAGGACACAAAACACTGACAATCCCAGGACTCCCAGGGACCAGTCTTCATCCCAGACAGCAGTAAGTGTGCATGAGATTACCTGTGCGTAGTTAATTCACCCTACAACATGAACGTCTGTTTCCCCCTTGAATTATTTTTCACTTCATCATTAAGGACAGGGATTACCATTTGAAATCACCACGGACAATGACAAATAAATACCCAACTCTAGGAAGGTTGATGTTCAAATTAAGCCGGTCAACATTCACAAAACGAAGACCCATTCACTCCCAGCATCCCCACGAACAACATCACAATATCTTCCCTCCGTTCCCAAATACGAACTAGAATTGTCCCGGGAAAACTTAACCAAGAGCCGCCCAGACTCCACTGTCAATCCTGCTCAGGGAGAACTGCCGCTGTGGGGCTCGGAGGCTGTGACTCTTCAGGGGAGCAGACAGCCTCCCGTTTCTCCCACGAGGCAGTGGGGGGTTTCCAACTGCCGACTTGACTGTTGACCGAGGGCATTTATAACCCCTACAATCAAACTGTGCGCGGTTCACAGGATAGATACACTGTAACAGGGAACAGAGAGTGGTCAGGGAGCCCCTCCAGGCAGGCAATGGCGGGAGACTCGGGATCTGGGGAGTAATATACGTGTCCTGTTAAGTGCCGTTGAGTAATTTTCTTCTCAGTGGTAGAGTAGAACAGCCCCATCGGGCAGTAAAGCTGTCATCGTTACCGGAGAAGATTGCCAGCTCTTCCCCTTGAAGAGCTGGAAGAGCGACTGGGTAGGTTCAAACCACTAACCTTTTGGTGAGCGCTTAATGTTTTGCACCAACAGGGCTCCTGTTACAAGCATTCTCCAGTTTAACTCTTCTTTGTTAAAATGACCAGCCACCCTGACATCCCCCCAAAAGCCAAACCACTTCTAGCTGGTCCATTCTGGCTCCTAGCAGCCGTATGTAGCATTACCAGGAAGGCACATCTTTACAGCAGCATATGCAGCCTCTTCTTTCTTCTGTGGACGAGCTGGTGGGTTTGAACCAATGATCATGCAGTTAGTAGCCCAATGTCTAACCCACATTGCCACTGCTTCCTTAAAAGGTTGGAACCAGAAATACCATAGGATCCAATCATTCCAGTGCTTGGTAGATGTCCCAGAGAAAGAAGAGCTGTGATGTGAAAGATACCTGTACACCCATGTGCATTGCAGCAAAGGGATGGGAACATGTGTATTTACCTTTGCTGTCAATATAGCCATGACGGTGGTGGATGATTTTTTTTAATTTAAAGGTGCAAATGCCCATCCACGGAAGAGTGAATACACAAGTTTTATTGCGCATGTGCACAATGGAATATTACGTAACCCTAAAGAACAACAATGCGTCTGCAAAACACCTCAGCACGTTAAACCTGGTGGACATTATGCTGCGTGAAATTCATAATTCAATCACATATGGACAAATGTTGTTTGAGACCACTATTATTTTTTTGAAAAATCAAGAGAAGGTTTTCACACTCACAGAAACATTCTTGTAACTAGGGGCAGAGAAGAAAGAATAAATCATTAACTAGAGGGCCAGCACACATTAACTTCGATGAAACCACAAAACCAAACCCATTGCTATCAAGTCAGTGCCAACTCACAGTGACCCTGTGAGTTTCCTAGACTGTAGAGAGCTCCATCTTTCTCCTGAGGGGCGGCTGGTGGCTTTGAACTGCTAACCTTGCAGAGCAAAGCCCAACTTGTAACCACTATGCCACCAGGGCTCCCCTAGATGAAGGGGGAGAACAAGAGAGAAGATGAAAGGCATTGAGAGGTCACACAGCTAGTTCAAGGACAGAGTGGAACAGATTGTAGATCTCTTGGAACTTAGTAGTCATTCAACTGACACGTCATCTCTCTGGAACAAGTGGGACATCAGTACAGCTTGCAAATCAAAGTGATCATCACCCTGAAGCAATGTGGCGGGGGCGGGGCAGGGCAGGGGTGATGCTGTGCAAGAGTCCCGTAGTAGTTCTCCCATGAGCAGTGATGGTTTATCCTCCCTTTGATGTGCTGCCTTAACAAGGGCGGCAGTGCTGCCCAGGTCCATAAGGAAGCCACCTGCCATCCCATTGGGTAAGCTCCAGAGTCCTTGGGGGCTCGCGTCCCAGGACAATCCAGACCCTGGGTGAACTGAGCAGTGCACTGTGCGTCAGCATCAGGGAGGGACCGACCCATGGCAGCAGCTGAGCAGGTCTCCAGCCCACGCCCTGAAATCCCTAGAAGCTATATCCGCCCAAAGAGACTGAGAGAGCTCTGAGTCACCCTCCAGCCACACCCCTTTCAGGTTTCTGAGGAGTTAGATTTAGGGGTGGAGTGGCAGGGGGGAGGAGGAAAAGCGGAGAAATAGAAGAGGTGGGAAGAGAAAACATGCTGCATAAATAACTAAGCGGGGCCATTAAGGGTGACTGATGGATTGCCTGCAATCGTGATCATTAAAATACCCCGTAATTAAGCAGGATATCAAACTGTTTACATGTGGTGGAGCTCTGTGGTGGGAGGGCCAAGTCCGTTGTTCAAAGAAGCATGCTCTGTGGGGACAGGCTACCTTGGGATTCCCCAAAGGTCTTTGAAAGCTAATAGGTTGTCCACTCTGGCCCTGTGGTGATCAGTTTAAGCTCCAGAGACAAAGGGATCTGGGTTCGAATCCTGCCCTGCGCTGTGACTTTGGCCTAATCCCTGCGAGTCCTTCCCCTTGGTGCTGAAACTGGGAGCAGCAGAGACTTTCTCGCGGGTTCCTTCTGAGAATCAATGAGATGAGGCACTGAGCTCAGCTCCAGGCAAATGCTGCAGGAGTGTTTGCGGCTCCGACGGTGACCGTGTGCAATTCCACACAGGGAAGTGTAAAAAATATGGACCCGATGTTTCACGGGGAACACCAAGAGACCACAGGACATCCTCATGTTCCTTTAGGTGATCTTGGTCCAACTCTTCCACTTAGGAAGAGGCTGTCTGCTCCAGCTCTCCCTCCCTCTGGTCCCTCTTTCCTGCTGCGGGTGAGCCAGGAGAGGGGAGGAGCTCGGGACCCTGGGTGAGCAGGAGCAGGGGTTGAAATAAAATCCATCCTTTGTCTGCGTGTCTTCTCTCCCCAGACCTTCAATTGGCCCCTTTCCAGTCCTGTCCATGAGAGGGAGAAGGGAAATCGCAAGAGTGGGTGGGAGAGAAAACCGGAGGGGGTGGGGTGGGGGGTGATGAGTGGTTTGGACTATTGAATGCAGAGTGGATGGTCTGAAATGTAAACGCCCCTCACTATATAATTCACACACACAAATCATAAAATAAACATCATTTGTTCTTGTCATAGACAACACAGTCACCAAGACAGACATCCCTTCACTGAGGATCTGCGCTCACTTCACGACCATGACATTGACCAGGGACAGTTCTGGGCCTTATAATCAGTTTTCACAATAGAGACAGGGTGACCTGGTCCCTGCCCCGAACAGAATGAGTGTACTAAGTCCCTGGACTTGTTCCTAACCACCATGACTGAAATGGCAGAGGTGGGCACGAGGTGAGATAAATTAGGCCAGTTGTTCTAGCTAGTATCTCTTTCCGCATCTTTTTGGAACAGCCCCCAAATTATCTTCTGAGGAGCCCCCTTTTCCCACCCTGAGGCTGTGAGTTTGATCTAGTCAAAGCCTCTCCTCTAGCTGCTATCAGAGTAGGCAGGACAATCAGAATAGTCTATCTCTTGAACACAATAACCACTTCAAAGACAGACATGTAACTCAGATGGAGCCAATGAGAGCCTTCCCAGAGGCTCTGTCTAGAACGATCAGGAAATGGGATGATCTCTTATCATGGGAAGTGCCAGAATCCATCTCAAGTACCCTAGAGAGACAGCCCACCCAAGAACGAGGTCAGCAAAGAAGAAAGCAGGATTTTTGGTCTAATAACGGGCCTGAGACAGACTCAGAGTCAAGTCCTGGCTCTGCCCCTCTGCTATAGGCAAGGATCTTAACTTCTCCAAGACTGAAATTTCTCACCTGCAAATGAAAAGACTAAAAATAACTATCTCAGTGAGTTTTATAAATTAAGATAATCTAGTCCATTCAATACATGTTTACTGGGTACCTATTATAAGCCAAATCCTGCTTTAAACACCGGGAATACAAACCCTGCTTTAAACACTGATGATGGGAACACAATATCCCTGCTCTCACAAAGCTTGTTTTAATGGGAAAGATATACAGTAACAGACATATTACAATAGAATGTCAAATTGTGACTAGCGCTGGGAAGAAAGGAGCGGCAGGATAAATGAGGCTGACAGTCTCTAGTGGAGGACACTGTGCTTGATAAAGTAGAACACACTGCCATTGAGTTGATTTTGACTCTTAGTGACCCATAGATCAGGGTAGAGCTGTCCCTGTGGATTTCTGGGACTGTAACTCTTCACAAGAGTAGAAAGCTCATAGTTCTCCTGAGGAGCTGCTGCTGTTGGTGCCAACCATTCAGATCGCAGCCCAATGTGTAACCCCTACGCCACCAGGACTCCTTGATAAAGTAGAAGGTCAGTGAAAACAAGGGAAACCTTCAATGTGATAGATTGATGCCATTGTTACAACAGTAGGCTCAAATGTTTCAATGACCAAGAAGATGTGCAGGACCAGACAATGTTTCACTCTGTTACACAGAATGTCACCATGAGCAACCTTCAACTCAATAGCAACTAAGAACCACCAAGTTAAAGAAGGCCTTCCTGAACAAGTAATAGTTCTGAAGAAGTAATATTTGAGCTTACACCTGAAGAAGATGAAAGATGAGCCTTCCACCTACCAGACCAACCAGTTGAAGCAAATGTAATAGCAAATGCAAAGGCTGTAGTTAACAACCAGCTCCATTAATGTTACTTCTACTGTTGGACCAGCCCATAGCCCTCTCTTGCCACCCCATCCCCACCCTGCCACTTACACAGTATCCTGAATAGAGCCGTACAGGTAGTTCTTGGATTATAAATGAAATCCATCCCTATGTGTCTTTCAGAATTTATAGGTAAATCTGGACAGCTGCTTACAGTTATTTAGCCTCGTTTGAGTACAAGAGAAAGGAGTCTTGGTGACACTGTGTGTTAGGTACTGGACTGCTACCTGAAAAGTCAGCAGTTCAAACCCACCGAGCTCCATCAGGAAAACATGAGGCTGTCTGCTCCCATAAAGATCTACAGGCTCAGAAACGCCATGAAGCAGAAACCCTTTCTGCCCTGTAGGTCACTGTAAGTTGCAATTGACTTGATGGCAGCAGGTTGCAGTGTAAGAAAAGAATCAAAGTCTTTGCTGTGCATGCAGTCCATCCAGGGAGAGTGATGGGGATGAAGAATTTGTTACCAATAAGGGTTGGGGTAAGCAGACCTGGTGGCTACTGGGTTACAGGTTAGGTTGTAACCACACTTCAGATCCACAGTTCAAATGCACCAGCTGCTGTGCGAGAGAAAGACGAGACTCTCTGTTCCCATAAAGATTTCCAGACTCAGAAACCCCAGGAGTCAGTTCTACTCTGTCCTGTAGGGTCACTATGAATCGGAATTGACTCAATGGTAGTTGGTTTGGTTGGGCTTTTCTCAGCAGTTCTCAACCTGTGGGCCGTGACCCCTTTGGGGTCGAACGACCCTTTCACAAGGGTCATGCAATTCATCACAGTAGCAAAATGACAGTTATGAAGTAGCAATGAAAATAAATGTATGGTTGGGGGCACCACCACATGAGGAACTGTATTAAAGGGTCGCAGCATTAGGAAAGTGGAGAACCACTGGGTTAGAGGCTAAGGTTGGTTCACCTATTTCCAAGTGAGGACAAATTTACATCGCATGAAAGAGCAAAGAGAACTTGTCCTTAAACCCAGGTTCCGAATCTGAGGGACTATCAAGACATACACAGTGCTGGGGGTGGGAGGCCTGAAGAAAATTAACCTGGAGTCTGCAGCCCTTGGGACTGCCCTGCTCCAAAGCGGGGGGTGGGGGGGAGGGGGCGGGGGCGAGAGGGAGGCTGCAGCAAAGCAAGGTCAGGTTTGAGTCCCTGACAACCGTCCTGCACTCCCCTGAGTTTCGCAGCGAGGAAAGGCCTAAGCTGGCCCGTTTCCACCTCCCCTCAGTACCCCAAGGATGCTGATGGACTATTCAAAACAAACCGCAGCCAAAAGGGTGTACATTCAGTTCCTTTTCTGTTTGTCTGCTTTTCTGCAGTTAGGCAAGATGGGGCCTGTGTAACCACCGGGGCAGAAGAGGGAACCTTCCCTCAGCCCGTGTCACACGTACAGGGCACAGCTCAGCCAGGGAAGCCGCCCACCCCCCCCCACCTCCCCTACTCGGACAAGATCATCAGAATTGGCCAGCACCAATGTCCACCCCAGCCCTGCTCACTGCTTCCACACCCCGTCACGCACCCCAAAGGACGCTGCCCAGGCAGTTGCCAGGAGGCCAGTCCCAGCCAAACCTTCAGGGACCCCACCTGGTGAACTCTGCTTTGGGTCTGACCTATTTTCCAGGAGAGAAAATAGAATGTAGATTCAAGTGCAGAGGTGTTCTGGAAAATGACAGGCCTGCCGGCCTGAGAAAATAAAGCAGCAGAAGTGAGTGAGGAAGGGCTTGGGCTGGGAGGGAGCCACGCCCCGGGGCCATCCTGGCTACTGGGTGCTCGCACCGCTCTGTGTGTGTGTGGGGGGGGCATGCCTGTGTACATGGGTGTTGTCCAATCCAAGGAAGCACTGTGTGGTTCTGAGCAAACCGCACAATCTCTGTTTGAGTGCATTGTCGCGGTCACTGTATCACTGCCTGAAGGACAGAGAAGAACTGGCCCAGAGGGTTTCCAAGGCTGTCAACCTTAAGGAAGCAGGCTGTCACATGGGTCTTCTGTGGGTCTAACTGTCACACACACACACACCACACACACACACACACACACACACACACACACACACAGCAAAACCTGTGAGAGCAGGAACTCAAAGGGACTGTCCTGGTTTTCCCGGGTCTCCCAAGTTTTCCATCTTTGCCGGGATGCAGGTCCCACTTGCCCACTTGCCCGGGACACTCTACTAGCTGAAAATATTTGTCTTTCCTTCTCCAACAGATCTCCTGCACAGGCTCAGTTCTCGTGTGTGTGTGTGTGTGTGTGTGTGTGTGTCTGGTGTTAGGTCCCGGTGCCAACTCCCGGGCCCTCTGTACAACGGAAGGAAACACTGCCTAGTCCCGAGCCACCCTCGGGATGGTTCTGTTGAGCCCACTGTCGCAGCCTGGGGCCCATCCGTCCCCTTGAAGGGCTTGTTCTTTTTCACTGACCCTCCCTTTACCTAGAAGGCTGTCCCTTTCTTTCTATTTATTTTTTCACGGATTTTTGACATGTAATTCACATATCCTACAATCGCATCAAGAAGAGCTGTATCACAATCATCACACCTGTGTTGGAACACTGTCTTCATTCTTGAACTCGAGGCTTTCAGCTCCCCATTTCCCCTCAACCTCCCCTGCCAGGCCCCCAGGGAACCATGCATCTAGTTACATTCTCTATGGATCTACCTATCCTGAATTTCACACACAGAAGATCATTTGTAAAACTACAGCAACAACAAAGTAAAGCAGATAAAAACCTCAATCAAAAAGAAAGCAGAAAGCATGAAAACCTAGAACCATGTAAAATGGATCGAAAAAGAGATCTGGCTTCTCCTGATATGTGTGCAAAATATGTCGGACTAATTCTCCCCGTGTTCACTTCATAGGATCATGTTGCTTAGATGTATTCCAAGACAGATGTGTTTGTTCTTATGGCATTTCATTGTATTTTCAGCATTTGAGTTAGTTAAAGTTTATTGTGCCAACCTGGCTGATAAACACATGTGGGGTTACTTGAAGGGTGGAGGGATAAATGGCTCGGTGAGCCTCGCCTTTCTAGTTCTCGGGTCTCTTGTTTCTGATGGTCAGACCAGGGTGCAGCTGCCTTAGCCAGTTCCCTGCTTCAGCTGGCAAGGCTCACTTCCTACAAGACATCTCTGAGGAAAAGCCATGTGGACCTACCCCGATGCAGCCCTGGGCGCTGGTGCAGCCGTGTGGAGACCCCTGTCAGTGCTGAGATGCTTACATACTCACTGATTTGGCTTTCCTCCTGCAGTCGGTATCATAGTGTGCGTTTTGTGAGATGGAGGAGGACTTTGTGGATTGGTGTCAGACATATGGGTTAATGTTGGACTTGTAGGCTTGGGCAGCACTGAGTTGGGATGTTTTCTTGATGTGTACTTAGCCTATATATATAACTCTGTCTTATACATGTGAATTTCTGTGGATTTGTTTCTCTAAAGTATCCAGACTAACACAACATTCTTCACCAACATCATAATTCAAAAGTAGCAATTCTTTTTTCCGACTTCCTTATTCACAGTCTAGCTTGGGTCAGGTGCATCCAGTCCTCGAAGTGACATCTTTGCTCTCTGATACTCTAAAGAGGTTGTGTGCAACAGGTTTGTCCAATGTAAGATGTCATTTGGCTTCTTGACTGCTCCTTCCATGAGCTTCGAGTGTGGCCCCAAGTAAGATAAAATACTCGATAACTTGAGTATTTCCTCCAATGGTCACAATGTTGTCTACTGGCCAAGTTGTAAGGATGTTCGTTTTCTTAACACTACATTGCAATCGACACTGAGGTGTTCAGTCCTTGATTTCCCATCCACCCGTGATTTGAGTCCCCTTCACTTTCAGCAAGCAAGGTTGTATCATCCGCACAGCAGAGGTTGTTAAGGAGCCTTCCTCCAATCCTGATGCCAAGTTCTTCGTGGAGTCCAGCCCCTCGGATTATTCACTCAAAACCTCACAGGGCAGTTCTACCCTGTCCCATTGTGTCGCTGTGAGTTGGCATTGACAACAGCAGTGAGTTTGGTCTTTAATCTTACACCTCATTGGGTCTTCCATCATTAGGGTTCATCAAAGCATCTGTTCTTCAAATGGTCCCTAAATTCAGGTAGGATAGACTCAAGGTCATACTTCACTCCCCCTGGACTTGTTTGTAGCTTCTTCAATTTCAGCATGCACTTGCATATGAGCAGTTGATGTTCTCTTCCATAGTTGGCCCTGGGCCTGATTTTGGCTAATGAGATTGAGCTTCCCACAGATGTAGTCAAATTTAATTCCTGTGTCTTCCATCTGGCAAGGCTCGCATATATAGTCACCGTTTACATTGTTAAAAAAGGTATTTGCAATGAAAAAAATCACTGGTCTTGAAAAATTCTGTCATGTGATCTCCAGCTTCATTTCTATCACCAAAGGCCATTGCTTTCAGTTACTGGCCCTTCCTCTTTGTTTCCAATTTTTACATTCCAATCGCCATAAATTATCAATGCACCTTCCTTAAATATTTGATCAATTTTAGACTGAAGAAATTGGTCAAATCCTTCAATTTCTTCCTCTCTAGATTTAATGGGTGGTGTGTGAATTTTAATAATATTTCTAGTAACTGGCCTTCTTTGTTAGGCATCCAGATACCATTTTATTACTGGCACCATTGTATTTCAAGATAGATTTTAAATGTTATTTCTGATATTGGGGGTGTTACAAAATTCATGGGAAAATGCTATTATCTTGCTATTATCTTGCTATTCTTCCAAGCACCTTAGACACACACAACAAGATGTTTTACATTTGCCCTGGTGGAATAGTGTTGAGTTATATAGTGGGTTACCAGCCCGCCAGCCTCTCATGGGAGAAAGATAAGGCTTTCTGCTCTCACAACAATGGACAGTTCTGTCTTACAGGTCACTGTGAGTTGGACGTCAGTTGATAGCAATGAGCGTGTTCCTTTTGGGGGTAATAAAATTATCAGCTAACATTTAGTGAGGGCTTTCTACATGCTGGTCACTCTAGAATTCTAACTCCTTAAAACTCTATGAGGCCGGTGCCATTACACTCATTTTATGCATAAGGAAACTGAGGCAGAGATGGCTTAGGTAATGGGCCCAACTCCTGACAACCTAGTTGTGGACTTCCCTCTCTCTCTCTGTGAGCCACTGTGCTGGCAGGCTGACCTCTCAGAGGGACAAACCAGCATGGCCCTGACACGAAGCTCCACTCCTCAGAACAGTGCTCTCAGGCCAATGGGCCAAGGGCTTTGCCTCCATTATCTTATTTACTCATCAACACAATCTGGACAGCCAATTAACAAAATATCCCTCCCATTTTACACATAAGGACACTGGGAGCTGCAGAGGCTGCGCAATCAGCATTACTGCTCCCCCGAGTCAGCGTGGCACAACAGTTAAGGGTCAAGCTGTATTCTGAAACAAAGAGCAAACCAGGGAGGGAGCCATGAGAGCCAGGCAGGTGCCAACTAGGAACAAGAACACTGGGCATCTCACAGCCGTAAGAAGAGGGCACTAGTACCCCTGAGCTCCCTACTTCACAGGGACCCCTTTTGGTCCTCTGCAGAGATACCCACCCAGGCACCAAGGAGCGCAGAGGGCCAAAAGGATGTCCCTGCCCCAAGCCAGCAACACATGCTGCCCTAGGTCTCACCGGCCTCTTCGTTAGTCTGCATCCTCAAAAGGAAGCCACGGCAGGAGCTGGGGGCTTCTGCATGAGGGTCTTAGGGTGCTGAACAGACATGGAGCTGGAGGCAAGGCAGGCTGCCACCAATCTTCAGAGTTACTCTTGCCCCATGCCCACAATTATCAGGTGGCCTTCCTCCGAAGATGACACCAAGTCAGAGCCAAAGCAATTGTCAAGTAGATACTAATCCTGGCACCCCAGGTGTGGCGGAACAGAGCTGTGAGCCATCAGGTTGGCAAGGGTTGAGATTTCAGAAGTGGAATGCCAAGCCTCTCTTCTCAAAGTGCCTTGAAGTGGAATCAACCCTCCAACCATGTGGTTAGCAGGCAGGCACAGTAAACCTTGTCATCACCAGGGGATGAACCACAACCCCCAAACTCACTGCCCTCTGGTCCATTCTGAATTAAAAAGACCCTGGAGGACTCCAAGACTGTAGCTCTTTATGAGAGTAGAAAGCCCCGACTTTCCCCCATGGAGACGCCTGATGGGCTGGAACTGCTAACCTTGTGGCTAGCCACCCATCAAGGAGCCACTGTGCCTCCAAGACTCCCAGACTCCCTGGGAGGGAGGAGGAGCAAAGAGAGAGCCCCTCTCTCATCCCTCGGGAGCACGAGTGCAGGATGCCTGCCTCCCTCTTCTCCAGGATCAAGCACAGAGGTTTCATTTGTTCATTTTTAGTTCGGAGCTAAAGCAAACTTCAAGCAGCAAGGTGGCCGGGCTTTCTGTGTGCAGGCTCTTCCAGGCTCTCCGCAGCTAAGCTGAGCTGTAGCCTCTTCAAACACAGGACTAGCGGTGTCTCTACAAGAGGCAGCTGGTGTTCCCGCTCTCCCCACCAAGACAGCCCTTGTCTTTGCTTTTGTAGCCGGCTGAGGCTGAGCCTGGGCGCTGTTTGCTTTTGTCCTTTGATCCTAATAACTCCACATTGAAGCGGGAGTGTGAGCCAGCCTGGGAGGGCTAGCAGCGGCAGAGAAGGAGCAAGATGAACCCTTGAGAAGCATACAGGTGGCCGGCTGGTGACCCTGGCCACTGCTGGGCCAGGGAACCTCCGCCTCCAGGATCCAGCAGAGCATCAGAGGGACTCCTGCTCAGGGAGACAGAGCTTGACTGACGGCTGAGAGCAGAGGCAGTCTGACTGGGAGATTAGTGCAAACAGAAATCTTTGTGCACCAGATTCTCTGGACCTTGGCTTTGCTACTTGTGATAAGTTAAAAAAAAATCATCGTCATCAAGTCGAGAAATTGCAGGGCCCTCGTTTGCGTCCAAGCAGAGCTTGGCTCTGCAGGGTTTCCATTCGCCGATGTTTCAGAAATCACTGGCCTTTCTCCTGAGTGCTTCTGAGCACACTGGAACCTCCAACGTTTCCATGAGCAGCCAAGTGCATTCACCGTTAGCACCTCTCAGGGAGCTATGATACAAAATACCGGGGGCCGAATGTCTGAACTTGGCTTTCCTCCTCGCCCGCCATGGGAATACTGGAACCACAGTCAGGCCCCACCATCGTGTCTGCCAACAGGCCAGGGGTTTGGAAATGCCTTCCCTGCAGGTAGACACCACCAAGAGACAAGGCCCAGGCGCCCGTTCCTAGCAAAGAAATGGGTGCGTCCATTCCTCCCTGCAAGTTACCACAGTAAGTAAAATAGCACATGAAGCCGCCAGGGCTCACTGGGAACCCGGGGTGGGCCACAGCACTGGACACATTAACAGACACACAAACATCGGAGCTAGGAACTTGGTACGTATGCGTGCACGGCCTCGCCCATGTGGAATGGGGAAGGAAATCACGCATACTACAATAAATACAGCGCTTTACAAAGCTTGGAGACGCTGTGTAAGAGTGCAGACGGGTTGTAGCTTGTCAGGTATGACAGAGCTGGAACTTATTCTACAACATCGTGACCCTTTATACCCTCTAAGCACGGTGCTGGAAGCTCTTGGATGGGAGGAGGGGAGGAGCGGTGACACTCAGCAGATCCGGGGTAAACTGAGGTACCTGGTAACGTCTGATGGGCATGTGTTGGGTATTTCTGTGGCTCAGTTCAGCTGGGGACAAAAGTGTTCCCCATGGACCAAACAGAACAGAATCAAAAGCAAAGGTCTCATTATGCTCAAATGGTTCCTAATGTATCGATCCCATTGGAACAAAGTTGCCCTCTGAAGACCAGCTTTACAGGGCACTTGGTTGATGCCTAGCTGTATGGATCAAGTGAGCGGCTCTACGTGAAGGCATCAGCACAAGACCAGGCCCACAAAGCAACTTCTCATCGAGATACTGAAACCACCATGGTTAGGAGCGCATCGATCTAGCCCAGGGGTCCTCAAACTTTTTTAACAGGGGGCCAGCTCACTGTCCCTCAGACCGTTGAGGGACCTGACTATAGTTAAAAACAAAAAAACAAAACTATGAACAAATCCCTATGCACACTGCACATATCTTATTTTGAAGTAAAAAAACAAATGGGGCAAAAACATCCGGCGGGCCAGATAAATTCCTTAGTGGGCCACATATGGCCCGCGGGCCGGAGTTTGAGGACCCCGATCTAGCCTGCTGAGACTTCCATTGGGGACAAGACAATACAGCCAAAGGCTTCTAAATAATATTCACCAGGTTCAAGTTGTGAGGTTGGCCCCTACCCACATCTCCACTCCACAGGCCCAGGCTTAGAAAAGAAAGGTCCTCACAGCAGGGGGCACTCCTAGGAAACCAATGCAAGGGCTCACTTCCTGAGTAAGAAGCCTTGGGCAGTGCTCCTCGGATTCAGCACAGCCCCACCAGGGAGAGGACAGTCCACTGCATGGAAGAAGGCACCGGGGCACCGAGAGAAACTGACCAAAGTGGGAGGCTGCCCCATCCTGGTTCTGGTCGGACAGAAAGGATGGAGTGCCATGGGAGGGAGAGAACTCCATGGGGCTCTATGTTGGGCGGCAGTTTTCACTCTTCCTGCAGATAACACAAAGGTGAAGAGGCAGCTTCTGAAGTCAGGTGTGTGTGAGTAAAAAGCCAGTCTCTTCCACACACTACATATGTGCACTTTTGCATGCTAACTCTCTTCTCTGAGCCTCAGCTTCCCCTTCTATAAAATGGAGAGATTCCACTCGCTGTAGGCTGAGGTGGGGGTTATAAAGAACCAATGGAAAAGCAGGGCACAGAGAGGTCAATCAATGAAGGGCTATATCGTTCATCCATCTACATTAACTGAGTGGCAACTTCTTACTAGCCACTCTGCTAGAATTTGGTGTCAAAGAGAGGATTAGGTAGGGCCCCTATTCATAAAGATATGAAAGAATTTTTTTAAAATATCCAGAAGATAAGTATAAGGATTAATACAGTTGATTATTAATACATTATGATTATATAACATATGCATTATGATTCCTTCCATTTGCTGAAGAGTCTGATATGCCAGGCACCTCCCACTGTATTGGCTATATTTGACTTCATTAATTTTCTAATATATCATTTTATTGGGGGCTCTTACAGCTCTTATAATAATCCATATGTCAATTGAATCAAGCACATGTGTACATTTGTTGCCATCATCATTTCCAAAACATTTTCTTTCTACTTGAGTCCTTGGCATTAGCTCCCCTGTCACCCCCACCATCCCCAACCTCGTGAACCCTTGATAATTTAGAAATTATTTTTATTTTCATATTTTATACCATCAGCTGTCTCCCTTCACCCACATATCTGTGATTCATCCCTCTGGGGCAATGATACATTGATCATTGTGATCGGTTCCCCCTTTCTCCCCTTCCTCCCCCCTCTTTTCCCATATCCTCATGGTATCACTACTCTCATTATTGGTCCTGAGAGATTTGTCTCTCATGGATTCCATGTGTCAAGAGCTCTACCTCTAGCCAAGGTAGAACTGAAGTCATTCTGTGGGAGGATGCCCAATTATCTACAGATGGGCTTTGGGTTTCCACTCCAACCCCATCAATCACATGGAATTGGTTGTTTTTGGGTGTTCTGATACTTGATACCTAATCCTGTCAACACCTCGTGATCACACGGGTTGGTGTGCTTCTTCCATGTGGGCCTTGTTGCTTCCCTGCTAGATGGTCACTTGTTTAACTTCCAGCCTTTAAGACCCCAGATGCTACATTTTGTAATAGCCAGACACCATCAGCTTTCTTTACCACATTAGCTTTTACACTCATTTTGGATTTGACCTCATTGAACACTACCCCCTACTCCCACTGGCCAAGGTACTGTTACTATCCCCACTTCACAGACAAGGAAACTGAGGTTCAGGGCATGGCTATCCCCAGATGCACTTCACTCATAGATAGTGAAGCAGGATTAGAATTCACATTGTTCTGCACCCAAAGCGCTTTCCTTCCCCTCACCAGTCTAACTGCTCAAGCCTACCACTCCTTGGGGGTACGGGGTGAATCTCTGGACACAGATGTGAGCTTGGCCCATCCAGTGGAATGGGGAGAATCACTGGTGATTACAATTGGGAGGATGGCACAAGGTGTCTAACTTTTTGTTACACACAGGGTTGGAATCTACTCAATAGCACCTAACAACACTGGTATCTTACTCTATCTATGGTACATTATTATATCGACAAGGTGCCAGGTGAGCTCTCCTGATCCAACTATCAGAGGAAGGGTTCAAAGTTGGTGCAACATCTCAGAAACAGTATCTCTTAGAAACACCACATTCGGCCAGGGGCATAGTAGGGTCTGAAAGGAGAGCAGGGGGCAGGGAGGGAGAGGGGAGAGGCTCTCCTGTGATCCAATACATTAGAAAACACAGCGGTAAGCCCAGGTCATCAAGACTTTGTGAAACCTCCCCTGTGCCCAGTGCACCGTGATGCCCACATCATTTTTCAAATGCGTTTGGACCACTGAGCACTGCCCTTCTCCTGGAACGTTTAGGCACGCCTTCCACGGGACCACTTGAGAAAAGGCTGGGCTTGGGGCCTCCAGAACAGCTGGCTTTAAATTTACCATCAACCTTCCATTATCCTCGCCTTTCTTTTGGCCCCACGGCGAGCCCTTGTGTCTTGTTCAATACGAAATAGCTAACGTTTATTGCCCACTTACTACATGCCAGGCATCGACCCACCTGGGCCTCGGAGACTCACAAAGGCTGCACTGCATGTGGAAAGAGTAAATCTCATCCACCAAGAGAGCAGTGTGACTGTATGCGACCATCCACACTAGTGGGGGGCTCAGCACTAGTGGGGGGCTGTGGGGTGGATGGAAAAGGCGTGACCTTGAAGTGGCCCCAGAGCAGGACTGGTGCTGAGGAAGGGGAGGGGGATCCTTTGTAGGAACATCCCCAGTCACTGGCTGGTGGTCAGACGGACACGGTGCAGGACGGGGCCCTGGGGGAGGCAGCGGGAAGACAGACCGTGGCTTTGCCGTGCATCATGTGACCTCGGACAAGTTCTCCTGAGAGTCAGCGGTACAATGGAGACCATGCTGTGCACTCCAGCGTTGTCTCAGAGCACCAAAAGAGGCAAATGCACACGTACAATTAAGGACCCGCCCGGTACCATGCTCACCGTGCAAGAGTCCCTTGTGTTTTGAGTGGCGGCTGCCTAGAGCCGGGTGTCAAGACAGACTCTGAGGGGGGGTCTCTGGATTTGGGGTGATGAGCAGCATCCGCCAGGGGTTCAGACTGGAACGGGGCCCAGGGGCGGCTCGCTGGAGCACGGTGCTTTCCATCCAGTGCCTCCTGAAGGTCCCGATCCCCAGGGAAGGAGTTTGGAGCTCCAGAGGGAAGCAAATAGCCTCCTCTCTCTGCCGAGTTCACTTCAGCTCTTCAGCTTTCTGTACACGGTCTCCCCCTCCTCATTTTCAGAATGCGGGCCTGGCTGATGTTGTCCCCCTTGTCAGGCCAGAAGGTGGAAGGGGGATGTTGCACAGTGAAGCTAGCAGAATCTCTGCCCTGGACCTCAGAGATCCCCTTGGAGTCCAAGAGCCACGCATGCAGCCTGCTAATTACAGACAGTCCTCTTCTGCAGGCCCCTCTGGATGGAGCTCAGAAATGCAGGCAAGGAGGAGTATCTAACAAACTCCCATTTGGGGGAGCTTACAGACTACTACTACTATTTTTTGACTTATCAGTATAATTATTAATAATCACCATGTTTATCTTGCCATTCCTACATTATTGCAATTAAGTGGTGTGATAAAAAATAATGTGTGTGTGGTGGGGATAGGCCGGCGGACCATTTGTGTGACTGCTTCAGAGAGAGCAAGACAGTGAGGGGGGAGTGGCAGGCCTGGTGGGGAATGATCAAGGGTAAGGTTGTGATCAAGGGTAAGAAGAAAGAGTCCTAGGAAGTGAGGTGGGGTCAGTGCTAGGCCCTGGGTCGATGGCAGGGAAGCCAGACACACTGGGCATCTTGCAGGTCATAGACAAGCTCAGGAGAGGGGCAGCAGACAACCAGTTCTGATCAAGGACAGAAGCACAGAGGGGGAAATGTCCATGCAGCTGGACAAGGTGGAGCTGGAACTAGTGCCCAGGTCATCCACATGCCAGACCTTCCAGGGAAGAATCCAGGCATGGAGCATCCAGATCTCCAGAGATCCCCTGGAGGAACGACTGTGAGCTTAAGAATGTAGCTCAATACTCAGAACTCAAGCATCTCAGCCAGGCTGCAAGGTCTCAAGCACCCAAGGGTGGGGTTTCAAACACTCACGCCTTCAACAGCCAAGATAACAAGAGAAGCGCCTCCCAAAAATGAGCTGGGAGAGTCCGGGAATGTGGGGCGGAGACCCACCACACCGGCTTGAGCGCTAATCTCTGTGCTGTACTTGGCTTTGGAATTAATCAAACAAATCCCTTGATAAATCTGAGGCTCTTATTAGACCACACTAATATCCCCCTTAGAGTAATCCCGACAACCACATGGCAAGAAGGGGGAGTCCCGGGCGGCAGGAACACAGGCACTTTCATGTCCGGGTGCATCCACCCAAGAGCACTCCCCCAGCACCTGCACCCCAGCCCCCGTGTCTGCTCCCAGCAGTACTCTTGCCTTCTGCCCTGATTGTGTCAGACAAGGGGTGGACTGAAGGATGGAGAGTGGGGCCGGACCTGGCTCCCCTCCCTAACTCTGCCACTGACCTAATTTTCCACAAGAGAGGATTTTCCCTTTTTGGTCCTGCTTGTTTGAAAATCATGCCACCCCACTGCACATCCAGCTTAAGGCAAGCCCCACTGCCAGGAAGTCAAGAGAAGCCAGGAGACTTCCATGTGCACACGTCCCTCCCCCCTGCTGCATTTCTTAGGGGAGCAGAGTGGAGTACAGGGCTTGAAAAATAGAGGTGCAGCGAGCACACATCCAGTAAGAGGGTGCCCATTCCACGTCTTTACCCCATTATTGTCATTGTTAGGTCCATCCCCAACTCAAAGACACCCCATTACAATCGAATGAAACTCCGTCAAGGTGAGCTATGGGTCCAGCCATCATGACCCATAGGGTTGTCAGTGGCTGGTGGTGAGAATCAGACCACCAGACTGCCTTCCTCATCTTGGTAAACTTGACTGAGACCAGTCCAGCTTCAAGGCAACACTCAAGGCACCGCACCACTCACAAGATGGGTGACCATGACACACAAGTCCTGCTGACTCCGAATCAAATCCGAATCACTTGTATGAAAGGCACGTGTTCTGCCCCCGAACGGCCACTGACTCTGTCCTTAAATGAACTAGAAGACCTGCAAACAGAGCCCGGCTGTTATCTTAATGCATGACCTTAACCACACTGGGGTCAGCACTCTGAAAACCAGGCGCAGGCGATGGTGGCCCGGACACTGTGCTCTCTGGGTTCGATGTAGACTCACTGAAAAACTGTCCCAAGAGGAACAGACTTGATTTGTTGGAACAAGATATGATGCAACTTGACCTGGAAAAAAATTAGACTTGTCGGGTCAAAGGAATCATTACAAAATCAACACAAAATAGAACTGACAGCTAAAAATGCGCATGGTCAGATCTGTTATTGATGACAAAATTAAGGGCAGAATCAAGCATTCTTGATCACATTCAGGGCTGCATCTATGACCTGAGAGAATGGCTGGTGGTTCATCAGGATGACCATCAAACCACCTTCACAATGCTGGGATAAGGTCAATGTGGGGCGGCCCAATAACACTCGCACATGTACGGAGCACGCGTGCGCGCACACACACACACACACACACACACACACAACCAAGCAATCAAGGAATCACAACTTCATGGTCAAAGGCCCATGGAGCAAAATAGATCTTGGTAAAAAAAACTTTTGGCAAAACGAAAATGGATCGGAAATTTAAGGGCGTGGTTTCACTCCGTTGAAGAGAAAGTAGATCCAGGAATTCTAAGAACCGCGCATCGTTTGTTCCTGAAAAGCATTTCCTTGATGAGAATGTTTCAGTGCTGACAGAAGCCTGATAACACCATCAGAGAGTTGAGAGGTCTGGGGGTCAGAGCTCAATACCTGTGTGATAAACCGTAGAGGGATAATTCATCTCAGCAGCCCCTTCCCTTGCACATTTTTCTGACGCAAGGTCAGAATCCAAAGTGGACAAAATGCTGGCAATGCGGTGGTCCAGCCCATCAGGCACAAACAGTCCTCACACGAAAAGACGTAGTGGAGCCGTGGCAGAGCTAAAGCAATTTACAGTCCTCTCCAGAGCCGATGTCCAGGATAGGAGCACGGGTGGCACAGCGATTAAGCACTCGGCTGCTACCCCCAAGGTCGGCAGTTCAAACCCACCAGCTGTTCTGTAAAAGCACTCTGGTGAGAACTTGCAGTCCTGGAAGCCCGGGGGGCCAGTCCGAGTCTGTCCTGAAGGGTCACTTTGGGTCAGAACCAACTTGGTGGTGGTGGGTCCGTTTGTTTAGCCCTGGGTAGCTATCTTTTTATTTTGCCAAGAAAAACAGAAACAAAAATGTTGGACGCTTCTGTATATCTCTTGTCTTTTTCCAAAAGAAAATTTATTTACTGCCTCAACACCAACAAAAAGAAATTGCACCGTCTAAGAATTTAAAGGGGAAAGGCAAGGGAACCGTGGCTTTGCAAGATGCTCACAACACGCTGCTTCCTTTTCTTGGTTTCTTGGAGGAAGGAACCTTCATTCTAGCCCTTTGTGTGCTTTACAAGGTTGGGGTCTAATGGGGAGAGTTTCTGTGCCTCGTTTCCTCATCTGTAAACCGGGGCTACAGAGTCCAGCTATCTACGCTGCCTGACCCAGAGTCAATGTTGAATGCCTGTTGGAAGGACGGGCCATGCGGCCTCGGGCTGCATCCCCAGCTCCAATTCCACCCGACTCGTCCAAGCTGAGCATTCTCTGGAGGCTCCCCATACAATTGCGGGTGATGGCAACAGCCGATGATCAGGCCAGCCCGGCTTCTCCTCCCTGACCAAGCACACGCACTGTGCCAGGAAGTGACGGGGCAGCTGGAGGGTAGAGCCAGGAACACAGGGCAGGAGCACCGGGAAAGAAGGAAGGGCAGCTATTTGGAAAAGCTCCGGCTGATCTCTAGGCTGTGGGTGGGAGTCACGCTGTGTGGCTATTTGAGGAAAGCGTTTCTTCAAGCTGGTGGCAAATGACACTCCCAGCAATCCTCACCGCCCCCATAAGGGCACTTCTCCAATCGAGAGAGCTTCCACCCACAAATCCTCACCTCTAGGTTCTGATATCAGAGGGAGAAAGGCCTAAGGATGTCCACTCCCCAGCCAAGACCGGCTGCCCTCGCCGGAGACTACTGGTGTCTAAGTATTTCCCCAGACAAGCCTTCTTCGGTCCATCCATCCACCAACCCAACCATCCATCCATCCATCATCCCAACCATCCATCCATCCACCCATCATCCATCCATCCATCCATCCATCCATCCATCCATCCATCATCCATCATCCAGCCAGTCAGCCATGCATCCTTATTCCATGCACATGCATAGAAGTAAAAGACCAAGCTCCTGCCTACAAGAACACTGGACCATCAACCCTGTTCGCAGCCAAGCAAGTGATGGCGAGCATCTGTAGCCCACCTGCATTGCTCTCTCCCTGTTCTCTTACCTACAGGTGCCACCTCTTTGGAGAGGCCACGTGCTTTGTCATGAGCGCCACCCTCAACTTAGTCCTCCCTACAGCATACCCTGCTCTCTCCATCTGTAACAATCATGACGGCGATCGTGGCCCATGTATTATTGGTTTAGGGTTTCCATGTGTATGGCTTCCATGAATTTGTAAGCTCCATGAGGACAGCTGCCAGAGCTGCTTGCATCCCCACTCCCTGTGTGTGGCAATCCGTGTTCTATTGAATCCATCAAGTCTCCTTAGCCGTGGCGCGCTTGTTCCACACGACACAGTGCAAAGGATACTAAACTTGGAGTTCACATCCAGGCTAGAATGACAGCTTCTCGTTCAACCTCCCAGACACTCTCTAGCTGAGTGGACTATTGGAAGTTACTTGGCCCCTGTAGGTCATGGTTTCATAAAAGGGAGGGATTGGGTGAGGGTGTCAACTTATGGGCGTGGGGTAGTCAACTTATAAGGATATATAAATTTGAATGTGCAAGTTACAATTTAATATGAGCCAAAGAATTCTACCGAAGCTTGGCAGAAAAGCTTTTTACCTAGTGAGACAATGTTAAAACGTTCTTCATAGAGTCATAAGTTTGAAAAGGTTGAGGAGCCATGAGATTCCAAACCCACGTCTCTGGTCCCAGAGGCACTTCCTTGATGGCCCACACCAAACACCCCTGCCATCGTGTCAACTGGGACTCCTTGTGGCCCAGTACGGGGTCTCCAAGGTTGTGAGCCCTTACAGAAGCAGATGCCTCATGCTAAGATAGTGATACTTTTATTAAATGAAGGATTGAGTCTATGCGTAAGTTTCTTTGGGCAGAACACAGGCCTAGCTCAAGATCAAAGCAGCCAAGTGCAGGAGAAGGAAGGTCAGAAGCCAGGTCGGTGGTGTGCCAATGAGCAGCACCCTGGGATGCATGACACCAGAGCTGGGCCAGCAGAGAACAGAGCTGGTCATGAAGCATCTCAGGAGCCAGGGCTGGAGGTCAGGTTACAACGGGGGCCGAGAGAGGTGGGTACCAGCTCAAACTTCTGCCTGAGATGTTCTCTTTAGGCAGACTGTGAACTCTCCCCATTCATGTTCAGTTTCTTTATCCACAGCTCCCTGGAATAGGTGGCTGCAAGGTGGACAAAGCCATGCCTGGAAGCCCTCTGACCAGTCCCTGGCATGTGTAGTAAGAGCCTCTTGCAAACTGGCTCATCATCATCATCATCATGAAATTGAGCCAATCAAAATAAAGAATGAGATACCCATGCAACTAAACTGCCCCGGTAGAGCCTCCGCAGTCGCATGCCTAGAGCTAAACTCAAGGTTAAATTTATCATCCCTACGCCCATCGGCTTCATTCAGAATCTTCAACCAGGAGACAAGGAAAAGTCAGAGAACAGAACCAAGAAAACGCCTCAGCCCTCCTGCATTTTCTTTGGGTGTCTTAAACCCCAAGACTTTACTCTCCCCAGCATGCAGGGGGCCCAAACCCACAAAGGCCCCCTAAGCTTCCATCGATCGCTGTAGGCTAAGGTAATGAAGCAGCTGAAAGGCTGCCTGTCTTATTCGCTGCTTTACTCTCAGTGCTTCTCCCAGCACACGGTGGGCCTGCACGGCGTGCCCCCCGCTGCCTTAGTGGGTGAACAGAGCCACCTTCCGAACAAGTCACCCGGGTTCAGTACGAGATTTCATGTGAGCAGGCCCGCACACGTAGGCTCCATTGCTTGGTACCCATCTCGTGCCAGCTGGGCCCCTCACACTTCAATGTCTTCTGTTTAGAAAAATGTTGGAGGGCGTTCCCCTCCCCCGAGGCTCCCCATTCTGATTTACGCTGGATAAGCAACTTCAGATTACTGAACGGCAACACACAACACAGCTGGGTGAAAACTCCCTGTCCTGAAATTCCTGGAAAACTGTGATGCGCAGCAGGCATGCAGGAGAAACCCACAGCCCCTCACCCCACCTGCCCCAGAGAGGCGGGAGCCCGGGGAAGGCAGAGTCAGGCAACCACAGCAGCACCTTCATTTCCCTAGGAAAGGCCTTGACCCCAAGCACTGGAGGCTGGGCAGAGCCAGGGGAAACCACAGGTACATCCTCACCAGCACCGAGGCCCGGGCTGGCTCTCAGCAGCTCTGGGGTGGGGAACCTTGTTTTCAGCCCACAGGATCTAGAGTTAGAGACATGTCTCCCTGAAACCCCAAGAGAAGGTGTGTGGCTAACAGCTGGTACCCTGGCCTGCACCATGGATGACACCCTTCTTCCTCCCTCCCTCACTCCCCCATACACACAAGAAAAACTCAGCTAAGACATTTCATGGTTTCCTCAGGGTACAAACCAGACCGCCGCCCTGCTGTGTGATGGTGGACAAGTCGTCGCCTTTCTCTCCGTTTTCTCCTTTCAGACCTCTTACCTTGAAATGAAATGAGAAACCAGGTGCTGCAGGCCTCATGTTTTTTTGTTGATAGTGAAGACTCTTAAAGGAAACCTTCCCTTTTGCTCCTAGTTTCCCTCCACACTCTGGTCCTCGGCTGCAGTTTATCTCGTGGATTCCGTTTCCTCCACCACCCTCCGAAACACGAAGGTTCCTTATGCTTCCGGGTGTAGATGCCTTCTCTCAATTATGCTCCCTTCCTGGACAGTCTCGTCCATGTCCAAGGCCTCCCTCCCTCCCTACGTACCACAACATCCTGCATCTCTGAGTCCAGCTCCCTCATTTCCCAAGCACCAACCTCTGCACCCATATCTATCTCTGCCTTGTCCCTTAGGGGGTCCTAAAGACCCTCCCTGCTTGAGATGGTCAACCCTACGCTTGGTTATGATCCATCTCTCTCCTCCCAAGAGCTTGCCTATCCTACATCCTGACATGCCAACAAATAGCATGTTGCCAAAATGCCTCCCTCCCCATGGCAACCATCATTTTTTGCGAGGCTACCCAGTAGATTTCAATTCATAACAGAATAGAATAATAAGCCTCGATAATTAATACTAGGACTTAGCAGAGGCAGGAAAGCCAAGTGGAAAACTAAAAACTAGCACAGCCTTTCCCACTGTTAGTCCTCCTTAACATCTCTGTAGGTGGCCCTTCTTCCATGCCTACTTCTTGAATACAGCTTCTTTCCCACCAACACCACGTGACAGACAGCCTCCCCCTGCCCTCCCCACTTGACAGCCCCTAGGCCCAAATCCATCAAGGTCACTGCCTCAGAGTCATCTTTCTAAAATTGAGGTCTGACTCCGTTCTTACTGCACTAGGAAGCTTCTGGCGGATATGCCCACACTCCTTACAAAGCTACTAAGACTCACCCTCCCTAACTCCTGTCTTACTCTCCCACTGGCCTCAATCCCCCACCCAGTTACATTCGCTATTGCCAACTACTGCAAGTGGCATCCTGCTGCGCATTTCCTCTCCATCTGCCTGTGTCTGTGTCTATCAGTTATAGCTTCCAGGTCCAGCTCAAGCATTTCCTCCAGAGAAGTCTTCGCCTAACCCTGACCACCCCCACCCCACCCCCATCCCAAGAACACACACCTACAAGTAGGAGGAAACACTACAGTGGTTGAACTATTTGCTTGTTCCCAACAAGACCACACACTCCTCCAGGGCAACCCCCCCCACCCCCACCCCCCGCCCTTCAGAAGCACACAGTCAACGTCCGGAGAGCCTATGAACGAACTTACCCAGTGAACAGATGGACGATCCCAACAAATCAATGATTACACTTACAGACTGAGCCACAGAGGCTTAGAAGACTTTGTTCTGTGATACATGCCCAAGCTTGCCCCAGCTAAGGACTATGCAGTTATTTTTATGCTCAAAGAAGTTTGGCGATGGTATTAGAAAGTCTCAATGGATTTGGGGTGGATTTCTCAATGGATTTCAGAGGGATTTACTAATTCCCTCTGAAGAGGGGAAGTGTGAATAAAACACACACCCAGAACAACCAAGACCAGGAGCAGAGGAGCCCAGCCCACATCCCTGGCACCAGGAACACTCAAGGCTCAGGCTCCACAGGGAAGCTGCATGGATAAGAAGCTGTTATTGGCAGCCAGGACTAACTACCACCCATTAAACCCATATAAATGCCAACGTGTGTGCCGATGAGTGACTTCTAAACTTTCCTGAACAAATGTCCCATCAGAAAACAATTTTGTATGCCTTCCCTATAGAAGGGTATTGATTTACAGATAATTTGTTTTACATACCCACCCATCTCTACTGATTCACATGGTTCAGTCCCAGGGACCAGGTTGCTGTGCAAAGACCAGCGTTAAGGAAAAATTTGCATTATGTTAAAATGGAGGATAATTACATCATTAGATCATTGCCAAATTACACCATGACATAACTGCCAAACCGCTGAGAATCATGACCCAGCCTAGTGGACCCCGAACGTTAGCATTATACCCAGCTCACACCTTACATTCCTTACTGTCAGCAGTCTGTCATCCAGGCACAGAACAGTGGGTCAGTACACGTTTGACTGTCACCCAAACTGCAAAATGTCAGAGAAGTAGATAGGTGGTAAACAGGGAGTCGATGTGATGCCTTTTCTTGTTCTTCCCTGCACCCCAGAGAGTGGCATTGCATGCACATGCCCCTGGGGACCAGAGATCTAAAGAACAAGCTCCACTGCTTCCCACACAACCAGTGTGTACATGGACTTGGCTGCCAAGATCTCCAGCGCTAGCGAGTCCTTGGAATGACAGACTGAACACATACACGCACACGCACACACACTTCTGACAGGTATCGCGCAAGCACCTGCTGCCTCCTTTCCAGTGACAGGTCTTGTCAGACCCATGCGTTCTGTGGTCTCCCAGCTCTGACCACTGATAACTCTTCCTCTATAACTTCAGTTCCTTCAGTTCTCCCGCCTCAGTAGCTACTCCTTCCCTTACATGACAACTCTTTCAATATTTGAGGACAATTATGCTGTCCCCAGTGAGTCTCGTCTTCTCCAGGGAATCCACATGAGCTAATGGGGCCTCTCCATCTCCAGTGACAACAGCTGGCCTGCCACAAACAGCCGTTTCACGGGCATTTACAAGGTCCCAGGCTGGCTGGCTGCTGCATCCAATTGTCACAGGAAACCACTGGCCTGGTAACAAACAAACAAAATAAGGTCTTTCTTGTCTGTCTTCAACTACATCAAACCGAGTGGAGTGCAGCTGTACCTGAAACAGTCAATAAAAACTGCCCCCCGGAAACATGCCACTTTCACCCATTCAAAGGGAGAAGGAGGCATTCCCAGCGTGCACTGTGCTCTCTGCCATTAGGGTGAATACCACGCGGGTCATCTTATTTACCGGGCGTTACGGAGCTCATATTTCTGGGAGCCCGCATCCCTCCGCCACACATTGCTGAGCACGTGTACACGAATGAGACACATATATACATACACAACCCAGGGGTGCCCCCCCACACACACATTGTGCTTGATGATGAACATAAAAATCTATCAGAAACTACTTTTTCACCAATACCAGAGTCATGGCATCTAACAAGTCAGCCCGAGTCTACCTTAATTACCAAAGGAAAGCAGAACCCCCGCCCGGCCATCACCCCCACTCTGGTTTCCAGCTCACAGCTGTTAGAGAGGGTCTTCTTCAATGCCCCTCCTGCAAGAGGAAACCCAACTGAGCCACCAAGACTGTGAAAGCCAAGGGGACACATTAAAAGGAGGCCATTGGCTATATATTGTACCTGCTGCAGGGGAAGAACCCCAATCTGCATGAACACCAGCCTGAAAACTCAACATCAGCAGCAAAGTTTCCACAGGAAATCAACCCCAGCCTCCCTCGGCCGGTGGGCTGTTACCGCATTTCTGTGTACAAGGGCAGTATCCATTCCCTGGCACCTGTGTGCAGGCCATGGAGCCAGGCCGGGCTAGAGAACATGGATGAAAAATTGGGAACTGTGTATGTGTCAGTGCTGGGGCTCCAAATGAAGTCTGTGGGGCTTTGCTCTTCGAGGCAAAAATAAATAAATGCATAAATGTAATCTCCCGGAGGATGGGAAGAGTTCCCGTTTTCATGGCTGTGTCGGTGAAATGGTTGCCAACGTCAAGGTGGCCAAGAGCCAAGGCTAGCACGATCCCCTTTAGGGTGCAGGTGGGGATTTGTCTGGCAAGCTTCCAGAGGCTATGCGAACATGGGAGAAACATCTTCTAGCCCTGCCTAATCCTTCTTCCTGGGAGATTTCTACCCAACAATGCCAAAAACAGGAGCTTCCCGGGGCAACCTGGCAGAAGGAGAAGCATTTTCAAGTAAGACACATGTTTCCAAGGCCACTTTCAGATACAATGACTCCATCTCATACCCTGATCTTCTGGAGGGAGGGAGTGAGGGAGGGAGGGAGTGTGTGTGTGTGTTTCTGTTTTAACACCCTGCCAGCTTTAGGGCGAAATCTTGACCCCTTTTTGAGTACCTGAACCTGGTCACCAGGAACAGGTTTATCAAGGAAGTACAACTCAATTTCATTTCTCTCTATGCTTCATAGTAGTCCAGAACTTTTATGCTATCTCATGGTTGAGTAATCGGGGACTTCCAGTCTTTGGAAACTCAGAAATGCTGAAAATAGGGGAAGATGGGACATCTTGGGGGCTGAAATGAGGCACAGTCGATAGAGCCGGAGGTGTGGCTAACCATGAATCATTCAGAGGGCCCGCTCTCCAGGAGCAAAATGACGGGCATATGAATCACCTGCTTACATCAAAGTCTCTTCCCACACAAAGCCCTCCCACATTGTTTAAGATGCATCACAAGCAGTTAATTCTAAATAACTCAGCGGCATACGCACAGCTCATGCCGTATTATAGAGGATCCCTGGTGAACTTCACCTTGGCATGGGCATTCGTTTCTGCAAAGCATCATCCAGAAACTGTATGACCCATCCAACTTCACCCCGACTCACAGGACCCATTGAGTAGGTCAGGTTTCTTTCAATAGAATTAGGAAGTGATTGGGAAGCCAACTTTGGCCTGATGTAGGGCCAAACCTCTAACACTCAGCATGGATCAGCAATCATTCAGGTCACTTTGGAAAGCACTGAACCCCCTCGTTGCTCTTAAGTGTGTGTGGGGGCACCATATCTAATGGAAAGGAAGAAGGAGAATGAGCAGTTAGACCCTGTGGCCTTGAAAGCCCTCTTAGACATGTAACTCCATGAGTTTTCAATGCATCACACAGTGCAAAGAAACGGCTTGAAAGCAGTGTCAACGTCATCCCATCTTCTACGGGAATCCTGGTGTCCATGCTCCATGGCTCAGAAGCACCACTCTCCCCCAAATCTCTGTATGCCCCCTTAAAATGAAGCAGGCTCACAGCGCATTACCTCAACTAAACTCCAGCCTCACTAGACTGACCGACACCAAGCAAGTACATGGCAGAGCAGGAGTTCTGCGGCACCCTGGCAGCGCACCTGAAGCACTCGGCTTCTAAACCCAATGTCAACCGTGTGAGCAAACCAGCCACTCCCCCCATGTGGCAGCTGATTTGCATACAAATGACAGCATTGGACATCCAATGGGGAAGGTCTACCCCATCACATGGGACACTAGGAGTGGAAATCATCTCCAATGCACACGACCACCAACACAGTCTCACTGGACTTCCACAGATCAGTGCCTCAACATCCTCCATGCTCCCTCCTCCCCAGTCCTTCGGCCTCCAAGAGTCCCCATGCAGGAGGCCAGAGAGGAGGAAGCCAGCAAACTCCTGCCTGCTCATCTTCCAGGTCTGCCTCCCACCTTTTGGGTCACAAACAAGTGGTTTTATGTTTGTTTCCCAGCCCTTGTCTCTTACTTATTTGCAAGTCATGCATTAAGCAAAGAAGCTGCCCCAACTCATTCCCAAGCAGATCTAGGGGGAGAACTTAGCGGGTTGCTCTGGAGAGCACACTGCCCACTAGCGCGAGACTCCAGCCTGCACCGTGCCCAAATCACAGAGCTGCCAAGGCTGCCCCTGCTCACGTCACCAGAGAAACGAGCCGCAGGTGAGAGGCCAAAGTGTCAAGGGAGGATCCCATCAATTGAATCTCATGGAGAAATGTCACCGAAAACCCTCTGGAATCATTGCTTTAGGCCCCAGGATACCACACTTAAGAACCTCTGCAGAACGAAAAGGATCGTACATGTATTTCCCGTGGGTGGGGGGCTATGGATCCCTACAGCTCACACCGTGGCTCTCCTTGACCTTCAGCCTCCTGCATGCCCTGACACAGCCTGGCTGCTGTGGTGCTGATTCTAACTCAGGAGACCCCGTGGTCGTCAGAACAGAACTGTGGCGGAGGGGGGCTTGAATGGTTAGGTTTATCAAAAGTGCAGTGCCACGCCTTTCCTCTGCTGCACCTCTTGGTGGTCTCGAACCTCCATCGTTTCCATTAAACCACTGAGCACAGTAACCATTTGTACCTCCTAAGGACTCCAGCCCAGAGAACTCACGATGTCTCCACCTTCCTCAGGCCGCAACCCTTTAAGACAGTTCCTCAGGTGGTGGTGACCCCCAACCATCAAATTATTTTCATTGCTACTTCATCCCTGTCATTTTGCTACTGTGATGAATCGGGCAACTCCTGTGAAAGGATCGTTGGACCCCCAAAGGGGTCATGGCCACAGGTTGAGAACCGCTGGACTAGAGGAAAAGCAAGCCTCAACGCAGAGTAAAACTGGGTAACTCAGCCAGATGACAATGAGATCAATTTATTTTTATAAAGCTTGCACTGTTTCCTGGGTTTAAATTTAAAAAACTATTTGGAAAAGCCATTATGGAAGAACATCCTGGGCAGAAGTTGGGGCTCAGGAGTAGATAGACACAATGATACATTTAGAGGGGGGCCCGTATTGCTTTTAAATAGTTCACCCCAAGACATCAAGTTCTGAGGAGAAGCAGCAGGAACAACAACCCCCAGCACTGTCCCCTAGTAGATCAAAGAGGCAGGCCTGCAGAGCCACGTTTTGTCCTTCGCCTCTGCCAGCCAGTCTGTCACCTGTCACATGGCCCCCCAGTGAGCCACAGTGAGCCAGACAGCCGCACCTGCGCTGCGGGAGCCTCAGCAGGAGCATGGGGATCCCTCTGCCTCATCACCAGCACGTTCCTCTATCCCCACAGCGGATGCTCCGGACGGAACCTCCAACAGCTGGACAGACGGCCCCTTGCCACCCAGTAGGCACCCCACGGGTCAGGGAGGAGAACTGCCCCAGAGAACTTTTTTCAGTGGGAACTTTTAAAATCTCAAATCCCAAACGTATCCTGAAAAAGAGTTTTGTTCTTTTGGATTGAGTACTTGCTCTTCTCTCTCTCTCTTTCTCCTCTCTCACCGTATTTTTAAAGAGTTTCCTTTTACAGAGCGGCTTTCCAGAAACTACAGTTTTCATGTATTAGAACTAAACTATGGTATAGGAGATACATAGGTTTCTTGCCCATTTTTATGCAAACTTGGGAATTTTCTCTCTAAAGAGTAATGTTTGGGGAACCAGATCAACTGGAATTTTTAGTCCATGTTGGCTTTATTTTATTTTATTGCCGCCATCCTGATGGAAGCCAACCTTCCGCAATCCCTTTGGGTGGATTGCAACTGCACGCAAACCCCTCGTGCCGCCAGGCCCACTGGGTAGTGCTGGCTCGTTCTCCCACCACACCTCCGCCAACGACATGCCTGTGTGCCCGTCACCCTCCCACACTCCACAGCCTAGAGTCTGCCAGCCCTGCTGATCGTGACGGGCAGAAAAGAGTGTCTGTGATGAAGGGTCACTGGAGGGAGGCGGGGCAGAGCCTGCACCTAGTGCAACCTTCGTGCCAACAGACAGCAACGCGTCTTCTTAACAGGGACAGGGGGTCACGGAAGTGGGGTCGGAAGCCTACAACCCCAGGCTCCTTAGAAGCTACAAAGCATATCACAAATTCAAAATCAGGTCTGCATCTTGCACCAGGGGCCCATGTAAGTGAGGATGCGTGCTTCCTGGCGCTTCCGTCCACGCAGCACGCAGATGCTACGGAGCAGAGGAGGAGCAGATGCTCAGAGAAGGGAGCGGGCTTCGTCGTCTGTGGAGGAAGAAGCAGAGCAACGGGGAGCATGAGCAAGCGGTCCAGGAAGTCCGTCTTTCCGCCAGCCCAAGGCCGGTGCTGGGTCCTTCCTGGGAAACCAAAGGAAAGTTTGAAGAGGCGGTTCTGTCCAGCGGTGCTTCCCTGTAGGCGGCTACGCTCCACAGCCTTAGGGACCGCAATCGCTTTACTCAAAACCGGGATTCCCCGGTTGGAATTGAATGTCTTGTATTCATTCATATTTATTCTAACTCTCATTCTCCTTCCTTCACACACACACACACACACACACACACACACACACACACACACACACTTTCCCACATTTCTCACACTCTCACCTCCCTCCTCCTCCTCACACACTATCTCTCTCCCCCTTTACCCTATCCTCTGTCTCTCCCTCTCTCTCTGACATCTGCTCTCTCTCACTTTTACCCTTCTCTCTCTCTCTCTCTCTCTCTCTCTCTCTGACAATGATAGTGATCTACGTAGGACACACACACACACACACACACACACACACACACAGACTATGCTGTAGTCAGACCTGACAGCAGTAGTGCCCATGGCTCAGGCCAAGCTGAGATGACCTCTTGAGCTGGGAGTTTGCAATCTGGCTGATCTCCCTGTCACACTGACCCAGGTGGCCTGGGTTAATGAAAAGATCCCAAGATCAAAGGTGCAAGCCACGTTGGGATCTGGGCTCTCAAGTTTCAGAAACACCTACCCAAACAGGCAGCTCTGAGCCTGCCCTCATACCCACTGCCCACACTAGTTCAAAGGGACCCCAAGCCTGGGTCTCTTCACCTATGGGAGCATGGTAAGCCCTGCCCTGCCTGCTTCCCAGAGTCACTAGATCAACATGTTTGCAAACCTATTGAACCCAGACAAACCCCCAGCAAGCCCCCACTCTGGAACAGAGACCAAATGATAATGTCACTAGACTCCACACCCTACAGAAATCGTCCTCCTCCTCCCTCCCCCACTTTTCAAACGAAGAAAAAGGGCAGTGGTGGTGCGTGGATGGCCCAAAGGGGACCTCCAAATCTTTTATGAATTTGAATTGCTGCTCTTTCATCCTTACAGGCTCCATTCTGGGAAACCATCAGCTCAGAGGCCACATTGGTCCCTTCCCAAGGGCTACGCTGACAACGTTATAGGTTTCATCTCATTTAATGTCCTCAACAACCCATCTAACTTCTTACACCCTCTTACTGAGACTCAAGTAGAACCATGTGTTGGTTAAGAGCTTGGACTCTGGAGACGGACTGTCTGGATACAAATCCCCACGTGGCTTAGTACGAGCAGTGTGGCCACTTCTCTATCCTCCCTGTCCCTCTGTTCCTCGATCCACAAAATGAGAATCAGACTCGTCTGTCACGGAGTGATTGCTAAAAGACCCAGGCCCAGAGCAAATGCTCTGTACCGGTTAGAAGCGATGGTGATGGTGAGATTGGTGAGGATACCAGGCCTTCCCAAACTTTCTCCAAGTGAGCAAACTGCAAGTTCAAGTCCAGGTCATGTTTCCTCTGACAGCCATGTGCTGAACCACAGAGCTCAATCTGGTTCAAGTTCCAAGTGTCTCGGCTCCTCTATCTCCTCACCTGTGAAATGGGTAGGTTTTGTGGTACTGAGCTCTCAGGGGTAGAGCACGGATTCAAGGAGACAGTGTAGCCTCCAGCACACCCAGGAGGGCAAGCACGTCATGGCGTTCACCAGAGGAATAACAATGACACTATTATCTTGTCCAAGAAAAGGCACCTGGTCCTCAGAGGCCTCTCACAAAGCTTGGTGTAGTCTAGTTCCACCTCCAAGCCTTCACAGCGGGTGGCCCACGGCTGCAGGGGGGTCAGGGGCGAGCACGTGAGTGTGTTAGTCTCATTCTCAAGCACACCCCTCCTCTCTGTCCCGTAACAGTGTATGTGGGGGGGGGGGGGTAGGGGGGTGTAGCAGGAGCTCATCTGACTGGCAGCTGCTGAGACTGGAAACCATCTTTCTGGGGGAGCCTGCCGAGAGAGATAGGGGGCTGAAAAATATACATAATTAGCCCCCAACCCTGGGTCTGTGGCATCTCATTACCAAATGCAAATGCAAGTACACGGTGCGGCTGGCAGGCAAAGTGCCCATAGGACCCTTAACCCTGCTGCCTTTGGACCCACGGCCCAGCTCCTCTCTGTACTAAGGGCAGGCCCAGCAGCTGGTGTGCAGGCCCTGCAAGAGGACAGGGCTGCTATCCCCCGTCGAAGGGGGCCAAGCACAATGCGGGTGGTTTCTTTAAAGGAGGTAGAGCTGCTGTGGGGAGGGGGGTACAAAAAATTTCTCTTCCCTCTGCAGTTAAAAGAGGGATAATTAGAGCGGGAGGCAGGCGGCTGCTCTGCCATTTACCACACAGCATACCCAGGAAATCTCACTTGGTAATCAGAGGAGAGGAGCAATCAGACCCCTATTCAGGCTCCCTTTAGCAACAGCCCCTGCTGGCTCCCTGGGCTGGTCCCATGGAAAGCCTGTATACTGCAGGGGGGTGGAGGGGGGCTGGGGGGCAGTAGCAGAAGTGGTGGTCCCTCCTTTGTGTTTATTTTAAGGGTTTGCTTGTAAGCACCTTTTCCCTTTGGGGGGGGGGACGCTGAATGGAGTTGTCCTTTGCCCTCTAATGACTCACCACCCCCCTTGCCAACCCCCCTTCCAAAGCCATTCAGGGTGGACGCAGATTGGCAACAAGGCCGGGAAACCATTCCAGCAGCGCTGGGAGGAAGAGAGGAGGACAAGGTGTGAGGACAAAAGCGTCCAACGTAGAAGGATCCAGCTGGGGCAATCAGGGGACCTTTACTACAACCTCCATTGTCCTCACTGTGGGGAGCTGCTGTCACATCTGCCCCCAACTCATGGGGGCCCACTGTTTTGGACCCAGGTAAGCCACCACCTCTTGGCACACCATTCCATCCTGGTTCTGCTTTTGAGAGACAGGGAAGAGTCACACAATACTCCATAAAAAGAAGAGTACTCTCTCTCAGGAAGTCATCCCAAGGCTGCACGGTGGCATGGAACCATCCATCAAATACCCCTGAGTGGGATGACAGCTTTGGCCAGGAGGAAGGGGTGAGGGGGAGACATCAGTGTGTGGACTACACCGTAGCATCTTGGGAATACAGTTTTAGTCCCTGTCACCGACACCCACCACTGCCCAGACTTCAGGCGAGGGCTCCAACACCTAGAAAACCCTACGGCGGAGACCGAGACACACTTCCAGTCCAGGCACCCGCCCAAGTCAGCAGGAAGAGAAAACACAATCAAACCTGGATTTTTCTGTGCCAACATCATGCTTCCTCCCTGAATTACTCTAAAAAGGCGGGCCCACAAATAAGATGGCATGAGCAGAAACGTGAAGTGAGAAGGCGGCATTTAGATCAACCAGATTGGGGTGCCTTCTCCATCTTTGCCTGGCCCTACCCCCACATGCAATAGGCTAGCTTCAGATTAAGGGACATCTTCTAGTGAGATGGTATTAAACTGTATACACCTTGGCAGTGAATCAGTTCTTCGTGACCAGGTGATGGTTGAGGAATCTAACACATGCCGATTCATGGCTCTGAATGCTTTACAAGTCATTGGGTCTAAATGTATTTCAAGGTCATGACAAACTCTCAGTGTCCCATGAGGGGACTGCTTTCTAGAGGGTAGCTAGGACACTTCAGTAGCCAGTGCGCTTCAAGGCTACAGAACAGATTGAGCTAAAGAAACTGCAAACCACTACATACACTGTACCATAGCTCACTGCATATCCTCCATTTTAAAGGCCTCTTTAAATCACTTGTACTTCTGTCCTCTAGGACCGTGACTGAAACGACAAGATTAAATGTGGTGTTGGGTGGGGTTCTCTGGAGAAGCAAAACCAGCGACACTTGGATACATTTGCCTATAGAAAGAGGTTCACTCAAGAAATGTTTTATGCCGTTGTAGGAGTATGTAGGAGGAGTCCACTCCAGGCCCAGTCAGGCTCCTCCTGCCTTGTGGAAGCTGACAAACAGAAAGCAGGCTGGTGAAGCACAGGTGGCAGTGGTGGGGCATGGGCTGGTGAATGCAGAGGTCCAGGAATCCAAAGTCAGTCGAATGAATCCGCAGTAGGTAATCCTCAATGACTCCCAGGATCGGCAGGCAGCTTAACAGGAGACCAAGAACTAGACAAACGATCCGGTTTCCGCAGAAGGTGACGGGCCAAAGAGATTGTGTCGCTGTGTGGTCGCTTTCTTCCACAGAAGGCCACATCCCAAAGAGGTGGCATCACACTGCGACTCAACTGCTAGGCTGGGCTCCACCGGACCCTTGCCCAGGAGTGTCTAGGTAGCACAATCCCTAACTACCAGAAATGTCCCCAGGAGCAAATCTGAAGTTGAGCACCAACTCATTCTCTTTCGACACCTAGCACACGGGAGGCGCACAGCGCCTTCCATCACGTGTGACAGTGTTAAATGCGACTAGAAGCTGGGTTGAGCCTTAGAGCAAAGTGTCTCCAGCTCATAGTCCTTCACCGCAGGAAACGGAAGACACATATGTCCATCTCCTCCTACCCCCAGGCCCAACTCTCCCCCAGCAACTACCGCTGGTGTCATCTAGATCTTGCCTAGAGGAGATATACCATTGGCTATGGAAATCATCTAAAACACATAAAGGAGATGGGCCCATCTGTGCGTTTCCCTGGGGTGTACCACAGAGACATTTTGAAGCCATCAAGGCATGGAGAAGCAGGCAGGCAAAACAACAACACTGTAGGTGGGCTCCAAGCTAATGGCCCGCAGAGGGCACCTCCCACAGGCTCTGGCCACATCAATCGGAAGCTGCAGGAGCCGCCCCAGAGGGCCCTGCTCTGTGAACTGCAAATGTGCCAGATGCAAAAAGGACCTTCCAGGCCAGGCACACGCTGAGGACCATCAAGCACGTGGGACCGAGGACCGAGGGCTGGGACTAGATCCCCTGGCTTCAGTTCGGCAGCATGTGCCATTTGAAGGTGGGAGGGGAGTCAGCTGCCTCCCCACCAGCCCCACCAAAGTATCTTTAGAAGGAAAAAAAAATAGGCTGCTCCTCGTGGCTATTTATCTTGATTTATGCAGATCTTCAGGACACTTGCCCGCTCCTCTGACATTGTTCTCTTCGCCGTTCATAGGTAAGGTTTTCTGCTGGTGCTGTTCCTGAGAACTCACTAAAAATTAACTATATGCAGCGAGAACAGATATTTACTCATAGTCTGTGCTATATGTTTGTGATTGATTACATGTGACACAAGGATCAACAAGCTCCCAGTTATCCATGGGAAATCCTGTTGCTGCCCCCCAAATTTGCCTTCATCTCAATCCCAGCCCTGCCCTGCTCTGCTTCACTCCCAAGCTAACCAAATGCCACTGTGGGGCCAGGGGTTATTTACTCAATGTTTGTCTCAGGAGGATCCATGTTTGCACGGCGTGTTTGCATTCACAGGTAGAGGTAGCACTCTATAGCCACAAGCAGGTCAGAAACTCACCGAAAGGACTATGATTGAACTACACAGGTGGCATTTCACTATTAAAATCCCATTGTGTATAATCTGCTCTGAAGGCTTTACAGTGGAGGCTGGGGGTGGGTGGGGACACACACAGACACACACAGACACACACACACACACATCACTCAATACTCTATACACAGGATAGAGATTCTTCCTGCAGAAAATGCTGATCCAAACCTGCCCAGAGGAAATGAGTTCTTTTTAACCACAAAAAAATGCAATCAGGGGTAATCAGCAAGTTAGCAACACACTTGCAAACACCCCGGTCCCCAGAAAGGAAGAATGCCTGCTTTCGGTGCAAGTTGTGAGAACAGAACAGACCCTCTGGGCAAAGGAGGAAGCAAGTGTTGTGTTAGCATCTTCAGGCAGAACTTTCTCCAAAGCCCGACAGCTTTGGAACAGCCGTCAGCTCCAGAAGGGACCTGCATGTGAGAAGCACTTCAATAACCACGGTCCCCAAGGGGCACTTGGGGTTGGGGTTACCGCTACTGTTCTTCTCCACCTTTTTTTTCCCAATGGGCCCGGCAGGGATAAAGAGACACTGGAGCAGGATATACATCTGGTTTCTTCACCCTGCTACCCAAGAAGGGAGAGACGGTACCCAACCCTCAAGAGGAATGAAGTAGCACCTGGGGAGGGCATCTTCAACCCCCCAGGCACCGCCTCTGATGAGGTGAAGATCAATCCCAGAAAACAGGCCTCCACTGCGTCTCCAGCACATGTCCCCTGTGAAATAAATTTGTGTTATTTATTTTTAACCGCCTACTGGTGATAAAGTGCATATCAACCACAACCTGCTTTCGAAGTTGTGCTCCTTTCGGGCAATCAGCTGAGCACGCATGGGCAGACACCTTCATTCATCACTAGCCCAGAGTAGCAGGACATCTCGCCCGAGCGAAGGGATACTGAGAGTCGAGGGCCAGGTCCTCCTCTGGCCTACTCCTGTGGCTGTCTTTGCCCTCTGTAGTGGTCAGTCCTGGTCCTTGGAATCATCTGGGAGCTGAAAACCATACCTATACTTGGGTCCTCTCCCACGAGATTCCAATTTTATTCGTCTGGAGTCTGGGCAGGTGAGGACCCCTAGGTAGTCATGATGTGCTGCCGAGGTTGAGAACCACTGCTCTTCCCTGAACCGTCCCACCGGCTTCTCCAGGCAAAGACCAGAATGCAGTGGCAACACAAAAACACCTCTAGAAGGGCCTGAGGAGGGGGCAAGACAACTTCCTTGCCACTTGGTCATCCCAGCCTTGCTTCAACACAACTACCTGGGTGGTCAGTTCTTACCACTTAGTCACTTCCATGCTTCCTGAACCTGAAGTTTGGTCAGATTACTGGGGTCCAGGCCACTTCTCTCAAATTTATCGCAAGCCGTCAGAACCCAGCAGTAAGAAGCCGAGGGCCGCAAAAACCCAAGACTCTCTCTGTCCTCATTCTGGGAATCTGTAGTTGAACTTGGGAGGGTCTTCAGGTTGTGCTCAGTCTTCACCACATGCTTGGGGGGGGGGGGGGAGTTGGCTGGACTGGGCCTGGTTCCCCATAATCTCTGTGCCTCCCTGAACTGCCCTTAGTAGGTACAGAGGATGGGTGAGGAAGCCACAGGTAGAGAGGGAGCCCCTGTGAAAAATCCTTGAACAAGGAGGTAACAAGGTCCACCCCAAGATGCCTCACCCACCCTCTAGGCACTTTCCAGACAATTGTGGAGGGAGGCTCATACCTGAACAGGCAGGTAGCCACCAGGGCCATGCACAACCTGGTCACCTAGCCACCCTTCTTCCCAGAAGCACATCGTAAGCAGAAGTGGCGGAGAGTGTCCCGTCCATCCCCAGGTGTCAAGAGAGACAGAGATGACCGCTCATCTCTACCTGCTTTCTCACCCTGTGCAGAACCTGCTGAAGCCAGTTGAGGCTTCAAGTTGAGCGAGCTGAGCTCGGGCACAAACTACAGCCAACTCCATCCAGCCCTTTGGGTACGTGCCAACATTTGAGTCCGGGAGCCATGGCTGAGTCACCAGACTGAGACCTTCCGGATTTTTCCAGGAGAGGCAAGGATGGATTTCTATCACTTGCTAAGCGAAAGGGGCCCAACTCTCCAACATGCAGCTGAGGAAGCATCTTCGTGGGAGAACTGGTTTCTACACAGCGTCTCTGGCCTTGCCCAACCCCGAGAGTGGGTCTTGAGCAAGAGAAGGGGGTGGGGGAAGAGGGGGAGCCTTACCTTCTGAGCAGAGCTTGCCACGATAGCCAGTGGTCGAGCAGTCACAGGTGGGGTGGCCGTCCAGGAGAAAGCAGATTCCCCCGTTCTCACAGGGCCGCTCACTGCAGGGCCCCTCGGCATCCAGCTGCACACCCTGGCTCCCCAGAAGCCGGGGCTCTGTGTCGCCATACTTCAGATCCAAAATAAATCCCTGGAAGCCGGGCATCGCCTGTACTCCATCAAGGGTCAGGGCGCTCACACGTATGTCAGCAGGGACTCCGCCGAGGAACAAGTCACTGACCACATCCATGTAGGGCCGCTGGGGCTGCAGCTCACCCGACTGGCCCTCGCCATCGAGCACCAGCCCCGTGCGCAGGCGGTCCCGGCTCACCATGAGGAAGTGCCAGCTGCTGTCGTTCACCCGCTTGTTGGACAACACGGTGGTCTCGGCACAGTCCATGCTGAAGCGGAGCTGGACTCGGCCGTCCACCAGGGAGAGGCAAAGGAAGTCGCAGACTCCGCCATCGTCCAAGTATAGGAGCAGCCCTGTGGAGACGTTGGTCTTGAACTGGAAACTCAGGTCACTGCGAGTGCTGGCATCCCAACGGAGGTAACGAGCCCACTGGTTGGGGAGGCCCATGAACTCGAGGCCCAGGCAGAGCCCCAGCAGGGACCCCAGCAGGACGCTCACCTTCAAGGTGAAGAAAACCGAGTGGAAGGTGAAGCTCATGGTGGCTGCTGGGACACAGCCCAGGGAGAGGACAGGCCAGGGGAGAGTCCGTGGGGGGTTGCCCCTTTGGCAATGGAAGGGTGAGAGGAAGAAAAGTCAGAGGTGGGAGCAAAGAGAGAACAGAGAGGGAGGGGTCACACAGAGATACCGAGATGGAGAGGCAGGAAGAAAGTAGTGAGCTAGGAATTTAGCAAGTGTAGGAAGGGGCAAGGGACAAAGGCAGCAGAAAGGAAGGAAGTTGGGTGGAGGGAAGGAGAGGCTGGAGTGAGGAGGAAAGTGTCTTTCTCCAAGAAAAGATCTCAGCTATCCGTGTGGATCCGGAGGCCTTGATTCCAGGAGGATAAGCTGGAAGTGTTGGGAGGAAGCCTTCAGCAAAACTCTCCACCTGAGGGGCCCCCACACGCCCCCTCTAGGGAGGCCGGGCAGAGAGCTGGGGCTGGGCCTTCCGTGATGGAGGAGGGGGACGTCGCGTGGCGAGCCAGGTGAAAGGTAGCGATATGACAGGCCAAGGACCGATCCTGAAGTTCTACCTCCTAGCAGCGGGGACCCTCCGGGAGGGCAGCAGCCAGGAACTGAGAGCTCAGGCAGAGCGAGGCCCAGCGCAGGGCGGCAACAGGCTCAGGCTGCATGGTGTGGGCCAGAGGCAGTCCTGCCCATCACCTCTCTCCTAGGACTCCCGGGAAAACACCTGTGGGGAGAAGAGCAGAGAGAGGAGAGGAGAGAATTACGGCTGGGGTCAGAAATGTCTTGCATCCCATCTCAGATATTGGTGGAGGGCTGAGCACCAACCGACCCATTCCAGGGAGCGCTACAAGGCCCAGCCGGCCCAGCAGGAGGGTCCTGCCAAGCCCCAAGCCCAGCTCCTAGGGCACAGTTCCATTTTCCCAGAGACCAGTTCCACGGAGAAAGAGAGCAGAAGCCCCCGCCCCACACCTTATCAGCACATAGTAATGATCATATTCATAGAGGAGGGTCACACAGCCCTCATGTCCTAAGAATAAATAAACGTTCTCCACACTCTCACAACACATCGTTTTCACTGGTTTACCTATCAAGAGACATGAACATGACACTGACTTTTTGTTCTTTTTCATTTTGACAACCGAGTACTTGGATATAGGGAGGCCGAGACAGATTCCTACCTGGGAGCTTGTGAATGAAAGACTTGTGAAAGTCAATGAAGATCAATCAAATGCTGAGAGACCAGGGTGAGTTTTCTCAGTGCTAAATATTAGAGGAAAAGCTTCCAATGTGTTTTCAGACTTAAAAAGGAGAAAGAAAGAAAGAAAAGAAAGGTGTGGTGGTTACATCATCTCCTGTCAACTTGAGCAAGGGGTGGAGGCTAGCCTGTCAATCAGGGAATAGCCAATGAGCCCTCTGTGTGGGCATGGCCTTCTCCTGAAGATTCTGGGAACTCCTGTCTTCCTCCCTGGAGGCAGAACACACTCTGCTTCACATTCCCATTGATAAGCTACATGGACACACTGATGGATCCAGAGCCCTGAAGCTGGAGGAGCCGCATGGAGACCCATGCCAGTACTGAGATGCTTCTGCCACCACTGGATCTACAAGACATTCTTCCCACTGGCCTGTGATCTTCCTGCATTCAGCATCATTACATGGCTGTGTGAGTCTAAAGAGGAATTTATGGACAATTATTGGACATATGGGCTAAAAGCAGACTCATGGCTTTGATCTGGACTGGGCTGGGATGTTTCTTAATATAAAATTGCTCTCTAATACAAAGGTCTCTCTTACACATATATGAATATCTCTGGATTTGTTTGTCTAGTCAACCCGACTAACACAAAAGGAAGGGAAGGGAAGGGAAGGGAAGGAAGTGAGGGAGGAAGCTGTGACTCTTAGTCCCTATACATGAGACTTAGAGCAATTTGCTAAACTTAACTAAGATTCCACTCCCTCATTCATGGCCAATAAATAGTATGAGTCTTCCTTTCTTATATCTGGAGTATAAGAGGAAAACCCCAAAACCCTCACTGCCATGGAGTCAATTCTGAATCAGAGACAACCAGTAGGACACCTTAGAACTTCCACTTTGGGTTTCCATGATTTTAAAACTTCATAGGAGCAGCCGGCATCCTCTTTGTCCCCAGGAATGACTGGTGACTGCTAAGTCGTGGTTAGCACTTCAATGTATAACTCGCAGCCACCAGGGCTCTTGAGATAAGAAAGGTCGTTGTTACATGTACACCTGAATGCGTGGGGGTGGGGTGGGGGGGTTGATCTGTGGAGTGAGGGTCTGCTATGAAAACATAAATTCTTTAAAAAGATATGAAATCCAAAGAACGGGTAATTCAAAGGAGTTGTTAAGGACTACAGAGCACATCATATGTATGGTGATTGGCACCCAGTCAAGTCAGCCATACAAATCTGGGGACAGACTTCAGTCCACCTTGCTGCCCGTGTGAGAGCAGACGTGCCTAAGTTGCCTCTTACTCATCGGCACATTGGATAGTGTTCTGGAGTCTTTATTGGAAAACCACATGGTCCACTGTTTTCTAAGGACCACATCCACAAAGCAATTATCACCCAGCTCTGAAGGGGGAGGCTGGTCCTTAAGCTCTCCCCCCCCCCCAATGAACAAGCAATCTCGATGAGCAAGAGGCTGATTAAAGCCATCCTCAGGAAAGCGTCCACCATCTGTCGATCAGTTGCCCATATTGTGGTGGCATGTACATTTCCCAGGATGCTCATGCCACCGTGGACGGTAGGTACTTCCATCACCCAGGGTCACCATGGGAGATAGGTTTCAGTGGAGCTTCCAGACTCAGCCAGGCTAGAGGAAAATGGCTGGCCATCCACTCCTGGAAAGGAAAACCCCATCATCCCAATGGAATAGTATCTGATATTCTGCTCATCGACGTGATGTTGGGAGGTGAGCCTCCTAGGAAGACACTCAGCAACAGGCTCAAACACGCCACTCTCCCTGAAGATGGTGCAGCGCGGGGCCGTGTTTCCTTTTATTCATCCGACTAACAAAAATAACAACGAATAAGCAAGTCTTCTCTCTGCAGGAGTTTTGATCCAAGAGGCTATGCAAACAGGTGGAAGTGTGGCACGGGTCACTCCCCTTCCCCCAGGGCCTATGATGGAAGGTTGGCTCAGACAGAAACATATCAGTGGGCTGATGCTAACCCACAGCTGCCTGTGAGAATGAATTGCTAACAATTCATAAGTATTTCTGCTTCTTCACCATCACTCTGGTAACATAAAATCAACTTCACTAGGACTATTTACACCATGGGAATTGGCAAACACCCCAAGTGAGAAGGTGAAACAGGGAAAATTTGAGACCAAAGGCATTACCCAAGCAAATATGGGGGAAGAGGGAGGACTGGCCAGTGCCCAGGTCCTGAAGCTGGAGCAGTCCTGGAATCTTTGAGAAACAGCAGAGGCCAATGTTGTTGGAAGTGGGCAACAAGAAGTTACTCGTGAGCCTTAACATTCTCTAAGGGGTGATCACTGGAAAAGTGAGGTCTGTCAACTATGACAAGAGTTGTCACCAGAGCAGAGGGCCCTTTCTGGTCTCAACGACTCTGCCTTCTCCATACTGCCTTCAATTAATTAGCTGAAAGAGGACATTTTTCAGAAAATGTGCTCAGAAGGCAACTGTCCCCCTGTCCCCACTGCATTTGCTTGGGGCTTGCAGAGATGTAGGGAGCATAGCAAACATGAGCAAGCTCCTCACAAGGGGTGTCCCCAACCTGGAATTTTGGATAAGCTAAGAATGCAAACAGCCTAACGTGGAGCCCACGCCTGGTATGTGAGCCCCAAATCTTAGGAAATTATTCTCTTGGTGGTCCTGGTACTGACCACTGGCTAGCAGGCAAGGCCCAGGATTAGACCTCAATCCAGTGAGACCCACTGACCTGGGAGCGCATTCAGAGGCAGGGCCCACTGTGAGAAACTGTGGAATGGGAAGAAAGTGTGAATGGACAAATTCTTTATTAATCGTATTTCAGAAGCCTGGGTGGCCAGGATTCTGTGTGGAGGGAGGCCTTCACATTTGTGAGTTGGAGATGAGTCCCAGTCCTATTTTCATAATTAAAATTAATCCCCACAATGTCCTCCTATAACAATGCTACCTTAAAGTTACCTCTTCCAAGCACACAGCTGCTTGCTATCTGGCCAGAAGCTTTATCTATAGCCGCAGACAGTTGCTACTATTCTCCCTGCTCAGGGGACAGACATTCCCACTTACCTGTCCCCCACACTGGTGTTAGGGTACTCCCCCAATGAACTCAGGGACCTCGGGGGTTAAGATACCACCCACTTTTTCATGTATGTGGTTCCCTGTAATTAGTGGGGGGGGGCCTGCATACCTGAGACAATATAAGTTGGTGTAAGAATACATTCTCTCTATCTCCCAGACCTGGTTCCTGATACTATGGAGGAGGTGAGCACCCCAAAACCTTTGTCTGCCTCTTAATTTCTTCCCTTCAATGATACAACCATCCATTAGGACCCATCTGGATGTGGACTGGATCCCACAGCCTACCATCATGGGTGAGCAAGGACCTGGGGCAACCTCTCCATTTCATCACCAAAACGGAATTCTGACAGCATCTCAATAGACACACCCATGGTCTCTCAGGCTGGTCTAGATAATTGATTCAGCTCCAAGGGTCCCTTATTTACACCAACCCTGTGGCTTACTCGATTCGATTCTGTTTATTGATCTCTAATCCGTGGCAGCCAGTGTTGGGATCCAAGCAGAGGAAGACACCACTCACACTTGCCCTCAAGTGTGTTTCACAAGCTAGTAGGAGACAAGTACAGTGAGCAATGATTGAGAGCCGGGGTTCTGGGGCCAGACTAGGGGTCCCCTGGAGGGGCCACTTCACCCCGGTGCCTGCAACAGTGCCTTGGCCTGGAGCGAGGACTCAACAAACCTTTGTAGCAAGTGAGTAGTCCACACCAAAGCTTCCGGGCATCCCTGTGCATCTAGGGACTACTGAGCCTCATGCAGCCTGCATGCTACTGCCTCCCTGAGATCCCCATCCTTCTCCATGTGCCAACCTCCAAGAGCCAAGTAGCACATGCCTAGCAATCGGGAAAACCCATGAATGAAGTACCATGCTGTGCCAGGGACAAGCCCCTGTGAGAAAGGATCATGGGAGTGTACCCAGCCTGCTTTGGGCTGGCCACTCTCTTTTGCCTGGCTGTGCTCCTCCCTTCTCATGCTTCTGCCCTTCGCCTCCAGTCAAGACCAGCTTCGGGCAGTCTCACTCATGCCCTGCCTTGCATCCTGAAGGCTGAAGAGATTCAGTGAGCAAGACCAAGCTGCCTTCCCCAGAGGTACCAGGCAGGACCTGATTTCAGGATTTGGGGTTTATCAAGACTTGACAGCCCATGGTCTCCCTATATTCTCTCCTAAAGCTCTTCCATTTTGATTCTTGGCTGTTGGACATTCCTCCTGCTGCTGGGCACTTGCCAAAATGCCCAAGAGCTGGAGACTAACTTACATAATTATCCCAGACCTAGAGCCAACTGGCTGATCGGTGTCCCGTGCCCCGACGTTGCCCTCTGTGGAGTCCTTTGGTGGTGCTAACGCTTAATGTGCTCAGAGGGTTGATGCCACCCAAGGCTCTTTGGGACACAGGTGAGGCCATGTTCTTCCACCCATTGAAAACCCCGTGGAGTTCTCCTCTGACACACATGGACTCGCCATAAATCGAATTCAACTCAATGGCAACCGGGCAACTAGGACTAATAGGCATCTGGGTGGGCCATCCCGACTCAGGAGTGGGAAAATGGTAACTCGTGGTTCCCTCTCCACCTGCTCAGTCAACGCCCGCCCTCCCTGAGTCATGTGGTTTGCCCCAGAACCTGGATGGAGAGGCCAGGCGAGAAGTGCAGAAACTCACAAATGCTTATCTGTTGAGTGGGAATCAAGCGCGAGGGCGAAAGTGAGTGACATTATCTAATTGCCAGCTGATTTGCATAATTATTGAACGGCACACTTTCATGCGGGGTTAACATCTTTGCAAATGTCTCACAATCCGGCTGCTTAGGAGACACGCACAGCTCTGATGCGTGGGCTCTTTGCCACAAGGAAGGCTCAGGAGGGCCGAGGCCATTTGTCCTCCCAGCTCCTGGGCTCATCCCCCAACTGGCCTGGGCTCAGGCCAAAGCACCATGTGTGGAGCCAAGAGCCCAGTCTGGCCTCATGCTGAGTCCTTGGTAATGTGGCATCGGTCCTGGGTCTGCCAGTTTTTCCTCCAGAACTTTTGCATTAACTCCCATTCTTAAGCCTCTCACCTACACTGGAAAATCTCCACAATGGCTAGCAATTAGTCTGGCCTGCCTCCTCCCCCCCCCACCCCTTTTCACCCACCCCCACCTGCTTTTTCGGGTCAAAATGACTGGTTTTCACCACCAACCTCAGACCGTGACATATACATGGACTTCAGCACAACTCCAATCCCTGATTATATGACTAACTGTATATGGCTACCTCCTACCCACAACGATTGGTTTAGGGATGGGCTCAGCATCCAAACTGGGTCCAGTGAGAGCATCACTGGCCAAAGGGCCCTCTCTTTTCACTGTGGGTGTCCAAAGGTTGGGAGGGTGTCCAGAATTGGTGACAGAGACCGTTGTCACACTCAGGCATACCTCTCAGAAGAGTAAGGACAACAAAGAAGAAGTCAGGCTGGATGTGGATGGAGACTGGTTTCTAGGATGTTATTTTAGCCCCTCGGTCAGACAGGCCTGGAATCGAATGATCTGAGAACTTCTATTACATAAACTAAAGCTTAACAAAAACAAATTTCCACTTCAGCAAGTTTGCATTGGGTTTTGACCAAGAGCCCTGACGAATGCCCTCTTATTACTAAACTTTCAGAACCCTCAGTCACTGTCATGACAGGAGCATCCATCTAACATGGCCACCGATGCCTACCACCAGTGCCCCACAATGAAATTTGCCCATGTTCTTGAGCCCACGCATCAGATGTGGGCGCTCTCCTCTCCCCGTGTTCTTTGGAGGTGGAAAGAGGTTCATTCACTCCTGCATAGCCATCTCAGAAATTTATCCCTCCAAATAAACCATCTCCCTCCTGACTCTACATCACCAGGGGAGCTTCGGCCACTCAGCCTTTCTTCTATGAAGTAACCTCAGTCAAGGAGAGCAGGAAAGGTATGAGTTCTTACCAAGATTTGAACGTTGCTCAGGGTAGTCAAGAAAGAGGATGGCCTCTGGAGTCATACAGACCTGGATTTAAACCCAGACTTTGTCGATATTATTTAACCTTGGGTGACTTCCCAAGCTTCTGTTCATCCTATAAAGTGCACTAACATAAAATAGATACCTACTGTAAAAGACAAGCTGGAGTTGGCTTGTGACCAAGAGTCCTGACTACTAGACTTCTAATATTGGCGCTTCAGAGCCCTCTGTCACTGGCACACCAACAGAAGCTTCCATCTCGCAAGACCACCCACTGGCCGAGCTCTCTGTGACCTGGGATGAGGGTCCTGCCCACCCCTACCACCAGTGTTCCACACCCCCACTTGCCCATAAACTTCAAAAGGTTTTAAGCAGACAGTGCAGAGGTACATGAGGAGCCCTGGTGGAAGGGTGGTGAAATCACTCGGATGTTAACTGAGAGGTAGGTGGTTTGAACCCACTGGGCACTCTGTGCGGAGAAAATGGCGCAGTCTGCTGCTGTAAAGATTTACAGCCCTTGGTTGAACAATCTGGAGGAGAAAACAATGGGACCGACAGGTCCAGGGGGACATGGGAGAGGGGAGGTGCGGGGAGAGGAAGTGGTGTAAACAAATCCCAATCGGTGGTGAGGAGGGTGTAGGAGGCCTGGCAGGGCTTGATCAAGGGTAATGTAACTGAGAGTAATTACTGCAACCCAAATGAAGACTGAGCATCATAGTGGGACAAGAGGAAAGTAAAAGGAAATAGAGGAAAGAGCTAGGAGGCAAAGGGCATTTACAGAGGTCTAAATAAAGGCATGTATATATGTAAATATATTTATATATGATGATGGGGGAATAGATCTATGTGCATATATTTAGAGGTTTAGTATTAAGATAGCAGATGGACATTGGGCCTCCACTCAAGTACTCCCTCACTTTGTTCTATTAAATTGGCATTCCATGATGCTCACCTTCCAGGCACAATCACTGAAGACAAAGCGGTGCATAAGCAAATGTAGTGAAGAAAGCTGATGGTGCCCGGCTATCAAAAGATATAATGTCTGATGTCTTAAAGGGCTTGAAGGTAAACAAGTGGCCATCTAGCTCAAAAGCAACAAAGCCCACATGGAAGAAGCACACCAGCCTGTGTGATCACGAGGTGTTGAAGGTATGAGGTATCAGGCATCAAAGAACAAAAAATCATATCATTTTGAATGAGGAGGAGTCCAGATTGGGGACCCAAGACCCATCTGTAGGCAACTGGACATCCCCTTATGGAAGGGTCACAGGGAGGAGATGAGCCAATTAGGGCACAATGTAGCAATGATGAAACGTACAACTTTCCTCTAGTTCCTATATGCTACCCTCTCCCCCGTCATTACCATGATCCCAATTCTACCTTACAAATCTGGCTAGATCAGAGGAGGTACAGTGGTACAGATAGGAACTGGAAACACAGGGAATCCAGGGCAGATGATCCCTTCAAGACCAGTGGTGAGAGTGACGATACCGGGAGGGTAGAGGGAGGGTGGGTTGGAAAGGGGGAACCGATTACAAGGATCTACATATAATCTCCTCCCTGGGAGATGGACAACAGAAAAGTGGGTGAAGGGCGGCATCAGACAGGGCAAGATATGACAAAATAATAATTTATACATTATTAAGGGTTCATGAGAGACGGGGGAGCAGGGAGGAAGGGGGAAAATGAGGAGCTGATGTCACGGGCTTAAGTGGAGAGCAAATGTTTTGAGAATGATGAGGGCAAGCAAAGTACAAATGTGCTTGTCACAATGGATGCATGTATGGATTGTGATGAGTTGTAGGAGCCCCCAATAAAATGATTTAAAGAAAGATTTACAGTGTTATAAGCCTGCTCTATGCCCCTAGGATCTTCATGAATCAGAATAACTTGATGCCAATTTTGGTCTGGTGCTTTGGTTTGAGAGAGGCATAACTATTTTGAGAAAAACACACATGTACACCCATGACTCCAACATCCCCTTCCTAGGCATAGGCCAACAGACATGCTCCCATGTGTCCAACAACAGGCATGTGCAAAGGGCCTTCATGGCACGAGTGACAGCCACATTTTAGACAAGAAACCAATGTCCAGATGCAGTAGAATGGCTAAAATGTGGCAATTCCCGTGGGGGAAATGAACCGAGGACTCAAACATAACAAATGTGAGGATGGCACGGGGCCCAGCAGTGTCTCTGCTGCTGTTCATGGGGTCACTGTGAATGAGCACTGGCGTGGCAGCACCTAGCAACCACTGAGAACATCCATGTGAAGGCCAGAGAGCACTGAGAATGGAGGGTCCATGGATGAGCCTCAGACAGAGCACAGGGCGAAATGAAGCTCAGAAGAGCACATGCTACATGCTCCATTTACGTAAAGGACACAGAGAGGCAAAATAGGTCTGTGCTCTTTGACAGTAGGAGTGGTCACAAGCTCCATCCTTGGGGAAGCTGGTGACAAGTAGAGGATACTGGGAATTTCTGGAGTGTGTATTTGGTTAGGGGGGCTGTTACGTGACTGCTCAGTTTGTAATAGTGTTCTCAACTGTACACTCAGTGACTATTTTTATTACCATGAGTATGAGCTTTGCTGCATGCCGGTTCTACTTCAATATAAAGAACTCAGTACAATTCCCGACACATAATATGTGGGAATTGATTGCTTTGATTATGTCGTGTGACTCAGGGCTGGTGACCAGGAAAGGCTTCTGAGAGGAGTGCGATGGACTAACTTGTGTGCCCTAAACCATGTATTGGAACCCCATCCCTAAACCTGTGAATCAGATCACACCTGAGTGAGCTGGGTTCTAAATCGAATCACCCCTGAGTTTTAAAAAGAGACACGCACAGAGGAAGACACGTGATATGTAAGGATTGTCTACAGGCAAAGGAAGGCCAGGGACCACCAGCAGACCCCAGGCCTGAAAGAGAGGTTCGTAAAAGGAATCAACAAGGCGGAGATCCGGAAGTAGCCACCCAAACGGTGAGAAAATAAATATCTGTTCTTTAGAGTCATCCACTTCTTGGATTTTTGCCATGACAGCACCAAGCGAGGAACTCTTACTTACTCTCAGGTAACGCAGGGAGAGGAACTTTAGTATCCTTACTGCTGTTGAGTCCCTTCTGACTCATAGCAACACCGGTAGGACAGAGCAGAAGAGTCCCATCGCGTTCCTGTTCCCAGGCAGAAACAGACGGCCTCACCTTTCTCTCATGGGGGTTGGGGGGAGGGCAGAGTTAAACAGCTTGCCTTTGGGTACCAGCCAAATGCATAACCCACTGGACCACGCAGATTCCCTGAGCTTGTAGAGAAGCTTCAAAGAGAACCAGGACATCGACCAGTGAGGACAAGTCTGCCATGAAGGGAAGACAGCGAGATCATGAGTTAGAATTAGCCTTGTGTCTGCCGCTGTTAGGTCTGTGGGAAACCCTATGACTTATCCAGTTTCCAGGTGGGTTGGTACGTTGAGAAAATCAATGAACGTGCCTCCCAGTACCGGGAGCACCTAGAGAGGTAAGATATTACAGTGCGTAAGTTGCTCGTAATCATAATGCCTGGTCACCATGTCGACGATCCCCGAAGGTTCACACCAAACATGACTCGTGGCATTTCCCTTCCCGGCAGCCCTTCTGCTCCACTCTGTCCCCAGGGAGCCCAGAGTTGTCTAGTGGACAAATCCCAACAACAAGCTCTTCCCCGCAGACTGTCTGCCTTGCAAGGGGCCCACCAGCTCCCTGGCATCCGAGGTGCAGCCAGGAATCGAAGGCGCAGTGGGCCCTCACCAGCCAGTAAGCAGAGCCTAGTGAAAGATCCCTCCGCCTCCTCCCTTCTCACGGTCTCCCCAGCCCTGGAGTCCCCAGCCATGGGTTGGGAAGCCATCTGGCTGCTGGGAGAGTTAATAATTTATAATGAAGATAATCACCCTTCAAGATCTTTGCCTCTTGGGACCATTAAAATAGATTCAATTGAGAGCCAGTGAGTTCTTTACATGAGGGGACAGGGAGAGGGGGGAGGTGAAGGGGGGGAGGGGAGGGGGAAGAAAAAGGAGGAGGGGGAAATGAACTGGGGCCTTAGCCCATCATCTGCCCCCTGGAAGGGGGAGAGGGAAATTATTCCACCCATGAAGCAGTCTTCTCCAGATTTCACAGCCCCGGGCCAGCAGGAGCACAATTTGCGCTCCTACACAAAGAGAGGGGGAAATCAAACCCATACAAGGGATGGGGAGAGAGAAGCAGGGGAGAGAAAAAAAAAAGGCTGCCCAGCAATCTTGTCTGGGGCTGCGCAATGGCTCCCTCTGCTCTCTTTCCAGAACACAGCAAAGCCCCCACTGTGGTCATTACTCCCAGTACTCGACAAATCCCCCGTGGACGAAGCAAACGGTGCCAGAGTTGGTGGCGGGGGAACAGAGGAACTGGAGGACCCATAGCCAACAGTTCCCCACTGCACCAGGTGAAAGAAGAGAGGCCTGGGACAACCCATCCACAGGCTGTCCCCCCCAGTGCAGACCCCCAGACCTGTGTTGCCATGAGCTGACTGAGTGGGGCGTGCTGAAGGAAGGAAGCAGGTGCGTGGGCTTCACCCCTTAAATAGGGTGAGAGCGAAGTCTGGGGTCAAGGGCAAGCCAGGGAGCAGCCTCTGAGGAGAAGACAAAGTTGAATGGTGTGTTCAAGGCCAAGGCCCCTGGCCACGGTGTCTTCTGGCAAATCGGGCAAAGTCCCTGAAAAGTCCTGTTTGCTACAATAAAGGCAACAACGCCAGCAAGGATTCATCTCTTACTTACTCTGAGCAAAGGCTAGTCAAGGGCAAAGTGTGTCACACTTGTAGTCATTTCATCCTTCCCCCGAGTCTACGAGGCAAAAGTTAGAATGATCTCCACTTCACAGCTGAGTAAATTGAGGCCCCAAGAGATGAACTCCTTTTCCAAGACCTTGTAAGAAGTTGTTCTGGCTCCAGACCCAGTCTGTGTCATGGCCCCACCCTATCTGCTATTTTCTCCATTCTACCTCCAGGATTTTCAGGTGCACTGTCGTTTTAGCAGGAGAGTCCAGGTGTGGCCCAGTAGTCCAAGTCCTCCTAAGGGAGAGCTTGGGCAGAGCTTGGATGAATTCAGCCCTTGAACTATTCAGCAGCATTTTCGCTGGGCTCCCTGCTCCTGCCCTTGGCCCCTTACAGAGGATTTCCTACACAACACCCAGAGTGACCCAGAAATGGCAAGCCATCACAGCATGCCTTTCTTCAAATCCCCCCCTCCCCCACCGTGATCTGTCAACATGCTCAGCATGAAATCACAAACCCTCCCTGTGGTTTACAAGTTCTGAGGTGGCCCTGCATCTGGTCAACCCCTGGTCTCATTGCTATGCATGCCCCCTGGAACCCTGGCCCCAGCCCCACCACCTACATGTGTTCAGAGTACATGTGCTCTGGTCTTGGTACTTTTGCAGTTGGTGTCCCCCTACAGGGAGCGTTCCTTCCCAAGTCTTCTCTGGTCTACCCCTCTCCTGCGGGTCTCTGCTCCAGCGCCATTCTTCTCAATAACGAAGTTTGGGGACAGCAGTGAGCACAGCTCCACTTTCTTTATTGCCCTTAACTTTTGGGGGGGAATTGCATCCCTCCACATTGCCCCATCCTATGTTTTACCCAGGAGCCGAGGACAGGAGCTATAAGTCCTTTGGCCCAACAGCAAAGCCTTAGCTCTGATCACTACTCAGAACATCATTGCCTGAAAGAATCAGCCAGCAGAAAAGAAATAGAAATGACAAAGGCACTTTTTAGCTAGATGGTTCTGATCACCCTTGTCACTGGCTAAGAGGGCAGGACAGAGCACAATGGCCTGCCTGTCCCAACACCCGAGGTCCCACTTCCCACCCTCTCCACTACGATCAACCCTTACACTTTGTCCTGCGGAGAGGAATAATGTCGCAGGCAGAAAAGTAAAAGGAGAGAGGAGAAAGGAAGGCGGTGACAAGGAAAAGACACCATGAGGGGACCTCGTAAGGCTTCTCCCAGCCCAAGGCAAGTATCAGCAGCGTGTAGAGCTTTGAAGGATGGCAGGTCTGGCACCTGGCGCAAAGGCAGTCGGAGATACACGTGAGATGAAGAATCAGACGGACGTTCAAAGGAGACTCAAGGGAAGGGCTTCCAGGTCAAGAAGCAGCCCATCTGGACGAGAATTCCATCCCTGACAGCCCAGTAGGACGCAACCCTCCTTAGAGCTGAAGAACAACAGAGCTGGGTGGATGGCGAGAATCGCCTGGTTGCAACCTCGCGTTGCGCAGACGGTCAAGGAGGGTTCCTGGTGACACTCAAACAAGTGTTTGAAGTCACACAACTGGGCAGCAGCACCGAAGCCCAGGGATCAGGACTCCTTCCATTTCGAAGTCACTGCCATCACGTATTTTAGAAAGAGGAAAGACGAGCACACAGGATGGATCCCATTCCACCTTCTCTGCCCTCAAGGGAAGGCTGGCACTCTCCCACTGAGAGGCGGCGTCCGTGCTCTCTCCTCTTAAAGCTGGGAAGGCTTTTGGTAACTGCTAGAGCAATACACTTCAGTGGAAGGAACTTTGTGAATTTCAAGACTAGGCTATGTAAAGTTAATACACCATCCTCCTGCTTTTTCTCTTGGGGCTTGGGGGTCCTGGACTAACAAACAAGTCTGAAGATGCCATGGTCCAGAGAACACAAGGAGAGGCCACATAGAAGTGCCTCCGAAGCTGTTCCCTCTCCCAGGCTTGAGTCCGTCCTGCATCAGCTGCCACACATGGGAGTGAACTAGCCTCCATGTGATCTCAATCCAAGCCTTCATTCTAGTTGAGGATGTGACCATCCTTGAACAGAGGCAAGCCATCTCCACTGAGCCCTATCTAAGGTTTTGGCCTACAGATTTTGTGAACACAGTAAATAATTATCTTACGACCAACAGAGAGAGAGAGAGAGAGAGAGAGAGAGAGAGAGAGAGAGAGAGAGAGAGAGAGAGAGAGAGAGAGAGAGAGAGAGAGAGAGAGAGAGAGAGAGAGAGAGACTAGAGGAAATCGTTCACCACTCCCTTGGTTATAAAACAGTTCGAAAACAGAGCTGATCCTCAGAAACAAGTGGTCAAGTCTTAACCTCCCGGCTGCTCTCTTGGCTAACACGACAATCATATAGAATGTTCAGAATTAAACTCTAGTGCTCCAAACAACACAGTTACACAACTACTACCGCACGCAAGCCTCAACATTTAAAGGACTATATCCAAAATCTTGTACTTGCCCTTCAGAAAGATACAAAGGAGCTGTCACTTACAGAGATCTATCTTGAACATGTCTACCTTTCCATTCCTACTCCCTTGGACCCAAGTTTTATAATCTTCACTACCATCACATGTCCTAGCATGACTGAACACTCATACACAGTACATGGCTTAAGTTTATCACCTACTATGCACAGTGGGACTGTGAGTGAGTCCCTGTCTACATATCCCTCAATATTTAGCACTGCCTTACCCACTCACTGTGAGTAGGGCCTTCTGTCCTGTGACAGGTTTATTGTGCCAACTAGGCCAATAGGAACATGTGGGCAGAGTTTAATCAGGTCACAGTTTGATTGGAGGATGACCAAAATAAATAAAGACAGATGGCATCCCATCTCCCCCTTGCTCCCTGGTGATCAGCACAGTGTGCTGCTGCTTTAGCTAGTTCTCTGCCTCAACCTGTGTGCTACACTACCTGTGAGTCAAGCCAACCCATGGATCATGTGGCTTGAGTTTGAGGCTCCTTCAAGACCTGCTTTGCCACACTGCTGGTGCTTCTATTGCTTGAGCTTTAGCCTAGTGGATCCTATCACCATGCTTGAGTTCAATATCCCATCAGGGACTGCCTTGCTACTTCCTGAGCTACTGACTGTTGCTGACCCACCCTACTTCCTGCAGCAGATTCTGCCTGATTTGCCTGAGGGAAAACTCTGCTGTCTGCTTCCTTGATCTTGGACCCAACAGCCCACGTGAGTTGAAAGATATCCAGTATATTAACTGTTCCACAAAAGTGAGTTGAAGTGAGCCCTCTGTACTTCTGTCCCCACTAATTAGCTGTTATATTCTTTCTCACTGTATAAACCTATTCTCTCTCTCTCTCTCTCTCTCTCTCTCTCTCTCTCTCTCTCTCTCTCTCTCTCTCTCTCTCTCTCCATACACACACAGAGAGAGAGAGAGAGAGAGAGAGAGAGAGAGAGAGAGAGAGAGAGAGAGACGTGTCCTGGATTTGTTTCTCTAGAGAACTATGCCTAACACATGCCCCAACCCTTGACTCCAAACTCAGATGTGATTTTCTTTGGCTAAAGAGAAAGTTAGCAAAAGTGACAAAAGCAGAGACTTCGAAAATACTTGTATTTTTCCATTTTTCTATCTTCTCTTTGCAAATATGCCCAAGCTAACCTCCTGGAGGATAAGACACACAGACTAGAACTGGTCAACCCAGTTCTGTTGAGTAGATTCTGACTCTCAGCACTCTTACTGATAAAGTAGAACTGCCTCTTTGAGTTTCCTGGGCTCCAGGTCTTTACCGAAGCAGAAATCCTCCTCTTTCTCCCATGGAGCAACTGGGAGATTCAAACTGCTAACTTTGTGATTAGCAGCCCAGCATTTAACCCACTACACCACCAGGGCTCCCTGCAGATAGGGAAGGGTAATGAATTTTGGCCATTAATATAATCAAACTGTCATACAATATTTGAAGGGAGATCTCTAAAATCATGGATGATGGGAATAAGATGAACAGAAAGCTAACACTAATGATGATACAAAACCAAATAAACAAATAAGAAAATGAAAACAAATTGTTGCCAAGTTGATTCTGACCTATAGAGTCCCTATAAAACAGAATATCTCCATAGTGTTCATAAGGTTGCATCTTTATATGAGCAGATGGTGTGTTCGTCTGGGCACATTAGAGAAACAAATCCACAGAAACGCATATGTATAAGAGAGAATTTTATATAAAGGTTAAGTGCACATCAAGAAAACATCCCAACCCAGTGCTGCCCAAGCCCACAAGTCCAACATTAACCCATATGTCCAACACCAATCCACAAAGTCCTCCTCCATCTCACAGAACATACACTATGATGCCAATTTCAGGAGAAAAGCCGAGTCAGTGAATGTGTAAGCATCTCAGCGCTGGCAGAGGCCTCCACATGGCTGATCCAACACCCAGGGCTGCATCAGGGTAGGTCCATGCGGCTTCTTCTTGAGGATATCTTGCAGGAAGTGAGTCTTGCCAGCTGAAGCAGTGAGCTGGCTAAGGCAGGTGCACCCTGGTCCGACCATCACAAAGCAAGAGACCTGAGAGCTAGAAAGGTGAGGCTCGCCAAGCCATTTATCCTTCCGCCCTTCAAGTAACCCCACATGTGTTTATCAGCCAGGTTGGCACAATAACTAACTACCTCAGATGGCCATATCTTTATCCCACGGAGGGGCTGATGGGTTTGAACTGCAAACCTTTTAGTGAGTAGTTGAACTTTAAATCATTACAGACGCAGGCTACCACATCTTTTCTCTACAGAGCCACTGGTGGGCTCAAAATGCTGCCCCCTCAGTTGGCAGTCCAATGCACAAACCACCATGCCACAAAGACTTCAGACCAAAGTCATCCTAGATCAACAATAGCAAGCCAACTTCAAGACACATGAACACCAGCAAGAGGAGCGGGGCTATCTAGCTGGGTTACAACCAACCACAGGCACATGACTGCATCTGCTCATGATCAGCTGAGCCAGAACCTGGTCAGTTGAACCCATAAAGCCACGAGTAACATAAATGTATATTATTGAGTGCCTTGGAGGTTCTGTGCTTTTCTGCTGCACAACATTATGATGGTGATGGATAACTGATACATTATTCTACACCTCTACGTTTCTACATCAAAGAGGCTATCTAGATTGTGCATAATTAGAAAATACCTTCCTATCCTAACCTCTCACACAACTTTGATTGTTATAGTCCCAGACTCGTAGAGGAGCCCTGGTGGGGGAACAGTCAACCTTTAAGCCCTTGGCTGTGAATTGAAAAGTTGGTGGTTCAAATCCGCCCAACAGCTCCAAAGGAGAAATACCTGTAGCTTTGATCCCGTAAGGAGTGCAGTTCAGAAAACCCTCTAGGGCAGTCCTACGCAGTCATATGGGGTCAATACGAGTCGGAATCGATGCACCCAATGAGAACAGCAGGACACCCAGAAGGCAGTCCCGAGGAAGCAGAAGGGCCGTGAAAAAGAGAAAGACTCTTGATGAGCTGGATGGACACGGGGGCGGCAACCATGGGCTCACACAGAACCACAGTTGAGAGGGTACAGCCATGTTTCCTTCTGTTGTCCTTCAGGTCCCTGTGAGCCAGAGCCCACTGGATGGTCCCTACCAACACCCACCAGGGCTGACGGTGGGGAGGCCAGCATGCTGCAGTCATGAAGGGAGCCCCAATGGGAGATCAGGAAAAGTAAAGGGGTGGAAGTGACTCCTTCAATAGAGTATCACCTGCTCCGAAGAAAAGCCACCCTACCCCCTGGCTTCCACTCAGTGGAGATCACCCTACCGTGATCACCCCAACTCCCAGGAGCCACCTGGAAGAGCTGCTGAGCTACAAGCACCCATTGTAGAGAGAGTCAGGCCCATCAGCCCTCTGCTTTCCCCAGAATTCCAGCATATTCCGTCTGGTGGACGCTACATGTCTTACCTCCCTATAGTGGTCCCATAGACAGGCCTTTGGTTTCCCAGGGACCTGAAAGCCCGGATGGAACAATGCATGAGCACTGGGCTACGAACCAACATGTCAATAGTTCAAAGTCACCCAGTGGCTCCGTGGGAAATAGACCTGCGGTACACTCCCATACATATGACAGCCTAGAAAGCATGATAGGGACTTCTGTTCTATCCGATGGGGTCACTATGAGTTCAAGTTGATTCCACAGCATCTCACAACAACAACAGTCCCCCAACCCTGCGGGGAAGAGCTTAGACTAAGCTCCAATCAATTCAACTCCACAAATGCTTCGCTCTCATCTAAGCTGCAGTAATGGCCTCCTAATTAGTCGCTCTGATTCTACTCTTGCCCCATAATGCATTCTCTACACATCCGTCCTAGGGAGCCTTTTTAAGTCAGATCGTGTGGCTGGCCGTCTCTAACCCCACCCCCACCCCCAACGGCTTTCCATAGTATTTAGACTGAAACCACTAAAGCCTAGGAGTTTCTACAGAACCCAGGGACACTCTCACTTCAGCTTTACCACGGTCCCTACACTGTCCCCCAGTCACTGCCACCCCAGCCACACTGGACCTCTTTACTGTTTCTGGAGCCCCTCTGCCTAGAACACTGCTTTCCTCCTGCAGTCAGCCTCATTGCATCTGTTTTGTGAGATGGAGGAGGACTTTGTGGATTGGTGTCGGACATATGCGTTAATGGGTTAATGTTGGACTTGTGGGCTTGGGCAGCACTGGGTGTGATGTAAGGGTGGGACATCAACCAATAAAGGGATGGACTGTCAAGCCAGCTACTATTAAAGGAAAATAAAACTGACCCTGCTTTGAGCTGAGCTCCAATTCAAGCCCAGCTTTAATAGTATGGGTACTTCAGAGAAACTAATCCACAGAAACTCATATGTATAAGAGAGAGTTTTTTATAAAAGTTAAGTACACATCAAGAAAATATCCCAACCCAGTGCTGCCCAAGCCCACAAGTCCAACATTAACCCATTGGTGCATATTTCAACACAGACCGTCATGCCAACACACAGCACCCTGTGTGTTCAGAATGCCAAACAGGCAATGCACAGGGAAGCCATCACGTACAAGGGCTGAGTCAAAAAAGTATTGCTACTGGGGGTCCCAGTTCATACATGCATGAGCTTATTCCAAAGGAGCCATGTTCACACAGGGCCCTGTGATCAATGAACCAGTGCGTACAGGTTAGTGCCTCTCAGAGAAGGTCTAGTCATAACAGTGACTTCCAAGAGGATCTGTGGATGCGTTCAATTCAAGGCCAAGAATTCCAATCAGAAGGTGATGGCAATGATTCGGGGGCTCCCAAAGGGACCATCTTGATGGGGTTTCTTCAAGGATACCGGACACTCCCAGGAACTTATCATGAAGACGTTCAAGGAAACTGAAAACCGTATGGGTGATGCAAAGGTCGGGGGAGTCTCCCCAGAGGCATTGCTTTCCATCTCGACAATGCACTTGCTCATTCTGCACGGCGGCCTCTGAGAACTGGGTTGGAGAACCTCACCCCAGCCACCTACATCCCTGATGCTGTCCTTTCGGACTCCTTTTCACTCACCGATTCAAAGAACATTTCAAAGGAGCATTATTGGAACCCCTTAAGGATGGGGTTCAATAGCCAATAGCTTCCCATGTGGCCTTGTTTGCTTTCTGAAGGTTTCTCTGATTTAGTGCAATACTTTTCGACGTACCCTCATCCAAGCGCAGAAAGCAAGCAACAGGTGTGGAGTTAGCACACCGTCAGTGATCCCAGAAGTCTCATTAGAAGTCCTAGGCACTAATGTGCGGGGGAGCGCTTTAGAGTTTACAAAACACTTCCTGGTCTAACCTGCAGAGCGACAAGGAAGGTGTTAATTTTTTCAACTCCCCATTACACAGGAAGAGACTGCCGCTCAGAGAGAGAACATGGTTTGCTCAGGGTCACAGAGCTAGTAAGTAGCATAATTGAATGTTAAATTCAGGCCTTTGAACAATAAATCCCATGTTTTTACCACTGTGTTGCACTGATTAGCATTTTATCACTGTTGCTGGGATCTGTTCGATAAGGAAGACTAATACCTGAAACTTCCCTTTCAAACATCCGCTGCACACTTCACAATCAACCACCTCCTTTGTACTGAACCCAGATGGAGCCTCAGAATCCTTCTTAACCCAACACTGCCAGTTTAGCCTGTCAATCATAAAAAACATGAAATGAAGCCGACTGACTCACTCGGCAGTAACTAACCACATGCTGGTGGCAGACAGGAGGCCAAACTCTGCCAAACTCTCCCTCTAACACAGTGAACTACTACGGAACAATAAACCACCTCTTCCAGGGATGTTCGTACATAACCTGCCATCGATCAGATGCAGGTTAAATGGCCCTTGAAAAGTTGAAAGTTCCCATTAGATCATTCTTTTTTTAAAAATCATTTTATTAGGGGCTCGTACAACTCTTATCACAATCCATGCATCCATCCATTGTGTCAAGCACATTTGTACATTTGTTGCCATCATCATTCTCAAAACATTTTCTTTCTACTTGAGCCCTTGGTATCAGCTCCGTCTTTTTTCCCCTCCCTCCCTGCCTCCCACCTCAACCCTTGATAATTTATAAATTCTTATTATTTTTTCATGTCTTAGTCTGCTTCATCCACTTTTCTGCTATCTGTCCCCCTGGGAGGAGTTATATGTAGATCATTGTGATTGGCTCCCCCTTTCTCTCCCCACCTTCCCCTTCCCCTCCTGGTATCACTACTCTCAATATGGGTCCTGAGGGGCTTATCTGTCCTGGATTCCTGTTTCCAGCTCTGATCTGTACCCATGTACATGCTCTGATCTAGCTGGATTTGTAAGGTAGAATTGGGGTCATGATAGTGGGGGGAGGAAGCATTAAAGAACTAGAGGAAAGTTGTGTGTTTCATCGGTGCTATCCTGCACCCTGACTGGTTCATCTGCTCCACGTGAGGGGATGTCCAGTTGTCTACAGATGGGCTTTGGGTCTCCAGTCCACACTCCCCCTCATTCACATCGATATGATTTTTTGTTCTGGGTCTTTGATGCCTGATACCTGATCCCATCAACACCTTATGATCACACAGGCTGGTGTGCTTCTTCCATGTGGACTTTGTTGCTTCTCAGCTAGATGGCCGCTTGTTTATCTTCAAACCTTTAAAACTCCAGACTCTATATCTTTTGATAGCCCAGCACCATCAGCTTTCTTCACCACATCTGCTTATGCACCCATTTGTCTTCAGCAATTGTGTCATGGAATGCCAGGTTAATAGAACAAAGTGTTCTTGCATTGAGGGAGTACTTGAGTGGAGACCCAATGTCCATCTGCTACCTTAATACTAAACCTCTAAATATACACACATAGATCTATTCCCCCATCCTCATATATAAATATATTTACATATGTACATGCCTGTACTTAAACCTCTATAAATGCCCTTTGTCTCCTAGTTTTTTCCTCTATTTCATTTTACTTTCCTCTTGTCCCACTATCATGTTTGGCCTTCATTTTGGTTTCAGTTATTCCCCTCAGCTACATTGCCCTTGATCAAGTCCTACCAGGTCTCCTCCACCCTCCTCACCATCAATTTCAGAACACTTGTTGTTCCCTTGTCCCTGGATTTGTTAACACCACTACCTTTCCCCCCACCTTCCCCTCTCCCATGTCCCCCTGGAACTCATTGCATCTTTCTGAAGATGATTTCAGCCCTTACTCAACAGTAAAAATATTTCTAAGCTTCCAAAATTAAAAAAACAAAATTAGTATCTTTTTCAAACCCAAGGCTCCAAAAATTACATATTCTGTCTGCATGGGTTCAACTTGTGGGCTCAGCAATTAATTCTGGAATGTTTATGGTCCTTTGTTTATGATACATTATTATACAATCAGGACTGATACAACTTGTAATTGTGAATTAATTTTCCCACTTTACTTATTAGTGCCTATTTATCCTTTAGCTTTTTAACATGTGCTGTGCTTAAAAGGTAGCAAAACTCTCTCTCTCTCTCTCTCTCTCTCTCTCTTTCTCTCACATCTGCTTTATAAAATACCATATTGCTCCATCTACCTGTTAATCTAGACCATGCTTTTGTTATTCCAGATTAAGGAAGTCCTCTTACACAGAAAGATGAGCCCTTAAAGAGGGTAAGAATAGCAAGCTAGGAGGTCACCATCTCACACAGCACCACTTACACTTCTTGATTCAGTCACGTAACAAATCACTGGTAAGTGCAGGCTACTTGCAAGGCGATGTGTGAAACCCTTTCATCCCCTCACAACCCAATCCCTTTCGATCCCAAGTCTCCAGAGAGGCCACAATCCCAGAATGCTTTGAATCCTCTTCAGGTGCAGTGTGTCCCCGAGGTGAGCCAGCATTGTTCTGCTGGAAAAACAGGAAAGCAATCTCTCGTGTGGGCTTCCGACCCCCACCTGGCCATGACTCCCGCCTATATTGCCTTGAACCCTGACCATGGAGGCTCACCTTTCTTCCCAGGAGTGACAGGTAGTTTTCGACTGCTGACCTTGTGCTCACCCACACCTTTATCGGAACTCCCTATGAATATCCAAAGCTCTCTCATCCTGTTTAATATTCAAGGAGTTCCTAGATGTCTGCTGCTTGATTACCAAAAGAAAGTTTAAGTTCCGTTTTAAGTGGAGCTGGATATACTTGGGTTATTCACCCATCTACTTAGAACAGTTTCTGGAGCTTTTTACTTGCTGTGTGTGATGCTGGGAGCGGGGATGTAGTCGTGAACAAGCTCTCAATGAGTATGCTCAGTGCCATCAAGTCAATGCTGACTCCCAGCGACCCCCTGTGGGTTTCTGAGACCCAACTGTCTCCTGGAGAAGAAAGCCCAGTCTTTCTCCCAAGGAGCTGCTGGTGGCTTTGAAAGGCCGATGCTGCAGATCGCAACCCCACCCTTAACCGCAACACCACCGGGGCTCCAGAATGAGTCTACAGCATAGGTGAGAGGAAGGGTCAAGGCACTTGAAAGGGACTGAGAGTCTCTGCAGAGAGGTCTGTGTTGTTTGAGGTGCTCCACCCACCCAACCCTTCAACCCCTGACCCCCCGTCCAGTCTTCCCTCTGGAGTCTCACTTTCCAAGAATGGATGATAACTCTATTCTGTCTATTTACATCATTCCCACACCCACTCTGTAACTTCCTTATTTGTCATGGGAGGAAAAAAAAATTCAACACCCTGTCAGAGTCAAAAGCAATTGTGAGATCCCAAGTATAGTACGGCACTGTAGCTGCCTCTCCCTGGAGACAGGTCCTCCCTGGAAGCATCTGCCTTCCTTGCTTAGTCAGGAAGAGTGCAGCCTGCAGAATCCCACTGAAGGCTACGTGGGGGCTGGTCTTTACACCACCTTCCAAAGTAATGTCTCCCTGAGAGTTACCTGAGGTCAACCCGATCTCGGCTTGCAGACTCTGTGTGTGTGTGTGTGTGTGTGTGTGTGTTGCTAAGGTTACAACATCTCTGTTCAGATCGTTGTTTCCAGACCCTGGTACCCACCTGCATCCCCAGGCCTCTTTTTAAAGCCCTCTGGAATTCCTGCTGCTCACTCACCTTCCACACCTCACCATACAGAGCCCTGCATCTCCCTTGATCAAATCGTTTCTTCTGCACACACCGGTGGGGGCATGTGCATCTACAATGAGATCTCAATAGACTGTATTTTCTTCCCAACGTTGTCCCTCTCCCTGCCACTCAAAGGTCCTAAGTCATATGCATGTTGCCCTTGGGTGGTGCAAACAGTAAAGCTCTTGGTTACTACTTGAAGGTTGATAGTTCAAACACAGCTAGAGGCTTCCCAGAAGAAAAGTCTGGCATAGTTCTACTCTGACACACAGAGGGTCACCAGGCATCGGCATCCCCTGGATGGCAAATAGATAGCATGTACTATCTCCTCTCTCCATCTTCATAGTGATGGTTGTTTAGATTCTTTCTCAAAAAGATTTACTCACCACCCTGCTCCCCCCTCTGTAGGTAGAGGGCACATCCTAACCCCCTGCCTATCACTGAGAAGGGCATCGTCACTCCAAATCCCACCCTTGGGAATTCTGTGCACACGCACAAGGTGCCAATTGCATCTTCCCTTGCCCTTTTCTACTCCACTATTCGCCACCTCCATTCCTATTTTCTTAACACCTACCTGGACATTCATTGTTCTCCAACAAACACCCGCCACAGAAAAATCCTATTTCTATTTCTCCCTCTCTCTCATTTCCCTGCCCTCCTGGAGCCTCCCTATGCTCATCAAGGTCCCATTACCCCAAACTCTTCGCTCCCACAGGGTAGCACCCCTGTGCACCTGATTCTCTTCATTGCTTGAATAGATGGTCTTTATGGTGCCTCATCTCACCTTCTCTACACCCACCACCTCCACCTGGTGAGTCTTCAATCCTGACAAGATCTAAGCACACGCTTCCTGGGTCTAAAGCAGCTCCTTACTACCAGAAACCAGCAGCTCAACTGTTTCCAGGAGTACACCTGTATTTCTGGCCCTCTTCACCTCAGCTGCGTGACAATCCTTTCTCTTGTTCTCAACCTCCTCCTCTTTTCAGCTCTTCCAAACCCCTTCCACCTTCTCAACTCAGTAGATGCTACAGAGCTGCTTCTTTTTCTGAGAAAACAGAGGCCTCAAGGTGTGGGGGCTGAACCTCTTTCCCTCTAGCTATTCACTTGTCCACTCGCTTACGTTCACCACCATTCTTCTCTTGCACAATTGAAAACGGGTCCCTTCAAAAGGAACTCCTCCCCGGGACTTGTGCGGTCTGTCTCCCAAGCCTTCCAGGACCTTTGCCCAGGACCTTGCTCAAAAACCTTCCACACGTTCTCCCAAGCCCGCTCTCTTCTTCACACTGGCAATTCCTCCCTCAGCCGCTGCCCTGCTCCGTCACCTTAAGGTGCAGCAGAAAGCTTTCCGCTTCCCTCCTCACCTTTGAGCTCAGTGATCCTCATCTCCTTCAAGACTCCGTCACCCCTCATTTCCCAGCCTCATCCCCTTCATTTGGGTTTCTGCTCCTCACACGTTCCCAATTTACTCACTTCTCCCTAAGATTACCAAGGGCTATAGAACTACCTGGCAAAGAGCCCTTCCTCAGTCTCCCCCTCCCCCCACCCACCCCTGGGCCTTTCTGCCCCATTTCAGTCTTGATTCCACTCCTGAACGCTCCTTCCTCTTGGTAAGCCTTTGTCGGCGTCTCCTTCCCCCTCTGGGCCCCTTTGAAAATCACCCTTACTTGTTCTTTTCCCTTTGGCTGTCACTGTCCCCCGATTTCTTCACAAACTACACTTTCCCAGACACTTCTGGTCCTGGGTGTCCCCCCAGGAGCTCAGACACATTAAACTACACTCAGCGTCATTCTCCCCTGGCCTTTGCTCAACGGCTCCTCCTTAATTTTGTATCCTCCTTCCATCTTCATCCATTCAGAAGGCTCAGCGAGCAATGTAGGCATTCCCCTAGTACCTTGTTCTCGCCCCTCCCAACCCTGCATCCAATCAATATTTATATAATTATGAAAAATGATTTTATTTTGAGAAACAAAACCCATTGCTATTGAGATTCTGGCTCATGCTGATCCAGTGTTCCCATGTGTTATTATGTAGAACTGCTTCATGGAATTTTCTGGGCTGTCACTTTTATGGAAACAAATCACGAGGCCTGCCTTTCCTTCCAGGGCATCACTAAAGAGGCTCCAACTGCCCACCTGTAGGCTGGTAGCTGAGAGCAAGCCCATTGTGCCACCCAGAGACCTCCATATCTCTCCTAAAGAGCCCCCCTCTTTCCTCTGTTTCTTCTGGTCACTACTCCCCTCACGTTCCTCTCCTCTCGTGAACTCCACTCACCCCAGTCCAGGTGCTTCTCTCTCATTTTGATTCTTTCAAAGCTTTGCTAACTGATCTTTGTACTTCCCACCTCTCCCAACTTTCTAGCTCTCTTTCCATAGTGCTTCCAAGCCAGAATTCACTTTCTCAAACTCATATTTAAACATATCACTCCCATGCTTTAAAGAAACTCCTAAGGCTCCTTGTTGCCAACAGGAAAGAGTCCAACCTCCTTTGATACCGACTCCAAAAATCAACTGACATTTTTGAAAACTTCCCAAACTCTGTTCTCATTTTATCCTCACAGAAATCCACTGGTGTACCATTCCTTCCGTTTTAGAGAAGGGGAGCATTGAGACTTCAAGGCCAAGTCACTTACTGAAGGGCACACAGAAGGGAAGGAGCTGAGGCTAGATCAACACTAAACCTTTCAGCTCAGACCAGCCTACATTCTACCTTTCTCTCTGTGGTAGTTACATAATTGCCTGTCAATTAGGGAGGATTAAGAGTGAAGGAGTGGAGTCCAGCCTGTCAATCAGGTCATAGCCAATGAGGCCTCTGTGTGGGCATGGCCTTCTCCTGAGGATTCTGGGAACTCCTGTATTTATTTCCTCCTTGGTGGTGGGAGACACTCTCTCTCTGCTCACTCCCTGAGAGATGCTTGTTGACAAGCCACATAGAGACAGGCCGATGGCAGTCAGAGCCGCAGAGCTGAAGGAAGCATGTGGAGACCCCTGCCAGCGCTGAGATGCCTCTACCGCCACTGGATCCACAAGACTTCCCACCCACTGGCCTGTGATCTTCCTGCATTCGGTGTCATTGCATGTGTTTCATGAGTCTGAAGAGGACTTCATAGACTGGTACCAGACATATGGACATTTAATGTTAGACTTATGGACTTGATCTGGACTCGGACAGGCTGTTTTCTCAATAGTCAATAGCTCTTATATGTAAAGCTCTTTCTCATACACATATGAGTGTTTGCAGATTTGTTTCTCTAGTCCACCCAAACTAGCACACTCTCTATTGATGAGTCTTCAGGTAGTAAATTTGATGTTGGCCACGTGGTGATGTCTAGGTACCTGATATGCTTCCTCAAAATGGTTCTTTCCTCTTCTAGTTCGTCACCTTATTCAATTTTCATCCAGAACAAAATCTGAGTGGGTGACACTGAACACTGAGTTTTCTCTCTCCACCACCCTGACATTTAAGTTCGACCAATTGCCACCAAGCTGATTCCAAGACCTGGCGAGCCGTGTGTTTCACAGAAGAACTCACTCAGTAGGTTTCTCCATGGCAGTGACCTTTCAGAAGGAGATCCCAGATTTTCTTCGGGGGTGGCTTGGGGTGGATTTGAACCACCTACTTTTTAGTTAGTAACTGAGCACTTAACTGTGGGAACAACCCAAAGGGTTAATATTTTTCAGAGTGAGCAGCACAAGGCTCTCAGTATCAGATGTCACATAAAATTTTCAGCGAGCCCACTGCCCTCTGGGAATAGTCACCCTTTAGCTTGGCGCATGGGACACAGGGCACTTCTTTTCATAAGCCCTCAAGCCCTGAATGAACCCTATAACATACATTCCTTCTGAGGCCTCAAGTCCCAGATGAAGGAAATGAAAGAGAATTTGAAAAGTCACGAAGGCCCTTACTCATGGGACTGACTCACAGCAGATCAGAGATCAGACACAATTCCCTTCTCCCCTCTCCCGCCAGCTGAGATCTAGAACTCCTGGAGCCTTTGATAGTGCTGTATTCTAGGAAGATTAAGTTCTTGGAGAGAATTAACAACCTGGGAAATGAGCCTGCCTTTCTATCAGGACTGGGGTGGGGGGGAGGTATACCCTCTTGTATCTAGTCTTGCTTGGGTTTCAAGACTTGGAGAAATGACATTGGAAGCCCCTTCTGTGTCAGAGAACACATACATGCACATGCACATGCCTTCCCGCGCTCTCACACACACCCTCTACCATGAATCGATCTATAACTATGTTGAAGGGGAAACACCAAAAAGAAGGGCAGTTTTGGACACCACCCCTCATAGAAACTAAAAACAATGCAACAGTACACATTACTTTTTGGGTTTGTCAGTGTCAATAAAAATACAATTCTGGGAGGTAATGCATCGATACCATGATAGGACTTGTCTCTGAGGCAGGATTTCTTGACCTTGGTACTGTTAGTATTTGACACCAAGTAATTCTCATCTTGGGGGTTGCCTGTACATTGTAAAACCTTTAGCCACATCCCCAGGTCTACTCACTAGATGCCAGTGACACCCCTACAATTGCCCCTGCTCTGAGAAAAGGGAAGGGGGGAAGTAACTGAAGAGGGGTATGATTCAAAGTAATCTTTTTTTTATGTTTAAAATAATTTTTCATTGTGAATTAGATGACGGTTTATATTTCAGAACATCAGTTTGGTATTCAGCAACTTAAACTATTTATCAAACCACCCAACCACTATATTTGTAATGTTTTCATTCATACACACACACACACGCACGCACACACACACATGTGTGTGTGTATTTTACTGGATGCAAATATATATCGATCATTATACAGCCCAACAAAATAATTTTTTTTTCATTGTCTTGGCTTTTAGGTCTGTCCCTGGAGTTATTTGGGGCCCTGATTCAGAAAATTGCATTATCTAGACTATATCATCATTAGTTTCTTAAATATGGTGTTTCACTATATTTTCAGCTTTTAAGTTATACTAACTTATCATTCTAGATTTAAATATGAGAACTCAGGTCCATAAATTATAGGAAAAGACAAAAAAAGGAAGGATATATTTTGGAAAAGAAATAGAAGTTATGGGACTTCTAAGTGACGCTGTGTATGGACTCTTGGTGGTTAGTTGGCAATGACATGAGGTCAGTGTTTTGAATCCACCCGTCACTCTTAAGAGAGATTTAAAGATTTGGAAACCCAAAGGGGCAGTCCTTTTCTATCCTATAGGGTCACTCTAAGTTAGATAACAGCACTAGGGGGTGGGGAGGGGGGGCAGAAGGTTGTGAGACTGTGCAATATACAGAGACAACAAATTGGACACCACAAAACCAGAACACAGCTTTTGAAGAGTGGAAAATAAAAAAGAAAATGGAGAAGGAACATATACGGGAGGTATAAGGGCAATTTAGAGTGTTGAAAATGTAAGACTTCTTAGCAATTTTCATAAATATTTTGAAGATCTAAATTTTTCTTCTTTAAATTATGCTGTAAACACTTCAGAGCACATTTTCATATATAGAACTCAATGGATAATTCATGGTAAATATTTAAAATGTGAGGTTGATTCCAAATTTCTTTATAAGAAAAATTCTGACTTTTAAGTTTCTGTGCCCAGGTGGAAATGTTACACCCTCTTATAACAAGATTGGAATATTTTAATTTTAATAAATGAGTTTGAGCTCTGACAGACCCATTTGGGGTTTTACAACATTTTAATTTCTATTTATTGTGTCAAGCTCATTCCCAGGCAGTCGATTACAACTCATGGCCACCCTATAGGACAGCATTGAACTTCTGTGGGCTTCTCAGGCTGTAAATCTGTATGGGAGCAGAGTCTCATCTTTCTCTGGCAGGGTGGCTGATGGGCTCGAACAGCTGACCTTGTGGTTAGCAGTCAAACACATAACTCACTACACTATCAATGCTCCTTACATATTGTACAGTAACTCATATTTCTGACCCCTTTTTAGAACAACAAATTGGAACTGCCTGATATTCAGTCCCTAATACAGGTGACATGATACTTCCAAGTCCATGCAATTTGAAATGTTCAAACATACCTTTGGATCAAAGGACACTATATGCAGGATAACAACCTAAATATTTAGATCAACACAAACCACTTTAATTAAGGCCAGTGTGCACTTCCTATCTCTCAGGCTAGCTAACAATACATTAAATTATCCTGATTTTTTATGGACGAGCAGAGTAAAGAATGATACATGACATATGTTCTGTATCTCAAACACTAGAGATGATAGGGGGAAACTGGTACCATGTTGGGATCAGTAGGTCAAACATGTACAGAAACAAGTCTAACATTTGAGGCATCAAAATGTGTGTTGGCCAGTGTTGTTTGTTTGGGTGATAGGAATATAGGAAGGTATACTTCTTTGCTTCAAAACTATGCCTAAGGTGTTTGGTGGCTCCTTCATCCAAAGTGACGGACCTAGTCCTTCTTCGTTTGCTTGTTCATAGTCTGGAAGCTCTACTGACACCTGTCCACTCTGGGTGACCCTGCTGGCATTTGAAATACCAGTGGCATAGCTTCCGGTATCACAGGAACACACAAGCCACCAAAATACAACAAACAGGAAGGTGATGGCTGACAGAAAAGGGATATCATTGTTGATGTCAGATGGATCTCGGCACAGAGAAGAGAATATGAGATAGATGCTGACTTGTGTTTTATTGACTATGCCAAGGCGTTCGACTGTGTGTATCAGAGCAGACTATGAAAAATCTTGAGAAGAATCGAAATTCCAAAACACTTTTTTTGTGCTTATTTGTACATAAATCAAGAGGCAGCTGTGTGCACAGAACAAGGGGATCCTGCATGGATTAACGTCAGGAGAGATGTGTGCCAGGGTTGCATCCTCGCCATACCTGTTCAGTCTGGGTGTTGAGTCAATCATCAGAGGGACTGGGTCATATGAAGAAGAATGTGGCTTCAGGATTGGAGGCAGGCTTATTAACAGCCTAGGTATGCAGATGACACAACCTCGCCTGCTGAAAGTCAGGAAGGCTTCAAGCACTTGCTGATGAAGATCAAGGATTGTATCCTTCAGTGTGGATTATAACTCAGTGTAAAGAAGACCAAAATCCTCACAACAGGTAACAGCATAATAAATGGAGAACAAGGTGAAGTTGCCAAGGGCTGTGTCTTGCTTGGATCGTGGAAGCAGCATAAAGAGATGGAAAGAGAAGCGGCACTGTGTCAAGCTGCTGCACAGGAGCTCCTTGGGGTATTGAAAAGCAAGAATGTTACTTAGAGGACTAAGGTTCGCCTGACCCGACACATGGCATTCTCCATTGCCTCAAATGCGTGTGAAAGCTTGACACTGAATAAGGAAGACTAAAGAATATTGAAAGTACCAAAGACTGCTAAAATGACCAGCAAAGCTGCCTAGGAAGAAGTACAGCCAGAGGTCTCCCTAGATGGAAGGATGGCAAGACTTTGTCTTACAGATCTGGGATATGTTGTCAGGAGAGATCAATCCCCAGAGAAGGGCATCACCCTTGGTAAAGGGGAGGGGCAGCAAAAGAAGAAGAAGTCCCTCAACGAGATGGATTTACACAGAGGCTCCAACAATGGGCTCGGGCACACGAGCGATTGTGAGGATGCTGCAGGACTGGGTGTCGTTTTGTTCTCTTGTGCATAGAGTCGCCATGGGTTCGAACTGACTCAATGACACCTAGCAACGTATGTCATGATATTTCTTCTCACATGCTTTGAGCATGTTATCCGGAGAGAGCCGTCCCTGGGGGAGGACATCAGGATTGGGAAAGTGGGGCAACAGTGAAAAAGAGGAAGACTCCCAACAAGATGCACTGACACAGCAGCTGGAACAATGGGCTCCGACGTAAAAGCAATTGTGAGGCTAGCTCTGGTGAGGGTGGTGTTTCATTCTGTTGAACATGGGGGCTTTAGGGGTGAGAATTGACTCTACTATACCAAACACCACCAGCAAACTCCTTTGCATCTTATGTATAACTGAGACTTTTTAAAAAGAATCTACCATGGACTATAACCACAATTTCATGAAGGAGGGACTTTTTAACATCTGTATTAATCCGGGTGCTTTAAAGAAACAAGTCCACAGAAATTCATATGTATTAGAGAGTTTTATCTAAAGGGTAGGTGCACATCAAGAAAACATTCCAACCCAGTGCTGCCCAAGCCCACAAGTACAACACTAACCCATTAACCCATATGTCCCACACCAATCCACAAAGTCCTCCTCCATCTCACAAAACACACACAATGATGTTGGCTGCAGGAGGAAAGCTGAATCGGTGAGCATGTAAGCATCTCAGCACTGGCAGGGGTCTCCACACGGCTGCTCCAGCCCCCAGGGCTGCATCGGTGTAGGTCCATGCGGCTTCTCCTCAGGGATGTCTTGCAGGAAGTGAGCCTTGCCAGCTGAAGCAGGGAACTGGCTTAGGCAGCTGCACCCTGGTCTGACCATCACAAAGCAAGAGACCCGATAACTAGAAAGGCAAGGCTCGCGGAGCCATTTATCCCTCAGCCCTTCAACTAACACCACATGTGTTGATTGGCCAGGTTGGCACAATAAACTAACTCAACATCGAACCAGCAGAAGGGACAGACTCGGCTAAGAAAAGGCTACCATTCCCCCGGTCCTCACTGCATTGCCCTGAAGGTTTCATTCTACCACCAGCCAAGAAAAACGCTGTTGCAAGCACTGCCAGCCACTGCAGGCACACATTCCCAGGGTCTGGTCCTCCCGAGCCCAAGGGGCTCTTGTGACCATAGCCCTTCCAGTAAGTGCTACAGGAGGCAGTGGGGCAAAGGAAAAACTCAAAGAAAACAAAGCCCACTGCCATTGCGTCAACTCTGACTCAGAACCACTTCTGTGAGCTTTGCATGGTTGGACTGTCTCAAAGGCAAAATAAGCTGTGTGTGTGTGTGTGTGTGTGTGTGTGTGTGTGTGTGTGTGTATCCCACTTACCCATGCAATATTACCAAACTCGAGCTCCTATTCTTCCTGCACTAAAGAACAGACAATTCGCCCCAGAAAAGACAATTAACTTGATAACTCTCTTTGAATATAATTACTTCTACACCTGGTTGAGAAATCTCTATCCAGTCTCAAGTGGGTTAAAAAGGAGAAAAGGAGAGAGAGGCAAGCTGAAGATAGTAGCAAGAATAAAACCAATGAGAACATTTTTATGTTATCCTTCCAACTTTCTTTAATCCCACTTGCTCCTCTGCTGCTTTTTCATTGATCATCTGGGCAGAAAATGCCCACATTATTGTTAAACCTGGAGTGATTTTCAGTCAACACGCTGAGCTTTTCTTCCCTGGAACAGGTGCTGGCCACAAGACCCCCCTCTTGGAGGACTATGTTTAAGAAGGAAGGCAAAAAGGGAGGAAAACCCAGAGTTCAGGACACAAGGCCCAGAGCACAAAGGCAGTGGCTGCAGCAAGCAGGGCTGCGCAGGCAGCATGAGAGTGGGAGTGGGAGAGGGAGCGATCTGCCCCCAGGCCCTTCACAGCATCGGATGCAACTTCCATATCCTCAGGGCGCAAATCACGTCCAGTGCGACCTGTTCCAGTGCACAGTTCCAACAAAGAGGTGACTGGCTCTCTCTTCTCTTTTTTACTGCCCTCCAGAAATCTGTCGCCACAGACCCGGCTTTCTTCTCCATACCCAGCCGTTAGGTGCTAGTGTCAAAACATGCTTTCTGGAATCTCACAGACCTCTGAAGCTGAAGACCATGAGGATGTAAAGCCCAGCCTTCACGTGGAAAGGACACTCTACGCCTCAGCTACCAGAGCCCCAAAGTTCGGCGAAGGAGGACCCTGGGCCCAAAGAGGTCAGAAAACTGTTAGGAACCAACCCTCACACCCCTTCTCTTCTCCTTAGAGCTGGTGCTCCCACAGTGTAAGCAGCCCAGCTCCTTTGAAGAAACACGTACGAGTGGCCTATCCACGGGGGACGAGGGGGCCAGAGTGGGCTCAGGGTCCAGATCAGTAGCAAGACCCAGAGAGGATCCCCACTCCTTTATGACTTTAGACTCCCTTTCCCAAATAGTAATGAAACATGATAGAGAAGTAACATTTGTAAGCCACTGTTGCGTTTACAAATTCATTCTTTCACACAACGTCTCTATTCATCTTTAACATTCCCATGGGGCGGGACGGATAAAACATACTAGTATCCCCCTTGTACAGCCAAGGAAACAGAGCCAAGTAGGCTAATGGTTGACTCAGGTCAGAGCAACCACAAGAGGACAGTCTATGGAACCCAGCATCCACCTCCACAGCACATCCTTCTGAAAAACCACACGTGGCCCTCTGTGGCAAAGAAAGCCCTGGGCTGGGCATCAAGAGGTGGACTGTCATTCCTGGTTCTCACACCCATTAGCCACGTGAGCCTGGCGAAGTCACCCTACTCCCCTAAGCATGTCTCCTCCAGCCGGAGTTGAAGAAGTTGGACTAACAAGGACCTGGAAAGTCACTCCCTGTTCCAGAGGTCTCTCCTGCCTTGTATTTCATCTCAACGTTGACTCTGTTTTTACTCTGGGGTCTCCAGTTCTTCTCTTTACCGTCAACCCCCCCCCCGCCCCTTTATAGATGATTCACTAGAACCACACACATGGGTTGGTGTCTCCAGTGTGTCGGGCTCTGAGGTGGCACGGCCAGCGAAGACAGATGCTGCCCTTGCCCCTATGGGACTTCCACTCTGTTGGAAGTCTGGGGTACAGAATGGCACCAGTGACAAATGGCATCAAGGGAAGTAGCCTGAGACGTCAGCGCCACAAAGAGGGGTCTCTGGACTTCCCCGAGGAAAGGACTGTGGCTGAGACAGGAAGGAGAGGAAAGAGGGAAAGGACGAGCTTTGTGGGCAGCGGCAGCGCGTGGACCGAGGCTCTGGGGTGAGAACGAGCAAGGTAGGGAGGAGGCATGAAAGGACCTGGAGTGGCTACAATTGAGAGAAGGTGGGGAGTGTGGTAGACAAAAAAAGGAAGGCGGGGCCGTCAGGGCCCAGAGCCAGGTCAAGAAGTTCTGAATCAAGAGCGTGGTCTTTAGCCGAAGTGCAGCTGAAAGCCACGGAAGGTGTAACAAGCCGAAGGTGAGTAGAGGGATGATGTGACCCGACACTTGGAAGTGTCCATTACTGAAGGCCTATCTCCAGTGGGCTCGGGTGACACCCTCAGTCTCCCGCTGCTTAGATCCTGAGTCCCCAAGGGCTGCAGGGGCAGAGGCTTGCTACAACAGTTCCCTGGTCTGGAAAAGGGGTTTAGACATCTATGCCCCTCCTTGTTCTCTGGATGCCCCCCCTTAATGGCAGTGGCCATGGAAGTTCACTCTTCCCATTTCTACCGAGAGGGGCTGTTGTGGGAAGCTAAGGTGCCAGACAGTCCCAGCTGCCCCTTCCAGAGTCACCACTGGGTGCACACCCAGGCTACACTTTGATCTAGTGTACAGGGACTTCTGTACAAGCAACAATTCTGGCTGACACTTTCTCCCAATGTTGTGCTCTATATGGGGATTGTCCTACCAGGCCCCTACCCTCTTTCCTAAGTCCTTTCACAAGAGTCTGATATGCACCAAGATGCAAAGACTCTCCACCTATTCCTGCTGCCTCCCTCCCCCTTTGGGTTTCCTAGACGTCTTCCCCCAAAAGACTCATAAATGTCTAATCCCATCTTGCTACCTGTCTCTTGAAGGACCCAAATTGACATCTCTCCTAGTCAACTCCCTTCCACCCTCCTTTCCTCAAAGATCAATTCTCCGAAAAGGACTAAGAGGAACGCTCCTATGCTGGCCTTACAGCCACGGGAGCTCCGGGGACCGAAGCAGCACACCCTGTCATTTCCGATAGCACCCTGCCCAGTCTCTCGGCTCCCAGCCATCCTAAAATGTCAAGAACCATTTGTTTCCGGAGAAAGCACTGACGGAGCGTTGCCACAGCCGTGGTTCCTCAAAGCCAGTCAAACCGAGAACATCTTTAAAGCCACAGTTTTCCAAATACTGCTCATGAATCCCAGATACCTAAAGATGTCCAAAACGTGGGGTGGGGCGTGAGAAAAAGAAAGTTTGGGGGACCCCCCACAGCCTCAATGTCACCAGAGAGCTCCCACTTTCATTGTTCGTGTCTTCCATGGGTCCTGAGATCCTATGTAAGACTTCGTGTGACCCAGCAAACAGGAAGGAAGGAAGCAAAGCAAAGTCCCCGCTGCCAATACAAAAATCTACACTTTAAAAACAAATCGCTACCAGGACGTGCTCTTTTTAATAATAGCAGACATTGCCACTGAAAACAACTAAAAATCTAAATAAAGTAGATGTGTTCTTAAACACGGTAACGTTTTCGTCAGAAAGTAGAGTAATATCATCTCAACACCGGAGGGGAAATAGGAACCAGGAGGTGTATGCAAATCACTTTTTACCTGAAGGCATTTTCTAAGCCTGGCAAATTTGGGCTTTTGTTTTGACAAGCTGGCAGGGTTAGAAAGACAGAAATCGGTGCCCCGAACTGGCACAAGATGTGGAGACCGAAATGAGATTTGTCTCCCAACAGCCTGCTTGAAGATGCCAGAAACGCGCCTTTCCTCAAGAGGGCCCACAGCCTCCGTTGGAATCCACTAGGCTGTTGGGAAACCTCAAGCCTTAGAGTTGTTTCAAAGTGGTCAGGGCAGGGGGGTCAGGGTCAGGCTAGACTGGAAATGTTCAGATACCTACTCAAAGCAAATAAAATCTTCCTCAGAAGACGCGATCTTTTTTCATCTCAGGCCTTAATTTATGCATGGAATACATACACAGACATACATGTACACACATACATATATACATATCATATGTAAATCTCACTTACAATGACCAGCACACAATCAAAGATAAACAGACACATGACAAAATCCTGAGGGAGAACCAACAGACATGAATGAGGTTCTCTTCCCATCCGTGCTGAGCCCCTGCTGAGATTGGCGATACCACCACCGGGTCATAGTCATCCTGTTGGGGCTGCCAGGATCACCGCTTTAGGATCTGACCAGCCTCCTCCCCTGTCGCTGATGAAGCAACTGCTTCATTCTCTGACCAAGAAGTTCCGTTTCCAAACTCCCTGAGAAACACTGGCAGGACCCGGGTCTAGGTTCTCACTCAGAAGCAGTCCGCAATTTTCCTCACAGGGAGAAAGTCCCACCTGCCGCCACCCCCCACTCACCCCGTGGAAGGTGGTATCATTTCCACCCTAGACACAACCACGTTTCCCTTTGCACATTGAAGCCCCCTCCTTCCCACTTTCTCCCTCCTCCCCACTAGTTCTGACCCGGCCTGCCCTCCCTCTTTATCAAGATTGTTCTCCTAATTAAAATAAACAAATGTCAGGAAGCAATTACTGTAGAGAGGGAGGCAGATGGGAGAATGGTGGCACGCCGGTGTTGCATTCAGCAGTAACTTTCTCTCTCTTCAAAGTTTCTGCACTTTAATTAAGCATCGTTATAGACGGGTTCAATGAGCTTTGGAGTGGGTTTTATCAAATTAGCTTCTTGCAGGGCAGATGCTGTGTGATTGCAAGAGGTGTGTCTGACATGGGGCTCAGGCAGGTGCCGGAGCGGGCTCAGGAGGAGAGCAGAGGGCAGGAGGTGCCAGGCCCCTCACCTCCTGTGGGCCAAAGGAGGGGTCAGAACGCTACCAGCAGACACGGGACAGTGTCGTGACGTCAGTGGAGCGAGTCTAAGTGAATATCAAAACTGAAGACCAGCCAGTTTCCTTCATCTCCCTCCCTCGGCTCAGACAGATCCCACACACCCAGGGGTCTGGCTCAAAGAGACAGGACCAGAATCTGTCAGGTGGCAGAGCCCAGGTGTCAGCCAGAGTCGGGATCCGATTTGTCTTGCCATCCATTGACTCTGGATAAATGACTTGACTTTTCCAGGCCTCCTGGCATTTTGTTCACTTGCAAAATGGAAATGTTTTGCATTTCCACTTTGGCCTCCATTGGGTCTTCCTTTCGCAGGGCTGCCACCACAAAATGCCACCCCAAAAAGCCACCAGTGGATGCCTGCAGAGAGCAGAGAGCTGTTTCCCCTTAGCTCTGGAGGCTGGAAGTCTGAATTAAGAGTCTCTTCTTCCTGGGACACTGGGAGATGAACCATCCCACGCCTCTTTCCCAGTCACTGAGAGCCACCAGCAACCCTTTGTACGCCTTTGCGGCTGCAAGACTCGTCCGCCATGTGGTCACTGGTGTCTATGTGCGTCCTTATCCCCGTTTCTGTTCTACCCACTGAGCTCACAGCAAAAGGCTGGGGAAATCGCTTTCCCAAGGGTAACAGCCAAGAAACCCCTATGGAGCTCTACTCTCGAACACATGGGTCTCCATGACCGGAGGGCCCATTCTATGGTAGCTAGCAACAGGAACAACAACCTAATTCCTAAAAGAAATACTAATACCGACCACGACAGAATGCCTACCCTGTTCCAGGCACCATTCTAAGTACTTGATGGGCTTGATTTAACTAATGTCATTCTTCTCCCAGGAGGCCTACGAGGGACACAGGGTCGTTACCCCATTGAACAGATGTGAGATCCAAGGCTCTGAGAGGACAAGCTTGTCCAAAGCTACTCAGCTGGTGGGTCCAAAATTTCAAGCCGGCAGCCTGGCTCCAGAGTCCATGCTCACAGTCAGTCACAACACCCCACAGACGAAGGGAGAGCCCGTTTGCTATTACTGGGCAGTGAAAAATAAATGAACCACTGCCGCCCCCAGCAACATGGATAAATCTTTAAAACACGATGCCGGGCAAAACAGGCGTACAAGTCCCTTTACATGGAATTCTAGAAAAGGCAAAGTCCAGAAACAACAACGATAAAACAACAGCAGGGGGTGCATCGCGTCAGGGTTAGGGACAGGTATTGGCCACCCCTGACCATATAGAGGCACAAGAAAACTCAGGGTGACAGGGATGCTATTCACTGCGATGGAGGTGGCAGTCACCCAGCCGCAGACAACTGTCAGCACTCGTCCGACTGCACTCCGACAATTACTGCTACTTATTCTGCATAAATTACGTGTCAAAAATTATTTTTAAACCCCCATTACTGAATGGCTGGACACGGGACCTCAAAGAGAGTTATCCCCATATGATCCGATCCATTCATTCAACAAATAGTGATTCAGTGACACATCGGTGTGAGAGACCCCTGTGTGGGACTTACAGCTGACAACCAAAGACATCAAAGACATCACGCACCCAATGTGATAGGTGCTCTGGAAGGAATAAACAGGGAAGTGGAACTTCAGGCTGTAACTTCAAGTAAGGGGGCCAGGAAAGGCCTCCCTCCCAGCCAGGCATGTGCACAGAGGCAGGAAGGTGGGTGAAGGGAGCACCCTTCCCTTAGGGGCAGGTTTGTTCGGCCTCTGTGTTCCCTCCTTCCGCAGTCCTTCCCCAGGATCCTTCACCCCAAACCCATCACCCAAGCCCACACTCGCTCTGGCTGCCTTCTCAGCTGCCCAGGCTTCTCCAGACTCTCCCTGCCGCTCGAGCTCTCTACCTGCACCAGCCACCAAGGTCTTCCTGCCTCCTCTCCACTTACACACACACACACACACACACACACACACACACACACACACACACACACACACACACACCTCCCAGGCAAGCCTTCACACCTTCTTTCACACCACCTGCTCGGTTTAGAACAGCTTGACACCACCCAGGTGTGGACTCACCTCCTTCAGACCAGCTCCATCAAGAAAACAAAACCAGCCCCTTAAGCCTTAGGGCCTAAGGGCAAGGCGTAAGGAGTGGGCAGGATCAGGACACCAACGCCATCCCACGGGAGATGATCAGTGCCCAGGTACCTTTCAGTCACGGTCACTCTCGGTGATCATCTACTAGGGGAGATGCTGGGGTGATACAGCTCAGTGACGCAGTTACAGCCTCCACATATTTACGCTATAAGTTAAGCACCACCAGATGCAGTAAGAGTCCCTGAGTGGCACACATACAGTTAAGCACTGGGTGGCCCAGAGGGTTACATGTTGGGCTGCTAGCCTCGAGGTTAGCCATTTGAATCCACCAGCTGCTCATTGGGAGAAAGATGAGGCTTGCTACTTCTGTAAAGATTTACAGTCTCAGAAACCCACAGGGAGGGGCTATTCTACCCTGTTCTATTGGGTTGCTGTGAGTCAGAATTAACTCGAGAGATGGCAAGATGGCAGTGACTTTGAATGCCAACTGAAAGGTTGGTAGCTCAAATCCATCCAGAGGTGCCTCAGAAGAAAGGCCTGGTGATCTAGTTCCAAAAAAAAAAAACACAACCACTGAAAACTATGGCGCACAGTTCTACTTAGTAATGATGGATATCATCATAACAACATAGTCCTTGCACTGAGCTTACCATACGTGGGGTATTGAACCTAGAGATCGGTGTGCATAAAACCAAACTCACTGTCACTGCGTTGATTTTGGCTCCTGGTGACCCTACAGAACAGAGTAGAACTGACCCTGTGGGTTTCCAAGGTTGTAAATCTTTACAGGAGCAGAAAACCTCATCTTTAGCCCTCAGAGCAACTGGTGGGTTCAAACTGCTGACCTTGCCGCTAGCAGACCAACACACAATGCACTATGCCACTAGGGATCTTGGGTGGTACACTTGGCACCAGGTAATCCTTGTAGCAGCTCCAAGAGTAAGTAACTTATCACCCGCATGTTACAAATGCAGCTCAGAGAGGCTAAGCGTTGCCAAAGGTGAGACAGCTTGAGAGGGTTGAATTAACATTGGAATCAAGTCAGTCCCACACCGGAACCTCCAGACTAGCCACTGTACTGAGAGAGGATGGATAGGACAGAAGCCCCTTAGCAGAAGAAGTGTCGTCTCTTATGGTTTCAGAAAGGAGGTTGTTGTTCTGGGCTTGAAAAGATTAACAATGGATTTGAAGCTCCATATGGAGGAGACAAGACTGGCAGGAAACGTGAAGAAAAGTAAAGCAAGAATAAGAGGAAAGGCAGGGAAACACGTAACAGATCAAAGAAGTGAGGTGGCAAACTGTTGAGAATTCTGGAGGCACGGGGCCAAGGACAGGAAGACTGAGAACCTGAGTTTGGAGAGGCGATCGGAGGCACATTTTGAAAGGCATCTATGTCAATATAAGGAGCTATATGTTTTTTTCATTTAACAGACATGTAATAGTACTTATAATATGTTAAGCACCACCGCCTTCAGTATGACTTACAATATAAAGAAAACCAAAATCCTCAGAACTGGATCTATCGGTAACATCCTGATAAACAGAGAAAAGATTGAAGTTGTCAAGGGTTTCTTCTTGCTTGGATCCACAGTCAATGCTCACAGAAGCAGCTGCCAAGAGATCAAAAGGACAATATTACGGTGGGCAAAACTACAGCCCAAGGCCTCTTTAAAGTGCTGAAGAGCAAGGATGTCCCTTTGAAGACCAAGGAGTGGCTGCCCCCGGGCCCTGGGATTTCCAATCACATCACAATGGATGTGAAAGTTGGCTATTGAGTAAGGAAGATTGAAGCAGGCAAAGATGATCTTTGAGTTACACTGCTGGCAAAGATGATCTCCGAAGTCTAGTCAGAAGTGCAGTGTGCGCTCCAAAGTCCAGTATGCTCCTCAGAAATAAGAATGACAAGACTTCTTTCCAGGTGCTTTGGACATGTTGTCAGGTGAGGCAGCTTGCAAAGGACGCCATGCTTGGTCAAGCAGAAAGGCAGCGAGAAAGAGGAAGACCCTCGATGACATGGACTGACACAGAGGCTGCAACAAGGGGCTCGGACAGAACCATTATGAGGATGGGGCAGGACCGGGCAGTGTATCTAGGGTCACTATGAATTCGTATTGACTTGCCAGCACTTAACAGCAACACGCACTATTTAAAGCACTCCACGGATGTTAATTCACTTAATTCTTATAATAACCCAATGAGGTAGGTGATATTATTATCCTCATTTTATAGGTGAGAAAATTAAAGAGCAGAAAGGTTAAGTAACCTTCCCAAGATATCTAGTAAATGAATTCGTGAACCTAGATAGTCAAACTCTGGAGTCCCGGACATACTTTCTACCTAAAGAGATGTTAGAGAAGCAACAGCATTATAAGGAAGTGGCACAATGGGGTTTTGAAGCTCCTGAGGTCGGATGATAGGAACACCACTTCAGAAGGCTTTGAAGTGATCTAACAGGTGAGGATGCTGGATCGCTGGCAAGAAAGACACGGTGCAAACGGAACACAAAGAGAGTTAAGAGGTAAAAGCAAAACGGTGAGATGATGAATGAACAGGGAGAAAGGGAGACAAAGGCGGCGCCGACGTTTACCGCTCGGATTCCAGGGTAGACAGGGTTGCTGCCCACTCAGATATACCGGAAAGAGCGGAGAGCAAACTTGACTGTTAACTCTGATTCCCCTCTTGCCGTTGATTGCCATTGGCAAGGACCATTTTATAGATCAGAAAGCCAACATAATTGGTTTTATAGCTGTCAATCTGGATGTCCCTAAGGATGGAAATAGCAGGTGACTTCAAAATGTTCCACTAACTTTTCATTCCATTTTTCCAGGAGCGTGTTGAAGTCCTCTCATATGTTATTTGACCTATCACACTGGGCAAATCTGCAGCAAAAAGGCTCTTTTAAAATGCAAAGATGTCCTTGTTTTGATAACCAAGGGGCATCTGATCCAAGTCATAATCTTTTCCAATGCCTCCTATGCATGCGAAGGTTGGATAATCAAAATGCAATTGAAGAATCAACGCATTTGGACTCTGATGGAAAAGATTATTGACGATTCCACAAGTGGGCAGAAGAATGGTCCCAGAAGACAGTCAACCAAATGGGTCCCCAAAAGCCAAGATGAGGAGGCTTCCACTCACTCACTTCAGATACACCATCAGAAGGACTAATCACTACACAAGGTTACTATGTTTGTTAAAGTAGAGGACTAATAGAAAATGAGGGGAACCCTCAATAAAATAGAGCCATAGCAACGGACTCAGACATATCGATGATCACAGAGACGGCACAGGGCTGGGAAACATTTTGTTCTGTTATAGATTAGATTGCCTGGAATCAGAAGAGTCAGCAGAAACTAACAATGAGCACATGGATGGAGAGGACCAAAAGGCAGTGGCTTAAAGAGCAAGAGGGGGACCCAAGGCTGATGGTATCGATTAGGGAGTCACCAACATGTGAATGCCACTGAAGAAGAAAAGAACCAACAATCCAGGCTAGGTCTTTATCTCTTATGAAACAAACATCTCTTGGAGATCTGTGGTTGAGTAGTAAAGAAAAGAGCAAAGAACTCACTATGTGGCCTTGGGCATTGCTTTAATCATTTGAGCTGTGGTTTGGACTGAAGTTTCTTTCCAGAGTTCAAGCCAGTGACAGCAGGACAGAGACTGACTCTCGGATGGGGCCGATTTTGCCAGAGGGAACCCCAAGGAAGAAGTCCAGGTGGCAGTCCTGTCGATTGGCCAACCAGCAGAAGAGGCTTCCATCAAGGAAGGGAAGAAATCTATTCTGGGGCCTGCATCTGCTAGTTCCACGGATCTTAGCCTCTCTGGGGTTGTCCTTCTTTAGTAGAAAGCACGTTCGTCTCCAGAGCACAATGTTGAGTCCCTGTATCACTGGGGCCACTTTCCTCTGAACAAAGACAAAAATATGATGTTCATGGGAGATAAGCAACCCAACCAGAGAGAGTGTAAGCAATCTGAGTGGCTGAATAATACAAAAGCCAGGACATCCTTCGTAGGATGCTGAGTCTGAACACGCTCATTGAGAAAAGTCCCAGTTCTCACGAGTAGTGGCAGCACCTAGGAGCAGTATTCATAGAAGTATTTCAGATGATCCCATTGGACAAATAGTAAACTCCCCCTGTGTTAGGAAGTAAGCGCAAACATCCTTTAGGTGCTTCACAAAAGAGGAAGAGTGTCCCTACTTCCATGTCCTGTAGGCATCTTAAATATAATGTACTCCAAACTGGACTCACCAAGCTCTCACCAGTCCTGAAATTTACTCTTTGGCCTGCATTGTCAGTCAACAAATGGCCTTTCCACTCTTCCAAGTCCTCCCCTCTAGCCTCCTCATCAGTCATCGCTCAGCTCTCAGAAATCACACAAAGCAAGCTTATTCTTTCTTCCTGATGACAGCCCATGGCATCTTTGAAGGCAGCTGTCACGTCCTATTCCCTCAATTACTTTTTCTTCTACCACACACATCACTTCACTGGAAGAGCTCCTCGTTGACCATGAATTCCACTTCTCTCCCATCCCATCCACTCCCTCCCCTAGACAAACACTCAGGCATAAAGTGTGCCGCTCAAAACGAGTGCCACACCTTGATCCTCTCGCAGTGACATTCAAAGACAAACAAGACAGCACTGTGTGAAACTTTAAGGCATAAAAATGAAAGAGACATCCAACATTCTCAGAGTTTTCAACATGTACCCAGAAGGAACAACAGAACCATCGAGTCAATTCTGAGTTAGGGCAATTCTGTAAGACCGAATAGAAGCCAATTCTGACTCGTACAACCCCTATTCGACACAATAGAATTGCCCCCTCTGGGCTTCTGAGACTATCCATCTTTATGGGAGTATAAAGCCTTATTTTTTCTCCCAGGGGCAGGTGGGTTTTAACTGTTGACCTGGGGGTTAGCAGTCCAACTTGTAACCCACTACGCTACCAGGGCTATCCACGCCATTGAGCTGCAACTTCAGAAAATAAAGGCATCTCTGCCTGAAAATACAAGTCTGGGAAAAATAAACACACTCTACTAATGTTTCTGCTACCTCTCCTAGTTCACCTCCCTTTACTGTAAAGTTTTATTATACTATAAATATTTCCTGTTCTTCTGAATATCTTTCAATAACATAATGAGAAAGGACTAACACTCAACATCCCCTCCCCAATCCTACCACTCAGAGGCTAAAGTGATCTGTCTTCATCTGAACTCTAAGGAAGCAATTTTGAGTACACCAAACCTATCCAACTACTCAGGGCATCCTCCCCATCAATCGCACATGCCCAACCTTGATACATTATAGACTCTCATCTCAGTGAGACAAAAAGACTTAAGTGACTTAATTCTGTTGCCTTCAATTTTCTCATCAGTAAGTGAGGCAATGTTGCCAGCACAATGTTGTCACTAGCAGAAATGCTCAACCCCACCAGATCAGTTTCCCCCAGATGACATTCAGATGTCAACCCCCTGGCATCCCTTGCCTTTCAATGTCCTAACATCTAACCCTGTGGCCTGGGGCAGTGGACACCATAAATAGGTTCCTTTACCTACCACTGGGGACTTCCAAATAAAAAATAAAATAAATAAACAAAATAGCAGAGAACAAGCGATCTTTGATTCCAAAATACGCTGCTATTCGAAAGGGCCCTTCAAAGAACAAAATCAAACCTATTTTCATCAAGTCAAATTTCCACCCATAGAGACCCTATAGAATCAGAATAGTTGTTCTATAGTATTTCCAAGGAGGTATATCTTTGCTAAAGCAACCTGCCATATCATTTCTCCCACAGAGCAGCTGGTGGGTTCAAACTGCTGACCTTTTGGTTGACAACCAAGAGCTCCGAAGAGCCCCCACCTGCCTCCCCAAAAATGTGAAACAAAACTCTCTAACCCACAACATCCTTGGTGGAATCTGAGTGACTCAACCCCTCACTCGGGGAGCTCGGTGTTACCACTCATACTATCTTAGAGATGACTTGCAAACAGTTTTTAAAATCATCTTATTGGGGGTTCTTACAGCTCTTATAACAATCCATACATCCATTGTGTCAAGCACATTTGTACATACGTTGCCATCATCCTATTCAAAACATATTCTTTCTACTTGAGCCCTTGGTATCAGCTCATTTTTTCCTCCATCCCCACCCTCCTTCCCTCATGAACCCTTGATAATTTATAAATTATTTTTTTTTTATATCTTACACTGACCACTGTCTCCCTTCACACACATTTCTATTGTTCATCCCCCACCCCACCCCCAGGAGGGGCGGTTATACATTACTCATTGTGATCTGTTCCCCTTTCTCCCCCCACTTTCCCCCTACCCTCATGGTATCATTACTCCCATTATTAGTCCTGAGGGGTTCATCTGTCCTGGATTCCATGTGTTGAGAGCTCTTATCTGTACCAGTGTTCATGCTCTGGTCGAGCCGGAATTGTAAGGTAGTACTGGGGTCATGATAGTGGGGGAGGAAGCATTAGAGAACTAGAGGAAAGTGGTGTTTCGTTGGTGCTAAACTGCAACCTGGCTGACTCTTCCCTTCCTTGTGACCCTTATGTGAGGGGATGCCCAATTGTCTACAGATGGGCTTTGAGTCTCCACTCTGCCCACCCCACCCCCACCTCGCATTGATATGATTGTTTGTTATGAGTCTTCTGATGTCTGATACCTGTTCCCACTGATACCTCATAATCACACAGGCTGGTGTGCTTCTTCCATGTGGGCTTCAGTGTGTGTGTGTGTGTGTGTGTGTCTGCATGCACACACGCTTTCAGGAGTAGTATATGTACTTGTCAAAAACATTTGAAAATACAAAGAAAAGGGTATAACGGTACTTTCCAGAAATGCTTAAAAGCAGCCCTTATGACTGTTTTCCTCAGACACTTATTATTTAATTGGGATCATAATGTACATACCATTTTATAACCTGATTTTTTACCGATGCCATTAAATTACGTTAATGGCTAGTATTCCATTACCATCATTAATTTAAACTAATTCCCAATTGTTGAGCACTTAGACAATTTCAACTCTTCTCCTTCTACAAGTAAAACTGTGACAAATACCGTGTGGAAGAGGCTCACGTATGCAGTCCTCTTCCCTTAGGGCAGAGACCTGGTGCTCCTGCATTCAGTTGACAAAGGCTAACCTCAAAAGAGGGGGATGAAGAACATAAACCCAAGATGAATGACATCTCACTCTACTTGGAATCCCCACAGCCGCAGCCCCAAATGCTTACCCTCTGCCTAAAACTACAAGCCACTCTTCAGGTCCTGTGGGAAGAGGCAACGTCCGATAAGCCAAGATGGGCAAAACTACCTTGTAGCATGTTGGGAGATGTTTGTTCTTTTATACTGCAGGTGGGAGGGTAATGTCAGAAATTTTTGGAAGGAAAAAATATTATTTCTAATTATCAAAAGACGGATGCTACATCAACAACCGGAGAGAAAGGAAATCGTTGCATCGATATAATGGAATACTTCGTATGTTTGCAACCTTTAAGTAAAGGATGCCTGTGGATTTATTCATATGCTCACGTTATAATGGCAAGAGCAGGGAAGTATATGGCGTACAGTGTATTTTATTTCTGGAGAAGACGCAAAGGAGTTGGACGCCATCTCATTGATGAACACACACACGTTCCGGGGGGACTTGCAAGGAAAGGTGAATCGTGGCGAGGGATGACAGAATTGGGAAGTTTTGCTTTTGCCTTTCTCTGCTTTCCTGCGTTCTTAAAGTTTTTTTAAGTAAAGAGTGTATGATTTTTACTACAAACAACACTGTGTTTTAGGAGCAGAAAAATGACACAATTAGAGAAGAACATAAAACAAAATCAACTCAGGTTTCCAAACGCTGAGGTGGACCAGGCCAACTCACCCATCCCACCTCCACCCTCACCCCACCCCTTCTTCTCTCCACCTTTGACCATATTGAAGAGGGAAACGAAGGAACTGTGGGGGGGGGGGGGACTAGAAAAGCAGCGTATGGCACTTCCCACCCAATCTGGAAATGAATCCAAGTCACTGAGAGACATTTGAGATCAAATAAACACATCAGGCTTGGAAACCAGTGCCAAATCTCTGGCTTCAAGGGATGGATTTCTAACCCTGAAACAGTAACACTGGAAGGGCACTTTACCCAGCCCCCAAATGCCAGCAATGAGTAATTGTGGTGCCCTCTGGCCCCTGGAAGCCTCATTCACCACTGAGTGAGTGGAAGCGAGGAAGAGGGGCCCTCTCCCACACACAACACACCTGGCACCTCACACCTGTCCCAGTAACTACAACCCTAGCCCACATCCCCTCCCTGAATGCCTGCTCTGCTGGGGAAAGTCATTTGCAGGCCAGCTCAGAGAGCCCTCTCTGTGGACACGGGTACGAGAGAAATCATCTAGTGTGCAAAGCGGGAGATACAGCAACTCAGGTATGCACAGTGTGTGTTCACATCTTCTTCACGAAGGTCCTCGGAGATCCATGGAGGTGGAACGGTCTCGAACTCTGGCGAGACCAAGGCTTTCTGGCCGTCTATACTTCCTGGAAATGGGACTCTCTTCTCTATTCAAGTGTTTTAATGTCTCTAATCATGACTGAGGAGCCCTGGTGGCCAAGTGGATTATGAGATGGGCGGCTAACCACAAGGGCAGCACCGTAAGTCAAAATCAAGTAGATGGCAGTGAGTTTGATACCCGCAGCGATCAGAGCTGGTTGTGCTGTGGTGACTTCCATGTTGCTGTGATGCTGGAAGCTGCACCCCCAGCATTTCAAATATCAGGGGAATCACTCCTGGCGGACACGTTTCCATAGAGCTTCCAGATGAACGCAAACTAGGAAGAAAAGAGTAGCAATCTACTCCTAAAAAATACCCCATACAATCCTTATGGATCACAAAGGAATACTGTCAGATGCAGTGCTGGAGGATAAGTGCCCCACATTGGACCACCCACTACCATAGAGTCCATTTTGACCCCTATTGGCCCTGTAGGACTGAGTGGAGTAGAACAGCACCATAGGTTTCTGAAACTATCTTTACCAGAAGAGACAGTCTCATCTTTCTCCCACAGAGCGACTGGAAGGTTTGAACCACCGACCTAAAGCTTAGCAACCCGATGCTTCCACTACTGTACCTTTAGGTCTCCTTACTAGGTTGGAAGGCTCTCCAAATACAGAGTGACTTCAACACAGACCCAAGCACATCAACACATGTGAAGGTGGCACAGGACTAGGCAATGGTCACAAAGTCAAATGAGTTCTTGCATTGGCCAAATCTGCTGCTAATGACCTAATTAAAGGGTTTAAGAACAAGGAAGTCACATTGAGGCCTAGGATGTGCCTGAGCCAAGCCAATGTAGTTTCAATGGCCTCATAAGCATATGAAAACTGGACAACGAATAAAGAAATCCAGGTAAGAAATTATATGTTTGAATTTATGGGGCTGGCAAAGCAGATTGACTTGTGTCATGAACTCACCAGGAACAAACAAATCTATCTAGGAATCAGTACAACCGGTATGCTCCTTGGAAGGGAAGCGGGTGATAAATCATGGCTCTCACTTTGGACGTGTTCTCAGGAGGGATCCATCCCTGGAAGAGGACAGCGTGCTTGGTAAAGAGGAGAGCCAGGGAAACAGAGCGAGCCCCGCCAGGAGATGCATGGACACAGTGCTGCACCAATGGCCTCAAACGGAACACTTGTGAGCATGGCACAGGACTGGGCAGTGTTGTGCGCAGGGTTGCTTTGAGCTGGACCGAGCCCTGCAGCAAGTAGCAACAACCATATGGAATGGCCATGGGGAGGAACCGGCTCAATAGTGCTGAACAACAATGTCTTTACATGTTCATTTCCTTGTGTGTAATGTACGGGGAAGTCATCAGATCTATCCCGTTGATGGAGTGTGATAATTAAATGAAAGCAAAGATAGAAGGGATCTTAGAAATTGGCTCCTTCTTCTGCTGCTGTACTCCCTCCTACAAAAGGTCAGGGATTCTCACATCTGACCCCTACCAACCAAGTCTACCTTGCCCAGGTGCCAGGCGGGTCCCTAGTTCTCCTGGATATGGTATCATGGACTTGATACAAAAGAATCTTTTCAATCCACTTGGCTAATACATACCACACAACAAAGCCATCCTTGTCATTTATCTGTCCAGCCTAGCAGATGTTTCACAAGAATCTCTGATTTAAGGGTAGGGAGGTACTTTAAGGTTACCTTCTTGAACCTCTTACCCAGAGCAAGAACCTTCTTCCCACCTCCAGCCCTGAGAGGTGACCTTCCTGGCAGCCTGTGACAAATGTCACATTCTTTCTCTTGACTGCCTTAGAAATAGAAACCATGCCAGGCCATCTTTAACCAATGGGCACTCCACAAAGTTCTTTTGGCAGAACCTAAGTTAAATTCCCTTTATTCACAATCTATGAACTTTTAAACTCTCATCAATTGCTCTTTGGCTAAAGTCAGGAACAGGGGCTACCTTTCTTTGCAGGTAAGGACTGAGAACTTGTCAAATGCCCCAGCCCCCTTCATTCCCTTCCTACTTCACCAGGATGGCATGCGGCTCTCCCATCCTGGGAGCCAGGCTCCCCCACGTAGCTTCCCACTTCCAAAGTTCGTGATGGAAAAGGAGGTCCAAAGGGAAAAGGGGGGTGATGGAATGTCTCCCATCACCAGTGCTTCCAATCAGCTTCCCTGCCGCATCGGTTGCCCATTCAGCGGAGAACTGAACTTTCAATGCAATGGTCTTGGTCATTGTACCCCATGTATGCCCCGCTGAACCTGCTCAAAGAGAAGTTGCCCGCTGTACACATTCAGTCCTACTCTCTCCTGAGGAGCCGAGTCACACTTCAGAGCATATCACCTGAGGAGACCGAAGAACAGCAGGTCCGGGTCCCTGGTGGTGTCAAGGCAGCTCTGTCTCTGCCGCTACTCCAGGGCTCGCCAGTCCCCCGCTGCCTTCCCCAGGCGGGGTGACAGTTCTTTCTTCTCCACCTTCTGCTTCCAGTCCCAGACTTGTCAGCAACCCCTTCTTGTAGGAAACACACGAGTTGGTTTGGCTTCAAAGGTCAATTGCAGCAGATTTGTACATGTTGTCTCTCCAGGAAGCCAAAGTTGCATGGCAGGAAGCAGCTAGCGGAGGAGTACACCCAGTCCTCCAGGCAGGCGCTCCCCTGCTCCCACCCCCGGCTTCTCACTCCTTCCCCAGCACGCTCCTGCCTGAACAGTGTCTTCAGCCAAGCAAGGACAGAAGGCCTCACAGGCTGGCTGTTTCTCCACTGCCTTCCCCATAACAGCTCCAGACCGCAGCGCACACATCCATGAAAGTCACCCTGAGGAGCCATCAGGTCCTCTGGCCTCCGGGCAGTCACAGGAGGGTGACCGGGGGCTGGGGGACTGGCCTTGGGGATGGATCGAGCTCTCCAACCCAACGGCTTGACACTGCTAAGAATTTCAGGGGGTAAAGTCAGGGAGCTGACGTAGCTAAATACACAGGAAGTCATTTCTATTCATGAGGCACCTGCCCTAAAATGCCATTCTCAAAACAGGGTTCAAGGCCGTCGGGGCTCTGGGAGATTCTTCCAGATGGTCAGCAGGCTGTCGCTTCTCATATTAATGTTGAAAATAGGACAGTGTCAACATTTCTGGTTCAGGCATGACATAACCAGGGCCTTTCCTTGGGACATTTCTGAGAACCAGGGAGTGGCACAGCAGGAAGGGACCTTGATGTTGTTGTTGGGTTGGCGTCCAGTCTGTTCTGACTCATCCAGACTCTGTACAAGAGAAGACCGCCCAGTCCTGCGCCATCTTCACAGTGTTCTCAGGCTGGAGCCATGGTGGCAGCCACTAACTCGATCCATCTTGTGGAGGATCTTCCTCCTTGATATTGCCCCTCTACCAACCACGATGTCCCCCTCCAGGGGCTGCTCTTCCCGGATAACACACCCAGAGTCTGTGAGAAAAAGTCTCGCCATCCTTGTTTCTAAGGAGCATGCTGGCGAAGTTTTGTCCAAGACAGATTTGCTTGTCCTTTGGGCAGGCGATCCAATCTCCTCAGTTCACAGATAAGGAAATGAGCTTGGGATCCAAGAAAGAACATACCAGTGATCATGAAATGAGAGGTTGGGCCAGAACCCAGGTCACCCAGCGTCCAGTCAAGGTTTCATTCGACATCACCTCGCTTGGTTGGAACAATGGCCCAAACCTTTGATCAAAACTGGGCTGTAAGATGATTTACCCCACTGAGCTCTTCCCACTGAAGTTCAGTGAGGGATTTGCTGTGTGGCAGAGGTAGAGGGGCAAACAGGATCAGGGGAGAGTTTGTCTAAATCATTGGAGAAAAGCCATTATTCGCTCAAATAAATCCCAAGATATTGTAGTAAACCTATTCTCATTCCACAAGATGAAGCCTACCTGTTCAAGGTTTCCTCTGGTTCTCATCCCGAGAGTTGGACCATCTGCCCAGGGCACTACCTTACTCGACAGCTAGGCATCTGAGGTAGTTAGTTTATCATGCCGACCTGGCCAATAAACACATGTTGGGTTAACTGAAGGGCAGAGGGATAAATGGCTCAGTGAGCTTCACCTTTCTAGTTCTCGAGTCTCTTGCTTTGTGATGTTCGGCTCAGGGTGTAGAGCTGCCTTAGCCAGTTCCCTGCTTCAGCTGGCAAGGCTCACTTCCTATAAGACATCCCCGAGGAGAAGTCACATGGACCTACCCCGATGCAGCCCTGGGTGCTGGAGCAGCCGTGTGGAGACCCCTGCCAGCGCTGAGACATTTACACATTCACTGACTCGGCTTTCCTCCTGCCGTTGGCATCATTGCATCTGTTTTGTGAGATGGAGGAGGACTTTTTGAATTGGTGTTGGACATATGGGTTAATATTGGACTTGTGGGCTTAGGCAGTACTGGGTTGGGATGTTTTCTTGATGTGTACTTAACCTTTATATAAAACTCTCTCCTCTACATGAGTTTCTGTGAATTTGTTTCTTTAAAGTACCCAGACTAACACAGCATCTCAACCTTTTCACACAACAGCATTGCCTTTTTCAAAGCACCACTGGCTGAGCCCCAACTCCAGAATTTCGGAGTTAGGAGATTTGGGGGACAGCCAGACTGCATTCCTCACATGTTGCAAGTGATCCTGGGACCCGACTTTGAGAAGCCATGCACTTGGGCTTCACTGGGACTGAGGGGCCCATTCGCCTGAGTCTCCCCGATCCGAGAGGCACATCCATAACCAACACACAGTGACTCGGTCTCCTCCCACAACTGCAACCTGATCTGATGGCTCTGCCCAATTAAGGCAACTGCTTCAGGCTACAACAATCCATTTCCCTAAGAACAGATGGCTGAAGAGTCTGGCTGGCCCCCTTCCCCAAGATCACCCACTGTCGTTCTTCACCAAGAACCCCCAGTGGAGACAGAGCAGATGAGCCAGCAAGGAGTTTCTGACCACCATCCTGACAGCAAGCTCTTCCTGAAATGACCTCAACATACCAGCTCTGCCAGGGGTCTGTGCAATCCCGGGAACTGTCGGGATCCAAGGGGACCTCCCCCTGAAAAGCATCACCCACCCTGTGCTGTCTCTGTCTCTCCCCAACTCTAGAGCTTTGCTTTATTCCAGAGCAGCTGGCACGCGCCTGCTGCAGGTAGCAACGGCTACACTCTCCCTTCCACTGCGACAGCCACTCCTACATAATGGATGGAGTCCCGCCCTGGCTCAGAGCAGATTGGGTTGCCTGCAAGTCAGAAAAGGTCAAGGCAGCTGCTCAGATCAACAGGTGTCTTCCAGAATAGCCACCTCCAAGGCTTATCAATCCTCCTGGGAGACTAGGCATTCGATGCGGCTCAGCCAAGGCGAGGAGCTAAGACCCCAACTGAGGTTAATATGTACACAATAAACGTTACTTGCTCTTCCCCTGGTTACTACAAGGAGCGCCTGAGAAGCCTCCCCTTTCAATCTACTGGGTTACAAGGCCATGGAGGTCCTCTACCAGACTGGCTGGAGCACCGTGGGAGCACCCAGCTGGGCAGCTCTGCCCGCCAGCCTCCCTTGGCCTCTGGTTGCCTACTGGCTCCTCCGAGATGAGGCCTCTTTTGTTCTTTTCTAGACATGTCATCTTGGCCCCCTGTCAAGGTCCATTTGAAGCCACAAGGCAGTCTCTGACAAGGGGCCTCTGCTGACTTCAACACTTTTTCCATTTCTGCCATCACTAGAAATGTGCTTAGAGCCAGGAGCCTTGTTCTGGAGCCAGGGACCAGTCAGAGTTGTTTTTGCTTTGCTTCCTTTTTTTCTCTGACACCCTATGACCCAGACATGCCCACCAGCTGGCCTTGACAGGAATGCGGCATCTATGAACCAAGGAGTTGTCCAGGGATCGCCCCCAAATTCCAGGCTCCAGGCTTCTGTCTGAAATGCAGTTTGAGGCTCCCTGAAAGGCAGCGTGACCGGCAGCGCCCACCCTGAGTTCACCAATTCAAGAAAAGTCGGCCCTGCTGCCCTCACCCAGCGGATGGGCAATTCAAAGAGAACTCGTCAAAACCACTGCCATCGAGGTGATTCTGACTCACAGGGGACCCTCGAGGACAGGGCCCAACTGTTCCTGTGAGTTTCTGAGACTTTTTCACACGAGCAGAAAGCCTCGTCTTTCTCACACAGAGTGGCAGGTAGCTTCCAACCGCTAACCTTGTTAGGCCCACTCCACCCACTGTTAAATAAACTCGCTTTGCAAGAAGCAAAGGCCACCTTGAAGTCGGGTTAGCCTATAGGCTGGCTGTGAGGACTAAGCCAGGCTGGGACCATGGGGCCGCAGGGAAGGAGGTAGCGACACCCTCTTTTCCTCTCAGTGATGGCTCTGGGACCCTTGCCTTCCGCATCATGCTCCACTCTCCCCTCTGCTCTCGCTGCCTCCCAGCTTCCTAACCTTCGAGCTCAGGAACCCCGGTTCCGTTCCCCAGCTCCACAGTCCTGAGGAAGTCAATTAGGGACCCTCTCCATCTTCTGAAATCTGTTTAAGCACAAGACAAAGATAAGTCTAGGCAACTGGTGCTCACTCCTGATAGAAGAAACCATCGATATGGGGGTAGGAGAGATTCCTAAATGGCACAAACAGCTTCCATTTGGCTACGAACTAAAAGGTTATTGGTTCCAGTCCACTCAACAGTGCTATGGAGGGAAGGCCTATTCATCTATTTCTGTGAGATTACGGCTAGTGAAAACCATAGGAGGTGTGATTCTAGTCTGCCATGCATGGGGTGACTGTGAGTCAGAACTGCCTTGATAGATGGGTTTTGGGGTAGGACACATGGTATTGAACCTGGTATGACGGCAACAGCAATTTCCAGGAAAGGTAGCAAAAGAAGAAAACTAAATGTGTAAGCTAGACAGAAACCAGCCTTGCAGAGCATTCCCCGGCCTGTGTTAAGATAGTGACCTACGGAGCAGCAGTCAAAGCAGGAGGGTAAAGAGCGGGGCCTGGCCCCAAGGCTTTTCAAAAGTCATCACAGAGGCCTCATGAGCCATATTCATTCCTAAACTGAAAACGTGTTCAAGCGTCCCTGGCTCTGGTTCGGGGGCTGTTGTCAAGAAAGTAGTTCGCATTAGGTTATATACAAGCAATACCAAAACTGCTGTTTTGGAATAGACGATGGGAAGGGAAGATGAAAGGTAAGTGTCAGAGGAAAAACAAACAAACAAACATATCTCCTATGTTTTGGGGGTCTATTTTTAGAAGCCAATCCTTCAGCTCCCCAGTCTGACAGGAGAGGAAGGACAAGTAGGAAGAAAACAGCCTCCCCAATACCTCGAAGGGGCAATGAATGCCCCAGGGAACGGGACAGGTGGTACTAATCCAGCTCTCCCCACCCAGTCAAGAGTTGGACTGGCTGGCCAACCCAATCTTCCCCACTCAGGAACCAACCGGGGAGTTCCCATCCTCTTACCAGCCTGCCTGCCAAGCTTTAATCCCTGGAGAAGTAGCCAAGAGTCTTAGAAGTGCCAAGAATAAGAACAGGCAAATCTGGAAGAGAAGCAGAAAAAAAAGGCCTGGCATGCCTAGAAGTCATCTGCATTGAATACATTGAGTGATCGCAAAACTGTGCCCTTTCTGACTGCTGGACACAAAGACTTGAGGCAGTCACAGGATCTGCGCCCCCCCAACCCCACCCCCAGCACAATCCTGCCATAAGGCCTTACAGAACCTAACTGAACCAGCAGAGGTAAGAGGGAGGGAGACAGACGAAGAGGATACATGTTGGCATTTGAGTGCGTTCAGTGAGAACCAAGGTCTTCTCCAACGCCCAGCTAAAAGCAGAGGCAGTTGCCTGTCTTGATTATGCATTCATGCCCCTGGCGAGGGCCGAGGCCACTGGATAATTCATATGCTGGCGTTGGTAGGCACAGAGCGGTGGCAGTGTTCAAAGGAAGGCATTAGAGAACCGAAGTTCGAGACAAAGCAAACTGCCCCATGTCTGCAGCTCCCAGAGAGTGACCAGAAGCAATGTGCAGGAGTGACCATGGCACTCACTGATGGGGCACGTCCTCCTGCCCAGGACCACACCAGGCAGAAATGCCATCACCTAGAGGGAGCCCAAACGGTCCGCCCAAGTTGGACAATGCAAAGAGATTTTGGTTTTTTTCCCAAAAACAAAGGCCTCCTCCATTGTGGCTGAGATGAGGGTTGGTGGAAAAGAGGCCAGGCTGGGGTCCCAAAGGCACCATGTAAGGAGGGAAGTCAGGCTCTCTCCATCAGAACCTTTTCACTCACCCATCAGTTCAAAAAGGAGCTTCCATAAGGAGACCTACTCTGACTCCCCCAACTAAGGCTGAGCTGTCTTTAGATTCCAAGCGCTCTCTATATTGTTTGAACATAGCTTTATTCCAGTTGTTGTCCTTGTTCTTAGCGACCCCACGCACAACAGAACACACACTGCTTGATCCTGCGCCATCCCCACAACTGTTCCTAGACTTGTTCCATGGTTGCAGCCACTGCGTCCATCCACCTCGTTGAGGGCCTTCCTCTTCTACACTGCCCTTCTGCTTTACCAAGCACGATATCCTTCTCCAGGGACTGCTGTCCCCTGACAACATGTCCGAAGCATGTAAGACGAAGTCTCCTCATCTTTGCCTCTAGGAAGCGCTCTGGACACACTTCTTGCAAGATGGATTTGTTTGTCCTTCCGGCAGTCCACGGTACTTTCAACAGTCTTCTCTAGCACCACCTTTCAAGTGCATCTATCTTCTTCCGTCTTCCTTATTCAATGTCCGACTTTCACATGCACATGAGGCTTTTGAAAATACAATGGCTTGGGTCAAGTGCACCTTGGTCCTCAAAGTAACACCCTTGCTTTTCAATACAAGAGGCCTTGCTTGTGCAGATGTCCCTGATGCGATGCATCCTTTGACCTCCTGGCTGTGGCTATATGTGAGATTCTGTAGCTCTGTAGAAACTTCTGAAAAGAAGGCGTATGGCTAATTGATGGGACCAGGTTCACTAGGAGGAAGACTTTCTTGAAGACTTTCCTGATGCATCTGCCAATCAGTTGATTGTGTGTCTCACCAAGACTAACAGGGTGGCCCTGGTGGTAGAGTGTGACATTCCCAGCCACCGCCATCACCTACTGAAACCATTGCCATCGAGTCGTTTTTGACATTGCATTGGGCAAAGCTGCTCCGTGAGAGATCTTTAAAATTTTTTTAATTCATTTTTTTTAAACTACAATGTCCCTTTGAGGACTAAGGTGCTCCTGACAAGCCGTAGTATTTTCAATCGCCTCATATGCCCCTGAAAGCTGGACAATGACTAACGAAAAGCACAGAAGTCTCGATGCCTTTGCAGCACAGTGCTGGTGAAGAGGATTGACAGTACCGTGGACTGCCAAAAGAGCAAACACATCTGTCTTGGAGGACGTCCAGCCAGAAACCCCCCTGGAAGTGAGGCTAGGGAGACTTCGTCTCAAGGGCTTTGGACATGTTATCCAGAAAGGCCGGCCTTAGGAAAGGCCAGCTATCGTTGTGTAGTTTGCTTTTGTAAAGTTGAGGGTCCTGGGGCACAAAGGAAGGCCCTTGATGAGATGGATTGACAGCGTGGTAACCCAATGGACCCCGATCTAGCTATAAGTAGGAGACTGTTGCAGGGCCAGGCAGCATTTCCTTCTGCTGCATGCAGGCTCACTGTGAGTCAGCAGCAACTCCCTGGCACCTAGCAGAAACAACGGCATGCGCGTTTGTAACCACCTGCCCTGCAGGCGCCGCCTTCCTCAATTCTTCTATCCCTGTTTTACAGAGAAGGGCACTGGCTCTGGTAAAGTACCATGTTCAAGGTCACAGCTGAAACGGAGTAGGTGGACTCCAAACTCAGGTCTAACCCACTCTTCTTGGTAACTACTACATAAGATGATAGAATGATTCTTGTTGCTAGGGAGTAATCTTTCCCCTTTTAGAGAAGAGACAGCTGTAGCCCAGGGAGTTTGACTCTCTGCCCACATCACCCAGCTACAAAGTGCTGAGTGGGGGCTCACACTCAGGGATCCCATCTTCTGGGCGGGACCCTGCTTCCGACATCGGCTTTCAGTATGCGACGGCCCCAAGGGACTATTCGGCTGTGAAACTACTCAGGGGCCTAGTTGTCACTGGTTGGCCATGGAGGACAAACCCGTAGTCTTAGACATGACTTGTTAGAGACCACCATCAGGAAACAGACAATGAGCACCTGATATGGGTCAGACAGTGGAGAATAACAAGGTGAAGTGAATGGTTTGGTTCATCTTGGTGCTGGGAAATAGTCCCTCACGGGTGCCAGGATCATTTGGATCAGCCCCCCTCCCCACACATCCTTCTTCTTGTGCCGTAAGTGATCGATGTGGCTACAGTGCAGGATGGCAGGTCTCGTTCATTTGTTAATTTGTAAAATTGTTTCCAAGTCTTCTTAGTTTGCAGCAAGCCAGGCTGTTACCATCCAAATATTGTAGGTTCTGAATGATGCCTGTTACGCTTCACACAGAGCCCGATTTCGTCCGATTTCTCTGATTAACTGTTCAGCATATACACTGAGCAAGTAAGGTGTAAGGATCCTACCCTGGCCCACACATTTCCTGATTTTATTTATTTATCATTCTATTGGGAGCCCTTACAGATATCATAACATTCCGTGGTTCAGTCAAATCAATTAGTATTGTACAATTGCTATCAAAGTCAGTTTCTTTCTTCTTGAACTCCTTGATATCAACTCCCCTTTGTCCCCTCCCCCTACTCTTACCGAGGAGCCCTCCCCCACCTCTACCCCCCCCCCCCCCCGCATCTTACACCATCCACTGTATCCATTTACGTACAATTCAGTTATCTGCTCCCCTCCAGTGGGGTTATCCAGTCAGCAGTGCTCCACATTTCCTGATTTTAAACCCACCAGAGTCCTCTTGTTCTTGTTGAGTGACTGTTCCCTTGGTCTGGGGACAGGTTCCCCAAGAACAGAGTTAAGTAAATGTTCTGGAATCCCCATTCTTTGCCATGTTATCCAAAACGTGTTAGGATCCATGCAGTTGAACGCTTTGCATGGTCAATGAAACACAGATAATCATCTTTCTGGCATTCTCTGCTTTCAACCACGAGCCATCTGACATCAGCCATGATACCCTGCCTTTCATGTCCTCCTCAGAATCCAGTGTGAATTTCCAGCAGTTCCCTGTCCATATACTGCTACAATTACTTTCGAATTACCTTCAGCAAAATTCTACTTGTGTATGATATCGATTGTATTGCTCAATACATTTTACATTCGGTTGGAATACCTATCTTTGGGATGGGTGCAAATATGGATCTCTTCCAGTTGGGTAGCCAAGTCGGTATCTTTCTTTTTCTTTTTTTTTTTTTGCATAGGCAAGTGAGTGCTTCCAGCCTTGTATCCATTTGTGAAAATATCTCAAGAAAATTCCACTAATTCCTGGAGCCTTGCTTTTGGCCAATGCTTTCAGTGCAGCGAGGACATCTTCCTTCATTCCCATTGGTTCTTGATCATCTGCTATCTCCTGAAATGGCTGAATGTTGATCAATCATTTTGGCTACAGTGAGTCTGGATTCTTTCCATCTTCCTGGGATGCTTCCTGCATTGTTCAATATGTTGCCCATAGAGTCCGTCGGTGCTGTAATTTGATGGCTTGAACTTTTCTTCAGTTTCTTCAGCTTGCAGAATGCCTTCGAAGGGTCACGTTCTTTCTCTCCCACAACACCTGCACCTGCCACTCTCTGCTGAACTCTCCCTAGTTCCTGTCCTCTCCCAGCTCTTCCATGGTTGTCTCCTCGTGCGGGACATTCAGACTCCCGAGTAACTACCTCCACAGCTCTCTGAAAACATCCTACTGCCTTTCCTCGTGTTTGATTGTCTTCCAAGCAGTCCATTCTGCCTGAAATGGTCTGATCTGGGTGTGTTAACTATCTATCGCTCCTCTCCCTGAAATCTCAGTTTCATGAAAGCAGAAAACCCAGCCTGTTTTTGTACTCCACTGTATTACCAGGGCCTAGAATGTTCCCTTGCACATGCTAGCTGATCACAAACATCAAATGAATGGGCAAATGAATGAATACCCTCCAAGATCACTGTGACTGGACAAAAGGAATAAGAAAAGGTGCTTGGAGTCTGACCAGGCATGTGGTCACCTCTTCGCGTTAATTTTGTTTGCTTTCTCTAGAAACAAATTGTGTATGAAATACAGTCCTTGAATATTATCCTAGTTTGAAACATAAAGATTATTTAAATTGAGCCAAGGTTACTAGGCAGGGAGTGGGGAGGGGAAGGCTGGGGTGCATTTATAATTTAACCTCCCCGTGCAGATCCCCACTAAGAGCTTAACACCTCTGAAACATCTAAGCAACAGAGCCTCCCAGGATCCCCTGAGTGCTCCGGAAGACAGGTCATCAATTGAGCCACTTCTGCATCTGCAAATGTTGCATATTAGACACAAAGACAAATGGTATTCAGACCAGTGCCAAGGGGTCAGCGCCAGCCAGGGCATAGATTGCAGGCAGGGCCCTGAGAGGACTCAAGGCTGGGATGGCAGCCCAGTCAGGCATCGATAGGATGGGGACTAAGCTATCCCGTCAGGAAGCTGAAGCATCTTGCTCTCCACTTCAACTGCCACCCCACCCATCTCTGGAGCTCTCTGCTTGTTCTCGCCCGTCTCTCAATACCTTCTCTTCAACCCATCTTGGTCTCCTCTTCTTATCTCCTGGAGGTCCCAAAATAAGACAATAGATAAGTCTCCTCTCCCTCTTCAGCAGGGCGCAGCCAGGCCCTCCCAAAGCAGGCCTTTCCCACCAGGGAATAAAGATGGCAATGGTCTCGCCACTTTCACATATTCTAGGCATCTATACCCAGGGTCACTAAATAACAACGCCCTGCTTTCCCCCTCCCACACCCCCACACCCGGCTCAGAAAAGTGGCACCGAAGAGCTCAAGAGGCTCATGCTCCTGGGTCTGCTTCTAAAACTTGAGGTGCTAGTCCTACTTCACAGACTTGACCTTCTCATACACAGCTCTGCAGGGGCAAGAGGTGAGAAATATCATGTGTAAGCCTGTGTCTTAAAGGTCAACATAAAGCTCCACAGCTTTATTAAGACTCGAACCCTACAATGTCGATCAAAATGCCAAGGTAAAGCCACATTGGGAGCACTCTGAGAACTCCAGGCAGTCTGCTCAGCCTCGTGCACCCAGAAGATTCCTATGGGTTGTACAGTCACTATTGCCATTGTAACCTCTGCCCCAACCTCAGCTTATACCTTCTCTGCTGGATTGGAGCATGACCAGAGTCTCCTTCCCATGCCTATAGGGCAAAGTTCAGGGGAAGATATGGGAGGAGATGTAACCTAGCAGCAGCACTCTGCAGCAGATAGATGCGAGGACACCAAGTTTAACAGGGCAGGAGAAGACCAGGGCAGGGCTCTCAAGTGCCCACACATACAACAGCCCCAGGACCTGAGGAGATGACTTTCTGTGGGCAGGGCTGATGCATGACCTTGAACTCTTATCTTCTGGCCTGTTCAGATTGAACCTCCACTCCATTACCCCCTTCCCCTTGATCTCCCTGTTTCCTAGTGTGCTAGTCTGAGTAGACTGGAGAAACATAAACACGACACTCTCATATGTGTATAAGAAAGAGCTTTATATACAAGAGCCATTGAACATTGAGAAAACATCCCATCCCAGTCCAGAACAAATCCATAAGTCAGTCATGTATTATCCCATATGTCAGATACCAATCTACAAAGTCCTCTTCAGACTCATGAAACACATGCAATGACGTCGAATGCAGAAAGATCACAGGCCTATGGGTGCAGTCTTGTGGATCCACTGGTGGTAGAAGTATCTCAGTACTGGCAGGGGTTTTCACTCAGTTGCTCCAATTCCCAGGGCACGGGGTCTATCAGTGAAGTACCATGTGTCTCATCATTAGAGCATCTCTCCGGGAGTGAGCAGAGAGAGAGAGAGCATGTCTCCTGTCTCCAAGGAGGAAATACAGGAGTTCCCAGAATCCTCAGGAGAAGGCCATGCCTACACAGAGGCCTCATTGGCTGTATCCTGACTGACAGGCTAGACTCCACCCCTACACTCAATCCCCAAACTGACACCAGCTTATGTAACTACCACACCTAGTGACAACTCCTGCAGACTCCCTTCCTAGCCCATCCTCCCTAAATAGCCTTGCCCCGGATCCCTGGGGTTTCTTCATTCCATACTCCCTCCAGCCTCCTGTCCCCCCTCTTAGAGAGTGAGATAAGTACTATCATGGCCAGATGAACAGTTGCACCAACTTACTCTGTGACTCTATGCAACCCTTAGTCTCTCTTTTGTGCTTTGGGGTGAGATTCCCCCAAAGGTCAGCATTTCAAAACCACTTTCCACTCCACGAGACAAAGACAGGGCTTTCTATTCCCTTAAAGAATTACAATCTCAGAAATCCATGGGGGTATTTCTACCCTGCTCTACAGGGTTGTTATGAGTTGGAATTAATTCAATGGCAGTCAGTTTGGTTGGTTTTTTTGTTTGTTGCTGGGGTTTTTTTTAACTTTATTCTCTCTCCGCTCAATGTTGTAGACTGATGGGTTAAGTAAGACATCCTCCAAAGTTTCTTTTCAGCATTAAGAGTCCAATGTCCTCGGGCCTCCACTCAAGCACTTACTCAATGCACGAACACTTTGTTCTATTAAATTGGCAACCAGGATGCACACCCTACCAACACGATTGCTAAAGAAAAATGTGTGCATAAGCGAATGTGGTGAAGAAAGCTGACGGTGCCCAGCTACCAAAAGATATCATCTGGAGTCTTAAAGGCTTGAAGATAAACAAGCGGCTATCTAGCTGAGAAACATCAAAGCCCACATGGAAGAAGCACGCCAGCCTGTCTGACCACAAGGTGCAGAAGGGACCAGTTATCAGACATCAAAGAACTATAAATCATATCAATGGGTGCCCACATCCCTGATACGAGCAATGAAGACAAACATGTGCATAAACAAATGTGGTGAAGAAAGCTGATGGTGCCCAGCTATCAAAAGATATAGCGTCTGGGGTCTTAAAGGCTCAAAGATAAACAAGTGTCCATCTAGCTCAGAAGCAACAAAGCCCATAAGGAAGAAACACACCAGTCTGTGTGACCACGAGTTGTCAAAGGGATCAGGTATCAAGCATCAAGGAACAAAAATCATATCATTGAAAATGTGGGGGAATGCAAAGTGGAGGCTCAAAGCCCATTGGTAGCCAACCTGACACCCCTTACTGAAGGGTTGTGGGGAGGAGATGAGCCAGTCAGGGTACAGAGTAGCAATGATGAAACATATAACTTTCTTCTAGTACTTAAATACTTCCTCCCCGCCTCCCCACCAACCCCCACTGTCATGATCCCAATTCTACCTTACAAATCTGGCTAGACCAGAGGATGTACATAGTTACAGATAGCAACTGGAAACACGGGGAATACAGGACAGATGACTCCTTCAGGACCAGTGGTGAGAGTGGCGATGCCTGGTGGGTGGAGAGAATGTGGGAGTAGAAAGGGGGAACTGATTATAAGAATCTACGTATAGCCTCCTCCCTGGGGGAGGGACAGCAGAGAAGAAGGCGGGGGGGGAGACGTCAGACAGTGTAATATATGACAAAATAATAATAATTTATGAATGATGAAGGTTTCATGAGGTAGTGGGGAGGGAGGGGGAAAATGAGCAGCCGATATTAAGGGCTCAAGTAGAAGGCAAATGTTTTGAGAATTATGATGGCAACACATGTACATATATTCTTGACACAATGGCTGTATGTATGGATTGTGATAAGAATTGTACGAGCCCCCAATAAAATGATTTTTTAAAAGAGTTCAATGTCCTCTACCTGCTTGATAGAAATAGCTTTTGGGCCGGAGTCGTCAGTGACAATGATGTTTGCTTTGCCAGGATTGGACCTGGACCTTTTTGCCTTTCTTGCCCAGACTTGCAGAAACTGTCTCTCAGCTGGGTAACTGTCCCCTAAGTTCATTTTCACATCTCACATCCTTCCTGTATATATGGGCAGGGATCATGAAGGTGGGAAGCCTGGGGCAAAGTGCTGGCACGCGACACCTTCTTATTAGGAAGAGAACAACAAAGAGGTTCAAACTCAATGGTTGTCACCTCTCAGAGCATCTCCGACCCCTTTCTGGAACCCGTGAAACCTCCCCCAGTCATCTGGAGCCATGCCACCCAACCTGGGAGAGGCATGCCAGTGCCAAGCTGCTGATGGCTACTCCCATCAATACCCAGGACTTGTTCCCCACACTGCTCTCTCCCTCATCCCCACAGCCAATTCATCATCAACTCTCTGGCCACAAGAGCTATTAAAATAGGCCGCAGCTTTCACAGCCACCACCTCCATCCGCTGTGCCCTCTGTCCCTGGCACCTTGAGCACAGTCAGACTCAGGCGCTGCTCCGTGATAGCTGATGAGCACCTGGCATCCAGGAGAATACCTCTTCCCCTTGAAACAGAACTAGAAGAGAGGCTATGTTTACAGGGCCGTGGTGAGTTCAAGTTACCTAGCCAGCTAACGTATAAAGAAGCACCCCCACCCCTCCTTCAAACCCTGCACCACTACCTAAGCCGAGAGTCCCTCTCACCCTCCTCCCCCCTCCAGTCTCCAGACTCAGGAACAATAAAGAAACCACCGGCATCTCCCGACTGGGTGGATCAGATCAGGTTTAAGTATCAGTTTAACATCTGAGCAGCATTGATACATAGGAGTAATCTCGCGCCCCTAGGTAGGGTAACTCTATCCAACTAATGTACACACAGGGACCACATACACACACAGAGACCCCGCTCAGGCAGCAGCAGGGAGAAGGGCTATTGCTTAGGTCCCTCTGCTGTGCTAGGGGGCACCTCCACACCAGAAATGACAAGAGTCTGCACCCCAGCCACTGGCCAGTTCGAATGCACCCAGCCCCAGGGCATGCCCCTTTGATGCCAGAGACTCAGGAGTATGCACGCAACTCTGCAGCGAGATAGCCATGACTCCTGGGAACCCCCAATCTCTGGAACTCTACACCCAGTTCCCAGCAGTCACTTGCTTCCAAAGATCCTGGGCTAGAGGACAGCCTGGGAGGGTGTGCAGGGAGCTGTTTAGATCCCCCCACCATCCACCATCCCTACCTCCATATTCACCCCATTATTTCACACTGGCAGTGTCCTCTCCAAACTTCAAACTCCATCCTACCAGCCATGGGCAGGTCTGGGCATCAACCTGCCAGGCAAAGGGAAGACATTTGGCTCTTGGGGTCCATGGGTCTACTTGTACACCACTCCCTATGGGCTATACTCATACCATCTGAAGTGCCTAACCTCTCAGCCCGGCCCGGGGCCTTGTCTCTAAGAAGTCACTGGTCAGGCCTGCTGCGCAGTATTGCCATGGGAATTCAGTGAGTCGACAACAGCTCCCAGCCCACTGTCAGAGTCACTCAGCCAGAGTCCCTTCCCATTTTCTCAATCCAGCCCTGCACCATGCCAATAACAAATTGGTTTGAACGGAACCACCAAGGGTTCATGGCCTTCAAAATGATTTCCTTCCAAGCAGATACTTTGAAAATCAGGCAAATGGCCCCTGGAATGTCCCTGGACCTTCTCTGAGGCCTCTCACTGCCTCCTCTGACGTGAGAGCCCACTCTGGTTGGGAACAAACTAATTTCCCTGAATGTATGACAGAGGGTCATTGACGGGGACCAGGTTCTGCCAGTCACGTTGCGTCTCCACCAGGTAACGTGGCTTGGTTGTCATGGTCATTTTTTTCGTCATCCTTAACAGTGCCTCCCATGTACTTAATCTGCCCCCTGATTCATCCTCCCCCACCCCCAGAAAAATCCCATGACTCAGTAGAAAGGCTGAAAGACAGACATCGACCTTGCCGCGGGGGATCCTTCTGGGAGGGGGCTCCAGGGATCATTACTTTCTTCTTTAGGCGTTGCTCGAATTTCTCTGTTTTGTTTTCTTTTTTATTTTTTTGCAACGCACATGGCAAATGTATTCTTTTTTAAAAATGAGAACAAATGTAAAGCTATTTCCAAAAATACTGAGGCCTTGTGTCTGGAAAGCAGTCCACGGAAGAGAACGAAGAGAGAGATACATTCTCATTTGCCCTTCAAGGGCAACGTGAGACGTGGCCCGCTGTAGCCAGAGAGGAGCCTGAATCGTGTAAAGAGAGGCATTCATTCACAGAGAAGGTGCCCATCGAGTGCTCGCCACCTGTGAGGGGCAGTTCGAAGCCCCAGCGGGAGAGCAGGGAATAAAATCAAGTCCCAGGCAGCCCTGGCGGGGCAGCTGTTTATAGGAGTGAGGCGAGCTGGGAGCAAAACAAACAAGGACAAGACACGTCCAATGGCATTCAGTGTGTTAAAGAAAATTCCGGTAAGGTCAGGAGGCTGAGCGGGCTGGAGAGAGGGAAGTGCTATTCAAGAAAAGGTCCCGAGAAGGACGTTGTCCAAGGAGCCACGCAGACGCATGGACCCGAGGACTGGGGCGAGCGGCCCTGCAGCTACCTGTAGGGGAAAGACTGGTGCGTTGGACTGGGTTCAGCAAGCTGGAGGCACAATGCGGAGGTCCCTGAGTGGCAGCAGAGTGAGGGCAGGAGAGGGCAGTGGAAGGAGCTGAGGATGGAAAGGGCCCAGGGACACAGTCCAGTGACGTCCTGCGGACCATCGGAAGGACTCTGGAACTCATGGGAACGAAGCACAAAGCCACCAGAAAGTTGGGATCGGAGTGACATGACGTGACTTTCCTCTTAGGGGATCACGCTGGTTGGCCATGGGAAGAATACGATGGACAAAAGTCAGGGCAGAAACAGAAGACCATTTCTGAGGCTGCTGCCATAATGGAGCTGGAGGGCGGTGGCCGCTTGGACCCAAGGGGGACAAAGGGGTAAGTCTGGGTCAGTTTTAAGAGACAAGCGGATGACATGGGTTGAATGTAGGCTGTGAGAGGAAGAGACACATCAAAACTAAACCGGGTTAGTCTGAGAAATTTCACGGATGGCGTTACCTGCTCTAAGACAGCTAGGGCAGGAGACAAAACCGCAAGACACATCAAACGTGAGTCGAATAAACATTAGACGAACAGGTGCGGACGATGAGTAGGTAGATGCATCCACCTAGCTTCAGAGGCAAGGTCCCGGTGAGACGGAGCAAACTAGGTACTGTGTCCACAGTTCCTCACTGAAGGTTCCCAAGCAACCGAGGGGGTGGGGGTAGGGGTGGGGGTGGGGGTGAGAAGGACTTCATTCATGTGTCGCAAATGACAAAATGGAAACTTTGGGAAGGAGAGTGGCTTGGCCAATGTTTGTGCCCACAGAGCCTCGCTTGCATTCATATTGGGGTGTGTCTGATTCCCAAGTGCATGCCTTAGACCCGAACAGAACTAAATCATCATCTCTACATTGCCAAGCACTCTGAGGGCATGGAAGGCCAGGCCTTCCCCTTCACGACACTGGTCTCCATGTACTCACAAGCTATGCAACGCCTCTTGTGACAGAGTGCCTATGGCATCCAGACCCCGGGGTGATTGGCTAGTTTCTGGTATGGGATTTCGCTTTGGTTTCCTGGTAACAACAACCACGCCCTTCCAAAAATCCTCCAATGGGCCTGAAATCAGGCCCTCGGCATCAGCATGCAGCCGTTCTCACCATGCCACTCTCCTTTCCCCCATCTGTGAGGCAACTCCAACCTAGAGATGCCATGTCCCCGAATCCAGGTGGCTCTTCCCAATGTGTGACCGTGGTTAAGTCACCTGACCACAGAGCCCCGCTTTTCTCATCTGTCTATGTAGTGAGGGAATGGGATACGACTCTCTTAAACATCTGTAAAATATGGGCAGTTTTTCCTTAATATAGATCTGTTCTAGTAAACAAACAAAAAACCTTGACACTGAGCTACATGGGTCACATGGCACATGGGTGTTCCCCGGGCGCTCCTTTACTCAGTATGCATTTTAGAAGACATCCACGAGCACACAGCCCACTGGGAGTGGGGTTGTAATTTGAGCCCACGTTCCCCAACTCTACCCAGGGGCTCACCTGGCTCCACGGCCCACAGAAAGGATCCTCAGATATCCCACTCAGTCATCCAATAATGCCTGTCTCACCTCTTGACCTCCTCAACCCCATATCCAGAAGAAAACAATCCAAGCAGCCCACCGTCCCAATTAGCCCTGGCATTTCTTCAGCTCCCATTCCCAAGAAAACCCCTGGTTGAGGTTTTCAGAAGGAAAGAGACATGTGCAATGAGCGCCTCCTGGATGGTTTCATTCATCACCACCAGTCCTGCTCGCAGAATTTGACCCGCATAAAATCATCATCATCATGATCCCCATCACCGTGGCTTCGGTAGCTCAGCAGGACCACAATTCTGGTACACTCTTCCACTCCTGGAATGAATCAGCTACTCATCAGATGGCCTTGAGCAAGTCGGTTGACTCTGAGCCATTCCTCAACTACAAAAATCATGCTATCAGCTAGGGTTTCTAGATGATGTGATACAGGCTCAGGAGGTAAAGTAAGCACTCGGCTAGTAAAGAGCAAGCAAGGACTTACTCCAAGTCTCCTTGTGTGGTCCCCAAAGAGGTGTGTTTCCCATCACACCTTGACACCCAGTGCAGTGGAAACGTTAAAGTCAGAAACTCTGGGATTGACATCCCTCTCACTTACTGAGAGACTTTGGGCAGACTACTAAACCTCTCTGAGTTTTTCTCATCTAGAAATGAAGACATTAATAGCTGCCTCACAGGCCATCAGAAGGATCTAGCTAGCCCAGGATCCTGAAACAGTGTGTGCCTGACGTAGCCCCTACATGACTAAGAACTCCCAGAGTGACTACCACGCCAAGGCAACTTCAAAATCCAGACCAGGCACAGGTCAAGGGCAGTTCTGAATTTTAAAGCCAAGTGTCTTAGGTAATATGGCTTATGATATTCAAAATCAGTTCTTATTTTGGTAAATATATTCATATAGATATAGATATACATCAAAATACTTGTCATTTCAACACTTCTTACATATACCGTTCAGTAACATCAACTGCATTCATTGTGCTGCTCAACCATCACCCTATCCATTTCAATGTCTATTAAACAATGTGTTCCCCTTACGCCCTGCCTCCCACCTGCCACCGGTTTGTCAACATCTCCCTACACTCAAACTAGAGGGTCCACCTAGAAGTTAAGTCAGAGCAGCTCAATCATCCTGAAATCAGAAAACATCAACGCTCCCCTCGCCTCCCGACCCCTTCCCCCTAGCCCCAATGCCATCGTCCTTTTCATCCGATTCACACAGGAGGGAAATTACCAAATCACAAACACCACTGCCTGTGCCAACTCATTGAGGGCGCCCCTATTAGAAAGACTTCTACCTCAACTTCAGACAAGAGAAACAGAAGTATCCCATTGATTCCGGGGCATAAAGCAAATGAATTCTCCAAACACAGTCCAGGGCCTATAACAGCCCAGCGAGGACCAACTAAAGATGCGGGCAGAAACCAGTGCAGCAATTCTGAAACCATCCAATCCCCGAGGACATGGGAGCATTACAAAGGCACCTATATATACACCAAAGCTGATCCTGAAGGAGCTGCGCACATATGCGTGGCAAAAAGAACACAAGGCTTAAATCCACAAAGTATGAACTCAGACTCCTGCACCAAAAGGTCCTTCAGGACATTTCATCAAAAGCACCAGCCCTCGGGCTTTTCTAAAAGGCTCTACGCCTCTTGAAGAACGGTGTTGGATAGGTAAAGACCCGCTTGAGCTGGTCCATTGCAGTTCCCCTGGCTTCTCACTTCTTCCCGTGTGCCAGGAGGAGCCAAGTATACTCAGATGGACCACATTCTGCACATAGCTCAGTGACCCCACTTGATGGCCACTGCTGATGTTAGAGCCCAGGTCACCCAGGCTGTCCTTCCTGACCCTGATTCTGCCAAGTCTAATGACTTCTCCATATCACCTCCAGAGGTTTCCCCCAGTGAGGTTACCTCACTGAACATAGCCCTTAAGTAACTAAGAATGCCCAGGATCACAACACCCCACTGCTCTGAGACGTCCCATGTTGCCCGGGACACACAGACTGAAATCTCTGCCTTTGCCCACCACTATGCATGTGTGATCACCCCCACCCTCAGCATCAACTCGGGCCCCATCCATGGTGTAGCATCTGTGGAGTTTCAGTGAGTTGGCTCCACCCCTAGTCCAGGGGCCATCTCATTGCATGCGATCCAGAGATCAATCCAAAGGCATCTGTTGTCATTCCAACAGAGTGACACCATTGTTGTTGAGTTGATTGGGGTTCATATGACACCGCACGTGTGTTTTACATTGGAACCATGCTCCAAAGGGTTTTCAATGGCTAATTTTTCAGATCCCTCGACCTTTCTTCCCAGATGTCTCTCCGTGGGCTCGAACTTCTGGTTTTTTGGTTAGCAGCCCAAAAGCCAAGTGTATTGACCATTGGCCCCACCCAGGAACTTCAAACAAAGCGAAGTGTTAGAGCTTGGCTCATGGAGGGGGAGAAGGGCTCTTTGACATATGAAGGTGAGGTGTACTGGTGTGATCTTTCAAGTGACACAGCTACTGCGCTACCCTGGGCAAAGGTGGCCTGGTAACACTGCAGGTGTCGAGACTTAATCAGAGCAAAAGGCCATTCTCTGAACTTATGGTTACGTGAGCCTCGCTTTCCAAAACTCCCTCGACAGCTAAACCAGATTGCCTTTGGATTCCTGAGGTAGGGAGCATCCTAACTACTACCTACAGCTTCAAGTTCTTCAAGCACACTCTCCATCTCTTTCCAGCTCCACCTAATTGAATCCCTTGTTTTCGGTTCCCTGTGCTCTTGCCCTGGCCTGTCATCCTCACTCTTTCTCCCTCCAAACTGCTGACACCAGTCTTTACCTCCCACCTTCTCTGAGAAGTCTTCCTTCCATGACAGGAAGCAATCATCCCCTCCACGGAATCCTTTGTGGTCCTTTCTGCTTCAGATGAATGCTTCCTGCTGCAGTTACAGATATTAGGCCCTCCCTCACTACAGAGCATCGACAATTGCTATTCTCTGAGTCCCCAGAACCCAGGCAAAGGAAGCGCCCAATGAACACTTCCGGACTTGAATGTGTGGAAGCCACACTGTGCCAACTTGTTCATGAGAGGTGGCACCTTCGTAGCTGGCATTATGCTTACAATCACTCGCTCTCTTTCTCTCTCTTTTCACCTCCCAGGAGTCCTGGGAACCAAGACATGCATTTAAAAACTGATGGGCTGGACAAATAACAGGGTAGGAGATCAGTAGGGATCAGGAAATCAAGTCTACCTTGCAAATCACCTTTCAATATAACACCCAACCCAAGCAAGGCTAACAAAGTCCCTCCATGTACCCACCAAAGGTTCTATCAAACTGGTCCCCATGTATCCATGTGTCTCTCCCTGACTCATAGCCTCAGGTCCCACTTCTGACTCTCCCACCAACCACTTGCATGGCACCTGGTCCGCCTCTCTACACCCAAGAAAGTGAACTAGATTCGAACCACTCTTTGAAGGTAATGAAATGGTATATAAGAGAATAGGAATTTCATGTTGCTGAACCTCTTATTTGTCAAACAGATTCTAACCCTAAAAAAAAGGGTTTGGATTCCACCCCAGCCCCCACCTTCTTCTGTCCCTTCCTTATATCCTAGGCAAAGGCTCATACTTTCTATCAAGGAGTCTAGCTAGGTGCCGCGAGTGCCAAGGAGAGGCTCAGTCATCTTTCCTTTCTACTTAAGACATGAGACCCAAGATGCCAGAATTTTCCAACTGCCTCATTACACTGCAAATCTAAATCTGGAAGCGCAAAGACACAAGTGGCCACTGTGGGAAAGTGCTCATGATGCAGCCCGAAGTGGAAGATGGGGCGAGTGAGTCTGATGCCTAAATGCGACTTCAGTGCCTGGCAGAGAGAGAGCGCTCAATTAGTACCGGTGCATGGGTTTCTTGAACAAAACAGCGCATTCTGGATGGTGGATGCTTAGAAATTAAATCAGAATGAGAGATGATTTTAAAAAGCATCCTCCTGATTGTTTCTGGAGTGGGTATTTATAGGTGACTTGGTGTTTTGATTCCCAACATTTTCCAAATGGTATTATTATTATTTCATAATAATAATATCATTAAGTCATTTTTAGAAGGCGATCATCATTTAAGAAAAAATCCCCCATACAAAACAAAGCCAAAAAAAGCAAAAGAAAAACTGGGTTCTGTCAGCCGAACTCCACAACCCACACACCAGCCAACCTTCTTCCTGCCCACACATCCCCTCCCTCCCTTTTCCATCTTGATTTTCGGCAGCTCAGAATCAAACTATTGGGGTGTTTTCTTTCTTTTCTTGCTTTTCTTTTTGCCCCTTCTGAACCAGAACCCAGTGGGAGGAAGCCCCATACCCCGGGGACTAGAGAAGACCTGACCAAGGTGCAGCGCCTGCCCACTTCCGGTTCATCTGCCCGAACTGCCCCTGAAACCCAGGCAGGGCACTGAGGACCCTCAGCGGCACCCCAAGTCCTCTTCACCCTGCAGTTCAGGAGAAGGCGCTCTAAGAAGTGAAGCCCTAAGTCTTAGCAAACATCTCAGGACTTTAATGTTTTCTCAAAGCCCCGTATGTTTCCACCACTCTCGTGTGGCTCGAAACCCAATCTATAACCCGTGTCCTTAGGGTCATTGCTAGCATCTCATTAATTTGCAACAAGCAGATGGAAAGGAGGAGAAGAAAGGGGAAAGGGACAGGGTAGTCACCCGAGGAAAGTATTTACTATGGATTCCTGGCTCAACAGACCTCAGAGGCTGGCCTGATGGCTTGTCAGAGAGGAGAAATAGAGGCTCCCCGCCACAGTAGGGCGGCCACGCCTCAAAGAGGATCCTTGGGTTCCTCCTCCTCTGGGCTCTCCCAGGCCTGTGAACTCACGGAAGTGCCCTTTGCCTTCTGCCCTTCCACGGTCAGCACCACCCACGCAGATGAGGTCAAGGCAGCCCAGCTCGGAACAGGAAGGATTCAGAGGGGACCACCATCTGTGACTCGGGTCACCTCAAAGCAGGGAAAAGTTCAGAGACAGGAGGCCCAGACCCCAGACTCCGTTTCTGCCACGTGCAGCTGGTTCCCTGCTGAAAGACACATAACCTCTCAAAGGCTTGATGCAGACAGACACGTCTACACACTGCTGATGGCAGACAATGCTCACCAAAGCCAAGGGTGGAAACAGCCTGAAGCTCCATCAGCAGATGAATGGATACACAGCAATGGGCTGGATTCGTGCAATGGGATATTATCGAGCCATAAAGAGAAGTGAGGTCCCCCCACGTGTTATAGCATGGGTGAACCTAGAAAACATGATTCTGGGGAAATGAGTCAGTCACAAAAGGGAAAATAGTGCATCATTCCAACTTCTAGGAAGTATCTAGAGTAGGCAAGTACATAGAGACCAGAGTTCTATCCACTTAGTGACTACCAAGAGGGGAGGTATGGGAGAGGCACGAGGGCCTCCTTGCCCAGGGGACCCTGTGGAGGCAATGGAAAAGGGTGGAGCTATTTACTAGTGATGATTGACCCACACGGTAAACGTAATTAATGTATGTCACGAATGATACATGTGGAGGATGTTGAGAAGGCAATTGTTTTGTTACATGCTTACCAAGAAAATGAAAAAGAAGCATGGATAAGGATTGCTTCTTTTCCTAGCTGTTGCCTGGATCTAGTGAGATATGTTTGGTAAAGCTTCATGCACCGGGCCTGGCATCTAAGAACTCCATACCTGGCAGGGATCATCAGTGTTATCTTCTTACCGTCTCTCACTGGTCCTTGGCCTGCAGGTCCTGAAGACCACCTTCCCAGCGGGACGCTCGCATGAATTGGAGGAGCCAGACAGGACTTACTCCCAACCTGCCTACCTACTGCTCCCTGTGCCTGGGGTTACTGGTCTGGAACCCCGAAAGGACAGTAGTACCTCCTTGCGGACTTACTGAGAGAACAAAGCGAGACAACGCCAGTGAAGTCCTTCCTGCCAGCCTGCACACAGGTAACTTTGACCTCAGTGGTCCTCCTGGCCTCTCCACTGTGGGGTCAACCCTAACCTTGGCGACTCCCCAGTGTCAGAGTGAGACGGGCTCTGAGCCATTTTCAATGGCTGGTTTTTCGGAGACTGCCCTGTCCTTTTTCAAAGACAACTCTGGGTAGGAGGATAGATGTTCTATAACCGCCAACCTTTCAGTTAGCCGCCAACTATGTTGACTTCTTACACCACCCAGGGACTCCTCATTTTAAACGTGGTCCCCATGATCCCCTGGCCCAGTTCTGGCCTCCAGAGCACCCATCACCAAGCCAAACGGGTGACTGGGAATCATAGGTCATTCCTGGTTTCATCTTCACTCCACTCCTCCCAAACCTAAGTTCCGCCAGGGCTCAACCTAATGTCTCCCTTCATGGTGGCTGTGTTCCCAGCACCTGGTACAGCGCCTGGATATAGTAGGTGTTTAATAACTATCTGCTGGAGGAATACAGGAATCGAATTTGAGGGTTGGCACAGAGCATCGCCAAGGCCCACTCCAGCTCGGAGAGTCTCTGACTAGTTCACCACTTTGACAGCTTTGGAAGAAAAGTTTAAAGCGAGCCCCAGAGAAGCTGTTTCACCGGTCCCCGGGGGAGACTGGGGATGGTTGCTGCTGACAGGCTTCTGAACACTCAAGTCGTGCAGAAATGTACTCCTATTTTTTTAAACCTGAGAAAGGAGTGCTGAATTTCCAGCCCCTCTCCCAGGGCTGCCCACACTCAGGATGCAGGGCATTGAGCCAAGAGGCACAGCAGTGGGCAGCAGGGACCCAGGCCAGGCAGAGAGCCCTCCCAGTGTCCGCAATGGACAGCTAGCTTTGAGAAAAGGAGGCCAAGCCTCACAGAGCCGCAGGTGACCACAGCAGCCGAGGTTCCCACACGTTCCCCCCTTTTCCAAAAAGAGGGAACTTCACACCTACATGGAACAAAGGGAGCTCTGGGACATGCCCTGGCTAGCTCCACCTCGACCAGTGCTGGGGGTTGACTGTGTTCCCCAAAGACATGCTCAAGTCCTACTCCCCAGAATCCATGAAGGTGGTCTCATTTGGAAATTGGGTCTTTACCAATGTAGTCAAGTTAGGAGGACATCCTACTGGGTTGGAGTGGGCCCTAAACCTAACATAGGAGCCCTGGTGGTGTCGGGTGGTGTCGTGGACTATGTGTTGGGCTGAAAGCCACAAGGTCAGCAGTTCACACCCACTACCCACCCTGTAGGTGAATGATGAAGGTTTCTGCTCCCGTGAAGATTTGCAGCTTCAGAAACCCAGAGGGGCAGTTCTACTCTGTCCCAGAGGGTCGCTGCGAGTCAGGGCTGACTCGAAGGCAGTGAGCCTGATGTGGTTGAATCCACTAGGACTGTGTCCTAACACAAAGAAGGACGGCCCAGGGAGGCAGAGCGATGTTTCTACAGTCCAAAGAACACCCAGGAATGCTTAGAAGAGGCCACGAATGATCCTCCCCTAGAGTCTTTGGAGAGATCAAGGCCCTGCTGACACCTTGACATTGCATGTCTAGCCTCAGAACTGCGACGGAATCCATAGCTGCTGTTTTGAGCCACCTGGTTTGTAGGGCTTAGTTATTACAGCAGCCTTAGGAAATGAAAACACCCAGCCATTGAGAGTGTTTGGCTTGGAACGCAAATTCCTGGTCCCTGTCCCAGAACTCTAAAATCAGATCTAAGGGGTAGGGCCCGCAAACATGCATTTTCAAAAAGCTCCCCAGACACATCTGATGTATAACCAAGTCTGAAAACTGCTATTCTAATGAGAAGGAAACAGATCAATATAAGCATGTCCCCAGTTTATTGGGTGTATAGCCAATTAACTCCACGCTTCTGGTCTAGCTCTGGAAAGAAGATGGTCCAGCCGCCCAGGCCCCTGCTCGGCAGGGCAGACTGCTGAAAACCACTGGTTTGCAAATCCACGTGCAAACTGGAATCACCTGGGGAGTTTTAATTATACCGATGCTGGCGTTTCACTCCGAACAACTCGGACTTGACCGATATTATGTGCAGCTTGGATCTGGAGTCCTAACATGGTGATTCTACTGTGCACGGAGATTTGAAAACGACAGCTCAAACCGCCTCTCGCCACCTCACTCACAAGGGTAAGCTCCAACCACCACAAACCCCTCCAGACTAGCCTTCTCCCCCCACCCACTCCCCCCCCCCCCGCCACAATGATTTGGGCCTGAAATACCACGAATTAAGAAAGGAAGGGGCAGTGTGTTCACACGGCAAGACCCTGGGACTTCAGGGGCACAAACTCTGGCCTGAGAATCCATCTGAAAACTCCCAAGTCTATCTCGTAGATTTGCTGATCAAAACATTACTCAATAGCACATAATTTTCCATGGAAAACGTACGTAGATTTTTTACTTACTCTTGTAGTGGCCAATTTAAACACTCGGGAAATTTTTGAGATTTCTCTCATATATAGCTGCAGTTTGATAAAAAGCTGCATCGGCACCTATGTCCCCATTCTAAGTGGGCCTGAGACAATTAAGCATGGCAGTAAAAAGGCCTGGCAATCCTCTTCACCAAATCTTGAATCCAAAATCCACCACTGACCAACTGGGCAACTGAAAGCCAATTATCTACCCTCCCTCCGCCCCATTTCCTACTCTTGAAGATGCACTTGCCATTGCCTATCACTTAGGAACCATGAACTGTCAAAGGAGAAACCTATCTGTCTTGGAAGAAGTCCGGCCAGAAATGCTCCTTAGAGGCAAGGATGGCGAGATGTAAATTCACAGACTTTGTCCATGTTGTCAGGAGAGACCAGTCCCTGGAGACGGACATCATGCTGGGTTAAGTAGCGGGACTGACACAGTGGCTTCAACGGTGGGCTCAAGCAGAGGACCAATGGCCAGGAAGGCCCAGGGCAGGGCAGTGTTTCATTTGGTTGTGCCTCGGGTCGCTATGAACCAGAACCAAGTCGAGTGCACCTAACCACAACAGCATTGCAGTGTGTCTTTCACCCTCACTACTTGATGTTGAAGGAGTCTGGATGGTGTCGTGGCTTACAGGTGGGGCGGCTACATGCAAGGTCAGCACTCTCAACTCACCAGCCACCCAATGGGAGCAGGACACGCTTTCTGCTCCTGTAAAGATTTACAGCCTTGGACACCCACACGGGCAGTTCTACTGTGCCCTACAGGATCCCTATGAGTTTAAATCGACTCATTGGCAGTGAGCTTGGGTTGGTTTTATTGTTCTTTGTGTTGTATGCTGGCACATAGTAAAAGCTCACTCAATCTTTGCCAGTTAAAAACATCAGGTCATTATTTGGTCACCATTGAGTACTTCATCATATTCCGAGTTTTCCTTTAGAGGGTCTCCACTGGACCCCTTGGCGACCATCTCCCAAATTCACATACTCTCAATTCTTCTAGGGCCCCCTTTCTTACCAAGCTTTGCAGCCCATTGATCTTGAATTAACTACTTAATTTCACTGAGCCTCAGTTCCCTCAACTCCAAAGTGGAGGAGGGAAAAATGCTCACCCACCTCAAGAGCCAAGTGGCTACTTTTTATCTAGTGCTGAGAACAATGCCTGGCACACTATCTCTCCATGTACCCAAGAGCTAAGAGAGATGGGGTGGGGAGGGGAAGTGATTCAGCAAAGAGCTCCCTCCACCTGCCATAGCAACCAAGAGGTAGAAAAGATGCCTCCTGAAGGCTCTTGGGAAGTTGACAATCCCAAATCCAGAGTCAGGGGCAGAGGCTGTCTCATCTCGTCTCTGGCCCCCGCTAGGATGGCACTGAAGAATGCTGACTCCAGCTTGGGGCCCCTTCACCAGCTCCCCATCCGACTCACTCCATTTAGTCTGGCAATCCAATTCCCTTTCTTCCACCCGGAAATCGATGTTTAATTAACACATTATTGGGAAAATCAACACAGTCTTCAATGGGGCTGCAATGAAGCTAATGCAGCCCAGCTTGGGGGCCGCAGACCATCTCCGTCAGAAAATGGTCTTCTCCAGTCCCTGCCTCGCAACCAAGGAAAAGTCCCTCCTCCCTAGAGTCCTGCCGCTTCTTCTAGGAACCCCTTGTCTCTAGGTTCAAAGACCTCCCATCCCTTCTTGCCTTTGGTCTCCTAACACAAGGTGACACTGTTCCAGGGAGAAAGTGCTCCCTCCTGGGGCCCTCAGGTCCCCACCCAGAAGGTTGTCTAGCTGGTTCCATCTCCTCCTTCTCTCCAGACCAGAACTAGCGCTCACCCAACTACGAGAGGCGGGCATGCCCTGGTCCCAGCAGTGGGGAGGGAAGCCACGAGTTGCTGACCAGGATGAAAGCTGCCACATGTCTTCCCCAGGCTCCAGCCCTCAGGAGCCGATGTAACACACACACACACACACACACACACACACACACACACACACACACACACACACCAGTGGTGAAGTCGTCTTCTAGTCTCCATTTTGGATTCTCCAACACCTCATCTCCATGGTGCAGAGTAGAGTTCAGTGCAAGCGCTCAGAAACAGTGCCTGCTCCCGCCAGGATCCAGGTTCTGTCACGTGTCATTGTGGGATTCTAGAACAGCTACTTACTTAGGCCGTCCAGTCACCAGTTTCTCCAACAGTCACAAGAGGATGCCATCCAGCTCAACGAAAGACAGTAGAGCATAAAGCCCTGCTAACAGTAGGGGCTCGCTCACTGTCGAGTTACTGGAATCGCACACGGAAGGCCAGCACCTACACGGAGGGTCATGAGCAACATAGGGCCATCAAGGTCTGCACTCTCTGCTCCTGCCTATCTACCACCGTCCGAAACCATCGGAACTCATTCCTCAGACAAGATACTCAAAATAGGGGAGGTGCTAACTGAGACACTATGGGAAACAGAGCTCCCGAACTACTCTCAAGAAGATGGCCAGTGGTGCCCCTCCTGGGCCAGAAGCATCTCTCCATAAGCTGAAGTACCTCTGACTACCAGCAGCAAGTTCAACAGGCCCCAGCGTTATGAACTCAGCTTCCTGAAAACAAGCCAGCTCTGAAGAGATCAAGTTCCCAGAGCTGGGAACTAGAAGAAGGGGTCCGGGGGGATCATGTGGCAAAGAGACTGGCTGGCCAGGGCCCCAAAGTTGCAGTCATGGCCCCTCTTCCCAGTTAAGTGACCTGGCGCATACAACTTAGCCACTTTAGGTATCAGTTTTCTCATCTGAAATTGGGAGACAATGAGATAATCAATGTCAAGTGGTTGGTTGTTGCTTTTTTTTTTTTTTGGCTTTTTTACTTGTTAATTATTTTTATTACATTGTTATCATTATCAATGCTCCAGAGTTCAGGAGAAAGGTGGGGCTCTCTACTCCCATAAACAGTTACCATCCCAGAAACCCCAAGGCGCACCTCACCTCTCTCTGTTGTATAAGATCACTATGCATCAGCATTGACTCAATGGCAGTGAGCTTAGAGGTGGCTGAGCTTATTTCTGTTGTATCTGGAGGTGGACACATGTTCCATCCAGATGAGGACCAACTCTGCCTCCAGGGACATTGCCTTGGTGGCCTGATGTCCACCGTGGTAGGAGTACTTACATCGCTGAATTGATTCTAACGCATAGCAATGCTGTAGGACATGGTAGAACTGACCCTGTGGGTTTCCAAGTGTCTAACATAGTACCCAGCACATTGCCAGGGCCCAAAGGTTGCCTAGTCATCATGGCAAAAGTACCAAAGTGAGTAATAGTTGCTATATCGGCAATCGAAATAAACATAAGACCCAAGATTTCATCGCTTAGGAACCAGAGAACCAAGGGAGGAAAAGCTCTCCCCACCCACCTTCTTTCCATCTCTAGCATGTCTCCTTCCTCTCTCTTCCCTGTTAGCAGAAAAATGGGCGATGTAATCTCAAAGAAAGATGACTGTCTGTTTTTTCATCTAAATCAGGACACTTTGGGGAGTTAATAATGACATTAGGACAAAGGCCTCAACGGAAACTGTCTCCAAAAATCAAGGCATCTGGTCACTCCAACTCAAGGTCGTAGACAAATAGCTTTATGATGTCCTTCAATATACTGGAAAAAGGGAAGGCTTCTTGGTATTCAGGATCCATCTTTCTCTCGCTCTTACTCCCCAAACACACACACACACACACACACACACAGAGTCAACTAGGATGTTCAGCTCTCCCCACATTCAAGATGTTAACCCTCTGGGTGGATTGGGGGCACTAGGAGAAACCTGCCACCCACATTGCATAACATCATACTTCCCAACCAGCCAATGTAAACAGAAATTAAACACATGGGGGGCTGCTGCCTGGGTCCAGGCACCCCTTTCTTGGAATACAGGGCTCAAGGAAGCCATCTGGAAGAAGCAAACAGATACCAAATCTTCAGGATCCACACACCAGCTATTCAGATATGGGGGCCTGACTTCCTCTGAAAGCACCCAGGATGAATAGAGCTGAATGGATTGGGAATGTTGGGCACTCCACCTGGGTCTCTGCTTTCAACGTATTCAGGAGATGACTGTGACCTTGGAGAGTAGCTCACCAAGACTTATCTTTCCCAAGTCTACAGCCAACCCTTCAGGGATTGAGTCTGTCCTCCTTGGAGGCACCAAATTTACTTCACCAAGACCCCACTCTCCTTTGACCCATGAAAATGAAGAAATACAGCCAGGAAACTTGCTCTCCGTGTTGAACTTGGGTATGACTTTGGACAAGCCATTTAACCCCTCAGGCCCTCAGTTCTGCCATCTGTAATGGACAAGATTAAGTGAGAGGAGAGCCCATCTCCCTTTACTTCTAACATGATACTGTAAGGGCCATGAGCTCTTGAAGGAGACAGATCTGGATTCAAATTCTGGATCAGCCATTCTATGAGGTTACTTTATCTAAACTAGTCTCCATCTCCTCCTCTGTCAGAGTTAAGCCCTGAAAGTATACTGCATTGAGAGAGCAGTTTGGAGAATTAATATGAGAGATTACATGTAAGCAACTTGGTAGGGAACACACACCTAAAAAAATGTAGCTCAATCACCATATCTTTATATTACTACAAGTATAGTGATGATGATGATGGTGGGGGTGGCTCGTATGAAGGGCACCATGAAGGAAGCAGGGTGGCCCTGAGCCAGGCATGGAGTAGCCTTTTCTGATGAACTAGAGGTTAGACCTCAAAATTCTTCTAACAGATCTGGACTTGCCGGGCCAAGATGGGCAAAACTAAGACTACTAGAAGCCAACTCCCAGCCTTCCCAAAAGATACTTCCCCAGGTGCTGGAAGAGAGTAAGAGAGGGGAAACCCAACACCAAATCCACTGTGTTTTGTTTGGTTTGGGTTTTTTTTCCTCCAATAAACAGATATTTGTTGAGTACCTACTGTGTGCCAGGAGACACTGCAATGATCAAAAAGAGGCACAGTCCTTGGCCTCATGGAGCCTTCATTCTACAGAAGGGGCTAGACAAGACCAATCTGTAATATAATGTCACCGTGTCACATGGCCATATTATACATCAAACTAAAGACGGGACTGGGTTAGAAAGGGGCCAGAGGACTGGGATGGAGTGGTTATGCTAGAACGCTGGTTGGGAAAGTTCTCTCTGGGGAAGAATTCTATGAGCAGAGACCTGCAGGGATGAACCAAGAGCTTGCCAATACCCCGCAGCCCCAGCCCCAAGCCCAGCGCTGCCACCTGTGGCTGGCCCAGCTATACCACCGCACCGCTTCATCTGCAAAGCAGGCAGAGCCGGCCCTCCTGCGTGGGAGCTGCAGGGCGACCTCCATCATTCTTCACCAGTGGGTGCAGGCTTGGGAACTGGCCTGGCCAGAGCACCCCAGGGATGCTGGGTCCATGTCCTTCCGGGCAGTGATCTCGGCAGCAAGAGCTGTTTCTCCTCTTGCGAGTCTCCCCTCTACACTCAAGGGGGTCGTGTAAGGAGAAGGAGGTCAGGGGATCCCAAGAGCGATCACTCATGCGTGTTCGGAACAATAATTCTCCCCCAAGGCAGCCTGCTCCCCACATCACCCCTTTTCCCCAGCAGTGACGTAACCCTGTCTCCCTAACACTTCAAGGTCATCCACAAGAAGAGACGGGGATACCAGAAAGGTGGAATCACTCACATTTTTCTCTGAGGGGATTTTTTTTTAAGGAAAAAAAATATGTCTTACCCTTTCCCTCATAATTGCTAATAACGTGGAGCACACCTTTAGTGGAAGGAGAAGGGAAAATGGCGTCTGGTAGCTAAAGCAGTAGGCGCCCAGGAGAGGCCTGGGGATCGGGCTGTTCTCCGGGTCCAGAGTGATTTCTGTCACTGGGGCCAAGCCACCCAGAGGTGGCTGACGGAGGGGGGTTAAGGGGGGTGGGGGCAGCAGGCTGCTCCCTGGCTCTCTGCAGAAGGCTCCAGCGAGGTGGCAGGGGAAGCCCTCAAATTCGCCCACCTCATTCCTTCTCCCCCTTCTGTCTGCACCCGCCCACCAGTCACCCATGAGCACACCCACCCCCGGGCGTGCTTGGTGGATGTGGGAATCTCAGACTAGGCTTCCTGCTGGAGTCGGAGCAGCTTCTCGCCCTCCACCTCCTTCTCATCTTCCTGGGAAACTCCACACGGCCCCTCTCAGCACCCCTCGCTCGCCCTCCTCCTCCCAGGTGCAGGCAGGTAAGCTGGCTGTCGCTGTCAGCACACCACCTCTCCCCTCGCGCATGCACTCCAGATGAGCACCGGCGGACAGGATAGAAAGGCAGGCAGCCTCCCGCTCCAACCATGCACAGCGCTGACAATCCCGTGTTGTCCAACTGTCGGGCACCCTGGCGCTGGACAAAACACCACCCTGGCCGCCAAGATCCTTCACAGCCCCCAACCAAAGAGCAGTGCCAAGGACACACCAGGAATTCCAAGACCACTATCATCTGTAGAGCGAGAGGCGAGGAAGACAAAGACATCGCTTCGCCTTCCCAACGAATCACGACAATGCTCTGGTCTATTCTGTATTGCCCTCTGGCTTCACAGAGCCCACCGATGAGCTGGCTCTGTGCATTGAGGGTGGGGGGCAGAAAGCAGACACATGTGTGTGTTGAGGGGTGGGGGGAGTGATCTGTGTCTCTACTGTCCAAGCTTCTCCCCAGAGAGAACCCATTCCAGACCCCATCTTCCCAGGATAACCTTCCCCCAATGTGCTGCAAACATATTATTTCACGGATGGTTAAATTGGATCATTATCACCAGGTGCTTATTTGGCCCAAAAAAAAAAGAAGAAGAAAGGGAAATCATTCATGTCATCCACCCCCACTCCAATTTTCTTCTCATGAGGTCCCCTCCCCAAAACACTCCCCAACACACTAATCCCATGAACTGCGACACAGCACATCTTTCAGGAACGAATAATGGCGAGAAGCAAGAAGAGGGAGCGGCGAGGAGGCGACGTGGCTGGAATGGTACTGCATTCCCCGTATGAGGATGAGGGCGAGGAGCCATGGTGGAGGTAGGGGATAAGGTGCGCAGTAAAGGGGAAGGAAGCGAAACCAGATCAAGCCTTCGGTGGCCCGTGTATGCAAGCGAGAGAGTGTGTGTGTGCAAGTGCGTGTGGGGATGTGTGGCGCTGCCCTCCTATCAGAAGGCTGCATCCATGTGGTATGTAGGAAAGGCCATCGCACCACTGTTGTGTTGCAAAAAAAGAGAGAGAGAGAGAGAGCCGCAGAGCCATCAGAAACAGAATTTTCTCATCGAGATAGAAAGGGCTAGAGACAGGGGGAGGGGGTAACAGGGTAGAGGAGAGCGGTGTGTGGAAACACTAGGCAAGATCATGGCAGAATTGGGGGAGGATGGAGGGGGACATTGGTGGTGGGGTGGGGAAAATGGCACACGCACGGACAGAGACACAAACACACACAATACCCAAACACCAACCCCCCGGCTCCACCGCTCATCCAAGACTGACAACCGTCCCCTAGCTCACCGCTGCGTCTCGGTACCCCCAAAGCTGGGGCGGACAGATTTCTATATCTCAGTTTTGCAGCGATGGGCTAATTACAACCAAGCCCCCCTCACCAAATTAACCCCTCCCCTCCCTCTCTCTCCCTTCTCTCTCTCTCTCTCTAAAAGGCCAATTGAAGAATAATGTGTTTTTAGAGATAATGGATTTTTTTTTCAAGGAGCGAGAGAACGGGGATGCAGGACAGAAATTCTGCAAAACGATGACTTCCGACCTCACCTCCGTCTCCCCTCACATCTCGATTCGCTGGAGCATCTCCTGTTCCACCCTCCGACCATTCCCTTGTCCCCCACCACCCCAAAGAAAAGACTTTCCTACCATGCCCATCGACAAACACACCAACCGCCACCCAATCTCAGTGGCCGATCTCAAAACCCCAAGCATCAATCCACTTCGATACATCCTTTTTCTTATGTAAGCAGCACATCATCAACAGACTCGGTCGAAACGCAGCATTAACTGAAGAAATAAAAAAAAAAAAAAAAAAGGCGGCCAGACCCTGGTCCAAGCCCCAATCATGAATACGAGGGAGGAACCAAAGAAGCCCAGGCGCAGTCACCTCTCAGAATCGAAAATCCTTTTGATTTCTGACTAGCCCCGCTTTGTGAAAAGCAATATTTAAAAACATTATTTTCCTAAGACAGGACAGAAAGCTCCAGAAAAATTAAAAAAAAAAAGACATCGCGTAGTCTGGTTTATTTCAAAAATTAACCCAGCCCTGTAGCTCACTTTAATAGCGAACTTCCAGTGTCCAGCCTTTCCCCCTCCTCTTGTAGAAGGAAGCCGGGTTCACAAGATGAACCCCAGGCTGCAGAAAACGGGCCAAGGATCCTTACCCCCTTCCCAAGCCCAAACAAACCAAACAATAGGGCTAGCTCGACCTGCACCCATCTGAAATAGCGTTCGTCCCAATGTGATGGAGGCAGATTACGTGCAAAGATTTGAGAAAATTAATAACAATACCAGCCTTGCCTGGTCTCTTCCCCCTCCACCCACCTGCCACATACCCAGTAGCCCTTAGGTAAACTTGCCCATCGCAACCAGCGGGACCATTTTAACTTGCATGGCGATGCAGAAGCCCTTGAGCGATGAAGGGAGGCTCTATCCAGAATGGCAAATTCATACAGGGCTAGTTCTTCACGCTCCCCAGAGCTCACCTCCAGGCGCCCCCAGCTAGACTATCCTCGGGACCGAGCCACTCAACGGGCGGGGAGTTCAGATTTCCATTAGAACCTTCATCACAAAGGCAAACTGTCATCTGACCCCGGCCAGGACTGTCCTCCTCAAGGTGTGACAAGGGGTGGCCTTCTCCTTCTCAGGCTGGCCACCGACCCAGGGCAGAGAAGGAATTTTAAATGTTGGGGCAGCTTGTAGTAATGAAAGCACAAGTAGGTCCCTAAAGCGGGACTAAGCAGAGGATACGAGGAGAAGACAGCCCGTTCCTGCCGGGGCCCTTGTTGGATCCGACCCTTGTTGTGCTCCAGCCTAGGTTCAAGCTAGGATGATCTCTGACCTTTGAATTTATTTTTTTTTTAAAAACTCTTTTAAAATAAAGATCAAGGGAGATGAATCCAATCTGACCTACCTAAACTCCAATCATGGTTCGCAGATAGCTCATTTTCTTATTCCAGGATGATATTTCTACATGCAAATCAGAAGCGGAAGGCCGTTGCATGGAGAAAGAGGGGCTTATTAATTGTTTTAACAAGTGATCGCAGAGCAGGTCACCTGCAAAGCAGCCAAGCCCAGAGGTTGGGATTACATCACTGGCCTAGGTAGGGTGGGGGTGCTGGGGTGGGAAGGGGGGGTTGGAGGGCAAGATTTTGTTTTTCCCTTGTCATTGGGGTGATGTTTCCATAGCAGTTAAGTTTTGCGGTTAAAAAAAAAGAGGGGTGGGGAAAGAGCTGAAACTCTGGGTACATAAAAAGGCCTTAAAAAAGAAAAAAAATTGTCAGAGAGCCTGTAAAACCCACAGCGCTTACACGGAGTGGAAGTTCAGGCAAGCCTGCTACTAAATCATTAATATAAACAAATGGAAGGCTGAGGAGGAAGATTCCCCTGTAACCGATCCAAACAGCTCACACACGCACGCACGCGCGTGCACACACACACACACACACACACTCATCCATACTACTCCCTTTTCACCTTCTGTGAGTATGCATGCCCACCTTCACAACGAGACAGAAGATCAAGAACCACCTCTTCACACCCTCTCAAAAATAAACAAACACATAAATAATCACACACACACACACACACACCCCTCACCCCTCTTTCCTCAACAGCCGGGAAAATCTGTCTCCGTGCATTCTCTTCTTGCAATTCGACCTCTTCTCTCGCTCATTTGTTGTTTGGGGTTTGTTTTTATTTTTGTCAACCAGCCCTCTCCCCAGCAAAGAAGCACGCTGGGCGCGGAGGGGGAAAGTGGCTACCGCCGAACGCCCCCCCCCCCCAAAGTCTCTGCCCAACCCGAAGAAGGGGTCGCGCACACCCGTTTCCGACTAGTCATCAGAGCAGAGCGCGGAAAGACTTGAGAAGAATAAGAGAAACACCACACATCAAAAAAACAGTCTCCGACTTTCCCATCATCGGGAGCCAAAGTAGGGAAGTTGGCGGCGAAAGTCACGGGCGGCACGGCCGCCGGGCGTCGTTCCGCACGAGAAGGCAGCTTGGTGAAAACTTCGCCCGTGTCGGGAGCAGGCTCTCGCCGGCCGCGGGCGCGGACCGGCCCGGGAGTGGCTGCTGCTCCGCTGCCTGCCCGCGAGCCTCTCCCCGCCCGGCACCGAAGTCTTACCTTGCGGGCTGCGCGGGCGCGGGGCTCGCTCTGCGCGGTGGCCCGGTAATGGGCAGAGTTTGCCGGGTCCCTTTCCTCGGGGGACGGCTCACATTCCAGAAAGCTGGCTCTGCGCTCGCTCCCGGGAGGGCGGGCGGGGTGGGCAGCCGGCCGGGCGGGCGGGTGCTGGAGGTGCGAGAAGTGGGTCCTGGGTGGCTGGCGAGGCCGGCGGGCGGCGGAGGGGAGGACCCGCTGGCTGCTCCCTCTGGGCGAGTGGGCGCCGAGCGGAGCTGTGCAGGGCTGCGCTCCGAGCCCGGACTGCCGGAGGAGCCCCGGAATTTCACGCACTCCACGGCCAGCCCCTCCCTCTCCTACACAGACCCCAGCATTTAAAGAGACAGCCTGGCTGCCTGGCTCCGGGCTTGGCCTCCTCCCTGGCTGTTTTGCAAACAGCTGAGAAGATAACATCAGGGAAGGGCGAGCGCAGCCGCCCCCTAGGACCGAGAGGCCCTGTCAGGCGCTCAGTGGTCCCCCAGCCCAGGACTAGGGAAAAGGCTCTTCTCCAGAACTGGAACAGAATGAAGGTAAAAACAAAATCCTCGTGTACAGCCTCTTCCTTGGCGGATGAAGCCTCTGCTCCCTCCTCACTGGGGAGATCTGGCAGGTGTCTCCCTGCAGACTCAGATGGTAGACTGTTGCCTGCAAGCCCACCTCAGTTTCCCCAAGTAATCGGGCCGCTTTGCCAAATCAGGAGATGGGCGCTGTAACTAGGGCACACATCCAGTTCTTCAGAACCACTTGAAATGCTTGCTTAGGACAAGGCCCAGTGCAAAGGCGGGGCCAGAAAAAAAAATACTAAGGTGGTCAGTGGGATTTGTCCTCTGAGGGCCCCGCCCAGGTACTGTGAGGGAAGACCTGTTGGGCAGAGGCAGGGGATGAGTGTTTGGTGGGTCCTGAGCAGGTTCTGGTTTCTGGGACTTGCACCCTGAGCTCAGAACCTAGGTAGAAATCTTTGAGAGCCATCACCAGTCCCAGAACCCACCAGGGCCTGGGCAAACATTGCCCTAATCAGGCAGAAACAAGAGCGAGAGTTGATGGCACCTGACATGAAAGTTGTGCTTAGTATCAAACTCTGGTGACTGGCAGTAGAGAAACAGCCTCCAATGCACTGTCTTCTCCCACAGAACCTTACACATGAACCCTCATGACAGGAATAGCCACTAACCCATGTTGTTAGGTACCAATCACTCATGTGAAGCCATAGTCCCCTCTGGGATGGAGGAGAACTGGGCCGGCCTCTGTATGGAAGCAGATCGCCGGTCCCTCCCCTCTGGATCTACAAGGTAGGATCAAATCACCACCCTATAGGTCAACCACCCAGCACTTAACAGATGCATCACCAGGAGTCTGTACGAGTTGTCAGGCATTTATGATAATCCAGGGTGGTGCTTGCCAGGCATCAATCATCATAGGGAGGGTGATGCTGTGTGATGGTTGAGACCCACTCGGCATTTGAGGAGAACCAAATGATAGTGAGGTTACTCGACTTCTCCAAGATCCAAACCCATTGCCATCAAGTTGATTCTGGCCCACAACTACCCTCTAAGACAGAGCAGCAGTGCTCTAGCTGGTTTCCCAGCCTGCATTTCCTGACAGAGCAGATGGTGACACCTTTCTCCTACAGAGTGGCTGGTGGGTTTGAACCATCAACCTTCCAGTCAAGAATGGAGCCATTGGGTCATCAAGCACCTTTCCCCAGGTCATCCCCCACCCCCACCCACCCCGGAAAGTGCAGAGAGTGGAGTTGAACTCACATCAATCTGACCCCAGAGCCTGGTGTCTAACCAGCCTCCATTCCAAGAGCAAGAGTGGTTTCATTGTTTCCTCGGACTCCCCTGCGAGGAGATATGACGGTGGAGTGGTTCTACATTGGGCTAACTGCAAGGTCAGCAGTTAGAAACCACCAGCCACTCGGAGAGAGAAAAACAGGGCTTTCTAATCCCATAAACAGTCTCAGAAACACAGGGGCAGTTCTACTTTGTCCTCCAGGGTCCCTGTGGGTCAACATCAACTTGATTACGGTGAGTTTAGCTTTGGGTCAGAATCAGCTCAACAGCCACTGCCGCCAGCCATCAACAGCAGCTACAGCAATACAAAGGATGCTCCATGGCTGCCAACCAGCCAGGGAACAGTTTTGGCTTAGAGACAGGGTTCTCAATGCAAGCTGTGGACCAAAGTGGGCTTTGAGCTATGGAAGGCAGGGAGCTCGCTTGAGTGTTCAACTATTATCAGAAAGGCAGTCAATCCAAACTGACTTGGGAAGGAGTATCTTGGAAGACAAGCCTGGCAAACTGTTTCTGGAAAGCCACAGCCTTGCAAACCCCACTGTGACTGTTAGATGCTCCCGAGTTGGTTCTGACTCTTGGCGCCCCCATGCCCAGCAGAATGAAACCGTGCCCAGTCTTAAACCAACCTCACACTGGTCTTATGTTTGAGCTCATTGCTACAGCCACTGTGTCTGTCCCGCTTGCAGAGGGGCTTCTCTTGTACTGACCCTTGAGACTTTGCCAAACACGATGACCTTCTCTAGGGACTGGTTCCTCCTGAGAACACATCCGAAGGATGTGATGTGACAGCTGCTGTCCTCTGAAAAGCCTAGGGCAGTTCTGCTCTGCACATACAGAGTTAGAATCAACTCCATGTCAGCTGGATTGGTTTGGGGGTTTTGAATGACGCGTGTCATCTCAGCCTCATCAAAGCACATTTTGACCTGTAGCCGACTTATCAAATCACAGTATCATTGTCACATAAGTCTTTGTACCCCTAATCTTGGACACTTCCTGTATATGACAATAACATAAATGGCTTGATGGATTAATTTTATGCGTGACACCTGACCCCCACCCCCCATCCCCCCCACACACACTACATACACACATGCCTTATTATATTCTTCCTGGACTGCCCTGGACTCCAGGTCTACCTCCTCCTTATGTGGCCCTCATTGAGCTTGTCCACCCATGATTGCTCTCCAAATGGGCAAGCAAAGTTCCAAGTGCATGTGGGTAAGGAAGGTGCCCCAAGCTCCTGATGAAGAGCAATGTAAAGATCCACTGGGACCTACAGCAGGTGGGAAGCCCCAGAGAAGCCTAGATTCTCTTCTGGAGCAGCAGGAAGAGACCTGAGGTACCCAGGGGGTGTGAGGACAGAAGCCAAAGCGAGAGCCTGGGGATGTCTGTTCCCAAGATGCTCCCAAGGCACCTCCTCTGGCAAAAGCCAGCCTAGGAAGGCTGCCCCAACAACAGGCCCACTGCTCCTCTGCCTGGACAGCAGGTACACCTGATCCAACCCAACTTGGACACAACAATCCACATGGTTTACGTCACCTCTCAACCCTCTTCAGGCTTCTCTTCCTCTCCATTGTAACATAGGACCGATCCCTGTCCTCACGTTGTAAGGCTATTGCTAGAATCAAAGGACAGATTGTCGGCAGAGCACCCACCCACTCGGCCCCCAACCCCAGCACACGTGCTGAGCAACATGGACCAGCCCAGCCCACAGGCTGGGTTCGCCCCGTGTGGGATTATTAAATTTGGACTGCCCTCTATAGTTAGTATTCTCTTATTCCAGGCTCATCATTTCGCGTGTGATATCTGAGCTGTCCGGGGCATCTTTCCACTCTTGTCAGTGACTTAATGTGACCCCTTTGCCTTCTAACTCACTTTGCCTGATGCATTGTGACTCTTGCAGTTATGATCATTTTATTCTGTTAGTTTCATAGGCTCTGGAGTGTTACTTGTCCTTTGCCTACTTTGCCTTTTCTCTTGCAATCTCTGGATGTATTTTATCCTGTGCCTCCAAATAATTTCAGCTAGCTACCACTCTGCTCGGGCTCAGTGATCCAGCGCTGCCCCCAGGCTGCTCTGGATTTATGGGAGTGGGTGTGTACAAGGAAGCAGAGAAACGGCATCAAAGAGGCTAGTCCAGGTATCCTTGCAGACATTTAATGCAACCACAAGCAAAAAGCACCATCAGGTGTCTGCCCAGACACTGGTGCCACATCAGCAATGAGACTGGTTTGTTGGTTGGTTGTTTTGCCCTAGGGTATCTCAGTGGGGCCCCTGAGGTCCTTAGAGACCCTGGATCTCTCTGCTTTTGTCTTTGTGCTGGACTCCGGAAAGCAACCACCAGGGGCTACAGTCAGAGGGTTCTCCAAGAGACCCATCTTCCCCTCCTTGGTTATTGTGGTGCCCCTCTCTATTCAGAGGTCTAAACAGATCAACGATATTGCTGATTTTCCCAGTGCTGCCAGACAAATGCTTTCAGACTAGATCAAGGAACAAGTTCATCGCCAATCAAAAAGATGCCTTGGTCTTGATGACCTGAAAAAATATCAAGCTATTATCACGATGCTAATGATAATAGTAATAGCTGAAAGACACCCTGGCTGGCCCTCTCCTTGCAACAACACAGTAAAGACCACAGGACTCTGGAGGCAGAACATCTGGGTTCAAATCCCAACTTCACCACTTGATGGCGATGAGACCTTGACCATGCCATACTAAGCCTCAGTTACCCCATCTGTAAAATGGGGGTGGGAGGCAATATGTCATTCCCCTTCAGATTTTCCTATGAGAATCATATCAAAAGAACCTAGAACAGGAAACGACTCATGGGAAGTCCACCATAAAGAGTGCCCGTAATTGTTATCACAGTGGTATTTAAGCAATTTAATACCTGATGTAGTGTCGGCAGAATCCAACAGTATCCAGGCATCCACCCCGAGCTTTAGCACTGTTCCCACCTGCCAGGCACTGTGGTGACACTTAGCATTCGCTGATGCATTATCTCCTTTAATTTTCACCATCAGTTCATGATGTTATTTATGGAAATATATGCAATTCCTTATTTATAATAAGACGGTGTCTATCAGAGCAGGGTTACAGACACAGACATTAGATTTATCTATCTCCCTGCCATGGAGGCCACACCAACTCATAGCAACCCTGTGGGAAAGGGTCCATCTGCCCCTGTGAGTTTCCAAGTCTGTAACTCTTCGTGGGAATCCATAACCCCATCTTGATCCCTAGGAGCAGCTGGGGGCTTAGAACTGTTAACCTTATGGATCACAGCCCGGTGGGGAGCCACTACACCACCGGGATTCCTTAGATATAGCTATAGCCAGCTATATATATGTGTGTGTGTTTTATATACACACACACTTCCAGCCACAGTAATGATGCGAATTTGAGGGGCTTGCTTCGGCTGGGGGTTTTAGCTTCATTACATAGGATCTTTCTTTTATGTACTGATTCTCTTTCTGAAAGCAATGGCACCAATCCATGGAGGTGCATACTGTCCTTGGCTTTCTGAGTCGCCGCTGGTCTACACCGCCCAGGGGATAACCTCCCCGGAAGCATCAATGCCCATGGACACTGGGTTCGAGCCTGCTGCCTGATCCCAGGTGAAGCGGTCAGGACTTCAGTTTGTCAAGTTCCTGGACCTCTCAACCTGCCTCTCTATGTTTTACTCTTGATCACTGAGATCCCCACCTGTCTTGTTCCTGAAGGCAGTTTAGCATCCAAGGTTCAATGCTAGTGGCCCACACCCACATCCCCTTACAAATGTCCCTTGTGCTTGGATCTTCTCCCCCCGAGTCATTCCAGTGCCTGTCTGCTGGAGTTTATTTGGGTTTCTGCCACCTCCCTGATGAAGTGTCCAGCTTATGAGTCTGTATTATTATCCAGTCACTGTTCGGTGCAGACAAAACCACAGAGGGGCTTGGTATCTCCCAAGGAAGGACATTATAGATAAGTTGCTTCCCTGGGGGCCAGTAAGAGGTCACAGGAACAACAATGAGTCACAGGGGCCCCAAATTCTAAATGCCAGTCCCCTGATCCACAGAACTGTTGTCAGCACAAGGGTGGGAGAAGAACACGTAAATGTAGGGCCTGCAGCTATGGGGAAGGCTCTTTACCCCAACAGGAGAACCTGAAGATGTGATGCCCTGAGCCAGCCAGCTCCCCCAGAGAGTTTCTCTCTCCACCCATCTCTTCCCCCAGGTGGCCACCCCAAGAAGCCGAGGAAAGGCTGCCAACTGCCATCGAGTTGATTCTGACTCACGGTGGCCCAAGTGTGGAAAGTGGCACTGCGCCTATGCACTTTCAAGATTGCCCGCCTGTCGTTCAAGATGCCTCTGAGGGGTTCCAGCCACCAACATTTTAGCTGAGATGCAGGCACCTGTTTGTGCCACCCCGGAATTCCCAGGAACTGCTAGGTCTCCAGCTTCTAAGTCCAGTGGGAAACTCCCTAGCCGCCTTTTCCTATTCTGCTCAGTCCCTTGGAAAACAAATTCCCTGGGGCCTTGCAGCCCCCCAGCCACCTCCCTGCACACAATAGTTCCTGAGATAGGACTGTGCCCTCGCGTAGACCCGGGACAGGGAGAGGACCCACCTCCCTTGTGTCTGCATCCTTCTCCCAACCACCTGGGAGCAGGCCACTTGGCAAGATGGATGGTGACAAGGTTTCTCACCTAGACTTAGAAAAAAAAAATCTTAGCAGAATAAGACTGTGCAGGAAAATATTTCCTCCCACTCTGATCATTTTCAGAGCAATTCTGGAATTTCCTGCTTAGAGATCACTTGTTAACGTGGTCCAGGTCTATTTGGAGTATTTAATGGGTTGAATGACAGGGAATTACCTATTAATATTTGATGGTTGCCTTTTTAAAAAGATCCTTTTCTCCGGGCTCAGATGGAAATTCTTGTCTTTTCGAACTTCTTTCCTCCTACCTGATAGGGTGAGCAGGCTGAGCCGACACTGTCATTCTTAGATCGTGAATGTGCAGAGGGCAAGACCCACGTCCCTTTGAGGTGCAGAACGTGCCCCCCCCCCGCACCCGGCCAGGCAGTTTGGAAGCTGCCTCTACTACTTCTACGAGCTTCAGGCCCTATGGTGAATTGTTTCATCACTTTGTGCCTCAGTTTCCCCTTCTGTACCACGGGGACAATGGCAGGACCTACCTCAGAGGGTTATTCTGAGGATTAAATGAGTCCCTATTTGCAAAGCACTCAAACAGTGGCTTCCAAAGTATCTGTTCAATAAAACGGCAAATAAAACAAATTCTGGTGGGCTCAGTTCCCCAAGGAACCAAACCACACCAGTTGTGGTCGAGGAGACTCTGGCTGCTGACAGCCCCGCGGGTGTCGGAGTAGAACTACGCCCCGGAGGAATTCTGATGCCTGGTTTTTCAGAAGTCAATCTAGATCGCCAGACCTTTCTTCTCTGATACCTCGGAGGGGATTCAAATCCACAGCCCTTTGGTAAGCAGCCTAGTGTTTCAGCCACCCAGGGATCCCAGCTACCCCCAGGAGGCCCTTCTGAATGCTCCATATGAATGGACAATGAGAGCGTGTTCAATCTGGAATTGGTCAAGACTGTGAACAGGAAAGATGTCAACTCTGCTATTGGGACAGTCTCCCTGGCTAAAGACCTGGCTGGTGGTGGCTCAAACTTGTCTGCTTGTGATGCCTTCTGCCCCAAACCCTCCTTCTTGTTCCATCTCCCTCTCCCCTCCCCCCTCTGCTGGACAGCACTCCCAGCAGCCAGCAGGAACGGCAGCACCAGCAGTGGCGGCTTTGTGGAGCCCATTGTATCCCCAGGCCCAGCCCCAGCAGCCATCTCTCTGACCCACGCACTACAACTATTTTTAAATGATATACTTTTTCCCAGTTGTGGGAAAAGCAACACACACACACACACACCTCCCTAGGATTCAAGCTGAAGATGGAATGATTGCCAAATGCTAACAGCTTTTCAAACAGGATTTAGTTAAAAATATGTCTGAAATAGTTTTAACTCAAACTCAAAAAATAGCTTAACTGACTGGGGAGCCGCAGGCACTAGGGGTGGGGAGCTCAAGAAGAGGAATCCCCTTAGCAAGGGGAAGCTCACAGCAAACCTCCCCACAGGGACCCATGATGAACACCTGCTTTATTCTCCCACGTGAATAATACCTTTCTGAAACACAGACCAGATAGCTCCAGGGACACGGAGTTGCACCAGACACCTTCGTGATGCGGCACAGGAGTCAATGGCCCTGAGAAGGTCATACTGAGTGGCCTCCCAAGCCCTCCCTTCTCACAGTGAGAGCTGCGGCTGTGTTGGTGGATGCGGTTGAATTGGCTCCAACTCACAGCAAGCCTGTGTGACACTGCCCAGTCCCGTGCCATCCTTACAACTGTGCCCAGGCCTAAGCCCATTGTTGCAGCTACACTCAATCCATCTCATTGAGGGCCTTCCTTGTTTTTGCTGGCCCTCCACTTGACCAAGCATGATGTCCATCTGTGGACACTGGTCCCTCTTTATAACACACCCAAAGTAAGTAAGGTGAAATCTTGTCATCTCTGCTTCTAAGGATCATTCTGGTTGTACTTGTTCCAGGCAGAATGGAGACCCAGCCCGGGAAGACCTGCTTGAGCAGAATCTACACTTTGATAAGCTTCCCATGGGATTCACGTGATTGCTAGGAGCCATGGAGCCCGTGTTGACTCACGTGACAGAGAAGTGGTCCTTGAGGGTTCCTTGGATGTCATCTCTATGGCAGCAGATCACCACGCCTTTCCCCTGTGGAGCTGCCAGGCAGGTTCAACCCAACAACCTTTTGATCTGCTCCCAAGCACATAACAAGGGCACCACCAGGTTTCCTGATGTTCGTGACTTCTATAAACTTCCAAATTCCCTAGTCACCGACGAGACTCTTTCCTGCCACTTTGGGTCTGGAGGAATAGGATTCAAATACTTCTCCTTACTTGACATATGAGGAAACGGAGGCACCAAGAATGCTCCAGCTGAGACCACCAGCTGAGTCAGATCTAACGGTATCATCCAGAGGCCCACCCTTCGTTGCTTGAAGCCCTAAGTCCGGCTGCATCACCAGACTTGGCCTACTTGGTAGTAGCAAAGGGCTGGGAGCACAAGACTCTTGCTGAAAGTAGAATTTCTGAAAGTTACGGTCAGTAGACCACTATTCCAATCTGATGCTTTGTGAAGGAGACTCTATTGTCACATATTTTGAAGTCTCAATGCACATGAATATATTTCTGTTTCTGAGAAGTCCTGCAGGAAAGAAACTTGTGTCACATGGGTTTGCTATTTTTAAAAAACCATTGTATCGGGGACTCTTACAGCTCTTAATGCTCCGTACATCACTTGTATCAAGCATATTTGTACATATGTTGCCATCACCATTTCAAAAACATTTTCTACTTGAGCCCTTGGTATAACCTCCTTATTTTTTCCCCTCCTTTCCCCACTCTCCAACCCCGGTGAATCCTTGATCAATTGTATATTGGTATTATTTTGTATCTTATATTGTCCATCCTCTCCCTTCACCCACATTTATGTTATTCATCCCCTTGTGGGGCTATATATCCAACCTATGATCCTGTCAATACCTCATGATCACACAGACTGGTGTGCTTCTTCAATGTGGGCTTATATGCTTCCCTGCTAGATGACTGCTTGTTTAACTTCAAGCCTGTAAGACCCCAGATGCTAGATCTTTTGATAGGCGGGCACCACCTGCTTTCTTCAACACATTTGCTTATATACCTATTTTGTCTTCAGCGATCATGTCAGGAAGGTATCAAAGAGTGCCAGCTTATTAGAACAAAATGTTCTTGTGTTAAAGAAAGGCCTTGATTAGAGGTCCAAAGTCTATCTGCTATCTTAATACTTAACATAAATATATAGACATTGACCTCTATCACTTTCATCATAAATTAGTATATTTACATATATACAAGCCTATAGCTATACCTCGATAAATAGATTTTGCCTCCTATTTCTTTCCTCTATTTCTTTTCACCTTCCTCCTAGCTCACTATCATGCTCACCCTCCATTTGGCTCTCAGTAATTCCTCTCAGATACATTGCAGTTGATAAAACCCCACCAGGCATTATACACCCTCCTCACCATCAATTTTTTTAGATCTCTTGTTGTTCCCTTATCCCTGAGTTTGTTGGCTCCCCACCCCCTCCTCTCCCATCCCCCCGGAACCACCAGTCTTACATAGATAGACACAAACAAAAACAAACAAAACCAGAAAACAAAACAGGGGACAAAAACTAATAGATAGTTCCAGTGTGTAACATGGCTCCATACAGTGTTTACTAAATTTATTTTATGACAAAAACCTTGCCAGCTATTAAGACTCAGGAAAACATTGTGTTCTAGAAACACGTGTTGGGTTCACTAGCTGTTTACCCCTGGATTACATGTTCACCAGTCTGCAGCCAAGAATAGTGTCCCTCAAAGGAAAGAGGTGGGGACAAGGGAAAATGCCTCCGTTCAGTCTGTGGTTGATCACTTTCCACAATGGGGGAGGCGCTGTCTTACCAAGCATCCAAGTCATTGTCGGCTGGCTCCAATATGATTACACTAAGCCCAAATGCTCTGCTTTGTAACATCTTAGGATGCAACGGTCTAAAATATATGTTCACTGCTTTACATAGGAAATTCAACACTGTGTCTCAGTTAGCCTCACACACCTCTCTGGTGGTGGTATTATTAACTCCCATGAAGTCAGTCCCCAACTCACGTGACACCAGAATAATGGAACAAAATATTACTGAGTCCTAGGTCATCTCAGGGATGGATTGAAGATCAGAATATTGTGATCCATAGAGTTTCCATTAGCTGGGTTTGGGGGAAGAGATTTTCAGGCCTTCTTTGTAGTCTGTCTTAGTTGAGAAGCCCTCCCCCCCCACCCCATCATCCCCCCCACCCACCCACCCCACACACACAACCTGGTGAGAAGCATAGCAAAACACAAACCACCGCTGAGGCAGGTGGTGGTTCCACGTGATATACGTTCTCCAAGAATCAAGCCCAGGTCTTCTGCATGGAAGAATTCGACTTCTCTGATAACAGACAGACTAGTATGCATACCCCCAGCCCCCCCTTCTCAGTGCAGGCCTGAAAGTGTTTCTCAGAAGCACAGGATTATAGAACTTAAAACGTATTGTAAAGATCACCTAATCAAACCTTTCATTTAATTTATAAGAAAACTAGATCCAAGACAAACCAAATGACTTGGCCAAGGTCAAGCAGGCAGTGAGCAGGTAACTAGAGATACTGACTCTCAAATGGGGCACGATCCTTCTACTCTTCTCTAGATGGGACACCCTTCTTTCCTCACCCAGGAACTCCTGAATGCCTGAGACTTGTGTCTGACCTCCAAGATCCATCACAGAGCGTCAGAGCTACCTACATTCTTCCTCCTTGTACCCCTGTCCGGGGGCGGGGGGAGGCAGGTGAGTGACAGAGCTCACGCAACACAGGGAGTTGTGTGTGCCAGCCTTTCTCCTCCTGGAGTGGCCGCACTGGGGCTGTTCTTCGCCCCACGCTGCCTCCTCACCGCCACTGCCATCTGCGTTCTCCTCAAGGACCGCCATCTGCTTCCCCACTCAGCCGCCCTCAGCGCTTCAACTCCACCTCCTGCCCAGCTTGAGCCGCTGTCCCTGCAACCTATGACTTCCTCTTTTGGCTCTCTCTCCACTCTCTCTGCCCATCCCATCTTCACCGCCTTACCTGACAACCTTGAGGTGTTGTGTGCTCTCATCATGTCGAGCCCCCATGAACTTGGAAGTTCCACTATGACCCAATTCTTGAGCGATTATTTTGCCACAGGCTATATATGTCTGTCAAGTAACTTAATGCGGCTCCTTTCTTATTCCTCTTTTCTATGCCAGCCCTTTCCCTCCTATTCTGACATGTCATTATCTGAGTCTGTGTGCCCCTCTTCCTACAAGGGCACTCTCTTCCTGTAAAGCAGGTGAGAGCTGAGTACACCGTTGCTGTTATTCTTGTTGAGTGCCCTCAAGTTGATTCCAATGCACTGCAAATGCAAGTGATGGGGCAGAGCTTCCCTGCAGGGCTTTCTTGACTGTGATCTTTACCGAAGCAGTGAGCTAGATCTTTCTGCCATGGAGTCGCTAGGTGGCTTCAAACCACCAGCCTTTCAGTTAGTCGTAGAGTTCTTAACCGTGTGTACTACCAGGGCTCGTTGGGTCTTATATAAATGCAGAGAGATAGTGTCAAGTCAATAAAGAACTTTCCTGTAAGCTACAGGTGTAAGAAGACAGCCGCCCTTTTCCTCATTAGGAAAGGTGTGCATTCAGGGAAGGCAGGGGTGCATCTCTATGATCGTGCCTGGCATTGGTATGTTCTCAATAAATATGTGAGAAATGACTTTCAAAAGACAATAGTTGGCCACTAATGAGACCCATAATGTGTGCCACTTGTTTGGCATCTATTCTGTGCCAGAGAGTTCACATATATTACCTCATTTAACACTCACAGGAACTGTGTAAGGCTGAGAAAAGAGCTTCAGAGAAAGGAAGCAGCCTTACTTCTGAGTCTATGTGCTTCTCGCTCCTTCTCTGTCCTTTCCCATGTCATTTGCATACGGGTCCAACCCTAGCTCCTTCCCCCCAAGTGTATTCTCATAGGGATTAGGTTCATTTCCTTAATTTTTCACCACTTTTCTTATCGGTAGCTTTCCTCTTCTCAGATCACTGCATTCCAAGACTCCAACCCCTTGAGATGCCCTGCTTCCCACCCTTCCGATGCTTTACTATCTGTACAGGTTTTAATGATTAATACCAATGCACATTAATGGTGCAAATCGATTTTTTTGTGATTGTTAACAAAGAAAACTCAAAATATGAAAACCTGGCATGTAGCTATGGGGACCAGGGAACCAACCTCTTCCCCCAGCAAATACACTGATGCCTCTCCTTCCAAATTATGAACGAACTTTCTCAGAGTTCCTCTCTGCTTTGTATCCTCTGGCACATGAGTAAGTAGGTGATATCAAAAGCTGCAAATTGACAAGTCTAGAAAATCAAGCTTGGATAAATCAGCTCCAAAGAATTCAAATATACCTACAGCATCACTTTCTTAATCTTTAAATGTTAACTCGCTTCTTTTCCATACCTGTTGCTTTGTCTCCTATGGATCCAATCCCTGGAATGAGTACAGGCCATCTTGAAAACGGAACATCTGACTGCCTCTTAGCATTGCTGCTCATAGGAATGGGCAAGATCTGTGCAGTAGGCATACAAATTAAAGATAAGATAAGGTGCCCCTCTTACTTCCTGGAAAACTCAAAGAAAATTATGGCAAATTTAAGCAGCAGGACAACTGCCTTACTGTCCACATCTCCTATTCCTTCCCATCAATCTCTAATGTGAGGTAACATGCAGAACAACTCTAGTGGAAGAGGGAGACATAGTAGGCTTATGAAGATGTGTACATCTACCAAGACGCCATGGTTCTCGCTACAAGAAGTTGATGGACCATACTGATTGCAAGTGGTCCTTCATCCAGGACTCTTAGGAAGCCATATTTAACTTCTTCCATTTTTTGTATTTCTCTGGTGAGTTTATTGATCCAAGGGACTTTATGAACTCTCTATCTTTCTGTAGATGTTCCTTCAAGAGTCTATCAATCTGTTCTTGGACACGGATTCATTCATCAATCATTCCACATACTAGATGCAGGAAATACATACAGCAGTAACAAGTAGATAAATCTCCTGTCCTCATGTGCCTTGTATTCTAGGAACGATGGTAGAAAACAATAGAATGCAGAAACAAAGCAGACGATTTCCACAAGTGGGAAGTACTGTGAAGAAAGAAAAGCCTCTGTGATAAAAAGTGTGATAAAAAGTGACGATGGAAGGAGACTTATTTTAGACTAGATGGTCCGGGAAGGCCACTTTGGAAAACAAATATACCTGAATCCAACATACATGTTTTTTCAAGGTTATAGGACAAAATCACTTGGTAAAATTCTAGGTAGAAAGTAAATACCATTTTATAACTGCAAATAAAGCTTCTTGTTCTTAGAAGTGGGTCTGTAAAATGGGTTCAGGTGTATTTGTGATAGGAAAGACATGCAGGTCCAGAACAGAAGAAAATCAAGCCATACAAACACCAGTCTCTTCTTAATCTCTGGCTCCATGTCATCATATACCAGGACATTTTAATCTTCATCTTTTTATACCATACTGCTTAAGATCCCAGACTATGAAAGCAAATCATCCGGTATCAAACACTGAATCTACCATTTGCTAGCTGTGTGACCATTGGCAAGTTACATAACCTATCTGTATCTCATGTTCCTGACATAGCATAGGAGACTAATAGTACCCATCTTGGAGGGGTTTTGGTGAACATCGAAAAAGGTAATCATAAGTGCTAGAAAAGGCCCTCCAATATGGTATAGTAGGGGTTCAGAAAAAAAATAGATAGAAGCCCTCAATAAGACAGATGGACACAACAGTGTCAGCAATGGATGAAAACATACCATCGATGTTGAAGATGCCATAGGACCAGGAGACATTTTGTTCTGTTGCACATAGAGTCTCCACTTGCTGGAGCCAACTTGACAACAGGCAGCAGCATCCGAATGTTACCATCACCATGGCCAGGTGAGTCTCTTCATGAACACCCATGCACACATCCGCATCAGGCTTTACTCTAAACCCACTCCCCGGGGCAATCAACGCAGAGAGCTTGCGTAAATGGAGGGAGCCAGACCCCAGCAGGAAGCTGATTTCAAGCCCAAGATAAAATAGGTTTTTAAAAAACAGGCAGAACAAAAGGTTTGGTGCAAATAGAATTGTAGAGACTCCTGCTCCCTTTAGTCACCCTCAAGCCACACAATGGTGTTCTATACTGCCTCTATTTATAGAACTCACAAAAGGAGTTGCCAACATGCCCAGGACATTTCCCCGGGTCTCTGCTTGGCTAAAAACACTACCTGAAGTCTAAACCTGTCCATCACCAGGTAGTGGAATCTTTCAGAACAAAAGCACAAATCCTTGAAGTTACAACTCAGTGGATTCTTCTGGGTGAGAGCTAAAAGTTTGCTGCAGGCTCAGAACCTTGCATAGTAAAGGGTAACAAAAAAATGTTTGTGGAATAAATTAATTGTAGCTCCTTAGGCCTCCCTTCTTGTGGACAGCAATATTTCCCTATAATTCACCCAAACCCCTCTGGTTTTTTTTAATCTTCTTATCAGTAAAATGAGCAAATGAAGCATTCTCAGACAATCCGTTGGCATCATGGAATAAAAGCAAATATAAAAGTGGTCATTAGCTTTTAAAGTGGACATCCATCCTGCAAGCTTTCAATAGCTCGCTACTCTGGCTCCACTGTAACGTGTCTGTGAGGCACTAATGATCCTCAGAGCTGTTTGTGGAAATGTCCCACCCCCACCAGCTCCCTACAGCAAGGGACTGTTTTCGGTACCCTGGAGAGCTCCCAGTGGCGCTAGGTCCGCTTTCAGCACTACGGAGAGCTCCCGTGCAGCCCAGTGGCCGTGGGACCTACATCCTTCAAAGACATAGAGCGCTTCACTAGGCCCCTAGACTCGTTTATCAAGAAACCATCTCCACGGAAAGCCGATCATTAGAGCAGGGTAACAGGTGATTAGAGTAGAGAGCACCCCCAAGTCCAGGAATATCCAAAGATTGCTAACTTGTGGTAGACGGGGTGAAGGTTTGGGGGAAGAGCCATCCCAGCGGAGCCAGAAAAGAATTCACTTTACTATCACTTTGGAGGTTTAATTCAAAGCCCCCCTCCCCCCCACTAAACATCATTTTTTCACTTCAGCAGGAGGTCTGGGGGTCTAGAATTATTCGAGCTGGTTTGCAGAATGCATCACTTAGCACCCGGTTTTGCAAGCGATGTCTGCATCCTTCTACCAAGTCCAATGATATTTGTTCCAGTGTCACCTGGTCCTTTGCTCGCTCCACTGTGAGGGGAGGAGGAGGCACATCCTAAATGTCAGGTCATGGGACACAGATGTTCACGAAAAGCTCTGTGTGTGTCACTCACTCACTGCCAGTGAATTGATTCTGACTCACAGAGGCCCTATATGATAGGGTAGAACTTCCCCTGTAGGTCTCTGAGACTATAAGTCTTTATGGGAGCAGAAAGCCTCATCTTTCTCCTGAGGAACAGCTGGTGGCTTCAAACTCCAGACCTTTTGGTTAGCAGGCAACATGCATGTAGGTAAGGAAAATGGGGTGAGTTTACATGACCAAAAGAACTGTTACAAAGAACGCAGTTATATGGCTACAAGTGCTTAAAATAAGGTACTCCTTCTCCACCTGAGCCCTCGCCTCGGTCCCTTACAGACACAAACCAAAAAACAAACAAACTCATGGCCATCAAGTTGGTGTTGACTCAAAGCGACCCTATAGGACAGGATAGAACTGACCATGTGAGTTTCTGAGACTGTAACTGTTTATGGAACCTGAAAGCCCTTCCTCCCAAGGAGTGGCCAGTGGTTTTGAACTGTGAGCTTTAGGGTTGCAGCCCAATGTGTAACAACTCCAATCTGCACACCACTCCTTGCCAATTTAAATGGAAGGATTATATAATTGCCTGCGCTCTCCACATTATAGATACTATTTCCAGCCTCCTCTCCTTAGAAACCTACTAAATGCTAGCCACACTAAATTAATTGCTTTGCTGCTTATTTTCACACGTCTATGCTTTTGCTCATGCATTCCCTGGTCCCCAAATTCCTGCCTGACTACCCCCCTCTCCATCTCCCCACCCAATTAAAATCATATTCATGCTTCAAGACCCAGATCAAAGGGCACCTACCTCCTCAGTGACACGGTCACTAAACTACCCCCCATAATCACTCACTTCATTCGCTCTGTTCTCTTAGCGAGCTGTTCTGAATTCACACCAGAATTCTGTTTGGTTTGCCTCATTTTGTTCCTGCATCACGCTTCTCCCCTCTAGATGACAAAGTCCTGGAAAAGAACAAACATTCTTTCTAATCTTTGTATTCGAGGAAGCACATTGTAAAGTCCCTCGCTTATCACAGGCCCACCCCAATACACATTTTTTAAATCAATTAAAGATTGAACAGCAGCCAATAATACCAAACCCAAGCCAGGATCTTTCCCTCGGTGACATTTTACCTGAAATTGTGTATTTGGACATAACCGACCCTTTCCGGGTTCTGGTTTTCGCTCATCAGTTAAACAATTTGGGGCAGAGAAGCTGACCCAAAGCTCCTCATGTCACTTGTTGGGTCAAGGTCAACAATCCCGGCAGTGAACACAGGCTTTGCCTTAAGAATGAGTACCCCTCAGTGATGATTGCTTATGCCACTGAGGAAATCTCTCTAATTCATGGAGGCTAAACTGAGTCCAGGCTCTGGCTTCTGGCCCCCACGGGACTCGGCACTTCCTACCCTGGCTGGCTATCGAGGACTGTCCATCTCCCTGATCCTCCCAACCCCTCCAAGCTGCTTGCTCTGACCTACCAACCCTGCTGGCCCCACTTAACCCCGGGTCCTGGGTCTTTTCAAGCATCTTTTTGTCACAGGCCTCCTCCCAGAGTAACGGCATGCCCACATGTGGGCATGAACATGATGTGTCCACAAATGTTTATACCCAAACCATCACTCTGGGTGCCATAAGGAACAGGGTGCCCCTCACCTCATCACATTACGGGTGGGGAGAAAAGTTTCACTACGTGCCTCCAGTCTCTCTCTCAGGCCTCTGCCACAGCTGCCAACCTAAGCTTCCCCGTCTGCGTCCTCCACACTCGGCTCAGTTAGCTGTGACGATGACCAATGTGGGGAGGGAGGGAGGGAAGGAGGGGAGGGAGGGAGGGAGGGGTGGTGAGAATCAGATAGAGCCTGCCTCAGCACGAGGCTGTTCAGAGGAGGATTTTGCCTTCCAGTTTCTCTGTTTTATCTACTTATGCTGGCTCCTTCACCCCTCCCAACCCTGACACTGCTTCACCTCACCCTCCCCGCCCCATCTTGTTCAGCGCCTTTGGCCACCACAGACTTGATCATCTTGCACAGGGCACTAGAGCCTACACCCTTTGGTTTCTGAATCTGGAGCTGTAAGTGTGCTCTGTGTTCTAGTGTGGTCTGAGACTCTTGGTTGTACTGTCCCCCACCCCCACCCTGAGAAGAGGAAGAACAAGCAGGGCACTTGAGATGAGAAGGCAGGGAAGGGAAAGTAACACCAGGGACTAATCCATCCTGAATGATGACTGAGTCTCACCATAATCATGTTCTGAGAAGTTCATGGCTAATATCCACTGCAGCTCATTTCCACCCCCTTTCCCCATCAATAGTCACTACTCCCACCAGAACCAGAGTGGCTCAGAGAAGCGCCCTACATGTAGTGGAAGACGCAGTGTACAGAGCTTGAAGTCATCTATGCCTCGTGACACTCTGAGACGACATATCCTGAACGCCGCTTTCTTCCTCTGTAAAATGAGAAGCCTCCTTGACTGAGTACTGTGATGACAAACTCAAATGAGATAGTGCCAAGAAAGATGCCCTCACTGACGTCAGATGTATTAAGACTCTGAGCAACCTCATAGGACAGAGTAGAACTGCTCTTTGGGGTTTCTGAGGTTGTAAATCTTTCCGAGGGCAGATGGCCTCGTCTTGACCCCGCAGAATGGAGCAAACTGGTGGGCTCACACTGCTGAACTTGTGGTTCGCAGCTCAGTGTGAAGTCCGCTCAGCCACCGGGGTGCAGAACAGTGACAGTGCCCAGCATCATGTGAGACAGTGTACACGGGGAACAGTAGGAGGTGGTGTCAAAACATCTGTGAGGAAATGTCGTTATCTTTTCATTCCATTGTCCACAAACTGTCTTACGCCCCTTCGTCTGCATTGGCTATGGAGTCCTGGCTTTTAGACCTGCAGAGCACTTCTGTGGTTAGTGTGGACTTGGGGCAGGTGGGGGCAGCAGAGGGCCACTGGGGGAGTGGAAATAAGGGTGGGAGGCTCAGGCTACGGGATTCTTGGAGGCTAGTTCCAAGAGGAGACATCTCAAGGTAAGTCCAAGTCTCTGTGAGGAAGTACAGGAAAAAAGGGGGCGAGCAGGGCACAGGACCAGGTAGATACACAAAAGGCTGTCAGAAGTAAGTAGGTCGTGAGTTCAGGTTCCAGGAATTTGCTAGAGAATTGGCGACATGGACTCATACCTGCTGGAGAGCTTGGGGGGTTGGAGAGGACAGCAGCTCTGCCACTCCAGAGATCTCTTCCCCTAGAGCAGGGGTTCTCCACCTTCCTCATGCTGCAACCCTTTCATACAGTTGCTCATGTGGTGGTGACCCCCCAACCAGAAAATTATTCTCGTTGCTTCTTCATCACTGTCATTTTGCTACTGTTAGGTCACCCCTGTGAAAGGATCATTTGACCCCCAAAGGAGTCTCGACCCACAGGTTGAGAACTGCTGTTCTAGTGGCTTCCAAGGGCTGCCCCCGCATGGGAACTGGGCTTTCATGGTCCCAGCGCAGGCATCCCATACCAGCACAACTATTTTGTTTTGGAACATCCTCTTGACGTCTTGTTTTCAAATTCATCATCTCTTTAGCTCAACTATAAGGATGGAAACTGTTCTCTGGGGATGACAAAGCCCTGCCTTGAAGTACTTTCTAGAAGGCCATCTCTATGGCTACCTTGCCCTGTGTCCTCCAGATAGAAAGAGAAACCTTCACTGGCCTGCGGAAGGCCCCAGAGCAGGCTCCCACTTTGTCTCCGCACTCCTGAGGACCCCGTGCCTGTTTTGTTCTGTGCCAGATGGGGGATCGGGCCACTTTAAGCTTTTGAATTTTCTGAAATGCTAAATGTCGGCTTCTTTTTCACTCACATCTGCAACTTGCTTGAGTGGCGATCTCCCCTTACCCCCAGGTGAGCAGTAATCCCACCTTACCTCCAACTGGAGCATCAGAGTGGGCGCAGGGGCCCACCTATCACTAACATTAACCTTGATGGCATTCAGACCTCGAAGGCATGTCACCATGCAGGGCCCTGGCCTTGAACACAATTCCTGGTGGTATGTTAGGCCCCTTGGGAAGCACCAGGACATTTGACTTCCCTCCTCTGGAGTTGGGCCAAGTTTAATGGTTAAAAGATCTACTGAGCAGCAAGGCAGAAGCCCTGATCCAGCAGGTGGAATGGCAGTGGAGCACACCAAGGGTCAGTGCGGCCAGAGGATCTCACCACGGTACATGCAGACTTCCAAAAGTTCATAGAGAAATGGAATGAACTGACCATGCAGTCTTTTCCATGAACAGACTGAAGGCCCCTCGTGTGACTTGAAAGCAGGTCAGGAGATTGTCAAGCACCTCCTGTGTTCAGAACCACCGGGTTAGAGTTTGCCTTTGGGTTAATACGGGTCCTCAAGTAGCTGCCTTCATGAACAAGAGCAGTGCATAGGTGAGCGGATTTCATCTTGCCGGACTGGAAATGCCAGCGAGGAGACCAGATTGCTTCAGTCTGCTTGCCTTCTGACAAAGGGCCACAAGGTCTTTGAGGGGAGCTGGGGGTGGGAGGTCACCTTTGGCTTTGAATCTTCGGTGTCTCCCGCAGTGCCTGGCAGAGAGTCGGTGGTCAGTTACACCTGATGAACAAAGGGAGGGATGAATCCAGAGCCCTCACCCCACTCCGGCTGCTTCTTGAGACACCATGCCACATGGGCCCCCCAGGGAGATCCGCACTTCATGTGCAAATGCTGCCCACGTGTGCTAGGAAGCGGGCTTTCTGTGACTGGAAGGGGGAAGGGGTGCTGGTGCTCATTTTTCATGTCAAAGATTTTCGGAGCCGTCACCAAGCAGTTTGGAAGTGAGCATTTCTTGTCTTCATGGAAACACTCTGTCCCTGTCCCTCTCGCTCCTCGATCCCAGAAAGCATTCTGTGCAAAGGACCAGTCAAGCGCTGTGCTCCTGTCCCCAGAAATGCTGATGGATGATTCAGCTGTCCTTCAGTCCCCTGGCATGTCTCTGGGCCGCACAGGCCCACTCTCTGCTCCACCTGCCCCCTCTCAGCAGCTCTGACCCACTTCCGCCGTCTGCACCCTGACGTGGGGCTCTGGCTGAATGGAAGGCAGAGGTGGGGGTGGGGGGTGGGGGAAGAACCAGACAGGCATGTGGAATCTTAATGAGACCGAGTTCATTTCATTATGTTGTCATTTCATATTTCACCGCTCAGACGGCGAAGGCGCAGGAGACCCCACAGGGGCTTTTGGCTTTGCACACGCAGTTCTGAAAGGCAGGAGGCAATGGATAGAAAGACATGGTGGACAGAAAAGAAGGCGACCATTCCTCCTCCATCCATCTCCCTGCCCACCCCCAAACCCAAGCTGTGAAGGAAAAGTTCTAGTCTTTGGGACTGAAAGAAAGAAGTGGAGATCCAGAGCCAGGAGGCTGAATGAAGCAGGGCCTTCCAAGAGGGCAAGGAGGGGCAGCTCAGGGCTGAAGGGAGGAGCCCTCCACCGTGCTCGGCTGCCAAGCTCTCGCATGTTCTGAAACACAAACAGAGCTGGCCTCGGGGCATCATAGAAATTGCTATTATAAATTCAGATGGTGCACCAGGGGGTGCCTTGTTTTCTATTATTGAGGCTGGTCTCGTGAGCCGCCCCAGCAATAGGGTCTCAAAAGTGCAAGTGTTACCCCCGGGGGCACCGTTAGAAACACATTATTTTAAAGCACCGCAATAAAGCACGAACTCAAACAACTTCATTGAAATAAAGATTAATATGGAACATGTGTTCCTAAGCTTCCCGCACACCCTGCATCCCGAACCTTTCCCCTCCCCACCCTATACACACACCTGGTGGCTCAGCTCCCCTGCCCACGGCTCGGGGCTTGTAGTGGTGTGGGCCCATCTGGGGAGGAGGACATGGGAAGGCCAGGCAGTGCAGGACCCAACACAACGCAGCCAAAGGCCAGTCTGTTGAAATCACAGGTCCTTTAGATGATGGCATGCCATGAAGAACACTGGAGCCAGAGGCGGGGGTCCTGGGTTCTGGTCCAGGGTCAGCCTCTGAGAGGACCTCACCTGAGCTTGTCATTTCGCCTCTCAGAATCTCAAGTACATCCTCCAGAAACGGAAGCGGGACGTCGTTCCTAAGGTGCCCGTTTCTCAGGGTTATGGTGGGAAAGAAGCAAGGCAAAGCAGGTTGTGTAAGCGTTGTGAAAACTAAAATGTACCGTTGCAACCTAATTTGTGTAGACCTTTCTCCAAGGTGCAGTCCGGGGAGAAAGGGCCTTGGTTTTCTAGAAGCCAGCAGAAAGAGTGTCATGCCCAATGTCTTTCTCTCCAGCTCAGCAGAATGGAAAGGGAGGGAGGGAGGGCCCCTAGTCTGCAGAGCAGCCAGAACTTAGAGAGGAACCACAATAGGAAAAAAACGTAAGATGCTAGGCTTTTTCCGAGAAGACACAGAAGAGGGCAGCAGGATGGTAGAACTATTCAGGAGGGACAGGGAAGGGATGAATAACAACCTTCTAAGAGTCCAGTGGGGAATCCTACAGTGATGCAAACAGTTCATGTACCCAGCTGCTGACTGAAAGGTTGGAGGTCCAAGTCGACCCAGAGGCACCTGGAAAGAAAGGCTGGCAATGTGCTTCTACAGAAGCGGCCATTAAAAATGCCAGCACACAGCAGTACCCTGACACACAGAGGGGTGTCATAGGTTGGGGTTGACTTCAGAACAATTGGTTTCACCACTCGTGACCCTGTCTGTGCTCACAGGGCCACAAGGAGAGGAGACAGGGCCCCAGAAGGGAACAATAAACCATCCAGGGAAGTTTGCCAAGCTCTATAACCCTCCCTTCCACAAGAGGGCACAGAGCACCTCCCCAAATGCCCTAATCTCCATGGAGGCATGGCAGAGCTAGTTAGAGTCTATCTCAGTGAACCAGAGGGATACAGAGAGCTTCTATAAGTCAGGGAGTAAAAGCAGGACTCGGGCACTGGCTGCCTCTGCTTAGGACCTGGGTCTTGGAAAGGAAAGTTCGGTGGTGGCTCTCCTCTAAGGAAATCGGCTTGATCAGAGTGGGCGATCTACAATGTGTTGTTGTTGTTGTTAGAGGCTGGTTGAGTCACCACAGACCCCAGGCACATCAATACAAAACGCAGGCTGGTACAGCACCCCTGGCATCGCCGGTGCTATGTTTGAGCCCATCGCTGCAGCCAATATGTAGATCTCTCTCATTGAGGGTCTTCCCTCTTCGGTGCTGGCCTCTCTATGGCATAGCACGGCATCCTTCTTCGGGAGCTGGTCCCCATATGGAAGCGTGATATGTCACATGAAGTCTTCCCATCCTCGCTTCCAAATGGGCACGATGGCTGTGCTTTTTCCAAGACAGTTTCGGAGTTCTAATGCTTTAGAGGTCAAAAATATAAAAGTTGTGTCACAAGATCAGCCTTGTCACCCACCCTGACTCCTTCAAACCGTGCCCTCGGTTAGAGTGACTGGGGTGACTGGGAGCATGGGAAGCTGTGGGAACTCAAAAAGTGGCAAGGGGTTGGTCCCCAGAATGGTGAAAACAGCACAGCCTGCAGTTACTACTGCTGGCGTCATGCGAAAGGAAAGGGGGCTAATTAAAAGTGGGAGACAGATGCCCCAGTGGGTTTTACATCCCCATCGCTTTCTGTTTCTGGAAGGGAAAAAGGATTGTCATAAAAATAACTGAACTGACATAAAATATTTAAATTTAAGAAAGGGAGGAAAAAAGTAAAATGGAAAGTGAGATAAAAATAAATTGTAAACAAGGCACGAAGCCAGTCTGTGACAGGAGGGCTCTCTCCTCTCTGGCTTAGCTGGTGACAGTGTCATGCCTCGCCCATGCACTGCATGCCAGATGTTTCCAAGAAGAGAGTGTGGGTGAGAGAGTGGGACTGCTCTGATGGTGAGAGAGGAGGCAGCAGGCTGGGGTCAGAGGCCGGTGTGAGGAGCTGGGCTCTGCTTTGTGGACTAGGCTGTACTTCTTACCTCACGCCACCACCGCCTCCAAAGTGCACGTCACTGGCTGTATGAATTGGATTGTGTGCTCCAAAAAGGTTGAAGTCCTAACTCCTGATACCTGGGAATGTGACTATATTTGGAAATCAGGTCTTCAATGACTTTCAGCTAACATGGAGCCATTCTGGGGTGGGGTAGGTCTTAATCCAGTAAAACTAGGGGAAGAGACACATAAAGATACAGAATCCAAGCAAGGCCACTATGTGATGATCGAGGCAGAGAATACAGGAGGCAGAGCTGTAAGCCAAGGATTACCAGCCACCACCAGAAGCAAGGAGAACGGATTCTGTCTGAGTTCCCAGAAAAAAAAAATCAGCAAGTCAACACTCTAGTTCTGGTCTTATCCTCTCCAGGACTAGAAGAGTGGATGAAAAAAATGTTGTTCTACCACCAGCAGTTCTCAACCTGTGGGTCGCGACCCCTCTGGGGAGCGAATGACCCTTTCACAGGGGTCGCCCGATTCATAACAGTAGCAAAATTCCAATTATGAAGTAGCAACGAAAATGGTTGGGAGGTCACCACAACATGAGGAATGGTATTAAAGGGTTTGCAGCATTAGGAAGGTTGAGAACCACTGCTCTACCACTAATTTGTGGGATGTTATTACAGGAGACCTAGGAAACAAACACCCTAACTATTAAGGGGACCCGGAAAAAACTGTGCTGAATCCAACAGCACTGGAAGACTGGACTATGAGTTGGCCACCATGTTTTGCCTCCAAGAGCAGGAATGGTTGCCACATAATAAATTCAGTGAGGTGACATGAGAGGAGGCAAAAAAACATGATTTCAGGATCATGTCTGATTGATAGAGAAGTGACAGTGAAAGGAACATACCGTATTTGTACACAAATAACACGCACCTTCTATGTTTGTTTGCCAACTGCTTCCTCCCCTCCTCCTCCTCCCACCTGGAGGTACACTTGTAAACACACAATGCTTTTTTTGGTGTTGTTTTTTTTTTTTCACAGCAGCACACCTAAAAAATGGCAGAGTTCAGTTTATGAAAATATCTCTAGGGAGGAGGGAGGGCCTGGCTGGCAAACAAACACAGAAAGTGCAGGCTATGGGCTTAAGAATATGTACTGTTACTACCCTGTTGTCTTACAAAGAGGGAGTTATATAAGAATTCCGGGACACATGACCTCTTTAGGACAGGGACGGCAACAGAGCCGGTCTTAGCATTGTCATGGTCTGGTCAAAGCCAAGCACAGTGTCAAGAATGCCCCTTTGGAAGAATATGTGCAGGTTAGAGGGACTGAAGGTGGCCCACGTGGTTTATAAATTAGGTACTAATTGTCAGGCTGGCATTTCAAGTCCATCCATGGAGTGGTGGAAGAAAAGTCAGGTGATCTGTGATCTACTTCTGAAAACATCAGCCATTTGAAAAACCGTATAAAGCACAGTTCTATTTTGTCACACGTATTTTCCATGACTCGGGATCAATTCAGTAGCAGTGGTTTTGGTTTTTGGTTGGTCTGATCTCAGACTGAAATGAGAGAAGACCCAGAATTCAGGCAGACAGATCAACTAAGTAAAGATAAGGTACGCAGATGATCAGACATGAAGAGTCCTGGTAATGAAGTGGATTCCACATTGGGCTGCTAACCACAAGGTCAACAGTTTGAATCCAGTGGGCAGCTCTTCTGGAGAAGTTAAGGCTCTCTATTCCTGGAAACCTAAAGAGAATGTTCTACCCAGTCCTATAGGGTGACTATGGGTTGGAATCCACTCCATGGCAGTGAGCCCTGATGGCATAGTGGTCACTCATTGGGCTGCTAGCCACAAGGCCAGCATTTCTAAACCACCAGTCTTGAAAAGTCACAGGGACAGATCCAACCTGTCCTTATAGGGCCACTGTGAGTTAGAAGAGACTCAGTAGCAGTGAGTTTCGTTTGGGGGATTGGAAGGCATTTGTGACCTGTGTTTTCAGATTTGCAGAGTAGATTCAGTAAATGGTGGAATGGGTGAACTGTAGGTGGGAATTAAACTATGAGTCCCTAAAGGAAGGAGGGGACACACAGGACATCAAGGAACTTTTCTTATTGGAAGATTAGAGAAAGAACAAAAAGTTAGAGTTCAACTTCCAGTAGAGTTGTTTTGTGAGATATTGAACTTCCTGTTCATGGCACTATCCAATTAGGATATGTATGGGTGAAGTCTGTGTGTGGGGGGGGGGGGCGATTATTCTATATGAAAAATAAGATTCCATGATTCCAAGGCATTTCTCCCCTCCTCTCCCATCCTACTCTAAACTTCTCCTTTACTAACTTATTTTTACCTTCAAACACCATGTTGTGGGGTTAGTAAGAGAAACCGGCTGGGCCATAGGTGGAAGATGTTTCAAAAGTATACAAGTTATATAAATGAAAGGAAGTGATCTAACAAATAAAGCCTCTGTCAGCTGTCATTGGGCACACACTAACAGCAGATCCAGAGAATGTTTCTCTTATCCTGAGTGTAACCATCTCAATGCTGCCTTGGTGTCCTCTCTCCACCAGGGCCCAGGTACTCTGGGCAGCAGCCCCTCGCTGTAGGGAAGTCTTGTGTGATGTAGTGACATGGGGCACAAAGGGGACCTCTAGGCCTCTGTTAGCTGTCTACTGGTAAAAATCCCATTCCACCGCTCCCTCCTAAATAAGTCCCACATTGTTCTGGCACCAGGCAGTCACAGCTTTATGGAAAGCTGACCCTAGCCCCAGAGAATAAATTTTGATCCGTCCAAGCCAACGTTTCCAAAAATTCCACTCCCAGTGCCAGAATTGCAATAATTTCCCACCCCATCATCAAAAGGTCCATCGCAGGGCCTGCCATTTGGAAAGCAGTGGGGAAGCCTTCTCTTTTCCCTGCAAAAGATGGATGTGGCATAAGAACGTGATGCCATCCTGGCACCATCACAGAACCCTGAACGAGGCTGACTGAAGAAGACAAACCAAGATAGTAAAAATGGCAGAAAAGGAAGGTTCCAAGATAGTGACCAGGTAGAATCACCCCACCTGGTGCTCCTGAAGTTAGATCAGAAAATTAAGAGGCACAGAGGCCAATAGTGGGAGGCAGGGTGACAGAAAGAGAATTCAAGTGTACAACGATCTGCGGCTCAGATCTCCCACTGCGATTTTCACCCACAGAGAGATATAAGGGCTTGCTGAAATGCTCTAAGTTCACCACATCTGCCCATAAACTCTGCTAATCCCTCGCCAGGTCCAGCAGGACATTGCCACCACTTACTGCGCCCAAGATCCGAGACCCAAAGATTGCAGTAGTTTTCCCAGACCGCTGTCTAAAGGTGGACATAATCTTGGGCTCTGGATCACTTCCAAGAACTAGCCACAAGGGCTCACACAGGAAGTCTCCTCTCTGCAACCCTCCCCACTCCTGCACTCGAGGGCTTTGCATTTCCTCTCCCCAGCCAAGAACAGAGTGCATGCATCAGCCATCCCCTCGCCCCATTTCCCTTTCTGCTCAGCACCTTGCCTTCCAATGTGGGTAACAACAGATAACTAGACACTAATTTGCTGCAATTAAAGAGCCCCTAAGATATTTACCTGTGGTAGAGTATAGATCCCCAGAGCGCAACCTTTGGAGCTGTGCAGAACGGAGCCGGGAGTGACACAGGAGGGGCACCGGAACAATTCAGACCAATGGGTCCCAAACCCACTCAGCTACTCTAGTTCTCCTTTCCCTAGGGGACAGCACAACACATCCCTGATACCAGGAAACCCTACATGCCCATTACAAAAATAAAAAAATAATGCTTCCAATCCAAGGCTCTGTTCTGTTGTGTAACTTTGAATGTAAACCTCCAGAAACCTGGTCCATTAACATAGTTTTAACATAACAAAACCAAAAAAGCCAACAGGAGCTGAAACTCAAAGCCCAGGCCAAAACTGTTTTTACCAGTTTGGGGTGTGACAAAGAGTCTTTGGAAGACTGTTAATAGTTGCCAGAACCAGTTCGCCTCCAGGGTGCGGCCCTAGGCCTCACAGCAACCAAACCAGGCTGCCCCTGTACCCATGGCTACACCATCAGCCCTCCCTGGACCAGCATCACAGTTTCAACCACTGCTACCCTCAATCCACCCCCTGAGGACCTCTCTCCACTGCTATCCACCAAACCACAGTGGCTCCTCACTAGATCAGCCTACAAAGCACCACCCTTTTGGCTTGCAACCCTCTGCCCAGAATCCCATGACAGGGCTATCCAACACTCCCTCCAAACAACAGAATAGGCTAGAGTGAGAGGGAAATTTCAGAGGGGAAAAGCATTGGCCCTATATCTCACGACAGTTGGCTACAGGCAACCCACACAAGCATTCCTACCAATCTCCAAAAGAGAGAGCCCAGGGCTCTTTGACTCCAAGCTCCTCCAAAATGACACACAGATAGCACACTGCCCCCACAATCTCAACAAAAAATTAGTGAAAACAAAAAGCAATGTCATTGTAAGTAGCAGACATTTGATCTGTCAGAGAAAGAAATCTTCAGAGTGTTGCTTGGAGTCATACAACTTAGGAGGGAAGCAATACAGAAAAAGGTTGAAACAATAGCAGGGATAAAAGCCATGCACCAAAGAGAAATAGAATAGTTAAGGGGTGAGATAACAAGAGCAAATAAAAAATTCACAGACTTTACCAACAGAGTAGAAGAAGCAGACAAATATACCAGTGACCTCAAGGATAACCAAGAAGACTTCAACAAACAAGAAAGACTATCAAGAAAGATAATCAGATAAGAAAGACTGATACTATGAAGAGGAACAACAGAATAATTTGACAACTGGAACAAAACACAACAAAGAATTCAATGGCAAAAATAGCGAGGGAATTCTTAGAGATAAATGTCTCCGGCTTAATGAATGAAAACCAGGCAACCATTCAGGAGACTGGAAGGAACACCAGCTAGACTGAATCCCAAAAAGAATTTTCCAAGGTATATAATAGTTAAACTATCCAACCTTAATGAATAGGAGGAAAAAAGGCAGTCACCTATAAATGTACAAAAATAAGAATATGATCAGACCTATCAGCAGACACCATGAAGAGGAGAGAGTGGAGTAACATATTCCTAAAGTTGAAAGAAAATAATGCAACCCCAAAAATATCCTACCCAACCAAATTATCTATCAAGATAGATGGAAATGTAAGAGTTTCCGGACAAGAAAAAAAAGTCAAAGAATATATTAAAAGTAGCCCAGATCTACAAAATATACTTAATGGCTTAATATAGGCAGCATAACACTCACCAAGCACAAATAAGATACCACCACATAGAGCAACTCCACCCAGATGTCAATAAATTGAAAACAGTCCCCAAGATAGCAATGGCTCAACAGTGAAGAGGAGGCAAGAATGACCACACACACACACACACACACACACACACACACACAAGACACTGTTAAGAGGGAGGTAGAAAAACATAACACAAAAGGTACAAGATGACACGAGTCCACACATCTATGTAATAACTGAACATCAATGGACTGGACCCACACATTAAAAGACAGAGACTAGCAAACTCGAATAGAAAACACACCCCATCAATCTGCTGCCTACAGGAGACAACTCAAGCTTTCAGACAATAATAGGCTTAGAATATTAGGCTGGAAAAAATATATACCAAACTAATGGTAACTCAAAAAAAGCAGGGGTTACAATCCTAATCTCTGACAAAATTGATCTCAAATTACAAGCCATAACAAGAGATAAGAAGGGGCACTATAGAATGCTCAGGGGAATAGTAAATCAAGAACCAGTGAGGATAATAAACATATACACCCCCCAAGAGAGACCTACAAAATTCGTTAATTAAACAGTCCAAAAGATGAAAAAGAAACCACAGGCTCAACAATCATAGTAGGTGACTTTAATATAAGGCTCTCTGAGAAAGATAGATCACAGAGAAAGAAGCTTAACAAGGAAGCTACAGAACTGAACTCTACGATTAGGTAACTTGGCCTGATAAACATTCCCAATTGCAAAATAAAAATCACGTTCTTCTCAAACCCATATGGCACATACTCAAAGATATACCACATGCTATGACAAAAGTCAAACCTGTGTAAATTCAAGCACATAGAGATCTCTCAGACTTCCCTCTCAGACCACTATATCATAGGGCTGGAAATCAACAAAAGGACAATTAAGAAAGCAGGGGAAACAATTGGAGGATGAATAACTCTCTACTGCAAAATGAGAGGGTACTACCCCAGATCAGAGATGAAATTAGGACGTTTTTAGGAACCAAAAAGAATGAGAATACAAGTACCAAATCTTTAGGACACAGCAGAAGCAGTTCTCGGAGTAAGTTCGATAGTAATAAATGCACACAGGAAAAAGGAAGAGAGACCTACAATTGATATGCTGGCACAAAACCTCCAGCAATTAGAGGAGAGTCAATAGGACAATCCTACTAATAGCAAAAGAAAAGAAATATAAAAATCAGGACTGAGATACAGGAGAGGGAAAACAAGAAAACAATTCCCCAAAAAAATCAATGCAGCTAAAAGTTGGTTCTTCAAAAGGCTTAACTGAATCAATAGACCATTGGCAAACCTAACCAAAGAAAGGAAGGAACAAATTTCAATAGCCAGGATTGGGGATGAAACCATACATTACAACTAACCCTAATGAAATTAAGAGGCGAATTACACATTACTATGAAGGTCTGTACTCCAGTGAATTCAACAACTTGGAAGACATGGACAAATACTTGGGAGAACAATCCCTCCCTAGGTTAGCCCAGATAGACGTTTAGAACCTCAACAGACCATGGCAATGGAAGAAATAGACTAGGTTATCATGGGATTAATAAAACAAAACAAAATCCTCTAGGCCAGACAACTTGATATGAAAATCCTACTAAAATTCCTACATAAACTCTTCCATAGGATAGAAAAAGACAGCAAATGCCTGAACTCTTTCTATGAATCTAGTATAATACTGATACTTAAAGTGGGCAAAGATCCCAAAGGAATTTAAAAATAAAGACCAATATCTCTAATGAAAATCTATGTAAAAAATCCTTAACAAAATACTGGCCAATAGAAAACAGAAGCATATAAAATGAACACTTCACCATGACTACGCAGGATTCACTCCAGGGTTGCAGGAATGTTTCAACACCCAAAAGTCCATCAGCGTGATTCGCCACATTGACATGAAAAAGGATAACGACTACATGATAATACAGATAGACACAGAAAAAGCATTCGACAACATCCAACACCCACTCCTGTTTAAGACACTCAAAGAGATAACATAATACAAGTTATGTGTGGAAAACAACAGGAAATATGGTAGTCAATGGAGAAAAGACAAAAATAATCCTACTGAAAAGGGGGACCAGATTATGATGCCCCCAGACCCCACTTTTATTTAACATGGTACTGGAGGTCCTAGCTAACAACACAAGGCAAAGGAAAGACATAAAAGGTATTTGTCTGAGGAAAAGGTGAAAATATTATTATTTGCAGATGATATGATTTTACATATGGAAACTCCAAAAAGCTCCACAAGAGGAGTGCTAGAAGTCACAGAGATATATGGAAGATTAGCAGGATACAAGATCAACAAACAGAAGTCTATGGGACTGCTTTATTCATAGGACAGGACTACGGAAAGTGAGATAAAAAAAGGTAATGCCTGTCACAATAGCCAAGCACAAATGGAAAAATCCAGGGATGCATATAACCTTAAAACCCCAAAAGACTTGTACAAGGAAAACTATAGAACACTATTACAAGAAACCTAGAATGACCTCCACAAATGGAGACCATCCCATGCATCAGAAGACTGAATAGAGTAAAGACGTCAGTCTTGCCCAAGGCACTATATAACTTTAATGCTATCCTGACACAGATAGCAACATGTTTCTTCAAAGAATTGGAAAAACTGACTACCAACTTCATATGAAGGGGGAAGAAGCCCAGAATTAACAGAGATCCCCTCAAGAAGGACAAAGTCCAAGGGCTTGCTTTACTCAGATCAATGGAAACAAAAGGAAACCCCAGAAATGAAATCATCAGCATACAGACAACTGATCTTTGATAAGGGCACAAAAATATCAAAAGGGGAGTGGATGTCCTCGTCAACAAGTGGTGCTGGAAAAAATGGATATCTACCTCACTTCATGCACACGAATAAACTCAAGGTAGATCACAGACCTTGAGGTAAAACCCCAAACAATTAGGGCTATTAATGAGGGAATTGGGACCAACCCAAGAACTTTCACACAGGCAATACAGAGGAGATCAATCAGAAAGGTGGAAGGACACAAAGACAGAGGAGGCACAAATTGACAAGTGGGATATACTGAAGATAAAACACCTGGGTACATCGAAAGAATTCACCAAGAGAGTAATAAGACAGCCACAGACTGGGAAGACATCTTTTGCAATGACACATTAGATAAAGGCCTTATTACTAAAATCTATAATATTCTACAATAAGAAGAAAACAAATACCAAATGGTCAATAAACATATAAGAAAATATTCCCAATCATTACCCATAAGGGAAAAAAATAAAAGAACTGTGGGATACCACCTAACACCCTCAAAGCTAGCCCACTTCAAAAAAAAATTTTTTTTTAACCAGAAAGCAACAAGTGCTGGAGGGAGTGTGGCAAGATAGGAACTCTCATCCACTACTGGTGGTCCTGTAGCCATTATGGAAATCAATTTGGCAATGCCTAAAACAGGTGGAAATTGAGCTACCATATGACCCAGCAACCCCCCTTCTGGGCATATACCCAGAAAACATAAGAAACGGACCATGTCCAGACATCTGAGCTCCAACATTCATCGTAGAACAGTTCACAATCACAAAGAGTTGGATACAACTTAAATTTCCATTCATGGATAAATGGTCTAGAAAACTCATGTACATACAATGGACCACTACACATCCCTAAAAAGCAGTGATGAAGGCATGAAGCTCATTGTCCCATGGGAAGAGTTGGAGGAAATTATGCTAAGCAAAGTAAGCCAAGCACCAAAGGACAAGTACAACATGAGTTCATCTAGGTAAGCTTAAAAAGCACAAGGGACACAGGGGAAAAGCCACTAAATGCATGAATTCCCAGGGCAAGAACCAGGCACTCTGGCAGGGGTCAGACCCAACCCAGGGATGCATATGGCAGCCAACTAAAAAGGAAGGGGAAAGAAAAGAGGGCATGAATAGGGGGGAACAGGCACTAACCCACCCACGGGAGGGTATTGTTTATGTCTCCACAGGAAAGAGTGAGAGAGACCAGACCTCAACCTGGTATGCAAACCTTGAGGGCAACCTATCAGCATGAAACAGTCAACTAACAGAGAGATCTGTGGGACTGGTCCCAATCCCAGCTGCTATGTCAACCCCCTCGCCCCGACAACCACAATTTGGCTCAGAGAAGCCAAGGCACAGAGAGGACTGTAGGGCTGGCCCTACCACAAGACATAACATGTCCTTAGTGACCCACAGCACTACAGGGGACAGCACTGGCGTCACAGGGTGGGAATTGTGCCTGGTATGACACTCCACCCCCCACTACCCCAGAGTGAAACATGAAGGGAGCGAAACAGAACAGCAAGGGGAGCAAAGCTACAAAGTCCCCGAGGAATCCGGAAAACAGACTTGAGGCTCGGAGGGCAGGACTTGGATTGGAAAACATACATAAGGGTCAGCAAATGGATCTGGAACTATTTTTAGCCCCCTTTTCTCTCTTCTTCCTCTTTCTTTTCATGTCTAGCCATATAAAATAGGCGAGATCAACAATCCAAAGGAGAAAACAACAGGACCGACAATTCAGGGGAGAAGGGGGAAAGGGGGAGGTGGGGGAAAGAAGGGAGATCCAATAAACCTAGGGACAAGGGAACCACAAGTATCTAAAGTCGATGGCCAGGAGGGTGTAGAATGCCTGGTCGGGGTTGATCAAGTACAATGTAGCTAAGAAGATTTACTGAGAGTTAAATGAAGGTTGACCATGATAGTGGGACAGGAGGAAAGTAAAAGGAAACAGAGAAAAGAACTAGGAGGCAAAAGACATTTATCGAGGTATAAATATTGTCATGCATATTTGTAAATATATTCATTTAACAATAGGGGTTGGGTTTCTACTCAAGTCCTCCCTCAATGCAAGAACACTTTGCTCTAATAACCTGACATTCTCTAATGCTCACCTTCCCAACATGATTGCTGAAGACAAAATGGGTGCATAAGCAAATGTAGTGAAGAGAGCTGATGATGCCCAGCTATTAGAAGATATAGCGTCTGTCATCTAAAAGACTTGAAGTTAAACAAGTGACCATCTAGCAGGCAAGCAACAAAGCCCACATGGAGGAAGCCCACCAGCCCGTGTTATCATAAGGTGTCAACAGGGTCAGGTATTAGGCATCAGAAGACCCCAAACAAACAAGCATATTGATGTGAATGAGGAGGTCGGGGTGAAAACCCAAAGACCATCTGTAGGCAATAAGGCATCCCCTCACAGAAGGGTCACAAGGAAGGACCGAGCAAGCCAGGGTGCAATATAGCACCAACAAAACACAACATTCCGCTTGTTCTTTAATGCTTCCTCCCCACCTCTATCATGACCCCAGTTCTACCCTACAAATCCAGTTAGACCAGAGCATGTACACTGGTACAGATAAGAACTCTGGATACAACGAATCCAGAGCAGATAAACCTCAGGAACAATAATGGGAGTAGTGATACCATGAGGGTAGGGGAAAGGTGGGGGGAGAATGGGGAGAAAGGGGAAACTGATCACATTGATTGATGTACAACCCCCAACCTCCCAGGGGGATGAACAACAGAAATGTGGGTGAAAGGAAACAGCAGGCAGTATGGGGTATGAAAATAATAATAATTTATAAATTATCAGGGGTCCACGAGGGTGGGAGGGTCAGGGGAGGAGGGAAAAAACAGGAGCTGATCCCAAGGCTCAAGTAGAAATAAAATGATGATGGCAACATATGTACAAATGTGTTTGATCCAATTGATGTATGGATTGTGGTAAGAGCTGAAAGAGCCTCCAATAAAATGACTTATTCAAAAATGACAGAAAAGGAAAACAGGAAGCACTCAACCCAAGGCTGCTCTCCATCTAGAGTTCTTGTTCTTGAAAAGTCTCTGCTTTCCTTCTTGCGGACGGTGTCTTATCTCACGGCTGCTCGCTGATGGCCTCACTGCACCGCTCTTACTCACACTCGGGCCTTTGCACACACTTTTGGTTCCATTGGGTTCTCTTGCCTTCCAGCACTCCTCTGCCTGGCCAATGCCTTTGGCTTTCAGTGCAGACACCGCTCGCTCTTGGGACCAACAATAATTCTCCCTCATGTGTTCCCAAGCATCTTTCTTATGACACATTTCCCAGCCCCTGGTGGACACTCTCCTTCCATGAGTCCTAGGACAATGAAGGTATTGCTCTGCCCCAAGAGTAACACATAGTAGGTACTGAAGCATTCTATTCATTCAACAGAGAAGAATGGCAAACACTTATTCAGCGTTTTGTGTGGATCAAGTCCTAGGCTATGTACCTTCATCCTTACAAAAACCTATGAAGTAGGTGTGATTATTATCCCCATTTTACAGGTGAGAAAACAGCCACAGAGTGGTTGAGTCAGTTGCCCAGGATCACACAGCTAACGAACAGCTAAGACAGGATTGAACATAGGTGGTCTGACTGCATTACACAATACAAAAGCACTTCCTGAGGGCTTCTTATGTTTAAGGCATGACTCTTGGTACTGGAAATACAGCGTGAGCATGACTAAATCCTTGTCTTCAAGGAACTTGCTTTTTATTGGGAAGAAGCAGATTGTACATAAGTAAACAAGTGGATAAATGTACTGAATGAATGAGGAAATGAATGACTTAAAATAAAACAGAGGAAATCACACTTGCTTCTCCCATGAGCCAATGGTATGACCTTGGACAAATTATTAAACCCCTATGAACATCGTGATAAATGGAGAAAAGGTTGAAGTTGTCAAGGATTTTGCCTTGCTTGGATCCACAATCAGTGCTCATTGAAGCAGCAGTCAAGAGGGCAAATGATGTGTTGCATTATGTAAATCTGTTGCAAAAGACCTCTTTTGAGACTTGAAAAGCAGGGTTGTTACTTTGAGGACTGAGGTGCACCTGACCCTATGGCTTTTTCAATCACCTCAAAGGCATGTGAAACTTGAACATGGGATAAGGAAGACCGAAGAAGAATCCATGCATTTGAATGGTGGTGCTGGGGAAGAATACTGAAAGTCCCATGGACTGCTAAAAAGACAAACCAATCTGTCTTGGAAGAAGTGTGGCCAGGGTGTTCCTTAGAGGCAAGGGTGGCGAGACTTCCTCTCACAGACTTTGGACGTGCTGCCAGAAGAAAGCAGCTTCTGGAGAAGGACATCACGCCTGGTCAAGCGGAGGGGCAGCAAAAAATAACAAAGAAGGTCCTTGATGAGATGGATTGACACAGTGGCTACAACAATGGGCTCAGCCGTAGGAGCCATTGTGAGCATGGCGCAGGACCAGGTTGTGTTTTGTTCTGTTTTACCTAGGGTTTCTATGGGTTGTGTTTTTGTTGTTTTACATAGGGTTCCTATGGGTCAGAACCGATTCGACAGTACCTAACAATGAAGCTCAATGCCATCATCTAGAAAATTGGGATGATATGAGAACACAATGTATACATCAACTGTTCATCTTATCTGTTCACAAGAGGGGTGTGATAAATTCTAGCTGAATCTACAGCCCCATAAAATATGGGCTTCCTGAAGAAACCCCCAAAAGGTCTTAGAATCCATTAGCCGGTTGCAGTAGCCTATAGTAAATCTCATATTTATACAAAGAAAGGGTAAACATCTTCTTGGGCTAGAAAAATTCAAGAATAAAATCAGCCCTTGACTCCAACTTAGCCCAAGTTGTCATCCACCTCTACAGGAGACAAAATAGAGATCGGCAAGGTTGGAAACACAGATGTTAACTTCTGGCGTCAAATCACCATTTACGAAGGGGAGAGCTTGCCAACACGCTTGCATTAAGGAGACCCTACCCAGACTGCCAGAATATCGTTACATGTTTCGAGGGGACCAGCAAGGAGACCGTCAATAGAACAGGCCCTGGCTCAGGCTGGGAAGTGAACTCCAGGGCTCTAATGGCTAGATCCCGCCTTTTTAATACCGAAATTCTACTTGCCATCGATCATTACCACATGTTAATCAATCTATTGGAACAAGAATGCAAGCTCACTGACCTCGAGGTAATTTCACACCGTAGAGGGCCTACGGGATGGAGTAGCACTGCGCACTGAGTGTCCAGGATTGTACAATTTCCAGAAGCAGAGAGCTACGGCTTGCTCCCTCGGAGTTGCCGGCAGGTTCCAGCCACTAACCTCCAATTAGCAACTAAGTGTTTAACCACTGCACTAACAACAACAACAACAAACTAAAGTCCAACACACCAGACTCACTGCCATCAAGCTGAGGCCGACTCATAGTAACCCTCCAGGACAGGGTAGAACTGCCTCTGTGAGTGCCCATGTTTGTGACACTTTAGGGGAGTAGGAAGTCCTACCTTTCTCTGGTGGGTTCACACTGCTGACCTTGCAGTCATCAGTCCAGTGTGTAACCGCTACATCCCCGAGGCTCCTTACGATACCACCAGCACTCCTAGAAGGAAAAAAATATGCTGTCCTACTCAGTTCGCCTCTTTGAATGCCCCCAAGGCAAAGGAATACCAGGCATTGATAGAGAGTGCAGGAGAGCTAGCACCACCAGGTCCTCGTGAATTAAGAAGTGGTTAAACGGTCAGGTTAACATCCTAGGCAAGCTAAGAGCGCCTGTATCCTGAGAAAGATGGCTTTCAAAGGGTTGACCATGCTGCTGGCCGCCATACCACTTAACCCCCCAAAGGTCAGTTGCAAGATGATGAGAGAAAATGCCCTGCCATGATTTACCAAACTCCACACTCACTGCTATCGAGCGGATGCCAACTCACAGCGACCTCCTGAGGGTTTCCAAGGCCGTCTCTCTTTCCAGGCAGAAAAGCCCATCTTTCTCCCACAGAGTGCCAGGTGGTTTCTAACTGACAGCCTTTTGGACAGCAGCCTGAGTCTCCACTACACGGCCGGGGCTCCCTGCCTTGAGTCACAGGGACTGGTATATGTTGTTTCAATGTCGAGCCAGAAGTTTCACATCGACACAGCCCTCTCCTCTGCACATCATTCCCCCATGTCCTGCTTCAGCCAATGATTGACCTTCGCTCAAGAAGCTCACAGAACTCTCTTTTTGCAGATCACCTAAGTCAGACGGACCCACTCACGAGAACCACATTCATGATTGCCAGTCCCAGGGGTTCGCGACAGTATTCCCAAAACACATTGGCCAGTTTTCAGTCAGGGAAAGACCTATGCTTGTTTTGAAGTAATTTCAGGCTGTTTCCCAAAATACGATCTACCCCTTATAGACAATCATCTGGACCACTGTAGAAGTTGAACACAGTGTCGCAGCCTATTGCTAAGCAGTTGAAACACTAGGCTAGAGGTTTGCGCTCCCATCCCGTGAATGCAAGTCCCTATGTGTGTGTCGAAAAGGCTATAGCCATGGTTGCACGCAATTTTATCAGGAGACCATCTATTGGTTTTGATAGGGATCCTCTCAGGGTGCTAGGATTAAGGATAACTTATGTTTTTCATCGTTTTTCTGTCCTAGCCAAACTTGGGTGGGGGGGACACACTAAATATTTTACAAAAATATTTTTCATGCACCGCAGACCCTGAAGCTGAAGTTGCAACGATACTTGGCTCAGGAAAGCCTCCGAGCTTGAAGCATTGCCTCTCCAGCTGCAACTCGTGAAGGGCACAACCCTCATTTAGATGAACAAGCCCCATTGTGTTTGTGGTGGTGGTGGTCGCTTTAAATCACTCTCTCTATTAACCGAGAGTCACGGCGTAGAAACTCATTCCATCCACACCCGTGGCAGCTAAGCTCTGTGATGGAGACCTTCCAGTCTGTGTTGACACAAACCCCCATGGACAGAGCCCAAGACAGACCCGCACCGTGCCCAACTCCATTCTGCTACACGGGGTCATGGTCTAGGGCGAGGCCCCAGCGAATTTCCTTTGAAAACCACTGCACCACACTCCAGAAATATTTCTGCAGGAGAAGAGGAAAAGCCATGACCCCATCTGAAATGCAATTTTGTATGTTCTCCATCACACGCCACCCCAGGGTACTGGGGAGAAGTCACCATGACAATAGCAGTGACTGCAATGGCCGGGCAGCCCAGGTGATGCAGGCACTGCCCGCAAACGGAAACTTCCACTTTGTGTTCAGGGACCAGTTGGCCCTGGGCCTCAATCAACCTCTGGATGCCACAGGTGACTCTTACCAGCAAATGCCAGGATGAAGAAAGGCAGCAGAAGGAGGGGGGGGGGGGCTGAATGGACCGCTGGAGTTAAAGTCGCGAGGAAAATGTAGCACATGGATGCCTAAAGTGGGGCCTTAAAATGACCAGCAAGGACCAAATGTTCCTTCTCTTGACACTTCACACTTGCCTAATTCATGACGTGATCACCTCCGATGGTTCCCATGTGGAATTGTCAAGCATTCTCAATAACAATAGCAGATATAGAGCTTGCATTCGCTCAAGGCAAAAGGAAACAGGGGCCATCGCCAGGAGTTGCCGGAGGGCTCACATGCTCTCAGCCAATTGGAACTCAGACCAGCTGGTGGTCTTAGGTGGGGTCTGGATGAGGCAGAACAGGACGGGCCAAAAAGCATCTCTCAGTTACCTTTCCTCCCTCCCAAGAACTCTGAAGGGAAATCTGGAGATCCTAGAGAGCACAGCGTGGGCAGGGGGAGGTGACTGGGCAGAGAGCTGGTAGGAGCCGCCTGGCATCACCCTCTCTGTCACACGTGAGCAGACAGGTGAGCCCAGGAAAGGAGATGCAATTATACTTGGAGAGGCCCGATGGGGTCCTGGTTACACACTGAACTGCTAACTGTACGGTCAGCAGTTCAAAACCACCAGCCAGCTCCTCAGAAGAAAGACTGAACTCTTTACTCCCCCCAAATGGTTTCAGTCTTGGGAACGCACAGGGCCAATTCTACCCTGTTCTAGAGGTGCCATGGGTCAGCATGGACTCCGTGACAGTGAGTACTGAGTATAAGTACACTTGACTTTCAAAAGGAGGTTACACAAATACAGAGAATGCAGGGATCTGTAGACTCTCTCCTCACTCCTGCCCCACGCAACCCACTGAAGAGGAAGGCGCAAGTGGTCATGCGCTCTGGCTCTTCTGGGTTTCCCACACATGATCAGTATCGCAGGTCCTTCTGTGAACGCCCCCCTTCCAGCTGGCCCAGGGATCAGGCTACTCCATGGAGCCTGGAAACCACGAAAGGTCTCTCGTGGTAATAAAAGGCTTCCTCCTGTGAAACATCTTTAAACTCTGTGTGCCGCTCAGAAACCGTCTCCTGACAGGTACAACCATGCATCTATAATGATGTGAGAGGGAAATACTTTCCTTGCCAAGAAGCTAATCAGTCAATCAACACCTAACCTTTTAGAAAGAACTCACCCACACTTCACTGGGTTTCCTGTCTATCCAAAAAGCAGCAAAGCATCATGGGACAGGCCGCGTAATAGTTCAGCAGATGGCAGAACTTTAAATATGGGAAACAATCAACCAACCAATCAACCATTTTTGAGCAGATGTTCTTTTGAGACACAGTATTAGACTCTGGAGGAGACCAGGGGAAGAGTTTCTGCCTTTGGCAACATCTGACCATGACGGAGATGACTGACTCATAAATACTGTGCTGTAAAAATAATAAATAAAAATCTTATACTTCGCCTTGTTGTTAGTTGCCTGTGAGTTGATTCCAACCTTGTCGTAACCCCATGTATGTCAGAGCAGACCTGCTCTCCAAGGCCTTCAGGGATGGGGGACCTTACAGAAACTGATCACCAGGCCTTCCTTCTGAGGTACCTCTGGGTGGATTCCAACCATCAAGCTGTCAGTCATTTACACCAGCCAGAGACCCCCGCCCCCCTACTCTCGCTAATCTTAAGCGCTGTAGTGTTTACCATCCTCTCCATACAAGGCTACCAAACCCTCCCGACTGACCTCTGGGATAGTGGTAACTGATCTGTTTCAGAATTGAGACGATCGAAAACAGGATCAAGAGACATCACAACACAGGCTACGAGGGCCCCCCCCATGAACAGTGTGGGTACTATACGCCATGGGCTGTGCGTCCCAAAAGAAAGGGGACTGCAAACTAAAACTTTGTGGAAGTATTTGAGTGAAAGAAAAGTGAACGCGAGCAAGCCCATTTCCACGGAGTGGATCCCAACTCTCAGCCACTGAACAGATGGCGGGGCTGAACTGTCAACCTTGTGGTTATCGGCGCCACCCACACCACCAGAGCTCCCTTACACAGTGGCTTTCAAATGAAATAGCTGGGGCCTCACCCGAGACCAGCGTCAAACTGGCGGCCCATGGGCTACATGCGGCCTCGGAGCTGATTGTTTGTGGCCCGCCATGCTCTCCATGAAAATGAAAATAGGAAAAATTGTTATGAAGAAAATAGCGCTTAGGGGAGATTGAGGCAATACCGTACACACAATTCCCTCGTTAACCCTTTAACTACTGAACACGAGTGTACACGTGGCCCAGTGCCTGTCCTGGGGGCCTGTGGACGTGTATGAATGCGCTGACTCAGTTCTGGGGACGTTTGGAAGCGATATGTCTTCCACACTCACTGTCACTTAATGTAAACAGATCCCAACAGTGAAAAGGTTAAAAAGAGCACTCTGGGTTGTGCTGTTATGAATCATACCTCGCAGCAGCGCTAGTTCACATTTTTAGAGGGAAGCCATGACGATTGTGCATAACGTTTGTCGGCTGTCCAACATTTTGTGTGTTTTATTAATTACTCTGTTATATTTTCCTGTCCCAACATAAGAGGTCAGTGAAAACTAGTAGGAGGAAAGTGATGGCAAGTTTCAGGTAAAAAATAATAATTTCAGTTTTATAAATGCATTAAATAAAATAAATGTTTAAATAAAAGCAATTACGTATATAGTGTTTTAATTATCCTATCCGTATTCCTGAATCCTCACTTCAAAATATAAATTTAACAAAATTTGTAAATTGTGGTGTGGCCTGCGTGAATCTTGCCTGTTCCACCAAATGGCCTGCGTTTTAATTGAGTTTGACACCCCTGCCCTAGACCATGACCCCGTGTAGCAGAATGGAGTTGGGCACGGTGCGGGTCTGTCTTGGGCTCTGTCCGTGGGGGTTTGTGTCAACACAGACTGGAAGGTCTCCATCACAGAGCTTAGCTGCCACGGGCGTGGATGGAATGAGCTTCTACGCCGTGACTCCCAGCTAATTTAAAACAATCCCCACCACACCAGACGTATTGGAACTTGTTCATCGAAATGACGGTTATTAAGTAAACACTCTTAGTTATTGCTTATTTCCTCCTTGTGCTGAAAACAAAACCAAATGCTAAGCCCTGTGGATAGTGTGTGCTTTCATTTTCAGTCAGAAAGGTCTCTAAAAACCCCTTTTTAAAAACTATTACAGTGCGAAAGTGTGCCATTACCAAAAATCTGAAATACTCTTGAATTCCTCATGGTGAAAAAAAAATCTATAGCCTTTTTCCTGGTTCTTTTCAAACAGGTGGGAAAACCAAGTTGGCCGACAAAGAAATGAAAATGAAAGCCTTAGAGTGAATTGTAACATTTCACTCTAATAGATTATTCAGTGAATTCAAGTTTGCTCCTAACTGCATCAAACCAGAAAGCAGCAGCTGTCCCGGATCCGCGGCGCAACTCTAAGCCAGTTGCTTTGAAAGTGTGTGCTGTCCCCTTTCCCATATTCTGACCCTAGACGCCAGGCATTTACCAGTGTTTTTCCTGTAGCCAAACAGCTCTCAGTCTACAGTCTATGTGGCCTGGTAGCGCCAGGAAGGTAACCTGAACCTGCCTCATCAATAAGGCGTTTGCATTTCCCTAGAGAAGCTGAGCCCTAAGCAGACATCTTATCCAGATGTGTATCTCCACCTTTCTGACTGGGCCTTCTCACCAACTCAGTCACCCTCTTAACCTGCATCTGAGCAATGAAGATTGGGTGCCAAGAAGTATGATTGAGTAGCGACCTACTAACCCCTGTGCAAGCATATCTCTGGTCTGCAGTTAACTTTGCAGAGCGGTCGAACGAGTAGACGTTCCCCCACTGAGTGACCTCATTATGGAACTTCTGAAAGAGAACAGTGAACACCAGCGTTCTGTAGGTGGGACAATATTCCAAAGTTCAAAATATTCCATCTGGAACCCTAGACAAGACATGGCCGTGCCCTCGTGTATTTGTGAATCAGCTTAAGAGAGCAACAGCCCTGTGGATGAAGACCTTTAGTTCCCAGGATGCTGTCTGCTGTCATGAAGACCTCTTCCTTCAGGGGAGGTGCTGATTGGCTATAGGTTACACATGACATGTCATTTCAAGGGACCCAATAGCTCAGCGTCCCCTTTTGAAGAGTCTATGAACAAGAGTACTGAAAGCGAAATGAACCCCCTGACCTTCTGAAATGGGTGACCACTAAATCGGTTTTACACACTAAGAGAGTCCAAGGTTCTATGGTGGCATGGGAGGCTACCCATTGAGTTCCGAACAGCAAGGTCAGCTGTTCAAACCCACCAGCTGCTTCAAGGGAAAGCGAGACGACCTTCTGCTCCTATAAAGATTTACAGTCTCAGAAATCCACAGGGGCAGTTCTGATCTAGCTATTGAGTTGCTTATGAGTCAGAATTAACTGGAGGGCAATGAGTTGGGTTTTGAGCTTTAGTACACCGTCCTTGGGTTTTAGAAAGTTGAGATTCCTGGAAGGTAACATGGGTCTAGAAGTGATACTCTTGTCCCTACGACAATAGGGTTGAGTGACCTATTGGGGTGGGAGGAACAGTGAGAATTAAATGCTTAGTATTTACCAAGCCAGGCGATCTATATCTTGCTCAGAACACAGCAGAGGAGGCATAACGCCTCTTTCAATCAGGTTAATGAGGAATTGATTTTTGAAGCTTTTTAAAAACACAAAGTACAGTACAAATATTAAACACCAATCATATTGGGAGTGGAGCTCACCTAGCAGGCTGCCTAATATGGAATGGAAAATGTGAGCCATCGATAGCAGATCTATAACTCCTGCCCAGGGTGGGATTAGAGTGCTCTCGCCTTCAGCAGCACGGACGAAGCCTCCGGGGCCCTCTGCTGCGCACTGTGCTGGGCATCAGAAGGGGCTGCAGCTTCCTCCACTAAGGAAAGGCGTGCCCTTTATGGTCAGGAGCCAGGCCGCAAACAAAATCTGGAAGGGATGCACGGGCCCGGGAACCAGCGCCAGGCTCTGTGGGAGCCTTTTGCAAAATGCATGTCATGGTTTCCAAGGACAACTGAGCCACCTGGTGTTAGAAAGTTAACAGCCGGAGCTCCTGTCTCTCTGCCTGCCTCTGAGGGCAACTCAAGCAAGCCTTCCCCAGGTTGCCTCCTGGTTGGCCAGTGTGCTCGGATATGTGGAGAGATTCCAACGTTGCACACCCAGACAGGAGGCGCACACCGGTATTCACGGACCTGGATTGTGCCAACAAATGAGAACTGAGGAAGGACTGGGTGAGGGGTGCGATGGCATTGGCAGCAGCGACAGACACAATGGTGGAGACCGTCTATTGTTCGGTCAACAAGGTGGAGGGGGGTTCCCAGTGAGATGGAGTGACACAGCAGCCAGCCACCGCAAAGTTCATGACTGTACCACCGATCGTGGAGGTGGCACGTGGCCAATGTTCTGAGGCTCAGAACACTTCGCTGCGGCTCCTGTGCACTGGTGGGTGCTCCCCACAGTCTTGCCAGCCATGAAAACCAGGGGGGCACTGGATGGAGACGAAGGACGCAGCTCTGGACATGGCGGTGTGGCCTTAGACAAATCACTGCTTCTGTTTGGACCTGTTGACTAATAGGGAACATGAGAGTCTAGGACGAGCCAATCACCGAGATTTCCTTCAGCCCAGTGATTCCAAAACTTCCACGATGGAGATAAAAGTAAAAGTTAAGGAATATCCATTGTGATAAATGGCATAGATACCAAGCCAGGAAATGAGACTCTATCCGCAGCTTGACAAACTTGAGCTCCTGTGCCTGCTTTGGAAGTAATTGTCACTATCAACCTGTACTCCCTTTCCGCCATCATTCTTGCCTCCCTGCTGAGGAAAGTAGAATGTTTTTTGACTTTATTGTGACTGGGTGAAGGCTTGCACAGAGGACCATCAGTTCCACAGTCCACGGTGCAAACGTATTTCGTTTCATCTCTTCCATTGCCATCCCTCAAAGTCACATCCCTTTCACCACTCCTTCCTTCCTCGTGTTTCCTCTTTCCGTGCCTCCTTTTCTCCAAACTCTTCTCAAGGTCTCCTTGAGAAAACGCTGCCCTCTGATCCTACGTGGCTGATGATTCTAAGACCGCCGTACCTCACTAGGACCAAGGTTCACCTCTCGGCCCAATGCTTGGCCAAATATGGAGCCAGAAGTGTGAGCTACGTTCCAGATCCAATGGGTGGCTCTGGCCAATCCATCAGTCTTTATGTAGCCAGTTTCTTTTATTTATTTTTTTTCCACATTTTTATCCCACTCTACCCAAGACCTTCTCATGTGATCCCTCTCAGAGCAGTTGGGAGTCAGGCACAGTCTAGCTCTTCTGGTATCCAGGTCAGGGAGAATGTTTGTGTAATCCACTAGTCCACTGGACTATTTGTGTCCATGCGTCTTCAATTTCCATCCCCCTTCTTTCCTCTGGATCTTGAGAGACCAACTGTTGTACTTGAGATGGTTGCTCACATGCTTTTAAGACCCAGTGGCAACTCACCAAATCAGGATGGAGAACATTGTCTGTGGTTGTTATGACAGTTGACTTTGGTGTCCCCTGAGATTATGGTCCTGGGACCCAGAACCCAGGACTAATTGTCTCAGGATGTTTGTTTAAGGTTAAGAAGCCTCCATCGCTTTGTACCCTGTATGCTTCACCACATTCATGGATAGACTTAGAGCATAGGGACATAGAGTTGTGGAATATCCTCTGTCAAGCTCATACGCATTCATGGGGGTCAACCTACTCTCCCTCCAACACCCACTTAACCTAGTTGGCTATTCGCGCATCCACTCATAGTGTGCAGGAGTGTGTATAGGAAGTAATATCTTTTGGGTTTAAAGTGTCTAAATGACTTCAAGTGCTTCAAATCCCTACCACTTGTTTGTCAGTTTGTCGTATTGTGGTGTGTTTGGGTGTTGCTGTGATTCAGCGATACTTTGGACATGTTGTTAGGAGAGGCCAGTCCCTGGGAAAAGACATCATGCTTGGTAATGTAGAGGGGCAGTGAAAGAGAGGAAGACGCTTGAAAAGGCGAGTCGACACAGTGGCTGTAACAATGGGCTCAAACAGAACAATCGGAAGGCGGCGCAGGACTGGACAGTGTGTTGTTCTGTTAGACATAAGCCTTATTATTGAATACCACATACATTTGACAAGAAAGGATGGAATTGAGAGACAAAGGCCAAGTTGAGTCCCACCATCCATTCCCCCTTTGCCCGTCCCAACATCCCCCTGAAGTTCCCAGCCAAACAATTTTGCTGAGTTTGACTCCACCCCTTGGCAGCAGGAGCTGCATCCTAATTGACGGCCGGTCTCCCCCAGCCAATGGGAGGGCACCTGTTCAGAACCAGGCAAACTGGCACCAAGAAGACTCCATTTCAGTCGAGCTCCCGGGGTAGTAAGTATATTTTTCCTCTCTCACTCATATGAATGGAGAGACACTGAGAGATGTTCACAAGCATCTTTGGATGCAGGAAGAGAGCTGCTTGATAACGGGGCCAATCCTGAGGAATAAGAGCCAAGAAATGTGGCAAGAAGCCAGATTCTCGTCCCTTCGCTTGAGTCCTAATTAAAGCCTTGCCTGCACCACTTAGTCAGAAAACAAATAGAGTCCCTCTTTCCGCCTCAGCCAATTGGGTTTGAAATTTTGGTTCTTTAAAAAAAAAAAAAAAAAATCTCTCCTCATTGTTAACAGTTTACTAGCTGTTGGAATGGGGAAATATTAAAATCAATGGGGTCCTTAATGGAACCAGGCATGATACAGGAGACAAAATTAAGGAAATCAAATGAATTCACAGAGAAGAAGGGCTAGCAGAGGACTCCCGGGAGGCGGGCATCTGACTGAGTTCCGGGAGAAGTGGCTGACGCGTGTCTGCGTTGAAAGATCAGGCTCGTGCTTCCATAGAGAAACAGATGTGTGAGGTGAGGAAAGTCAAGACAGGAGGGTACTGGGATGCCTCATCCACCACAGCTCCGCTGAGAGTCAGTGATGTTCCAGTAGAAGGTGGTAAAAGGGAAGAGAGAAAAGGCTACGCTTAGTGTCCAAAGGGCCTGGAAAAGAGCAATGTGACTGAAGCCAGCATTGGCCTCCCCAGGACACTCAAGAAAAAACAATCTCACTTCCACAAAGTCAATTCTGACTCACAGTGACCCTATGGAAGGGCAGAATTGCCCCCTGTGAGTTTCTGAGACTGTACATTTTTTTTTAAGTTTTATTGGCTTATAATTCACAAATTATGTAATTCAGTAGTTCAATCATATTAAGAAGAGTCATGTGATTATCATCACAATCAATTTTAAAACATCGTATCCATTCTCGTACTCGTGGTTATTAGCTCTCTATTTCCCCCTCAACCTCCCCTGCCACACCCCCAAGAAACCATTAATCCAGTTACTGTCTCTATAGATTTGCTTATCCCGGATTTCATATCAGAAAAACATTTTGAAAATAAAACAACAGTAAAACTAACAACAATAAAAAAGTAAAACCGAGAAAACCTCCACTGAAAAGAAAGCCAGAAATATTAAAAACTAGAGTAAATCTAAAATGAGCCAAAAGGGAGGTCAATTCTTGCCTACAGAGTGCCCAGTGAATGACAGGCCAGGGCTACCAAGTACTTGCCAGAGGCTTAATCCATGTTGTGCAAAGGAAATTCTATGAGTACAGGCCAGCCATGTGCAGCGATACATGAATTGTTGATTTGTACGAATTAAACGCTTTGGCAACTGGACCCTAGTTACACAAGAGTCGGGGTTCATGGCAGGGCAAAACTGTCAATAATGTTCATTCACAACGGTAGAGCCACACCTACCAAATTAATCCGTATAGTAAAAAAGCTAGAAGGACATAAAAATAGTAGGTGCGTGGTAGTTCTGGGCCACGATCAACACTGCAATTCTTTGATGAGAGATCCTGTCACACAGAATACAGGACCAGGAAGGGGAGTAGTGATACCAGAAGGGTAGGGCAAAGGTGGGGAGAGGAGGGGAGGCAAGGGGAACTAATTGTAATGATGAACACATAAAACACACATATCCTCTCCTGGGGGATGGATGACAGAAACCGTGGGGCAAGGGAGACAGAAGTTGGTGTCAGATATGAAAATAATAATAATTTATAGTTTATCAAGGGGTCCCAAGAATGGGGGTGGGGGACGGAGGGAAAAAAGAGGAACTGATACCAAGGACTCAATAGAAAGTAAATATCTAGAAAACAATGCTAGCAACATATATACAAATGTGCTTGATATAATTGATGTAGGGATTGTTAAAGAGCTTTAAGAACCCACACCACCCCCAATAAAATGATTTAAAATAAATAACATAAAATAAAAGACTGCACAGTCACTCTTTACAGGAGTAGAAAGCCTTGTCTTTCTACCATGGAATGGCTGGTGGCTTCAAACTGCTGAGCTTGAGGGTAGCAGTCCAACGCTAACCCACTATACTATCAGGGCTCAGCCCACAGGGTGTAGTACAGGGAATAGGAGCCACTGGCAAACAGCACAGCATGTGCAGTCAGGCAAGTGAGTCCATGTGCTTCCATGGGCGTACTCTGTTTCAGGGCAGGACCCAGGTGAGATGGAAAGTAAGGGGGAAGGTCCCACCTCTTGTGGGTGGAAGGCTAAGGCTAGAGAGAACTAAACAGGAGGATCTTCTCTTCATTTCAAGTCTACTTTCCCCCTCATTTGAATAACTTGATCATTTGATAGTATGCTTTATAAAGAATGAGGCAGAAATACTGGAATGTTCTTGAATATAAGTTTCATAAAGGAGGTGATGTAGCCCACTTTCCTCGTTGCTCTCTTTTCAGCGTTCAGTATAGAATCTGAAACATCAAGATGTCCATTAACACTTGTTGACTGATGAGTATGCTTGGCAGTGGGCTAAGGTCCCCAAAAACTGAGTCTCCGGTTGCAGCAGAGAAAATGAAGGAATCCCCGGGGTGGGGGGGGTCGGCGGGAGGGGTTTTGAGGAGGTGAAGGCTGATGGGTTTGGCGGTACAGTCATTTCATCGTTGGCAGTAGGAAAATTCTGTGCCCCACTCAGTAGAGAGTGGATAATGGAGCAATAAGAGTTGACCTTCATTCAATACAAATTAGTCCAGCTGTATTGGTTGTTCACAACTAAATGACCAATACCCTTGCCATACTGGTTCCAAATATTTGTACTATCACCCTAGGGAGAGTCAGTACTTTGCAAAGTACGTTAACCTCGGGGCTGCATGAATCTTGGGCCGGGGCCGGGGCCAGGCTGAGCATGTAGGTGAAAGTCATCAAGGTCAAGAGTTGAGTCAAGGCAGCCAAGGCCAAGGCTGCCTTTGGGTTCTGTGACTGGCACCAGAGCACTCTTCTGTTTGTTTGTTTGTTTGTTTGTTTGTTTGTTTGTTTGTTTGTTTGTTTCTTCAATAGACCTAACCCTTCAGGGCCTTGAGACAAATTAATTAAGACCAATAACTGTGTATATCTTGGGAAATTTTACTTCTATCATGGTGCCTTTTTCACCTGGCTCCAAAATAGATCTTCTGAGGAAGGCTTATATGACGAAACGAAACCCCTCTGCTTGCATGCGCTCGTTTGGGGTGGGTGTATATGAGGACCTTGTGGACAGCAGCCCGGTGAGCAAGCACTACGCACTGGAGCTCTTAGCACTTTGTAATAATAACGTTGGCCCTTCCTGTGTCCTCCAATGATAATAATAATAATAGCAAAAAGGACTCTGAAAAGGAGCTGCATGCCAGGCACCGTGCGGAGTGCATGCTTCCCTCTGGCCACCTCGTCTCATCTTCTCGACAAGGCACAAAAGAAGGCACTGGCATGAAATAGGCTGTAGGGCATGGGCCTCTGAAATGGGTTCCCCTTTGGGTTTCCACTCATTCACTGACCTGCTCCCTTGCTGCTCTGACTCCTCCCAGATGAAAGCAAAGGACTCCAGCGAATACACATCCCTTATCAAAATCACATTGTCCCTACATACTAACCAGGGGGAGACACAGATCAAATCTCAACCTGAAAAGATGGCGCCCATCAGCGGGTGACTCCTTTTAATAGACAGGTAAATGTGGTCGGAGGGAACCTGGATACTTTAATGGTAGAATTCTCTCCTTCCCTGTGGGAGAATTGGGTTTGCATCCTCGACAATGCGCTTCCTGCAGTGACCACCCGTCTGTCACCAGGTGATGCTCTGAGGCTGAGCAGCTTTCTGTAAACTTCCAGGCAAAGGAAGGAAGGGAGAGAGAGAGAGAGAGAGAGAGAGAGAGAGAGAGAGAGAGAGAGAGAGAGAGAGAGAGAGAGAGAGAGAGAGAAGGAAAGCCAGCAAGAAAGACCTGGCAATCAGCTTCCAAAATGTCAGGCAGATAAACTCCTGTGGATCACCTCAGGACATTGTGCAGCTCACGGTCAGTCAGCAGGAAGGCCCAGGCCCAGGCAGGATTTCACTCTCTTCTGCATGGCATCTCCTGAGTCTGGATCCACTCCACTCCACAACCACCAAGGGGACTGGGGGAGCACTGATACACACACACCACCACCACCACCCCCAGGCTCGGGGACAAAGAGGGGCTGCAAAGCCCTGATTCCAGGCACTTGGCATCTCGAGGGGAAAAACAAAACCAGAAATCTCTAGGACTCCCCCCTCAGGGCCACAGGAGAGACCATAAAGGGACTTCCTTCTCTTTCAAGTGAGGAGGTTGAAGCCCCAAATGGGAGTCCCACACTCAATGGGGCCCCTGCTGTGAAACTGGCCAACTGAAGCTTTAATGGAGGGGTGGTGGAGGTGGTGGGGGTGATGGGGTGTGTGTGTCTGAGGTTCAGGCTGATCCAATGACCCAAAGAGCTCCTTGGCAATCTCCCTGGCTGCCTCTGCCTTCATGGGAATCATCATGGGCACAGGCGCCCACTCGGGGCCAGGTGGGCGGCATGAATTCCCCCGGGGCATGCCACCTCAGGAAGACATGGGCATTGTGTGCCTATCGGGGTTTTTCGGTTCTGGTTTATTGCCTTTTTTCCAAGAAAGGCTTCGTTCCGTCCTCGTTTCTCAATGGGGCCGTTGCGTGGCACCCATTTTTCTGCTCAGCAGCCTCTACTGCATTACTTTCTCCCGACATGCCCAGGCTCAGATCCCACCCGCTCCCGGTCACGGCTCCGCTCCCTCAGGGCGCTGAGTTAGCAGAAGCCTGGCGGCAGCGTTTTCCCTTCAATGGATAAGAAACTCCGTCGCCCCCACATCCAATCAGCCATCAGGTCTGTCCTGTCTCCTTGCCCATGTCTTTCGCATCTGCTTCTTTCCTCTTCCACTGTCGCTGCTCTGGGGCTGGGCGGAATAGCTTCCTGCCCAAACTGCCGTTGCTCCAGCAACATCCCCTGTGGGCCGTCCCTCTCCCCTGCCCTGGCTTCTCTAGCTCTCCACCCACACCCAGGAGCTCCAGCCCCACTGTCTGTCTCTTTCCCCTGCTCAAAACCCTCCAGAGCCTCCCTGAGCCCAAGGGGCTTCCTGAAGGAAGAAGCAAGCCCAGGCTCCTGAGCCCAGAATGCAGATCCTGAATCTCAGTTTTCTCACCTGCAATGTGGAAAGAGCTGTTCCCAGTTGGTGTGAAGATGGTAGGTTGTAGTTCTTCTCGTCGGAATTCTGGTGGCACAGTGGGTTACACAGTGGGCTGTGAAACCCAAGGTCAGCAGTTTGAACACACCAGCTACTCTTCAGAAGACGAGGCTTTCTACTCCCGGGAAGAGTTACAGTCTCAGAAACCCACAGGACCCTTGGACCCTGCCTTCAAGGGTCACGTGAGTCAGAGTTGCCTCAGTGACTGTGAGTTATCCTTCCCTCTTCGGGGATTCAAAAGAGCCAGGAGGAAAGAGCCAATCCTGCCCAAAAGACTGCTTCGGCTTCCACTTGGGGTTTACGAAGGCAGCCCTAGAGTGAACAACAATGGCAGTGGTTATATCTGACCTCCCCTGGCTTCCCTATTGCCACGAGGTAGGAGCCAGACAAGCCCCATCCTTCCCACCTCATCTGACACCAGCCATTCCTCCCACGTCACTCACTCTACCACTCTGCCGGGTGCCCTAAGTCCTTACAAGGTCCACACAGAACTCGCACACAATCTTCATAATGCAGGGGGTCTCTTAAGGAAGCGAATTGGTTACCACAAGTCAGGATCAGCAAACAGTAAGGATACAGTCACTGGTCTCCTCAGTCAGCAGCCATGTAGTAGCCAAGTTTCGCTCAGTTTATTAGGCTCTCAGTCATGTGGTGCCTTGGCCTTGGCCTTCATGGGCCAGGAAGCCAGCCTACCTGTCACTTTGCCCCACAGTTCCATAGTCTCAGGCCTGATCAGAGGAAGGGACCCCACAGGCTCAGTGCTGCTCCTCTGAGTCCCGGGGTCACCGTCTGTGGTGCATCTGGTCTGGGCAGCCCCCACCACTTCCGACCGTGATCTTGGACATGCTCTTCCAGGTTCCTCTCTTCACATCCTTAGAGCCAGAGGAGTGACAATGAAACTGGCTGATCCCCTCTTAGTGGTACACACGCCCCATTTGCGGAGTCCCAATCATTTGGTGGGGCTTACAGGGACATCATGCTTTGTAAAGCAGAAGGGCAGCGAAAAAGAGGAAGGCCCTCAATGCGATGGCCTGACACAGATGGCCGCAGTGGTGGGCTCAAGCACGGGAGCAACGGTGAGGTTGCCCAGGACCTGAAGTGCAGGGGGTCGTCCTGAGTGCACCGGGTCCCTATGGACCGGATCCCACTCAATAGCACCTAAGAAAAACAATAGCACAGAGACTTGTGGTAGAAGAGCAATATTAAGAAATCTTACTCCCTCAGAGCCCATCCACAGACGAGGCAGGTGCGGGAGTGAGAACAGGTAGCCCCTGACAGAGGACAGGTTCTGTTCCAACAACACTGTCCTAACTTGGCTCTGAGTAAGTCAGACACCTTGTTCTTGCTCTCTTTTCACAGTTGTCATCATTATTGCCTTGAATTTTCAGTAACTTAGTAAATCTGATCTTTATTTGACTTTATTTAGAAACATCACATATCAACTGACAGATATATTTTAATACATACTGGTCCATGGTAGACCTAGGAGAACCAGGGCCTCAGGCATCACATTCCCATAGTGCGAAGAACCCCTCCTTCCTCTCCCAACCCCACTGCTTCTTCCTGCAAGAGGAATGCTTTCCCTGATGGATAAATGGGGGGCGGGGCATGGAGCAAGCTTGATTCCTCCTTCTCTGTTCCTCTTTTTTACAGAGAGCTCTGTCCTGTAAACACAGCTTATGTTTTTTCCCCGCCCTCCCCATCCCCACTTGGCCATGCAGCAAATTGACCAGGTCTGGTCTCAGTAATAAGAAAACCAACCAGCACCTGCTAGGCACTTAGACTATGCTAGGCACTGCTTTAAGCCTTTTACAGGCATTAATTTCGTTAATCCCCATTTTAAAATCCCTGTGAGGCATATTTCTTATTATAATCCCTATTTGTCAGATGAGAAAGCCAAGGATCAGAGAGATTAAGTTGTTTGTCCAAAGACACACAGCTACTAAAGGGCAGAGCTGGGATTCAAACCCAGGCATTTTGGTTCCAGGGCCCTTTCTTTGTGCCACTTCTTATATATGTAACAGCTTGAGTGGGTACCTTTAACTTATCAGGAAAGCTTATGAGAGCCATGGGCTAGATGCTAAGCTATATTCTCATACTCAATCATAATCTCCTGGAAACTTCCGGTCATGTTTCTCAAAGATCCTCAGAAGGCAGGAGAGATCAAAGACACTGGGTAGAATATCACATAGGTGTGACCTCGAAGCTACTACATAGTTCCATCTGGTAGGAGAGTCCAGGTACCTGGCAGACACACTCCACCATCTCCATGATCCATTCATTCAACACCAGAGGCAGTACGTCCAGGAAGAACTCCGGGCTGCAGGAGGAGCTGGGGAAGGCAAGTGTGCTAGAAAGGCAGGAAAGGAGGGAGAGAGGGTAGGAGAGTCCAATGCTGACAGCACGCGCTACCTACGGCCGGACGCTGTCTAAGATTGTCTATGAATTCGTCTCATCCATTCCACAACCCTATAGAGAAGTACTCAGTTATTCCAGTAACTGTCCAGAGGGAGAAACTGGGACCGAGAAGTGAAGGAAACCAGATGTTCACAATGGTAACGTGGGACGCCAGGGATAGAACTCACATCCTGGTGAAATAACCACATGGCAGCTGAAAACCATATACGCTAGCTTGTCGTGCATTCTTTCCAAAAATCGGGACTTTTTTAAAATGCTGCAGGATGCGGGAAAAATTGTTATAAAGCGGGACGTCTGGTCACCTTAAACATGGCTAAAGTCACATAACTTGTAAATGATGAGACTGATATTTGGACACAAATCATCTGGCCCCAAAGTCTATGCCCTTAACTCCCTTTAACTCCATTCTCTCCAGGAAGGAAGAATGGGGGTGGGGTGGGGAGGAAAGAGCAAAGTGGAAGGGAGAAAGAGAGAGAAGGCTTTGGAGGTGGGTAAATTCAACTTTGAATCTAAGCTAGGTCCTCATATTCAGCCACTGGTTACGTGACAGACAGGCTGCCTAGCTCTTGGATCCTCCATGGACTGCTGGGGAGACGAGGACATGCTCTCAGGCTGTGGAATGGCCTGAACAACTTAACATATGCCATGTGCCCAAGAACTTGGTAGGAAGCCAACAACGCTAACACCCCACCTTCCTCCACCACCATGCCAGCCCTCTGGGGATGCTGGGATGAGGAGTTCCTTAAATTATCATCCCTGCCCTTAGGCATCTCACTGCCTTGCAGAGCTAAGTGGAAACATGGAAGTAGAAGCTTAACATAAAGGCGAGACACACGGTGAGGGCCACATAAGCCAAGGCTCTGGAGGATGTACCCAAAAAAACAAGGCAAATCCACCTCCAGCAAGTTGATTTCCACTCACAGTGGCAGGAGACTAAATAAATAAATAACCAAACTAACTATCATCGTAGCGACCCTGTAGGACAGAGCACAACAGTCCCTGTAGGCTTCTGAGACTGTACATCTTGAGTGGAGTGGAAAGCCTGATGGTTCTCCCTTGGGGCAGGTGGTGGGTTCGAACTGCTGACCTTGGTGTTAGCAGCCCAACTAGTAACCTACTACACCCCAGGAATCCTAGCAGCACTTGCTAGAGGGAGGCTAATTTCTTCTGGCGAGACTTTCAGATCTGGTAGGAGATTTCCTGGTGAGCAAAGGGAGGACGTTTCCATCTAACTTCATAGCCGTTGACCAGCAACCTTGTCAAGTTCAGCTCCAGCACGTAGATGCTGCCATCCCTTCTGTTTCCTTACCTTTTTTTAGAAGGGCATCACAGGCCAACAACAAAAGAGCCGACCCCATGCAGAGGCCTGCCTGTGAGTTGTACTTTACACTATAATTGCTTTCTCATAACACAACAGGGAATACCAGGGCTGTTTTATATTCCAAATACCTAAAAATTATAATCCATTATAGGGGTCTATCTTTCCCTAGAGTTAAGACAATGCCGGGCAGCACAGCAGAATTAATCACCTCGAAGCTATAGATCTCTTCTTTGTCTCTTGATGAATTTATGATGGCAACTTGGAAATCCCACTGCATCTACCTAAACACACACACACACACACACACACACACACACACACACAACAGCCACACACATTACAAATGAGGGCTGGGGAGGACTGCCTATTGAAAAGGTAACTAAGGGAATTGAGCCTATCCCTGATGGTGATGTGATAATGGCCATAAAGACGGAAGTTACAACTTGGGGAGTTCCCCCTCCTTGCCAACATCTATACTAGGTGCTTGGCCTATGCAAGTGCCCTCAGGCCTCACAGAGACCTCAGGGGGTATGCGACATTCCCTTCCCAAATAGAGACTCGTTAGCAATAGACTTCTCGCCTCCCATGTGATGGAGCCAGATGCGACTTCCGGCCAAGGCACCTCATGTTCACCCACCACCCTTCTGTCAGTGGAGGCTTGTGTGTTGCTCTGAAGCTGAACAGATCTCAGTGGAGCTTCCAGGATAAAATCAACTCAGAAGAAAAATCTGTTGATATACTCCTGAAAGTCAGTCAATGAACACGCTAAAGATCCCAACTGTCTGGGCTGTGACGGATCATGGGGACAGATTCCGTCTCGTGGCGCATGTATGGGGTTACCGCCACTGGGCAGCCAATACAAAGGAAGCCAACCGCAGTAGATCAGGTAACACTGATGCTCAGGGTGGCCCAAATAGATGGGAATGACTTACTCAATACATTTGAATTGTGATGTTGGTTAAGAATACTAAAATTCTGTGGACTTCCAGAAGAATGAACAAATCCATCCTCGATAAAAGTCGACCTAGAATTCTCCTTAGAAGTGAGGATCATCATAACCCTTTGTCTTACATATTTTGTACACGTTATGAGGAGGGGCCACTCATGTCTGGTAAAGCAGTTGGGGTGGGTGAAGGAAGCCCCCCAACGAAATAGCCTGACACCATGCCTGCAGCAATGAGCTCAACCAGCAGCGACTGTGAGTTTGGTGCAGGGGCTGCCATCATTTAAAGCTTTGTGTGCATGAGGTTGCTATGGGTTAGAGCCAAGTCAACATGATGTCGCTATGGGTTAATGCCAAGTCAACATGAGGTCGCTATGGGTTAGAGCCAAATCAATGGCCTCTACCACAAGCAACATACTCGAGACACGGAGTTCATAAGCAAAGTCAGGCTTCAAAGTCATGGGACAATAAATTCATATGTATAATTACAAGTGGCCTCAAGAGAGCCCATGCATAAGAGATGGGGTCTCCATCAAGAACTGTCTTTTCCTGGGTCCACATGGACCAAAACCCACCTAAGGGTATCAGGATGCAGTGAGAGAAACTCTTCAGTTCCCCTTGGCCTGGGCAGAGCTGGAGCCAGAACTTTACAGGGCCAACCTTCTGAAAGGACTGCATTTTGGCTCCCAGTCCAGGAGGCTGAGCAGTGGATGGGGGAACAGCAGAGAGGTGCTTAGTAAATGATGACTGGCTAGATGTCAGGAGGTTGGAAGGAATAGGAGACAGAGGTGCTATAACTGAGAGTAAGGGGGAAATAATCAGGCTGATGTTATAAATTCTCCCCTATGGCGTACTTCTCACTCAGGAGCTCTTGAGACAGATGAAGCAAACCAAAAGCCAATACCTATTCATAGCATCTTAAAGGAGGTGTCCCACTTGATATAAATTGTATAATCCCCCCACCCACCCACCCACCCACCCAATAGGCCTAGACCTCTGGGACCCTCATCTCTGACCCAAGCCTTATACAATTCTAAAAGGGCAAAGTCTGAAAACTCCATTCACTCAACAATCTTTATTGAGCACCTATTACACTATTGTGTGGTCAGCATTCTGCTAGGAGTTGGTGGTACTGATTCATGGACTGAACTGTCTTCCTCAAAATCATGTGCTGTCCATCCTAGCCCCGTACCTGTGCCTGCAGTGACATTTGGAAATGGAGCTTTCTTTGCTGTGCTAGTGAGACCCTGTCTCTGTAGGGTATGTCTTAAAGCAATCACGCTTGAGCTAGACGAGAGAAGATGGTGGCCACCAAGCACACACAGGGGAAGCCAGACAGGAGCTGAAAATGGAGGGGCCAAGCCCAGAGCACCAAGGAGAGCTAGCTAAAGAAGATAACACAGGACCTTCCCTCGGAGCCCGCGAAAAGAGAAAGCATTCCCCTAGTGCTGGTGCCCTGAAACGTGAGAAGATCCATCTCTGTCCATGAAAGTCACCTCCTTGTGATATTTCGAGCACAGCAGCACTAAGGAACCACCAGCAGCTCTGCAGGAGCAAGACTGGGCTTTCTACTCCCATCCACAGAGGCTCGGGAACCCCAGGGGTTCCAGCAATGACTCAATGGTAGGGCGAGAAGGAAGTAAGACATGAAGCAATGAACAAATTACATATGAGCTTAACTCTTAAAGGACGTGTTAGATTGGGTGATCCAGAGAAGCCAAACCAGTGACACACATCTGTCTACAGAAGAATCTTATATCAAAAAGTAACTTCATATCAAGAAGGCAACCCAGCCCAGTCTGACTCAAGTCTAGAGGTCCGGTTTTAGCCAGGGCCCTCTGCTGACTCTTGGAGCTTCAGGGGGATGATGTCGAAAGTGGAGCAGGGAGATCACAGGCCAGTGGGTGCTGACTGGCATGGATCCAGGGTAGAACCATGGCAGGGTGCAAACATCTCAGAAGTTGACTTCCAGGGCCAACAACCCGGGGGGCTGCCCCTGGGGGCAGACAGAGTCCCAGCAAGGGTGAAGGAAAAGGCCAGAAAGAAAGAGGGGACATTTCTCTTATAGAAAAGCCCACACCTCCCAGGAGGCATCATCAGGCTGTGACCCGATGGACAGGTTGGACCCCACCCTACACAAGTGCAAGTTGACATAAAATCTAAGTCCCACAGAGGGGAACATGGGCAAATAAATAGGTAACATATAAAACATGTTACATGGCCTCAAGGATTGTGGGGGAAATGAAGTCAGAGGAGCCCAAGTGGGAGATGCTGACGCTGACTTTGGAGTTTGACTTTAAATCGAAAAGTCAGAGAAGGCCTGCTGTGAGGTGACAGCGACATAAAGAAAGTAGAACTGTCACGAGTTATTTCAGCGAAAGCAGCAAGTTCCAAGGCCGTGTGGCATTAGCATGCCTGGCGCAGTGGAAGAAGGCCAAGGTCAGGGAGGTTGTGGCAGAGTGACCAAGGAGACAGTGCCCAAAGTGAAGGGGTCAAAGGTCTGAGGCTACGGTAGAAACGTTGGCTTTTATTCTGAGTGAGAGAGGGAGCCAGCGGAGGTTCTGGGTAGCGGAACAATAGGAAACATAATTCTGGCTCTTGAACAGAGAGAAAATAGACCTAGGTGGTTCAGGGACAGAAAGAGGGAGGCCAGTCAGGGAGTTTCAGGACCCCGGGCGACATATCACGCGGGCTTGGACCTGGGCGGTGGCAGCAGAAGTGAGTAGGAGGAATTGAATCCTGAACGTCTTCTGAAGGAAGAGTCATTGGGATTGGCCATCGGATTGGCTGTGGGATAAGAGAAGAAGACCCAAGGTCATCCACACCCGGCTCTGTGCTCTGAGCTCAGTTCCTGAGCTTTCACACCTGAAGTCTGAGTGGCAGTGAGTCCCCACTTTTGTTTCCTTTTCTTAAGTGTGAATTGGGGGAATAGTGAGGGGGGGGGAGCTTAGCAATGTAGTGGGGGGGGGGAGGAAGGAACCACCAGCACGTTTCAACCCTTCACATGGTTTACCTTATGGAAGAATCCCTGGGTGGTTGAAATGATGAACACTCTCTTACTAGCTAAAAGGTTGGGGGTTCAAATCTGCACAGAGGGGCCTCAGAAGAAGGCCTAGAGATCTCCATGGATTCTGTGGATCCAAGTTCTACTCTGACACACACGGGTCACCTTGAGTCAGAATTGACAGGACAGCAACTGGTTTGGTTCTGGTGGTTCCCCCAGAGACGTGTAATCCTCCCCACACCTGGAACGGTGGACAGCACAAGCATCAGTTGATGAACCAAGGTTCAGAGCTGACACACTTGTTCAGGGTCACTCAGCTGAAAGTGGGCGAGACTAAGCCTAGAACCCAGACTGGGTACCCCATGCGCCTTCTGAGACCTGGCCCTTGGTTTGGTCCAAGTCCATTGGACACGTGTTTCTGTAACATGTCCTACAAGAGTGCCGAGCACTGTGCTGACGACTGGGACACAGCAGGGAAGTCACAGTCCAGGCAGGCAGGGGCTCTCAGCCAGCCTCTAATGTCCACATGAATAAATGCCCGCCACTGTGCTCTGAGGAGGGAGGGGGCAATGTGTCCCCTGTTCTCCCCTCCTCCCTCTGCCCCCCTCCTCCCTCTCCCCTGCTCCTCTACACAGGTGGTCCTGCCCTTCTCCCCAGGAAATGGCTAGAGCTCAGATGCAGGCCCAGTGGCTTGGAACCAGCATGCTGACCTGGTGCAAATGAAGTCACTGTAGCCAGGCCCCCAACCGGGTGTGGCAGGATTGGCCGCCAGCACAAAAACGATAAAAAAATCACTAACATGTGCCAAGGGAGGGATTATCATATGGGCTTTTGCTTTTTATGAAATAGGAAAAGTGGATTTTTCTAGTTGACTGCATTTGATCGCTTCTCCTCCATTTGTTTTAAAGTTGAACATCTGATCTGGCAGGGACTTCTCACATTCTGCGGAGGGGGAAAAAAAGACGTCTTTAGCGCTCTCCTCCCAGCCTCTCATCACTGAGACCGGGGGTGACAGGGCGTGGAGCAGTGCTCATCCCCCCCCCCCCCCCAATCACATCGCAGCCCTGGACACAGACCAAGCCTTCCTTCTAATTGTGTCTGTGCTTCCCATTTGGGGACCGCGTCCTCCTGGGCTTATCTCCATCTCTCAATACGAGAGGGTTTCCCAAAGGGGGTGGAAAAACTCCACTCCCTTTCCATTCCATTGCTCCGTGAACTTTTTGAAGCCCCCATGTGTGCTCCTCCAGGGAACACACAGGTTTTTTGTTTTGTTTTTTCCCTCTGCAGGAGGTCTCTGCTGACACCTGGAAGCCCAGGAGAAAGTACCCCAATAGTATAAAAAACCCTAAAACCTCACCGCCATCAAATTGATTGATTCATGGTGACTCTATAGGAGAGGGTAGAACTGTCCCTGTGGGCTGCCAAGACGACAACTCTTTCTGAGAGCAAAAGGCCCATCTTCCTCCTGGAGAGTGGCCCTCACTATCCTGGCCCAAACCCAGCACACTACCTGAGCAGCCTCAGCCTCTCACCTCCCAGGGCCGAGGGTGGAAGGGAGAGAACATCAGTGGGGCAGAGCAGTACCGCCCTCTTCAGAGCGCATGCCAATCACCCGGAGTCTTGATAAAACACAGCGTCTGATTGGACAGGTCAGGGGAGGGGCCGACATTTTTCCTAGCCAGAAAGACAGAAGAATTGATGCATTTGAATTGCGAGGCTGGAGAAGAATAGTGAAAGGACGATGGACAAACAAATCGGTCGTAGAAGAAGTACAGCCATGGTAGTCCTTGAGGCAAGGGTGGTGAGACTTTTTCTTACATCCTTTGAACACGTTGTTAAGAAAGACCAGTCCCTGGACAAGGACCTCATGTTTAGTAAAGCAGAAGGGCCACACACACACAAAAAAGAGGAAGTCCCTCAACAAGATGGATTGACACCATGGCTGCGCAAATGGGATCAAGCAGAGGAACCGATGTAGGGACAGCACAGGGCCCGGTAGCGTTTTGCTTTGTTGTGCAAAGGGGTCTCAGGGGTCAGATCTAACAACAAGCACAAGCTCTCAGGTGATGCTGATGCTGCTGGTCCGGGGACCTATCTCAGCTAGGAGAGTAAGTAGAGAGACCTTGGGCAGTGACTTAGGAAACCCTGCCTCTGCCTTCCAGGTAGTCTCTAGGTAGTGTAAACCATGAGCATGCTTAGTTGATACCCCAAATGCTGGCAGGTGGAGTCTACCCAGTAGCACCTCTGCAGAAAGGTCTGGCAATCTACTTCCAGAGAATTGGTCTTTGGAAGTTCTTCAAAACACAGTTCTTCTCTGACATACATGAGACTTGCAAGAGTTGAAATCAAGTTGATGGCACCGGGGAGAGAAACGCTTTACAATGTACTTCACAGACTATAAATCCCTTGCAATAGTCCTTTTAAAAAGGTGGGGAGCGGGCAGAGATGTTATGGTCCAGGAGGTTTGGGAAATACTGCGTTCTACTTATGGACTATATTTGCCTAGTCAAGGTTCTGGAAAGCCTTGTAGCAAAGCATAGCGTTTACCTCTGTTTAACCCCATTAGTTATTCTCTCACAGTTAGGAGAAGAGAAGCTATATCCACCGGCAAATGATTCCCTGGTAGTGCTGTTGGGTAAGTGTTAGGCTGCTAACTGCAAGGTCAGCAGTTCACACCCATCAGCTACTCTGTGGCAGAAAGATGAGGCTACCAGCTATCAACTCTCAGTTCCTGGAAAGACTTCCAGCCGCAGAAACCCTATCTAGGGTGGCTGTGATTTAATAGATTCCATAGATGGTAGTGGGTGTGGTGGTTACATAATCTGGTGCCAACTTGAGACAATTAAGAGTGAATAGGGTGCAGTTGAGCCTATCAATCAGGTTGCTGCTCGATTATCTCATTCGGAGGCCCTACGGAGATAAATTATTCACTGGAGGCGGGACACCCACTCTCTACTTGGTGTTCCTGATGACAAGACACACGGAGCTACGCTAGAGCTCTTGAGCTGGAGGAGCCACGTGGAGACCCACGCCAGCACTCAGATGCTTACACCGCCATTGGATCCACAAGGCTGTCTACTCACAGGCCTTTGATATTCCTGCATTCGGTATCATTGCATGTGTTTCATGATTCTGAAGAGGGCTTTATAGATTGGTATTGGACATATGGACTAATATCGGACTTATGGGCTTGATCTGGACTGGGCTGGGATGTTTTCTCAATTTTCAATTGCTCTTGTATATAAAGCTCTTTCTTATACACATATGAGTGTCTATGAATTTGTTTCTCTAGTCAACCCTGACTACCACGGTGGGTTTTGGGGTAGACATTTTATACCTACCCCAACGAACCCTTGTGAGAGCATAATGGGTTACCAATTCAGCTGCGAACTGGAGGGGCGGCAGTTTGAACCCACAAGACAGTCTGTGGAAAAAATAAGAGGTTGTCCACTCCTGTGAAGGTTTACAAGGCTAAGAAATCCAAAAGGGCAATTCTACTGTGTCCTATAACGTTGCTATGAGATGGAATTGGGAGTGACCCAACATCACCCCTTAGACACACTCGCTTAAGGGATGTTGTTGTTAGGTGCCAATGAGTCGGCTTCAACCCAATAACTACCTATGCACAATAACTACCTATGCACAACCCAACCTATGCACAACTACCTATGCACAACCCAATAACTACCTATGCACAATAGAACGAAACACTGCGCCATCCTGTGCCATCCTCACCACTGTTCCTCTGCCTGAGCCTGTTGTCGCAGCTTCCATGTCAATCCATCTCATTGAGAGCCTTCCTCTTTGTCATTGCTCCTCCACTTCTCCAGGGACTGGTCTCTCCTGACAATAGACCCGAAGTATATAAGACAAAGTTTTGCCATCCTTGCCTCTCAGGGCCTTTCTGGTTCTTACTTATTCAAGACAGATTTGTTTGTGCTTTTAGCAGTTCCTGGTACTTCTAATATTCTTCTCCAGTACCATAATTGAAATGTATCCATTCTTCTTCAGTCTTCCTTACCCACTGTCCAACTCTCACGTGCTTATGAAGCAATGGGAAACACCATGACTTGGCTCCGTGCACCTTAGTCCTCAAAGTGACGTCGTTACATTTTAGTATTCTAAAAACGTCTTGTGCAGATTTACCTGATGCAACACATCCTTTGATCTCTTGACTACTGCCTCCATGAACACTAATTGTGGATCCAAACAAGACAAAGTTCTTTACAACTTCAACCTTTCCTCCATTTATCATGATTGGTCTTCTTAACCTTGAGTGATAATCCATACTGAAGGCTTCAATCCTTGATCTTCATCAGCAAGTGCCTCATGTCCCCCTCACTTTCAGCAGGCAAGCTTGATGTCATCTGCATATCTCAAGTTGTTAATAAGCCCTCTTCCAATTCTAATGCCACATTCTTCATATAATCTCCGATTATATGCTCAGCATACAGATTGAACAAGGACAGTAAGAGCATACAAATGCTCCCCCCGCCACCCCACCCCACTACCATAATCCGAATTCTACCTTGCAAATCTGGATAGAACAGAGGTTGTACACTGGTGCATAGAGGAGCTAGAGGCACAGGGAATCCAGGGTGGATGATACCTTCAGGACCAGGGGTGTGAGGGGCGATACTGGGAGGGTAGAGAGTGAGTGGGTTGGAAAGGGGGAACCGATTACAAGGATCTACATGTGACCTCCTCCCTGGGGGACGGACAACAGAAAAGGGGGTGAAGGGAGATGCCGGATAGGGCAAGATATGACAAAATAATAATTTATAAATTATCAAGGGCTCATGAGGGAGGGAGGAGCAGAGAGGGAGGGGCAAAAGGAGGACCTGATGCAAAGGGCTTAAGTGGAGAGCAAATGCTTTGAAAATGATTAGGGCAAAGAATGTACAGATGTGTTTTATACAATTGAAATATGTATATGTATGGATTGTGATAAGAGTTGTATGAGCCCCTAATAAAAATTTTTTTTAAAAGAGCATACAACCTTGTCTCACACCTTTCCCGGGTTTAAAACATGCAGTAGTCTCTTGATCTGTCCATACAGCTGCCTCTTGATCCATGTACAAGTTCCAGATGAGCACAATGAAGTGTTCCAGAATCCCCACTCTTCTCAAGGTTATCCATAGCTTGCTATGATCCACACAGCCAACCACCTTGGCAAGGTCAATAAAACACAAGTAAACATCTTTCTGGTATTCTCTGTTCTGAGCCAAGATCCTTCTGACATCAGCAATTATATCCCTGCTACGTGTCCTCTTCTGAATGAAACCTGAACCTCTGGCAATTCCCTGTCAATGAATGCACTGCTGCAACCATCGTTCTATGATCTTCAGCAAAATTTTACTTGCCTACGATCAAAGATAATGGAACAGATACAGATATGGACCTCTTCTAGTCAGTTGGCCACAGGTAGCTGCATTCCAGATTTCCTGGCATAGAGTGAGTGCTTCCAGTGCTTCTTCGGCTTGTTGAAACATTTCCATTAGTACCCATCAATTCATGGAGCCTTTTTTTTTTTTTTTGGCTAAATTTTTCAGTGCAGCTTGAACTTCTTCCTTTAGCATGGACTGTGGACTAGCTCTTTTTGGCACAGTGACTGTACCAAAGGGACAGCTTAAGGAATAGCAGGGAGATTTGTCAGGTTACCTATGGGCAGGATTCAGAGAATCCATCAACTTCTGAATCCTCAGGTTAAATCCTCAGCACACAGAACTCAGCTCATTTAGCCACTGTCCTCCAAGTGGAACCCCACCCTTAGCCCTCTCATATCCTTTCCCCCTCTGCTTCCACTCATACACTGTGGTAGCTACATAATCTGCTGTCAATCTGAAACTTATGAATGAAGGATTGGGGTCTAGCCTGTCAATCAAGTCGCAGCTTGATGACCTAATTTAGAGGTGCTAAAGAAATAAATAGCTCACTGGAGGTGGGACACATGCTCATTCCCTGGGACACATTACAGCTGACAAGACACATGGAGCTACTCTAGTGCCCTGAGCTGGAGGAGCCACATGGAGAACCACACCAGTGCAAGATGCTTACTATGCCACTGGATCCACAAGACTTTCCACCCCCTGGCCTGGGATCTTCCTGCATTCAGCATCATTGCATGTATTTCGCGGGGCTGAAGAGGAATTTATAGATTGGTATCAGACATTTAGGCTAATATCAGACTTATGGACTTGATCTAGACTGGGCTGGGATATTATCTCGATATTTAATTGCTCTTATATATAAACCTCTTTCTTATACACTTATGAGTGTCTCTATGAATTTGTTTCTCTAGTCTACTCAGACTGACACACATACCCAGAAGCACCTGAGAATTCACAAGCTTGCCACCTCACTCCACCCCACTCCCCACCCCTCCTTACCCCCCACCCCGCCCCCAATTCCCATCTTCCCTCAAACACTTTAAAAGGAGGCAAGGGACACTTATAAATCCAGCAACAAGAGACACTGTCTGCCCAGCATATTTATAAGGATGCTTGTCACAGAGACTACACATTAGGCTTGTCAGTAGATAATATTCCCTGCTGTTCCCAAAATGATTTGTAAGTTTTCATTCATTACAATGTCAACCCTATGCCATCCTGTGACAATAATTCTGTTACCGGCCAGGAAGGGACGTATTTTTTTGGAACCTGTGGTCATTTGGCCATATAGCTTCCCTCAAAGATGTGTTGCCTCCTCCCACATTTCCAGGTAAACAAGAAAGGGGCCACCAGGTTTCCCTCAATCCAGGTCCAAGATCTCAAAGCAGACGGAACAGCTGGGATTCGGTATAGAGTAGGCCATCAGGGGCTTTGTCTCCAGGAAAAGAAACCCTGACATCTCAGGAGTAAAGCTGTCTCCCCCGGGAGCCAGGCCTGTCTCACGTAGAGAAGAACCTCACTGAAGGTTAGCTAAAGTCTCTGTCTGTAGACAGTAAAACCAGGACTCCTGACTGAGTCAGTGAAGTCAGGGAATCCTTTCTTTTCAGGTGTCCTTTCCATCTGATTTCTAACTTTGGGGAGCTTATTATACCAGCAAGGGCAGAGGAAGAGTAGACAAAACCTCTGGTTTTACATTTCATATTGGAAAAGGATATGCAGCTAGTCTTGTGACTATCAATTGGAAACAGTCGTGGAATATGGAAGAAAATGGGGGGCGCAGAGTGGAAACCCAAAGCCTCCTATAGACAATTGGGCATCCCCTCACAGAAGGGACATGAGGGAAGGATGAGCCAGTCATGGTGTCGTATAACATCAGCAGAAACATACAACATTCTGATAGTTCTTTAATGTTTCTTCCTCTCCACTATCATGACCCCTTACAATTCTACCTTGTAAGGTTCTACCTTACAAATCCAGCTAACAACCAGAGCATGTACACTGGTACAGATAAGGGCTCTCAACACATGGAATCCACGACAGATAGATCCCCAGGAACAATCAAGGGAGTAGCGATACTATGAGGGTAGGGGGAAGGTGGGGCACAAAGGGGGAACCAATCACCATGATCGACATAAAAACCACCCACCTCCCACTCAGGATGATGACCAACAGAAATTTGAGTAAAGGGAGACCGTGGATGGTCTAAGATATGAAAATAATAATAATTTATAAAGGATTTATGAGGAGGGAGGGTGGGGAAGGGAAAAAAAATAAGGAGTTGATACCAAGGACTCAGATAGAAAGAAAATGTTTTGAAAATAATGACGGCAACATTATGTACAAATGTGCTTGACACAATGAATGCCTGAATTGTTATAAGAGCTGTAAGAGCCCCCAATAAGATGATTTCTTAAAACAGAAAGAGGTAATTTGCTATGAACAATAGAAAAAAGAAAGAAACATTCAAGGAGGGACCAGGAATTTAAGAGAAAATGTACCAACAAAATACACAGCTTTATAATGTCCTCTATCTGTATGGCCTATTATCCGGGAAGGGGGTGGTGTGGAGGGTTTTGTAACCCAAAGCTACAAGATCAGCAGTAAATCACTGAGATATAAGGGAACGGCAGCCAAGACCCAATCAAATCATCATTTGTTTAAAATATAAGTTCAGACAAAAAATATCTGGATGGAATTGATCGTCTTATTGAAACTTTCCCCCACTACTTCCAGCCCACGGAAATGATAAGCTTAAAAATACAATGAACTGCATAAGCGATTCATTTGTTAAATGATGATCTGACTCCCCTTGGGCTAGAAGCGCTAGGGGGGATGAGAGACAAGGAAGGGAGCAGATGCTCAAGCCGATCAACTCTCCGGGGTCATTGAAGGGAAGGCTTGAGGAATAAGCGCATGGAGCATCTCATAGGGCTTCCAACTGCCTTGCTACTCATGCCCAACAAGAGAACCGAATACCTGAACTGAAAGGCTTAGAAGTCTAAATTTACTTAACAATGATTTGATCCCTTATTCTATAGGTAAGAGCATTGAGGGCAGGGAGATCAAACAACATAGACACATTTAAGCAGCCAAGTGACAGAATTGAAGCACAAGAGGGAAGTCAAGAATTCTTCTTCTGCAGTACGCTATGAAGCTCTTAATGCCCACCCCACTCTCATTCAGTAGCCTCCATTGAGCCCTTGATCCAGAAAAAAACAGGGGGGTAGGGAAGGAGACAGTCAAGTAGCAATAGGTATCACAGACATTCTGTTTAACCCATGTCTTGCCAGAGGATGCCCAATCTCTCCACTTTTCCCCGAGATAGCAGTGTACATCCGCATCCCCATTACTATCATCAGAAAGGTAGCCAAGAGACGTGTTCCCGTATCCACTGAGTTTTTCTTGGGATTCCAGACGGGAGGGATGAAGAAGCAGAAGCCCTAAGTACAGGACTCTCCTCATTGACACTACCCCAACCACAACTCCTTCCCCCAACTTGCGAGCAATTCGAAAGCCAACTCAGCTACTTATTGAACATAGAAACAGTCCTCCATCCATATTCCATGGCTGGACATGTCCTCTGGGCAAGACTAACCTACCGGTCAGTCACACTGAGTAGGAATTACTGTTACTCACCTGATCAAAACAGCCTAATTTGAGGTGGGGGTGGAGGTGGAGGTGGATTTGAAAACAAAAGCTGTTGGAGGAGGACCTGGTGGTCTACTAATTAAAGTTCTCTTTTGGATAAGCCTGGCACTAAAATAAAGGAAGCTGCCTTCAATATGATTGACATCTCTGACTACATTAAAGGAAAAACACTTGGACATAGCAAGAAAAAAATTCATAAGTAGAGTCAAAAGTCAACTCGTTTTATCGGGAAAAACTCAATGTTCAACTCATTGTATAAGGACCTTACCATCCTACAACATAAAGAACTATCAACATTAATATTTTTTTACAAAAACTGATTAGAATAAAAAACTCACTGCTATTGAGTCAATTCCAGCCTATGGAGGGAGACATCAAGGGCAAGGGAAAACTGCCCCAGCCCTAGAAAGTCCAAGACTTTAAACCTTCAGGAGAGTAGAAAGGCTCATCTTCTGCCTCAGACCAGCTAGTGGGCTCGTACTGCTGACTTTGTAGTAGGCCGTCCAGCATGTAACCCACTATGCCATCTGGGCTCATGTGAGAACGAAGTCCACTGAAAAATGGACCAAGACAGTCATTAGAGAGTTAACAGGAAAGGAAATACAATGTCTTTTCTTTTTTTACATTTTATTAGGGGCTCATACAACTCTTATCACAATCCATACATATACATACATCAATTGTATAAAGCACATCCGTACATTCTTTGCCCTAATCATTTTCAAAGCATTTGCCCTCCACTTAAGCCCTTGGCATCAGGTCCTCTTTTTTTTCCCCCCTCCTTCCCCGCTCCCCCCTCCCTCATGAGCCCTTGATAATTTATAGATTGTTATTTTGTCATATCTTGAGGAAATACATTGGCTTTTAAATATATAAAAAGATGCTCACTCTTAGTTGTAGTAAGAAAAATGCAAATTAAAATAAACCATGATGTCATTTTTCATGCGCCAGTTTGGCAACAATCCAAAACTCTGATCATATATTTTGTTCATTGAGGCTGTAGCCAAACAAGTATTCTCAGCCGTTCCCAGTTGTAATATAAACTCATACAATTCTGGTGGAGAGCAACTGAGTAAAATCTATCAAAATTATAAATGCATAAACCCTCCAACTCTGCAATTACATCCCTGGGAATTTATTCTGCAAGCATGCTGACATATGTGCAAAATGGTATATGTTCAAGGTTATTCATTGAAACACTGTGAGTAATAGCAGAAGATTGGAAACAACTCAAATCCCCATTGATCAGGCCTGATTAAATGAACTATAGGAGGTTCACACCAGAGAATTCTAGGAAACCACAAAAGAATGCAGGTGCTTCTGATGAGAATGGACAGATCACTCTTGGAAGAAATACAAACCGAAAACGCCTTAGAAGCAAGGATCAGGCTACTTTCCTTACGTTTCTTGTGGCCCTGGTATCACAGTATGATGACTCTGAAATGGACACGAGTTATAGTCCCCAAATTTTTACATTTTGGTGTGTTCGTGTATGTACCTGGGTATCATATTTACTTATGTCATCCATGTAAACAATAGCAGTGCTTAATTTTTAAGTATGAAAATACTAGAATTTTTGCTGGGGAGAAAAAGAACAGGCATTTACCCAAAAGCAAAGATGAGCAGGTCAAAAATGGCAGAAATACTGGATGGATGAGGAAGACAGGGTAGAAATGGTAAAATTGTTGCTAGAGGCAGGAGATTGTAACCAATGTCACGGAACAATTTTTGTATGAATGGCTGAATGAGAGTATAATTTGATGTGTAAACTTCTCCCTAAAACACAATACGAAGACGCTTTTTTAAAAATGCTTTTATATGAAAGTATCTTGAAGCTCAATCATTAGGAAAACTAAGCAGAAAACGAGGTGTTGTGGAATAACTTTGATTAAGAATGGTGGGGGGAAATGTCAACCCCGCTTGGTGGTCCACATGGAAATAGGAGACTGGAGGGCAGGAGAGAGGGGGAGGGGAAGGAGGACAAGGGGAAAGGGAACAGGGGAGAGAGGACCTGAGAAGAGAGGGAGCCAATGAGAGGCCAAAGAGGATCTTTATTGCTAACCCAGGCTTATATACCTTTTGGGGGCATGCAAGCCCCCTAATCACAGGTAAAGACATACGTCACACGAAGGAGTTGTACTATAGGTAATACAGCAATGAGAGGGGGCAATCTAGAGATATCCACGCAATAGGAAGAGGAGGGATTGAGGGCATACATGTGACAAGATGGGCGGATCGTAGATTCAAGAAAGCAGCCAAATTTGGATGTCACTGAGCAGGTTTGACCTGTTCTCTGGATCTCCTTAGAAACCATTATCAGTAGGGTGTAAACCCCACCTACAGGGACCAGGCTAATGGTCACAAGCTTTTAGGGAGAAGTAGCCCATTGTCCTTAACAGCAGGGAGTGGGCCCTACATGTGGTGGGCCCAGACCGCAATCTGGCAACTGACTGCTTTCAGGGAAGTAACTTGCCAATCATTTACCATTAGCTGCAAGCAGTGTCCTAAGTCTAGCATATATTTGGGGAAGATGACTTGGGAGAAATCTTTCTGTTTCCCACAAAGAAGTGGCAGAGAAGCAGCAGCCGGGAAGGTTTATTCCCACTCACCTGTGTAAGGATCTAGCCACTCTAGAAGCACAGCCCACAAACGTTGACAATGGGGCCTGGGACGGGCGTGGAATGAAATTGGAAGCGATGAGAACAGGGGGAAGAAGAAACTTTTGAGCCATGTCAAACGACTATTTATGTACGCATACCTTTAAAAGAGATGTGAAGTGAGTGAGGGGGAGACCCTGGGAGATGGAGTTCTCCCCTTCCATGCGGGAGATGGGGCTGTGATACCCAGTCATGCCCCCTGAGCACAGCCCCTGCCAGTCTGCCAGCCGAGGTGGGACGCAGAAAGGCTTCAGCAGGGTGTTCAGAGGAACACAGCCTAGGAGGAAAGGCTTGACAATCTACTGCTGAAAACCAACCTTTGGATGAAAAAAGCCCGTGGATTCTAATGGTCTGATCGACGCCAATCGTGGAAAGGAGACGTCACCAGGCAGCATTTCATTCCATTGTGCCTGGGGCTGCCAAGAGTTAAAGGCCTACTACGTCAGCTAACCATGGCAACGTGAAGTAAGTAAGACATAAAGCCCAATTCCAAGAGCTCTCACAAGGTACCTGTCAGTATTCACATGGGCACACACCTATCCTGTCCTACAGTGGCCCTACACAGATGATGCCCAGGAAATAGGAGCCCTTGTTGTCGACAGAATGCGATGATCGAGTTTTTGTCTGCAACCTTTAATGTAAATCCTTCTGAATTAGAACATCTCAAAGGCTACCTCAAGTATAAAGACCCATCCAGAAAGGACCAAGCTACACTAACTTGTTCATCTTTAGGACATGGAAAGCATGTCCCAACATGGCTACTGTAGGTACAAGACACATTCTTGGGCCCTCCACTGGCAACCAAGAGCCCCTGCCAGCCACACGCCTTCCTCTGCCACCTCCCCTACCAACCACAAGTGTCTGACGTGGGGACAAAAAGAACAGAGTATGCAATATGCTCTGAGTTCTGGGCAGCCTTCCTACCCAAATGACCTGTCTTCCTTCAAGTTTGTTCCAAAGCAGACCCAGAGACAAATGTCATTTGAGACAGATAGCTTATTTGGGAGTGAATCCCCGAAGATACTGTGAGGCCCTAGAAAAGCCAACCAGGGGAGGGAGAGCTACCAACCAAGAGTGGGTCACTGACGTGGGAAAACTGGGACCCAGTCCCACTGGACACCCACTAAGAGAAGGTTCAGGATTGACCTCCCAAGCAGGGAAGGTAGAAGCTGGAGCCTTTATGTACCGACTCCCATTCCTTATTGATTAGATGAGACTCTGGAGTATCATTCCACCGACATGTTCATCTGATTCAAATGGACAGAGTCCTCCCACAGCCAGAGAGACACAGGAACACAGGTGCCCAGAAACTGTGAGCGAGCTGAGAACACAGAGCAGGAAGCCTCCAGCATCTGCCTTTTCAAATATGGGACAGTCTTGCACGGAGTTGTGAGACTACAAGTTCCTAGTACCAAACAGTTCGGAGGGCATTTAGAAAAAAAAACTATATTTAAATTACCATAAATCTTTGGTCCCCACCCCCACCCCCAAACAGTAATTCAATCTTTCCCTCCCTTTTCTTTCTTCCTTCAGTGAACACACGCGTACCAGGCAGGCACTCGAGCTACGAAGATTACTAGGTCACTCAAGGAAACTACCACGCCCGCCAGCAGCAAAACATACCTGTTTTATGTTCTTTGTTCTTCACCAGGGTTGCGAACTAGACTGGCAAGTAATACAGCCGAACAAAGCGAGCCAGGGTAGTAAAATGAGAAATGGTCGGGACTACGCCGAAACGAAAATACAAGCCTCGTCTCTTGTTGTCATTGGGGGCCATTGAAGTGTCTCTGACCCAGAGAGACCTTGTGCACAACAACAAAGCACCTCCCTGTCCTGCACCCCCCTCACAATTGTTTCTGTGCTCCTCAGAGGCAAGGACGGCAAGACTGCGTCTTACGTTCTTTGGACACGGTGTCAGGAGAGGCCAGGCCCTGGAGAAGGGCATCGTGCTTGGGAAAGTCGAGGGGCAGGGAAACCGAGGAAGGCCCTCCTGGAGGACTGACATCCTGGGTGCAACGATAGGCTCCAGCATAGAAGCCTCGCCCATCCAGGCATTAGAATGCTGTCTTTGTAAATATATAGTATTTAAACAAAAGCAAACCCCCTATCAAGCCTCGAACTTATATGTCCATTTACGATAGACCAGCAGGGACCAGAATGCCTTCCCACCTAAAACAACCAAGAGATTACATATGTACTCATCTAAGATACTCGCCCATGAATTGATACTCGCCCGTGAATGTAGAGGTTAATTTCTTTTAATTTAGCAAATTGAATCCAACAATATGGTAAAAAGAATAATACAATATGACTAAGTGGTATTTTATCCCAGGAAGCAGGGCTCATTTAGCATTTGAAATTAATATAATTAATTATGTCAAAATAAAATGTAAAAACATATGATCATATTAATAGATTCAGGAGAAGCATTTGATAACATCCAATGTGTATTTTAAACATACTAATTTTAAAAATTGACTCTCAGCAAACTCGGAATAGAAGTAAACTTTTCAATCTGATCAAGATAATTTGGTGAAAAAAGTTACAACTAACATCATATTTAATGGTAAAACACTGAAAGTCCCACCCCCACCACCCAAAAAAAAGAAAATGAAGAAGACAAGAATGTCTCATTCTCACCACTTCTTATCAAGAGTTTACTGAAGGTTCTACCAGTGTAATCAAGTGGGGGTGGGGGGGTGGGAAAGACAACCACAACAAAGAAATGGTATGCAAATTAGAAAGGAAAAATCAAAATGGTCTTTATTCACAGATAACCTGGTTGTTTATGGAGAAAACCAAATGATCTATACAAACCTACAAGGACTAATAAGCAAGGTTATACCATGCACAATAAACATACAAAAATATTACCAATACATAATAAGATATTGAAAAATAAAAGTTTTAATATTATTCCAAGGGGGTAAAAAGGCATGACCTTCTCAGATAATTTCCCTCAGGGCTCTTGAAAGCTTTTAACCCAAAGAACCGAGTAAGAGGGAATCCAGAGGGGAAACGCTCTCAGTCACCTTTCTCGGGGCCCTCAAAGATACTGCCTAGCTGACCAGTGCCTGGGGCCACGGACTGATCACAGAGCCTTCCTCAAAGATCTTGCCTGGGTCAAGGGGCCCCCCTGAGCGCCCCGTAAGGTTGTCTGGCACGTGGTGTCCTTCAGAGTTCTCGTTTCTCTGTCTAGGAAATTGAGGTGATCTTGTCCCTCGCTGAGGTGGAGGGAGAGGCTATCCTAGAAGAGCTATTTTGTAGGAATACACGCAAGGAATACACAAGAAAAGACAGATGAAGAGCTCTCCCAGGGTTCATCTCTACGTCAGCTCTGCCATCTCTCTCAGCTGTGTCAGCTGTCAATTAGGAAAGCTCTATTAATGCCATGAGCTAAGGAACCTGGGGTGGAGGCAGAGGTGCCCATTCAAGTTCTGGGCTGATAGTTGTAAGAACGGAGCCCATTTCAGAAAGCAACAAAGAATCAAACAACGCACATGTTTGTGACTGGGAAAGTAGAGAAGACCCCACCACCACCTAGCCCATCCTCTATTCATGAACCCCCAGCACTGCAAGATCTAGGACCCCTGTCCATTCTTGATCACTCTCAAAGACCATGCCATCTCTGACTCCGTCCAAATCGGTAGCTATTTCTCCCTCAGTTGACTTAGGGATCCCTAACCCCTACCCCCCTGGGAGGGAGGCCTTGGCCTTCAAGCTCACGTTCCCACTCCCTTTGAACATCGCTTGGGTTCTTTCTGCTCTCCTGACCAACTAAATTCAGGATGATTACTTTGTGGGAACCAACGCTACCTCTTTAGGCATTGGCCCGTTTACAAGAGAAATGCCAGTCACACTCTCCAGAAGGAAAAAATAAATAACAGCCCGTTAACTGGTTGTAAATAAAAAATGAGTATAGGAGAGGCCTTCAATAGCAGGCCTGCTGCTGCTGCTACAAAATGTCCTGAAAGGGGCGCTATCACAGAAATGGTGGCAACACCTGAGTAGCCCCACTTTGGCATCTAAACATCATGCGGGGGTGGCTAGCCTAATACGAACCCTGAAACAAAGTAAATCCATCACACTTGCTTTGCTGAGAGATGGACTGAGCATGTCTTGTAGAAACGACTTCCTGAAACAAAAGTGGGTCTTTTGTATTTCTCTTCACCTACTTTTGTAGCCCTCCCCCAGGACCTCCCCCAGAGGGGCCGTGCCACCCACTTTGGGAAACACTGGTGGAGAAGCTTCCAGAATAGAGGCGTTTAGAGTGAATATCAGTGTGAGTAGCTGCCTAACACATGTTGTTTACTTCCTTTTGGAGAAGAATATCAGAGTCGTTACTATTTCATCTTTTTCCCTCCCGACCACTTTATTAGACCCAAGAAAGACATCACATTTAAGCCTGACCAATTATATGCTTCCTCTTAAAAATCTGAGACTTGAGACACTAGAGTCTGGAGGTCTTTGGAATCTTCCACACATTCCTAATGTAGGGATGGCTGGGCACCTTGGGAAGTCTGGGTCCTGTTCTCCCAGAGGCCTGAATAGCTTCTTCCATCTATTCTGACAGCACGGCAGAAACCTTCCTATCAATTGTCTATTTGGTGTATGTTGACCCAAGTTGGTTTCAATTGCTTGCCAAAAGTATTATGGTTACCACAATTTTCTTTTCCTAATCTTTTCATCCCAGAACAATAGCATAAGATGTAACCCACAGTAGTTACTCAATAACTTTGTTTTCACTTCATGAAAGTTCACACCATGTCTCACTCCTTCAACTTCGTATGCACTACGAGTCAGATCAATGAAAGAGTGTTTTCATAGAGATAGGTCAGATTCTTCGGTGCCAATGAAGTCAGACACATTTAATACTAGCAATGCTCACCTCAGCCTCCCTCGGTGGGCCACATGGAGAGAGAGAGATTTGTTGCTAACCAATGCTTTTATATTCCCTGGGGACATGCAAGCCCCCAAATTACAGGTGAGGACATACTTTACAGGAAAGGGTAGTGCTATAGGTGATACAGTAATGGGAGGGGAGTGATCTAGGGGTATCCACGCAATAGGAAGAGGAGGGATTGGGGGTACACATGTGACAAGATGGGCAGAGCCTAGATTCAGGATGGCAGCCTAACTTTGGATGTTACTGTGCAGGTTTGACCTATTCTCTGACTCACTATAGAAACCATTATCAGTAGGGCAGTAGGGCGGTGTGAACTCCACCTACAGGAACCAAATAGATGACTGAAAGCCTTTAGGGAAAAGTAGCCCATTGTCCTTAACAGCAGGGAGCGGGACCTATCAGTGGGTCTCTAAGCATCTGACCTCCCACCATTCTCAGGAAAAAAGTCTCTATGTCTTTGGGGGAGACACAGTTGGGGAAAAGTCTCTTTATAACCCTACAGTCTACCTGGGATCTGCAAAGTTGTACAAGAGTATCCTTTCCTGTATGCGCCACACCCCCCCCCCTAGACTTCATTCATATGTATCTCACTGGGGTTTCGCAGTTACATCTTCTCTCCAGAAACATCCATCCATTTGCGTGACCCGGCGTGGCTTTGCGGTGTCTGTATGTCACCCAGCCATGCTCCCATGCCTTCCACCGTGCCCTGTCCACTTACTCACGCACTCGGCTTGCACACTTGCTGAGTGTCTGCTGGCCATGGAGTGCTGAGTGTCTCTTGACAACGTGCAGGGAGAAAGAAGGCAACCGGAGAAAGGAGAACTGAGAGAAAGAGATTCTTGATGACATCACTTGAGAACCAAGATGGACCTGCATCATTTGGCTATAACATGTCTTTTCTGTTTTAGCTTCTCTTTGCTCACAACTAAAAGATTAGGAATGCATCCATCTACTCACACTGGAGCCCCTGCGTGGCACAAAGCTCTGTGCACTTTACAACTAGCTTGAAGGTTAAGGGTTCAAATCCACCTAGAAGCAGCTCAGGAGATCTGCATCTAAAAGGGCACATACTTGAAAACTCCCTGGAATTCTGATCCACACACATGGGGTTGCCCTGAGTCTAAATCATCTCACCAATAACTAACAACAACCCTCTGTGTGTATATGTAATTGTATAGACATATAATGATAGGTGTATTTGGATATATATTCAATATATATTCAATATTCAAGGAAGCAGATGGACTTTGGGCCTCTGCTTAAATCTTGCCTTGGTACAAGACCAGTTTGCTCTAATAATGTGGCAATGTATGATACTCACCTTCCTGCCACAATTGCTAAAGGCAAAATGGGTGCATAAGTAAATGTGGTGAAGAAAACTGATGGTGCCTGGCTATTAAAAGATACAGTGTTTGGGGTCTTAAAGGCTTGAAGCTAAACAAGCAGCCATTATGCAAGGAAGCAACAAAGCCCACATGGAAGAAGCACATCAGCCTGTGTGATCATGAGGTGTCAACAGGAACAGGCATGAGAATGTCAAAAACAAGCAATCAAATGGACATGAAGAAGCATAAACAAAGTGGAGACCCTAAACCACCTGGAAGATATTTAACAGTCCCTCACAGAAGAGCCACACAGAAGGGATGACATATCCAGGGTGCAGTATAGTACTGATGACACACATAACGATCCTCTAGTTCTTTAATATTTTCTCCCCTTACTGTTAGGGTCTCAATTTTACCTCATTAATCTTGTTAGACCTGCTTATAGTCATTTGTATAATTAAGATCATTTGATGCATGAAATCCAAGCTAGATTAACCTTTCAGATATAGTAATGGAAGAAATGATTCCCTGAGGATACCTGAAGGAGGAGGGTTAGGGAGGGAAGGTGGAGCCAATAGCAATGATAACTATATAACCCCACTTGAGGGGAATGAATAACAGAATTATAGATGAACGGATCCATTGGATGGTATAAGAGATGGTAATAATAATAATAAAAGGGGTCCTGGGGGGTAAGGTGGGGGAATAAATGGGAGCTGCTATCAAAGAGTTCAACAAGAAAATGGTGTTGGAGCAATTGTACAATTATGCTTTATCTATTTGAATTATGGATTGTTATAATATCTATAAGAGCTCCCAATAAAATGATTTAAAAAAACAAAAACAAAAAACCTCCATGACCCAGTTAGTCTCTGTCCCCACGATGAAGCCCTCCAGGTAATGGAGCTCTCACAAATTTCCAGTAATATTCAAAGTCTAATATCATTCACGTGAGTCTTCCTGTATCCTGCCTATTGACTTTTGTAGACCAGTGATGGGCTCTTTCTAATGCCAGTCCCTTCCCTACAACCTGTCTTTGCATTCCAATCTGCTAAAACCAACACTAGTCAAGGAACACATCAGTGGTAGCCACAGGGAGGTTCTGAGAGTGCTGGAGCTCCTGACCCCAGCTCGCCTTTCACTGTTCACTCTGGCTGATCCCTGGACAGCAGCCAGTCTGGTCAAGTTATGTGCCCGCAGGGACCAACTAGGGCAAGGAGGTGAGCACAGGTTGCCAAGTAGGTGGAGGAAGAGAAGAGGGAGAGGTGAAAATCAGAGGATGAAGAAGCTACACTCTCACCAGGGCCAGCGCTAACTGCTGCTGGAGAGAGATCCTGAGATGAGGCCACAGCAGATGTGGACGTGGAATGTGACATAGATAAAGAGAAATAAAATTGAGCGCATAAATTAAAGTGAATAAACTAGATCGTATAAACAAGGATAGAATAGACTATACCCATAATGCACGTGGCAGTTGGGCAGGGAATGAGGAAGACTGAAGAATCGATGTACTTGAATCGTGGCGCTGGTGAAGCACATTGAAAGGACCATGGACTGTCAGAAATATAAACAAATGTATCTTGGAGAAAGTACAGCCAGAATGCTCCTTACAAGCAAGGATAGGGAGACTGTGTCTCTTTGCTTTGGCTATGTTACCAGGAGAGCCCAGTCCCTGGAAAGACAGACAGCCTGCTTGGTAAAGCGGAGGGACAGTGAAAAGGAAGACCCTTGAGAAGATGGGTGGACACGGCGGCCGCAACGACGGGCTCAAAGATGGCAAAGGCAGTCAGGCTGGTGCAGGGCCAGTCAGTGTTTCATTCTGTTGGGCATGGGCTCGCGGTAAGTCAGAACTGACTCGATGGCACTTACCAAACAATATACCCACAGAAAATAAAGACACCGGTGGGGTGAGCTCTTCCACACCCCACCCAAGGCCCAGCTGAGTCGATATCACTTTCTAAGAGGGTCCCAACACTGTGCCAGACAGGTTAGTAACCTCATGACCCTGACGCCCAGGCTGGCATGCCAATGATGCTACTCAATCTCGGGAAGTACTAGAAGCTTTCCTGGGTTTATGAGGCCCTAAGGGGAGAGTGGTGCCAGTCTCTTAATATCTGTTGTTGTTGTTTGTTTGTTGCCATTGAGTTGTTTCCAACTGATAGCAGCCTTATGCACAACAGACCGAATTACTGCCTGGTCCTTGGCCAGCCTCAGAGTTACGGTTCCGTAAGCCTCCTTGTTGCAGCCACTGGTTAATCCCTCTTGTCCAGAGTCTGCCTCTTCTCGGCCCCCCATGACTTTATCAAGCATGATGTCATTTTCTAAGGACCGGTCTCTCCTGATAACATGGCCTTCTAATGACTAGGGCCTGTGGATTTTGTATTTTGCCTGGTTAAAGGGCCCTTGCAGATAAGACTCAAATAAGAATCCTGCCATGGGGAGATTATCCTGAATATTCCAAGGTCATCAAGACTCAGGCAGGAGATCAGAGAGAGGAGCAGACAATTGAACAACAGGAGCACCGATTGGAGTGACGAAACCACAAGCCAGCGAATACGACAGTCTTGCTAGCCGCAAGCCAGCAAGTCAATTCAGCCCAGAGGTACTCTAAAAATGAGACAGAGTAGACTTACCCCATAGTGAGAGAGGCTGTCCATCTTGGTGACAGAAGACAGCCATACCTCTCTCCTGCACAGTGGCTCCTGGGTTCAAACATCTGACCTGCTTCCGCAGCCCAGCCCTTTAAAGGGCAAGGAGCCTCCAGGTTCCTCCATGCAGCTTCCACAAGAAACAGCTTGCCTGGTGCCTTGATTAACCCTCATATTACATTCATTCAGACTCGTGGTCATCAGAGCCCTGAGACAATACATTTGTGTCTCTTAAGGCACCAAATGTGTGGCAATTTGTTATAGCAACAAAAGGAAGCTAATGTGGGTCCTCTGAGCTCCTCTACCTGTGAGAGGAAGGGTTTTTATAAAGATGTTAAAAGCAACCAAATAAAATTTCTCAGTAGGTGGAGGCCTAAACAAACTGTGGTCCAACCAGTAGAAAATCATTCACTGAGAGAAAAAAATCAATGAGCTATCAAGCTACACGAAGATATGGAGGAACCTTAAGTGGATTTTATGAAGTGAGAGAAAAGAGGACTACATGGCGTATAATTCCAGTTGTAAGACATTCTGGAAAAGGCGGAACCATAGAGAATATAGTTCTGCTATTCTCCCTAGAGAATAGAAAATACAGTGCAAGGACTGGTGGCCGCCCAGCAGGAGGAGGGAGGTGGTTGTTCTTAGCGCCCTCGAGGCAGCTCTGGCTCATGGAGACTGAACAACAGAAAGGACACTGTCCACTCCCGCACCATCCTCAACGCCCTTGGAGAGTTTGAGTCCACGGCGGCAGCCGTCACGCCAATCCATCGTGTTGAGCATCTTCTCCTTTTTGTTGCCCCTCTACTGTACCAAGCATGGCATTCTTTTCCAGGTCCAGGTCTCCCCTGACCACATGCTCAAGGAAGATTAGATGAGGCCCCGCTCCTCTCTTCTAAGGAGCATTCTGGCTGTACTTCTTCTAAGACAGATTTGCTTGTTCTCTTGGCAGTCCACACTTCTTTCCATTTTCTTCACCAGCACTATCACTCAAATAAATGCATCAACTCTTCTCCGGCCTTCCTTAGTCCAGGCCCAACCTTCACATTCATATGAGGTGACTGAAAATATCCTGGTCAAGTGCAACTCTGTTCTCAAGGTAACATCCTTAATGTTCAACTTTTTTTTTTTTTAAGCAAAGGGGAAAATATTTATTGGAGCCCATACAGGAAACCCTAGAGGGACCCAGCATACCCTACTGTGTAGGCATGCCCAGCAAAGGGTCACACCATTCACTGTACCCCCATGTCCCAGGGGGACTCCCCTTGAGTCAAGTCCCAAAGCCCCAGGACTGGCTGGGAGTGGAGAAGATGTTCAACATTTTGAAGAGGACTTGTGCAACAGATTCGCCCAGTGCAGTATGCCACTTGATTCCTTGGCTACTGCTTCGATGGGGACCGATTGTGGATCCAAACAAGATGAAATCCTTGACCACTCCAATCTTTTCTCCATTGACCACAATGTTGTCTGTTGGGAGAAAGCTGAGGCTTTCTGCTCCTGTAAAACGTTAGTCTCAGAAATGCACGGGGCAGCTCTACCCTGTGCATAGGGCCACTATGCGTCAGAACTGACGGGAAGGCAGTGAGTTTGGCGTTTGGGCTTTCTCATCGGGTCCAGTTGGAAGGAGAAAGGAAAACCAAAACACCCTATAGGACAGAGTAGAACTGCCCCTGGGATTCCTGAGACCATAACTCCTTGGGGAGTAGAAAGCGTCATCATTCTCCTGTGGACCAGCTGGTGGTTTCAATCTTCTGACCTTGCAGTCAGCAAGTGCAATGCATAACCACTGGGAGCAGTAAGCAGGAGATGCACAATTGCTTTTAGGGCAGTGAGACTATTCTGTCGGACCTCGTGATGTAATACAGAACATTCTGCTTTGTGAAAATCCACAGACCTGTATCATACAAACCGAGGAATTTAGTTAAAAAGTGTGCATCAATACAGGTCCTTCCATTTTATCTAACGGACCACACTAGTGCAAGATGTTACTAATCAGAGAACAGCGGGAAATGCAGAAGAGGATAAAAAGGAGAACCTTCCAATTTCTGCATAAATTTTCTATAAACCCAAAACTGCTCAGAAAAAAAAGAGTCTAGTTTTTTTTCAAGCCAAAAGAAGAAGAAGAAATGGATTTGGGACAAGTGTATACTTTTTTTTTAAACGTTTTATTAGGGGCTCATACAACTCTTATCACAGTCCATACATATACATACATCAATTGTATAAAGCACTTCTGTACATTCTTTGCCCTAATCATTTTCTTTTCTTTCTTTCTTTTTTTTCCTTTTTCCCTTTTCTTTTTTTACATTAAAAAAAATTTTTTTTTGCATGATGCCTTATACCTGGTCCCTTTGGCACCTCGTGATCGCACTGGCTGGAGTGCTTCTTCCATGTGGGCTTTTTTGCTTCTGAGCTAGATGGCCGCTTGTTTATCTTCAAGCCTTTAAGATCCCAGACACTATCTCTTTTGATAGCCGGGCACCATCAGCTTTCTTCGCCACATTTGCTTATGCACCCATTTGTCTTCAGAGATCCTATCATGGACGTGTGCAGCCAATGATATGATGATTTTTTGTTCTTTGATGCCTTATACCTGGTCCCTTTGGCACCTCGTGATCGCACTGGCTGGTGTGTTCTTCCATGTGGGCTTTGTTGCTTCTGAGCTAGATGGCCGCTTGTTTATCTTCAAGCCTTTAAGACCCCAGTCACTATCTCTTTTGATAGCCGGGCACCATCAGCTTTCTTCACCACATTTACTTGTTCACCCACTTTGGCTTCAGCAGTTGTGTATACTTTTTAAGTTTCTCTCTAGCTGTCCTGATAATGGAATTAATACTTATTAAATGCCCATGACACACCTATTGTAAGAACTTACTATCCACTGCATATTTAAAACTCACAATAAAACTGCAAGGCCAGTGCCATTGCCATTCCTTCACAGATGGAGGAGGAAACTGGAGCCCAGAGACGGGAAGGAAACCCTGCCCAAGGTCACACAGTTGTAAATGGTAGAGCCAGGATTGGAACCCACAGAGGCTAGATCCAGAGAATTTGTGTGTGCACTTAACCATGGTGTGAGGCTGATACTGGTGCCTTGTGAGACCTGGTGAGAGCACCGTGGTTGGAGAGTAGCAGATCTTCGACATTTGAAGCGAAAAAATGAGGCCCCAACTCCCTTCTTATTCATAGAATCCAACGTTTGCTCAGACACTGCATCTCTGTCATCCTTTCTCCGCCCTTAAATCCTTTGCTCTTCAAACAAGGACTTCTGATAATGCACGGGTTAAGTGCTTCCCTAACCAAAAGGTCAGAGGCAATCTGCTCCTCTAAAGATTATAACACACACACACACACACACACACACACACACACAAAGCCTACTGCCCTCAGGTTGGCTCTGGCTCATGATGATTCCATATACTGTTTCCAAGACTGTAAATCTTTCGTGGAGTAAACACCTGATCTTTCTCCTGTGGAGTGACTGGTGGGTTTGAACCACTGCATTGAGGTTCGCAATCCAAGGCCTATGGGACAGTTCTACCTTGTCACATGAAGCTACTCTGGATTTAACACACAACGCCCCACAACAAGATGTTCTTTTCATGACGTGAGATCAATTAGCCACATCGATGGGTTTTCTCCGCCTCCTTCTCCCCACCTCACCAGCTCAGTCTCTGGTCTGTGGCCAGAAAGCACTGTCAATTCAAGCGTTGGTTTCAGAGAGCCCCGGTGGCTTGATGCTGTGTGAATTCTCACCCCCTTCATACGTGTCTTTCTTTGCAGTGGTGGAAACAAATCACACGCCATTATTGGCGTGGTTTAAATAAAAACAAATGCATCTCTATTGACTGTAGTTACCATGCTCAGTTCCATGCAATGTAAGTGCTTCTCATAAAAATAGATCGGTTGGAGTGAGCGTGCATCAGCCCCCATCACGACGTACGCGTTTCAGTTAATGCTCCCAGGCTGGCAGGAGGACCGCCACACCACTTCACTGAGCTTCCAGACTCCATTGCCAGTCTAAATGCTCCGTGTAGGTGTAACTGTTTATTAGTGTCATGAAATGAATCTGGCAGGCAAAGTCTAGTCTTCACGGAACAGACTGGAGAGTAATTGCTAAGAATTGTTTGCTTTGGGCAGAGAATCCTATGGACTGAGAGCCCGCACCAGCCCGTCAAATGTCTGTGTGGCACTGACTGAATGTCTGTATGCCATGCCATCGGGACCAAAATCCAATCACTGCTCACTTAGACCTACGCCCCCAAAGGGGCTGTACCTCCAAACAGGCAGGGCCCTTCTCTGGTCTGATCATCGCTGATCCCTTTAGTGAGGTTCACCGCTTGGGCGTTGGCATCAGACTGCCTGGATTCAGAGGCCAGTTCAATCATCCAAGCAGCCAGCAAACATGTAGTGAGCACTGGTGGCATGGTAGACCAGAAGGTGCTCTGGGGCTGAGCTACAGCATTAAGCAGAGCATTTGCCCTTGTGAGAGGCCTTGGTGGTGGTGTGGTGGATCACTGGTTAGCCTACTAACCAAAAGGTCAGCAGTTTGAATCCACCAGCTACCCTAGGGAGAAAGGAATGGCGCTGGGCTCCTGTAAAGATCTATAGCCTTGGAAACCCAAGACAATAGGAGTTCTTCCCTCCCTGTGAGTCAGAACCTGTTCAATGGCAGTTGGCTTGGTTTGGGGTTATTTGTTTGTTTTTCCTGCCCTTTTCTATTCTACAAAACAGGAGATTTAACTCTATGTGAGGCACACCTTTGAACCTCAGCTTTCCTCAACAAGGTAGGTTACCTGCCTCACAACGGAATTGTTCACCACCGATTAAAATGTAAACGCAATTAAGCGTGTGTGTGTGTGTGTGTGTTGCTCAATGTGCATTGGAGCATACCAGACTTCCTGGTTCACCTAACCCTGAGACCAAGGCTTGGCACCCAGTAGGCGCCGAATCAGTATCAGCCATGATCATTCTCACTGTACTTACCGGACATGAGTATGTGCCCCTTCAGGCCCTCTCAGCCTCCATCCTTATCCCAGCCCGACACATTCAGAGTGACCGCCCATGGGTGCAGCCTGACAGCCAACTTCACCCTAGAGCTGGATCGAGGGCTTCTGGCCTCCCTTCTCAGGGTTTCTCTCGTCTTGGCACCCACCTCTATAGGAGTTAACACATCAGGGTGAACCTCTAGCCACAGGGTGTAAAGATGACCAGATGGCTGCATCTCCCTTGCCCATCCTGGGCACATAATCCTGAGGCATGTTTCATAAGACTTATCAGATGATTCTGTGGAGTCCAGAATCACCCAGTCATGCATCGCTGTGGCCATCTCAGGAAGGTATCCTTGTTTTGACAAGTCCCCCCACCTTACTTGGTTCTTCCTGGCCCTTCCTCTGATCCCCTGAGATCATTCCCCAATAAAAGACTCAAATGTAAGCCACTGGTCTCAGGTTCGGCTTTCTAGGGACTTCTAAGGGTGGGACCTTAGACTAGCACACAGTTCACAGTCAACAAATCTTTATTGACTGGTTAGGTAATGACCATATGAATAACGCCCCAATCCTGCCTCCAAGAGGTTTGCCATCAAATTGTCAACACAAAGCCGAAAACACAAGATCAAAAAAGAAGAACTCCTAGTTGCCTAACTCCTCGCTGTGGACGGTGATGTGGAAAAGCCCTCTCCTAACACATGGGTGGCTTGGATCCCTGCCTCCCTCCACCAGCCGAGTAAGCTGCCAAGGCTCTCACTTGCAAACAATGGAATCCACTCTGGCTAACTGCAGAAGAAAAGGACTGTGTTAAATAAAGGGTATTAGAGAACTCAGGTTCTCCAATCTCTGGACAAAGGTATCCAATCAAATCATGATGGCTTTCCTGGGGGGGGGGGCTGCAAAATGGGGGGGGAGAAGAGAGAGACAGGGGTATGTGGCATAAGAGCCAGATTCTGCGAGCTGAGCAAGAGCACTAGGCTGTCATCTGGGGAACCCAAGATGCACACAAAGCCACTTTGTCCTGAGTGTTGAGGCAAATACACGTTCACTCCCTTAAAGAGCCACGGAAAAGGCACTGGGTGGGTCAAACTTCAATTGCTGCTTAATCCTATACTCAAACCCCAGGCCTACTAATGAGCAAATTGGTACAAAACTGAGAGCTTGGGCACAGGGAATACACAGGCTCTCAGAAAGAGGGTAGGACACTAACACAGAGGAAGCACAAATTACTAAAGATAATCTTTATACTAAAGATAAAACACTTGTGTACATCAAAAGAATTCACCAAGAGAGTAATAAGAGAGCCCACAAACTAGGAAAACATCTTCAGCAATGCCACATCAGACAAAGACCTTATGACTAAAATCAACAATACTCTGCTAGCCTACAATAATAAAGAAAAAAAATAGCCCATTGAGGAGGTGGACAAAGGACCTGAACAGAGGTTTCACAAGAGGGGAAATCTGAATGGCCAATGACCAATATGAGAATATGTTCCCAATCATTAGCCATAAGAGAAATGCAAATTAAATCAACTATGAGATCCCACCTAACACCCTGAAAAATAGCCCAATTCAAAAACTTAGAAAGCAACAAGTGTTGGAGGGGTTGTGGGGAGACAGGAACTCTCAGCCACTGCTGGTGGTCCTGTAGGCGTGTACAGCCACAATGGAAATTGATTTGGTGATATCTAAAACAGATGGAAATTGAGCTACCATATCACCCAGCAATCCCCCTCCTGGGAATATACCCAGAAGAGGCCAGAAACAAAGCATAGCCAGACATCTGTGCTACAATGTTCATCATGGCGCAATTCACAATCACAAAGAGTTGGAAGCCACCTAAATTTTCATCAGTGGACAAATGGATTAAAAACTCTTGTACATAATACAAGGGAGTACTACACATCCCTAAAATGCAGTGATGAATGCATGAAGCACATCGTCCCATGGGAAGTAAGCCAAGCACAAAAGGACAAGGACACGAGTCCAGTGAAGTGAGCTTAAAAAGCACAAGGACCACAAGAGGAAAGCCACTAAATGCACAGGCTCCCAGGGCGAGGTCCAGGCACTCTGGCAGGGTCAGACCCAACCGAGGGATGCATATGGCAGCCAACTAAAATGGAGGGCAAAGGAAGAAAAAAAAGAGGACGTGGGCGGGGGGGGAACAGGGCACTAACCCAACCAGGGGGCGGGTATTGTTTATGTCTCCACAGGAAAAAGGAGAGAGGGACCAGATCTCAACTTGGTTCACCAAGACTTGAAGGCTTGAAGCATGAAACAGCAAACTAACAGAGAGGTCTGTGGGGGCGGTTCCAATCCCAGCTTCATGACCCCCTCCCCAGACGACGCACTGAAGATACAGCCCAGGGAGAGGGGTGGGTCTGCCCAGACCACAGGGGAGCAAACTAAGAGGAAAGGAGAGAGAGACAGAGAATGGACTGCAATCTGGCCCACCAAGCCCCGAGGATGACATTCCTGCTCAGAACAGCCAATGCACAGAGAGGACCATAGGGCCAGCCCCACTACAAGATACGGTGTCCCGTCGTGGACTGACCCATAGCGCTACAGGAGACAACAACTGGGGACGCAGGGCGGGAACCGTGCCCAGGTTGACCCACCCCCACCTGGGCAATACATGAAGGGAGTGCAACAGTGCAGCAAGGGAAGCAAAGCAATGGAGTTCCTGAGGAATCCCAACTAGATTTCAGGGTCAGGGCCTGACACCTCACCAGACTCAATCAGAAAACATATATAAGGGTGAACAGACAGACCTGGAACTATTTATAGGCTTTTTAAAAAAATTCATGTCTGTCTATAAAATAAGCAGGATTAAAAAAATCCTGAGGTGAAAACAATGGGACCAATAGTTGGCCAGGTGGGGGAAGGGGAGGACATGAGAGAGGGGGAGGTAGGGGGAAAGAAGGGGGGAGCCAACAAACCCAGGGACAAGGGAACAACAAGTGATCTAAAATTGATGAGGAGGGCATGGAATGCCTGGTGGGGTGTGACCAAGTGCAATATAGTCAAGAGGAATTACTGAGAAAACATGCTAATTGGACGGGAGGAAAGTAAAAGGAAACAGAGGAAAGAACTAGGAGGCAAATGACATTTATAGAGGTATAAATATAGCATGTATATATAAATATATTAATATAATGATAGGGATAGAGGTTTACAGATGGACATTGGGCCTCTACTCAAGTCCTCCCTCAACTCAAGAACACTTTGTTCTAATAACTTGGCATTCTGTAATAATTGCCTTCCCAACTAGATCACTGGAGATAAATGGGTGCATAAGCAAATGTGATGAAAAATGCTAATGATGCCTGGCTATTAGAAAATACAGTATCTGGGGTCTAAAAGGCTTGAAGTAAAACAAGCGGCCATCTGGCAGAGAAGCAACAAAGCCCACATGGAAAAACCACACCAGCCTGTGTGATCATGAGGTGTCAATGGGATCAGGTGTCAGGCATCAGAAGACCCAAAACAAACAATCATATCGATGCGAACGAGGGAGGCTGGAGTGAAGACCCAAAGCCCATTTGTAGACAATTTGACATCCCTTCACAGGTGAGACAGCCAGGGTGCAGTATAGCACTGACAAAACACACAGCATTCTTCCAGTTTTGTAATGCTTCTTTGTCCCCACTATCATAACCCCAGTTCTACCTTACAAATCCAGCTAGACCGGAGTAGGTACACTGGTACAGTTAAGAACTCTGGACACACAGAATCCAGGACAGATAAACTTCTGAGGAACAATAATGGGAGTCGTGACCCCATGAGAGTAGGCGGAAGGTGGGAGGAGAAAGAGGGAACCCATCACAATGATCGATGCATAATAGCCCCCAGCCAGGGTGATGAGCAACAGAAGCATGGGTAAGGGAGACAGAGGATGATATGATATGATATGAAAATAATAATAATTTATAATCTGTCAAGGGTTCATGAGGGTGGGAGAGTGGGGGAGGTAGGGGAAAATTTTTTTTAAAAGAAGAGTTGATACCAGCAAAAAAGTCCACATGGAAGAAGCACACCAGCCAGTGCGATCACGAGGTGCCAAAGGGACCATGTATAAGACATCATGCAAAAAAAAAAAAAGATATGTGTGTGTATATGTATATATGTGTATGTGTATGTATATATATATGTATATATATACCATATTGAATGAAGGGGGAAGTGCAGAGTGGAGACCCAAGGCCCAAGTGTTGGCCAAAGGAGATCCCCTCACAGAGGGGGTTAGGAGAGGAGATGGGTCAATCAGGGTGCGAGGTAGTACCGATGAAGAACACAGCTTTCCCCAGATCCTGGATGCTTCCTCCCCCCAACTACCATGATCCAAATTCTACCTTGCAGGGCTGGATAGGGCAGAGGCTGTACACTGGTGCATATGGGGGCTGGAGGCACAGGGAATCCAGGGTGGATGATGCCTTCAGGACCAAGGGTGTGAGGGGCAATGCTGGGAGAGTGGAGGGTGAGTGGGGTTGGAAAGAGAGAACAGATTACAAGGATCCACATGTGACCTCCTCCCTGGGAGAGGGACGGCAGAGAAGGGGGTGGGGGAGGGAGACTCCGGATAGGGCAAGATATGACAAAATAATGATGTATAAATTACCAAGGGGTAGCGGGGAAGGAGGGGAAAAAAAGAGGACCTGATGCAAAGGGCTTAAGTGGAGAGCAAATGCTTTGAAAATGATTAGGGCAAAGAATGTACGGATGTGCTTTATACAATTGATGTATGTATATGTATGGATTGTGATAAGAGTTGTATGAGTCCCTAATAAAATGTAAAAAAAGAATTGTATGAATCCCCAATAAAAGGATTTTTAATAACACACACACAAAAAAAGAATCAATATATCAAGAAGAAGGCAAATGTTTTGAGAATGATGATGGCAACAAATGTACATATGTTCTTGACACAATGGATGTATGTATGTGATAAGAATTGTACGAGACCCCAATAAAATGATTAATAAATAAATAAATTTAATTTAATTTAAAAAAAGAAGCGTTGATACCAAGGACTCAAGTAGAAAGAAAATATTTTGAAAAGGATGATGGCAACATGTGTACAAAGGTGCTTGGCACAATGGATGTATGGATTGTTATAAGAGCTGTTAAGAACCCCCCCAAAGGGAACCGATCTCGGGGATCTACATATAACCTCCTCACTGGGGGATGGGCAACAGGAAAGTGGGTGAAGGGAAATGCTGGGAAGTATAAGATAAGATAAAATAATAATTTATAAATTATTAAGGGTTCATGAGGGAGGGAGGAGCGGGGAGGGAGGAGGATGGAAAAAAGGAAAATGAGCTGATTTCAGGAACCCAAGTGGGAGGCAAATTTTGAGAATGATGAGGGCAATGAATGTATAAGGGTGCTTTACTCAATTGATATATATATATATATATGGATTGTGATAAGAGTTGTATGAGCCCCAATAAAATGATTTATAAAAATAAATAAATATAGTTTCACAAACAAAAACATAATAATAAAACACATAAAAGGGGAAACATGAAGTCTGGCAAAGAATCAGATGGTTTGGCTCCCCATGGTGCCTCAGGAGTATTAAAAAATAAGAGACATAGGTAGACAATGGAACCGTTCCCATGGGAGAGTTTGTAAAGGAAAATATTTAACTCTGAGAAGCATTTAACTCTGCTTGTAGATATTAGCCTTTGAAGTAGCACATGAGGTAGTTTCATTAAGTTAAGTTAGTCAACCAGGAAAGAAACATTGTGAGCCCAAACTAGGGCAGTGAGTAGGATATGAGTCTAACAAAATTTTCTGGACACCTCAAGAATAGTATGTGACGTATGAGACAAGCAGTACAGGGGGAAAGAACCAGGAAGAGGACAGAAAGTGGTAGAAAAAAGTACAGACCTTATAATGGTCTTTTGTCAGGTTTTAGTGGAAACAATAAGGGTGATTTTGGAGTTAATCATAAGGCATTGTTTTTATGTAGTAGTCTGCAAAACTTTATGGTATACATAAAGCTGTTTGGAAGAACTCAGCAGAGATTGATTCCACCCGGAAAAAAAAAAAAAAGAAGTTCCCCAAAATGATTTTTTAATGGCATTCTTCAAATACAAAATGGAAAAATAAATAAATGAATAAAATCCCAGGCCTTTCAGAACAAACACATGGCAATCTGTTTACAAAGGCTTTCAGATAGATTTCCAAGTTCAACTCTTAAAAGCTGCTGAACTGGGATTCCAACCCCAAAGTCTAGGTCCTGATGGCTCAAAGTGTGGTTTCTGGGCCAGACCCTGGGGCACCACCAGGAGCTTGTTGGAAAAGCAGGTCCCCTGCAGAGCTGCTGGTTCAGATGCTGGGTGTGAACCAGCTCCCAGGTCTTCTCTACGCACAGAAGAGTTGGTCACTAGTCCAGAGCGGTTTCCTCCACTTCAGTGGTTCCTAAGGCTACCCAGTGATTAGAGTATGGGAGTTGCTGCGAGGTGCCCTGGAGGCAGTTCCCAGCCATAGCAACCCTAAGCACAACAGAGCAAAGCACTGTGGGGCCTGCACCATCCTCACGTTGCTTCTAAGATTAAGCCCATTCTTATAGCTCCAGGGTCAATTCATCTTGACGCCTGTGTTAGTCCGGGTACTTTAGAGAAACAAATCCACAGAAACTCGTATGTACAACAGAGAGTTTTATATAAAGGTTAAGTGCACATCAAGAAAACATCCCAACCCAGTGCTGCCCAAGCCCACAAGTCCAACATTAACCCATATGTCCGACACCAATCCACAAAGTCCTCCTCCATCTCACAAAACACATGTAATGACACCAACGGCAGGAGGAAAGCCAAATTAGTGAACATATAAGCATCTCAGCGCTGGCAGGGGTCTCCACACGGCTGCTCCAGCACCCAGGGCTGCATCGGGGTAGGCCCATGTGGCTTCTCCTTGGGGATGTCTTGCAGGAAGTGAGCCTTGCCAGCTGGAGCAGGAACTGGCTAAGGCAGCTGCACCCTGGTCCGACCATCACAAAACAAGAGACACAAGAACTAGAAAGGTGAGACTCACTGAGCCATTTATATCTCCACATGGGAGAAGCACACCAGCCTATGTGACCCAAGGATGAAAAATAATAAAATTCAAATCTGAAGGAGGGATTGGTATCAGAGCTTAAATTGTGAACGTCAAATTTGCAGAAGGCTATGGAGAAGGGCCCCTACATAGATCAAGCCTCTGTTGAATCCGCTCTGGCCACAGTCGAGGGATGGGGATAGACTTGCTCTCAGACAGACAGTATTGTAAACTCGATCATGGCAGATATATTTAGGTTCAAATGTAATACCTGATCACTTGATCTCCCTTTTGACCCATTTTAATTTGTTCTCATTTTTAATATTTCCTGGGGTTTTTTCTTGATTGAGGTTTTCTCTGATTTATTTTGAGATTGCTGTTGGCCTTTTATCTTTTTTTTTCTTTTTCTTTTTTGATGTTTTCCAGTATATGAAATCCAGGATAGGTGACTGGAGTTTTGAGGATAAGGGAAGGGAGGCTGGAGGGAAATGGGGAACTAATAATGAATAAAAGAAGGAAGGCAATATTCTAGAACTGATTGTCATGATGACCATACAACTATGTTTAATGTGACTGAACTATGGAAATGCATGATATATGAATTAGCGCTCAATAAAAACTATTTTAAAAAAATAATAAGGATTCCCAAACTCCACTTTCATATAAGCTTACTCAATAGGCCCGGGATAATGTCCAGGTCCATATATTTCTAAGCTCCTTGGTACATCTTATGTCAACCCAAAGAGAACATCAGCAATTTAGACCAGCCCCCAGGGTGGCCACCTCAAAACTGTACTTAACAGGCATTTTCCAGGGCTTCAAACCAGTTCGCTCTGGTTTGGCTTCTGCTAAGAGTTGGCATTGCCACCCTAGGTATATGAATCTGAATCTATCTTGTAACCACATCCCCAAGTGATTTTTTGAGATCCCCAGGTAGATAGATTCTGATGTATTCCTTAAAATCACATGAGAATATTGGCCCCCCCAAAATAAATTTAAATAATAATAATTTATAATGTATCAAGGGTTCATGGGGATAGGGTAGGGAGATGAGCTGATACCAAGAGCTCAAGTAGACAGAAAATGTTTTGAAAATGATGGTGGCAACATAGGTACAAATGTGCTTGATATAATTGATGTGTGGATTGTTATAAGAGCTGTAAGTACCCCCGATAAAATGATTTATTTAAAAAAAATACACCTCCTGCTTCAGTGTATCTGGGAGAGAAATGCATACCCTCAGCAGGGGTCAAACAAGAATGAGCCTGTCTGGAGAGCTGATGTTTCCAAACCCCCTCCTCTTGAGATGCCATCATAGTGAAGGCAGGAACCTTTGCAAACTGCTCATGGCTCAGTCACACATTTGTCCCCACACGATTGACATGACCTCCCTTTGCTTAAATGGGGAATTGTATAAACATGCAGTTTCTAGGTTCCATCCCCAAAGACCCTGTTTCAGAAGGTTGAGGCAGAGCCACCTTCAAACTATCGCCAGGCCCCTGCATCATGCAAACATATGAAAAGTAATTGCGTCCCACATTAAATATAAATGACCTATTCCCATGAATGCGTAAGTTGCCTTGTGATTCATGACTTGACATAGTTATGTGATCTATACATTTAATTAAATATGTATTCCTTTTGCCTTTTTTTTAACCTTTGGTACATTATAGCCATCCCACCCCCCCATCATGTGCAAAGGTTTCCATGGGCCCCAGGAAGCTTCCATGTGTTTCCATCTCGGGCACTGCTCCTGTAGCCTTGTGAGGGTAAGCTAATGCGCAATCTGGCTAGAAAGAGCTCCAGAATCAAAGCCAAAGTCACTGCTATCAAGATGACTCAGACTCACAGAGACTCTATAAAGGATTTCTCAGACGGAGGGTTTGTATAGGAGCAGATACCCTCCTCTTGCTGCTGCAGAGTCCCAGTGGATTTGAACTACTGACCTTTTGGTTACCGGTCCCATGCCTAGCCCACAGGGCCACAAGGCTCAGGATTCTACACTTGAACAGAACTCCAAGCTGGCCCTGATACCATGCGCTGGGAAACATGGCCTTCAGAGAACTGAGGGAGGGGCTGGAGGGCAAGCCTAACGTGACACTGGCTGCCTGGGCCTAAGAGCCTCCCACCAGGCTGGGAGAGTTCCAGAAAAGCCCCCCTACGAGGCACATTTCCCAGAGTTCCACCTATGGAAGGGGTTAAATGATGTTGCAAATCCTAACCCCTATACTAGGAGGCCTAGTATGAGAGTGGCCAACCTCAGGGTCAGCAGTTCAAACCCTTTAGCTACTCTGAGGGAGAAAATGAAGCTCTCTACTCCCCTAAAGGCTTACAGGCTCAGCAACCTACAGGGCCAATTCTCTTCTGTCCTATACAGTTCCATTAAGTCAGAATGGACTAGCTGGCAGAAAATTTGAGGGCGGGGTCTTCTTGGGGAGTTTTTGTTGGTTTCTTTGTTGTACTTATAGATGTGATCCAATTTGGCGAGAGAACTTCCTTTGTTATGTTAATGAGTCCATTTCCATATAGGCTAAAGCTTCTTCCAGTCACTCTTGACATAAAAAGAGCCGTCTAGGGCACAGATGCAGTAACCACACTTGGGGGTGACAGATGCCGAATGAAGATCACCAAGGGACCAGGGAACCAATGCTGAGAAGAAACAAGGACCTGAGAATCTTCCTCTCCAACTGGTCCCCCAAATTTGGACTTCTGGCCTCCTATAAGAAAAGCCAGTGTCCCAGGACTGAGAAGCGCAGACAGCCTGGAACACAGAGCATGTTCTTGTGAGTGGCTGTCCCATTGGCTCCAGCTCCTGCGTTCATGGTCATGGTGAATTTGAGCCCATTATTGTAGCTGTTGTGTGTCTCCTTCCAACAGAGAGAACTCAACTTCCAGCACGGTATCAAGCAGGGCTTTCATTGGCTAGCTTTCAGAAAGCCTGGCCTCAGTCTGTCTGGTCTGAAGTGCCACTTGGGTGAAGTACCCACCATGGGTGCCCTTGTTAGCATGCGAAATGCTGCGGCATAACTCAGAGCATCGGAGCCACAGGCAAGCCTCCACCGTGCAAGCCTCCATCGGGCGATAGCAGAGGAAGCATCATCGGATCTGCTGTGACCCTTCAGCATCAGCCAGATTCTGTCCCTGGAACCACAGCTGCCCCCACTCCGAGAAAAGCAGGCGGGCCTTAAAGGATCAAGGGAATCAAAGACTCAGACTCACTGCCACCAGTGGACTCCACCTCATGGACAGGGCAGAATGGCCTCTGTGGGTTTCTGAGACTGTAACTCTTCAGAAAAGCAGAAAGCCTCATCTTTCTCCCAAGGAGAGACTGGTGGTTTCAACCTGCTGACCTTGTGGTCACCACTGCGCCACCAGAATCAGTATTATCAAGTAGACAAGCAGGTTGGGAAGCAGGCAATTGTAGGAAAGGTGACCAGATGACCCAGGATGGGCTCTAAGTAATGGTGAGTGAAGGTTTGGGCAGAAGCCTCCTGCCTGAGTCTGGAAAGTTGGGTTTGGCAGGGGCCCAAGGGATAGGCCTGCCCCACTCTCTTTGTGCAAGGTGCTAAGAATCTCCTGGGGGATCTCAAATTCCAAGAAAGTGAGCATTTTCTTTGGTCCCAAATCCCAGGGTTAAACCCAAAACCAAACCCGCTGCCATTGAGTCAGAATTCTGACTCATGGAGACCCTGTGGTGCAGGCTAGAACTGCCCTCTTGGGTGTCTGAGGCTGTAACTTGTAATGGGAGTAGAAAACCTCATCTTTCACCTAAGGAGCAGCTGTTAGTTTCAAACTGCTCACCTCCAGGTTGGCAGTCCAATCTGTAAACATTACCCCACCAGGGTTCCATAATCCCAGGGCTGGAAACCAAAAAATGAAATCTGCTCTAGACTCTAAGTCTCTACAGGACAGCCTCTGTTTTCTCCCCAGGAGCAGCTGATCGGTTTTGAACGACCAACGTTGTGGGTAACAACCCAACACCTAAGCCACAGCACCACCAAGGCTCCATCGGGTTGGAGAGGACGGTGACTTCAGACAGGCTCGCAGCCCTGTTGGCAACGCAGCCCTCACGGGACCAGGTCTGAAGCCTGAGGGGTGAGCCGTGGGGATGGGATTGCCCTAAAGAAAAAGGAAAAGCCCAGTTCCCACAGGAAAGTCTGAGAACAGGAAAAACAACAACTGCTTTAGGACAGCCCCTCCCACCCATGGGCCTCCTCCTCCATGCCTCGCCACCCGCCAGGGCAGCCTCGGTGGGGGAGCACAGAGAAGGTGGGGGTGTCCACAGGGGAAGAACTCAGGGGGACCAACTAACCAGAGGCTGCCAGCAAGCAGTTCAGCCCCAATCATCACCGACGGTCTGACAGGGTGCTGAGGCTGAGGGGACTCTGAAGGGATCAGGTCCGACAAGAGCAGGTCAAATCAGGAGCCAGGAAAGCAGAGCACACACACCCATGTGACCACTAGAACCCTAAGACCCAGAAAATAGGCTGCTGTGGAAAGAGTGAGTGATGGTGACTGACCAGATGGCCAAGTCTGAGGCTCAAACAAAGAGCTTAAGTCATTGACCTTGATCTCTCCTGAATGGCAGATGCCCTGGGACCTCGCAGAGCATGGTCACAGAGCCTGCAGATGTGAACTAAAGAGAGCAGAAAGCAGTGGCCCCCACGACCATCTCTGGCAGCCACAGGGAAATGTCCCTGCACGAATGCCGAGACTCCTTCTCACACCTCAAGACTGGCGTGGTTCAGCTTTCGGTCGGGTCAGTAGGCACAGAGAAGCACACCTTCTCAAGGTCACCATGCCAACACCCTGGAGCTCGGATGGGAGCCCACACCTGTCTGACCCGAGAGCCATGGTGGCAGAGTGGTTATGTGTTGGGATGCTAACTCTAACGTCAGCCATTTGAAAGCAACCGCCGCGCCGAGCGAGAAAGCAGCAGCTTTCTACTCCTGTAAAGAGTTACAGTCTCTAAAACCCAAAGAGGCAGTCGTACCTGTTCTGTCCTACAGGAGGACTATGAATCTGACTCCACTTGATGGCAGTGAATATTCTGCTTCTGTCTGAGTCCGAGAATCCCCAGGTAGTGCTCACTGAAAATGCTAACTGGAAGGAAGCTTGGAGAGTTGAGTTCACCTAGAGGTGCCTCAGAAGAAAGACCTGGTGATCCTCTGAACACAGCCCTTGAAAACCCCACGGAAGACGGTTCTCCTCTGACACAGGTGGGGTCACTGTGAGTTAGAACTGACCGCAGAGCACAGGTTCTTAACCCTATGCTGCCCATCGGCTCTGGTGGTAGAACTAGCAAGAGATGAGGAAGGTCCCGCTGAGACCCAGGGCCGCATCCATGAAACTCTCACAGGGAGGTAGTAGAAAAAAACCCTAAGCCAAGTGGGATGGAGACCTGGAGAAAAGTACCCTACATGGGGCCTCTGGACCCACAGGATCTCACAAGGAGGCCTGGGCCCCCTCCCCTGCTCAGCCTCTGCTCCAAGGATCCCAGGAGGCCTCTGTGCAATGTGCTGGCTGAGCCAGCTGCCCAGGGTGTAACAGGCAGTACCCCGATGACACCAGCACCCTCCTGTCAAGCCCCGGCACTGCCAGTGACCCGTACTGGGTGTCGGTAGTGACTGTGACTCCAGGACTGCAGGGCTTTGCAGCCGTGGGAGCAGATGTTCTCCTCGCACATGGCTGCGCTGGGAGCTCGGTGCCGATGACAAGCCTCATTGACCAGGGTGGACGGGCAGCTGCATAGAATGAGAAGGAGGAGCCAGCCCCCACCCCACGCCATCAACGTCTGCAGAACTGGCTCCCGTCTGAGGCTGGGGGAGCCAGGATACCTCAGACAGCTGGGCACACCCACCTTAACCCACCCCTCCAACTGTTCCCTGACCACCCCCCCCCCCAAGAAAGCCACCAACCCAGCACCTTGGGCCCCCCTTGCGTTCCCTTCCTGCTCACCCACCGTCTTTCAGCGCTTGCTCTGCTGTGACTGACAGGGTGACCCTTCTGCTACTGCAGTGTCATTACCATTGTAGGGATTTATAATCATTGCTCAAAAAGACACCAAGCACGTTCCAGGGACGGGCACGGAAGCACAACTGGTCAGACTGAGTGCCTGGGACTGAACCGAAGGACTACACCGGATGTTTCTTTTATTTCTGTACTTGACTGTTTCTGGGCTGAACTTGTACTTGAATTTGAACTTGATTTTTCTTTTTTAATTTCTTTAGAGGTAATCAACACATCATGGCAGCAGGCCCGGTTTGCATGTTGAGACCAAGGTCCTCCCTGCAGGTCACTCCTGCTGACAAAGGGTACATGCTGCTGACCACCTCCCACCCAAAGCAGGACTTACTTAAGTAGAAAGTAAGAGGACATGTGAGATAGGAGAGGCTCGGAGGCCCAGGGAGGCAGGCTAGGTAAAGGAGGTTTAGAAATCTATTTAAGGGAAATGAAACTATTTATGCATCTATGTCATCTGTTTTTTTCTCTCCCTCCACTTTAAAAAGCTCAAGGAGCCCTAATAGCCCCGTGTGGTTACATTGAGCTGAGATCTACAAGATCAGCAGTTCAAAACCACCCACTGCTCCATTGGAGAAAGATGGGGCTTTCCACTTCTGTAAAGAGTTACAGTCTGGGAAACACACAGGGGCGGCTCTAAAAGCTTTGAATTTCTGCCTCATTCTGCTGCACCCAAAATGCTAAGGCATTTTGTCTGCTCTGGGACCCAGCCTTTTAAAGGGGGAGTCCCACTGTCTCTGTACCAAGGTATCGTGGCCTGAGAAATTCTAGCTGACCAGGGAAGGGCCTTGGATTGTTTATACCATCCTCCCCTATCTACACAGCTCTCCCACCAATGCTGAAAAGTTCCATTAAAAAAAATAGGATTATTATGCTAGGTCCCTACTCCTCTCTCAGTGCATCATACCACGGTGATTGGAGCGTTGCTGGTGGATACAGCTTCCAGCATCCCACCAGGATTTCAAATCCAGCAGGGTCACCAAGGGAGGACAGGTTTCCGTGGAGCTTCCAGCCTAACACAGGTGAAAAAAAGGCTGGGAGATCTCCTTGTAGAAGTCACCCAAGGAGAGCTGTGAGGATGACAAGAGAATACTGCCTGCTATCAACTAGGAGGAGTGCCCGAGGCTGAAAATGCAGCGTAGTAGCCTCAACAACAGACTCAGACGTGCCAACAGTCATGAGGATGGCACAGCACCAGGGAAGGTGTTGTTCTGTTAGGCACAAGGTCACTGTGAGTGCAAGTCAACCCAAAGGCAACTACCAACAGCAGGAATTGAACTAGAAATGGTTCTAATCGCTGGAGTGATTCAATGATGCAGGCTGTGTGTGTGTGTGTGTGTGTGTGTGTGTGTGTGTGTATGTGTATGTGTATGTGTGACCACACAGGACTCCATCCAGCTGGCCACTGTCTCTCAGGCACCACAAAGCAAGGCTGCCTCACCTGTACCCATCAAGGGCACCCTCTACCTGATTGCCTCTGTGAATGTCATCTCTCAGGTGAGGGGTCTGCAGGGTAGCCTGCCACCTGATTTTATAAAAATAAAGTTTTACTGGAAGACAGCCATTCCCATTTATTTAGGAATCATGTATGCATGCTTTCCCTCCCTAGCAAAAAAGTTGAATAGCTGGGATAGAGACCTTCTATAAGCAAAGTGAAAAATAGTTGTTATCCAACCCCCTGCCACAAACCAAGTTGTAAACAGTGTCCCCTGGCGTTGTGCAGTGTGCAGCCTGAAAGAAGGAACATCGTTGGCAGGGACAATGTAAGACAGGGCAACAAACACAGCTCAGGACCCAAGAGAGCCCTCCCAGCACATCTATGCCCATTCTCAGCACCCTTCCCTCCCCTAACCGCCACCCAAACTCTCCAAACGCACCACCATGGAGGCCATGCCAACTCATCGTGACCCTCTGGGCGGCCATAATCTTAGCCCAGAACTTAGAATGCTGGGGTCTGGAGTCAGGCTAACTTGGAAATCGTACACAAATCATCTCTGATGGTCTTTCCTTATCTATAAAAGGCTACTGATACGAGAATCTCTTTAACAGGAAGGTGTGCGGAACAGATTGGCGATGAAGTTTTCCCCTTTCGCATAGTATCGACCACAGAGGAAACCTTCAACAAGTGTTGGCTATAGCGATCGTGGCGGCGGCAGTAGCTGTCAGTGCATTATGACTGTCTTCTTGCTTCGTCAAAGCTGCCACTCACTCTCACCCAGACAATGCTGTGAGAGCAATGGGCAAGGCTGCATGGGGGCTTTTTGGTTTCGGTTTGCACCCCAGCATGTGGGATCCAAAGTAGGAATGGAGGCTTCCTTTGGCTGCTGGGTACAGCAAGGTTTTGTTTCTCAGCTAGGTTTCAATGAGATCTTTTTTTTTTCAGGAGTATGAGGCATATGTACGCGCACGCACACACACACACACACGAGCACACACGCGCTAAACAAAAACCAGACCCACTGCCGCTAAGTAGATTCTGACTCAGGGTGACGCTAAAGGACAAAATAGAACTGCCCCATTGGCTTCTAAGGCTGTAAATCTTTGCAGAAGCAAACGATGGCCTATTTCTACCCTGCAGAAGGGGCAGGCAACTGGGCAGGAGAGAGGGGAAAAATGTGATTTCCGCATAATCCTTGTTCAGGGACATTCCAAAAGACCATTCACTCCCACAAAGTCTGCACAACGCCGAGTTTTCTATAAGCTCTCGCTTTTCTTCAACTCTGTCTTAATTCTGTTCAATTAATTGCTGACAACTTGCTCATTTGTTACACCTGCTAATCTTCCTTGTAAAAAAGAAATAGCAGGCCAGACGGTTTGTGAATGACAGCTGCCCCGGCGAGGTCAGGGAAAAAGAACACTGTGATGACATCAAGAGCTGTTTCCTCTCTGGTCCGGAGGCCCACCTCTCCGCCAATGTCCTGCAAAGTCTAGTCCCTCTGGAATGACATCTTATATGGCCAGTGAACACAGTTTCAGGGCAGTGTTTTCTTGGGTCCCCTTTCTCTGACCCCAAACTGTCACTACATCAAAGAGGGCACGATAGTTCAGAGTTTATCAGATGTGGGAACTAAGGCATCCTCGAACTCTTCTCGACAGTGAGCTAACAGTCTGCCTACGGCTGATCGCTGCTGTGACAGTGACCGCTAACTGCCTTTGCATAGTCCATAAAACACAAATTATCGTCTTTCTGGTATCCCCTGCTTTCAACCAAGATCCGTCTGACATCAGCCGCGATCTCCCTTGTTCATAACTCTCTTCTGTACCAGCCTTGGATTTCTGGGAGCTCCCTGTCAGTGTCCTGAAGCCACTGTTGAACTATCTTCAGCAAAATTTTACTTTCTGTCATATTACTGGCATTGATCGATAATGTCATCATTCTCTTGGGTCACCTTTCTTTGCAATTGGCACGGATATGGATCTCTTCCCATTGGTTGGCCAGGTAGCTCTCGTCCAGGTTCTTGGCATAGACTAGTGTGTGCCTACAATGCTGCGTCAGCTTGTTGAAGCATTTTAACAAGTGTTCTGTCACTTCCTGGAGCTTTTTTTTTTTTTTTTTTGCTAATGCCTTACGTGCAGGTGGGACTTCTTCCTTCAATGCCATCAGTTCCTGACCAGTATCATTGGTTCTTGATACTACTTCTTGAAATGGTTGGATGTCAACCAATGCATTTTGATAATGCAACAATAGCTACCATTTCTTTAGCAGCTATGATTTTCCAAGGACTATGTTCTTGTTAGGTACTGTAAAGTGTGTTCCAATTCACAGTGACCCTACACACAATCGAAGGACACCCTTCTCAGAATCATGGCTAGTTCCACACCCTTCTCAGAATCATGGCCGCGTGAGTCCATGGCTGCAGCCACTGTGTCAATCACTCTCCTTGACGCGTTTCCAAAGTGTCACCTACCCTCAACTTTACCAAGTGTGATGTCCTTTTCCAGGGACTGGTCCCTCCTGATAATACACCCAAATGACGGGAGGCAAATTCTCACCATCCTACTTCCAAGGAGAATTGGGGCTGTATTTCTTCCAAGTCAGATGTGTGCCTTGTTCTGACAGTTGAGGGTCTACTCATTATTCTTTGCCAATATCATAATTCCAATCCATCAATTTTTCATCAGTCAGCCTTGTTTATTGTTGAACTTTTGCATGCACACGAAATGATTTATAATGTTATGACTTGGGCTGGGAATACCTTCGTCCTCCTCAGAGTGACATCTTTGTTTTCGGAATTTTTTTTAACACATGAAAGAGGTCTTTTGCAGCAGATTCGCCCTGTGCGATCAGTGATTGGATTTCTTGACTGCCACCTTCTGGGGCAATGATTGTAGATCCAAGTCAAATGAAATGCTTGGCAATTTCAGTCTTTTCTCCTTTTATTGTGATGTTTATCAGCTGGGAGGATTTTTGTGTTCTTCATACTGAGGTGTCATTCATACTGAACACTGCACAAGTGTTTTCCCTGGATTTCCTATCACCTTGTAGGGCAGATAATTTCTATCCTGTTTTATAGCTAAAGAAACTGCATGTCAAGGAGCCTCAATACCTGGACCTACAGCAAGTGGCCTAGCTAGAATTGTGCCCCCCAAATGACTAACCAGCAGAGCTCCATGAGCTGTACCTCTCATCACACCAACTAGGGACACTTAGGGTCCTACCAGGGGCCTCAGACAGAAGCCAAGCCAAGCCCCTTGAAGTAAAACCAACCTAAGAGACATGAAAAGCTCGATCACTGCCCCCAACAGAGGAGCCCACTGACACAAATGCCTGCTGGGCTTGTAGAGGCAGGTGCCTTTCCTAAGCACTCAGAACCTCCAAGTTCATTCTGAACCAAGATTGAGAATGGAGACACCATGAGGGTAGGGGGAAGGTGGGGAGAGAAGAGGGAGAAAGGGGGAACTGATCACAGTGATCGATGTGCAACACCCGCCCCCCAGGAGGATGAACAACAGAAACATGAGTGAAGTTGTAAGATATGAAAATAAAAATAATTTCTAAATTACCAATGGTTCAAGAAGGTGGGAGGGTGGAGGAGGAAGGGGGGAAACGAGGAGCTCAAGTAGAAAGAAAATGTTTTGGAAATGATGATGGCAACATATGTACAAATAAGAACCCCCAATAAAATGATTTTAATGCAATAATTAAGACAGTACAGTATGACTTATGGATGGAGTGCCAATAAAGTTGTTAATAAATAAATAAACAAACAAAACCTCCACATTCAATAAAACACTCAAAGAAAATATATGTACAGGAATGGTTATTAAAACCAGGATGAAAAAGAATTAGAAGGCACACGTGTCAGCAAGACCTGACAGCCATAGCTCCCTCCCCTGTGGCTCAACATGGCATCCAGACCCACCCAAACTGGTGGCCCTAGTTTCTGATTATGCGAAAGGCAGCAGAGCGTGCGGGACCAGGCAATGCTGCATTCTGTTGTACAAAGGGTCGCTATGGGTCAGACCGATGCGTTGGCACCTACCAACAACAACAGATGTGAAAGGCATCCCTGGAACTTCTGGGGAATTTAGGAAGCCAATATCACATACTGCAACCCTGGGATTTCTTTGGAATGGATGTACGCCTAGAGCAGGGGTGGCAGGTGCCAGGAGCAATGTATTTGACAAAATCACCAACACCTGTAGCGCTAGATAGATGCGTGTCTTCTGTACAACACAATACAATGCTGCCTTCTCTTTCTCCTGCGTCCCCCTCACAATCACAGACATGCTTGAGTCCATCACTGCACCTACTGAACCCATCCAACTCCTGAGGATCCCCTTTGCCCTTCTCGCTCCTCTCTCCTTCACCAGGCATGATGTTCTACTCCTGTGATTGATCCCTCCTGGTGGCATGCCCAAAGTAAGTGAATCTGACTCTGTTCTGTTAGAATCAATGCGCTTTTCATTGACTAATTGACAGGTGTAGGTCATCAGGTTGTTCTTCCCAGTCTGTCTTAGTCTGGAAGCTATACTGAAACCTGCCTTTCATGGGTAACCCTGTTAGTATTTAAAATCCAGTGGCAGGGTGTTCAGCATCATAGCAACACACAAGCCACCACAGTACAGCAACCTGATAGTCATGTGGTAGACTAATATGTCAGAGGGCTAAAGATGATCTAGAATCCCTGGTGGTACCGTAACTCAATCGCTCAGCTGTTAGCCAGAGCCCCGTGGTTTTAATCCATTAGCTGCTCCATGGGCGAACAATGCGGCAGTCTGTGGCTGTAAAGACACACAGCACTGGGGGTTCTAGGGGCGATTCTGCTGTGCGCTAGAGGGTTACTCTGAGTTGAAACTTACTCCATAGCTGGGGTTTGGGTCTTGGGGGCTGATACTATTCTATTTTCCCAAGATACTGCCATTTTTCAATCATGGTAGCAGAGAAAGCACGACTTGCCCAAAAGAATAGATCGATAAATCATGATTGGCAAAATCTCGGCACCAAAAAAGCTGTTTGAGGTCCAGAAGGCTCCTGAGCACAAACAGTGCCCAGCAGCTGTGCAGAGAAGGAAGCAGAGTCCTGTGAAGCAATGACCAGAGGCTTTGTCCAGAGGGAGCAGGCACACGAGGAGCCAGACCCTCCATCACTCACACAGGCTGCTGGTTTTGCTCCAGCTCTATTGAGTTGCAGGAAGGGAGAGGTCTGGTGATTTATAGGCTATATACCTGCTGACAGCTGGACAGCCTGCACCAGCCAGCCAGCTCAGGGCTTCCCAAGCTACATGTCTATTCATCCTCAAATCAAGCAGTCAATTCCAGGACCTTCCACCAGGAGAAAGGCACCACAATGCCACCTGGTCAGTGAGTATCTATCTGTCCGTACCAGACAGAAAAGCTGTGGCCTAGTTGTTGGTGGTCAAGAAAAAGCCGATCCCTCTTCTCTTGGGAACCCTGTGATTTAGTTGGGGGAGAATAGTGTTAAATCCCAAGATGGAATGAGTGAGCGTGACCCTTCTAAACCACACTCAGTTGAGGAGAATGAAGTTGACTAGTAACACGTGACCTAGGTGACAGCTCACCCCCCGGCCTAAGTACTATTCCAATGAACTCATTTAATCCTCCAAACATCCCCCAGGTGAAAGGTGTGGTACAGATAAAGACTGAGGGACAGAGATGTCAAATAATGTGCCTACCTCACACACCTAAATGATGAGCAGGAGTGAAATGAAACCCAGGCCGTGGGACCCCAGAGTGATGTTGCTTTCGCAAATGTTGAATACCTGGCCTTCCAAGGGGTTCCTCTGCTCCTAGTGGCCACGTGAACAACCAACAGAGCACAATGCTGTCTGCTCGTGTGCCAGCCCCAGGAGTGTGCCACTGGGTTTGCATGAGCTGATTTTCATAAATCGGTCACCAGGCTCAGTGTGGAAGCTCCACGGAAACATATTTACCTCATGGCAACATGTAAGCCTCGCCCAACAGACAGCGGCTGAGCAGGGCATGCATTGGCCAAGAAGTCAACCCATGTCTCCCACATGGAAAGGGAGAATTTTACTACCGAATCACCAATGCTTTCCTGGGAGCCTGTGGCAACCCATTGTGGCCTGTTTCAAGGTAGCAACGTGACATCACTGAATGCCGAGCTGAGATGCGCTGCGGTCTCCCATTGTGTCTACCATTCAAATCCAACAGACATAAAAACCGTCAACAGTATGCATGAGTAGAACATACTCAAGCAGTTAAGAAGTGATGAGTTTGGGGTTATTATCTTGATGTTGAAGGTAACATATTTGTGGAAGGTAGAGTTTATTTTTATTTTCAAAATAATTTTATTGGCAGATACTTCACAAATCATGCAATTCAATAGTTCAATAATAATGACTTGTGCAAGTAACACTGCAATCAATTTTGGAACATTTTCTTATTGTTCCAACACATTTACTCATTTTTAGTTCCCCATTTCCCCCAACCTCCCCTCCCATGGCCTAGGTGATTATTAATCCGGTCTCTATAGATTTACCTATCCTGATTTCATATACAGAAACCATACAAAACAAACCAGCAAACAAATGACAAAATAACAAAGACATGAAAGCCAAAAATGTTTCATATTAAAACAACTTTAAAATGGGTCAAAAGGGATATCAAATCAGGAGTAACATTTTAACACAATTCCATCGGCCATAATCAATGGTGCAGTGCTCTGTCTGAAAGCAGGGCCATTCAAAATCCGTGACTGTGTTCCGAGGAAGTCACCAGAGGCTTAGTCCGTGGGACTTTGCAAACAGATTGTGGGCTTTCACTGTCATTCAGAGCATTTTGCAAACCAGGTGTTCAGAATTTAAACTCTGATACCGCCCCTCCTCAGGATTTTGATCTATTATTTATAATCCTCGGATCACACAGACTGGTGTGCTTCCTCTGTGCGGCCTTAGTTGATGCCTTACTTAGATGGCTGTTTGTTTGTAAAGAAGCCTTTAGGACTCCATGCACGATTCTTTCTGATAGCTGGGCACCATCTGATTTCTTCACCCCACTTGGCTAGAATGTGATTTATTACTGACCTTATTTAATAGCCAGCTCCAAAAATTCTTGAAAATTCGAAGATGAGCCTTACGAGAGTGGTGCATACTTCCTCAGCAACACATCCCTTGTGATAAGAGTTATACGAGCCCCCAATAAAATGATTTCTAAAAGAACATACATCCCCCAAAGGCCAAAGGGGAGAAGGCAGCACACCTGACATTCTGAGGCATGTGGAGGGCTTTTAGGTGAAAGAAGGATGAGCCATTACAAGGGAAGCTTTTTAACAGACAAAGTGGGCTATGGTAGGGACTGCCTTCCTGAGGAAATATGGAGCTCCGCATCACCTCAGAAATTCAAACACGGATTACACTTGACAACTGAGAGAGTGCAGCACCTGGTGGAGGGTGAGAGCGGAACAATGTTCTCCAAACCACCAGACAGCGCCGAATATGGAGTCATAAAATCACGAGTTGTAGATTTTTGTGTTTGTTGTAGAGTGTCCTGGAGCCAGTTCCACCTCACAGTGACCTGATGTACAACAGAGCCAAACCCCACCCAGCCCAGTGCCATCCTCATAATCATGATGCAAAAGTCCGTCCTTGGAGCCACCGTGCCAGTCCATCTCATCCCCTCTTTGACCGCAAAGGATGTCCTTCTCCAGGCACTGATCTCCCTGATAACGAGTCCAAAGTTCATGAGACGAGTCTCCCCATCCTTGCTTCTGAGGAGCATATTGCCTGTAGCTCTTCCAAGGCAGGTCTGGTTGTCCTTTGAGCACTGTATGGCACTTTCCACATTCTTCTCCAGCACCCTAATTTAAATGTATCATTTAGGCTTCACTTTTCTTTATTCAAGCTCCAACTTTCGCATGCCCACGAGGCTATCAGAAATACCAGGGCTGGGGTCAGGCACACTTTAGTTCTCTTCAACATTTTACAGAGCTCTCGGGCAGCAGATTTACCCAATGCAATGTGTTGTTTGATTTCCTGACTGCTGCCTCCTGAGCACCGATTGTGGATGTAAACAAGAAGAAATTCTTGGCAACTTCGATATTTTCTTTGTTTCCCATGATTTTACCTATTGTTTGCAAGGATTTTTGTTTTCTCTTCATTGAGCTATAACCCATATGGAAGGTTCGAACCTTTGACCTTGCTCAGCAAGTGCTTCTAGTTCTCCTCCCTTTCAGTAAGCAAAGTTGGGTCATCTGCATATAGATTGCTAACAATCCTTCATCCAATCCTAGTGCCACAGTCATCTTCACATAGGCCAGATTCTCAGATTATTGTTCAGCCCACAGACAATAAATGTAGCAAGAGACAACCTTTGGCAATGAGTAAGTCACTGGTCACCTTTCCTGATTTGATCCTGATGGGAGCTATCCACTCTATTAAAACTTATCTTGGGGAAGGGCTTAGCAGAAGCCCTGACTACAAGACTTTGTTAGAATACCCTGTTTCATCTCTTTGCCTGACTTTAAACCGTGCAGTATCATTCCCTGTTCTGGTCAAACAACTGTCTCATGATCCACGTACGTATTCCACATGAGCACACTGAAGTGGTCTGGAATCCCCATTCTTGTCAAGTTATCTGTAATGTGTTCTGATCCACACAGTCAAAGGCCTTGCCAAAGTCGATGAAACAAAGTGAGCATCTTTCTGTTAGTCTCTGCTTTCAGTCAAGGTCAGTCTGACATCAGCAATGATATCCCTTGATCCGCATCCTCTTCTGAATCTGGCCTGAATTTCTGGCAGCTCCTTCTCAATCTGGTGCTTTAACCATTTGGGAATTATCTTCAGCAAAATTTTACTTGCTTGTGTTATTAATAATGTTGTTTGATAATTTACACACTCTCTTGGATTACCTTTCTTAGCACTGACCAGAAATATGGTTCTTCTCAGGTCGATTAGCCAGGTCGCTGCTTTGCCTATTTCATGGTACAGACAAGTGAGCTCTTCAGTATTTCACCAGCTTGAAACATTTCCATTGGTATTCTATCCATTTCTGGAGCCTTGCTAATGCTTATGCAGTATGCTAATTGCATTAGTTAGTGCAATATGCTAATGCCTTCACCGCCGCTTGGACTTCCTCCTTCAATACCATCTGTGTTCGTCTGGGTAAACTAGGGAAACAAATCCACAGAAACTCATATTATAACAGAAAGTTTTATATAAAGAGATTTATATAAAGGGCAAGTATACATTAAGAAAGCATCCCAATCCAGTGCTGTCCAAGCCCATAAGTCCAACATTGGTCCTTAGGTCTGACACTAATCTACAAGGTCCTCCCCAGTCTCACGAAACACATGCAATGATGCCGACTGCAGGAGGAAAGCCAAGTCAGTGAGTGTGTAAGCATCTCAGCACTGGCAGGGGTCTCCACATGGCTGCTCCAGCACCCAGGCTGCATCGGGTAGGTCCATGCGGCTTCTCCTCAGGGATGTCTTGCAGTAAGTGAGCCTTGCCAGCTGAAGCAGGAAACTGGCTAAGGCAGCTGCACCCTGGTCCGACCATCACAAAGCAAGAGACCCGAGAACTAGAACGGCAAGGCTTTTTGGTACAATAACTGTAATCCTTCTAGCTTTCTTTGATGCTTCCCGCATCATTCAATATTTTGCACATAGAATTTAATTTTAGGCTTGAAATATTTTCTTCCTTTATGGTTTTCTAACTCTAGGCCTGTTCACTTTTCATTATTGTAATACTTTGCCTTCTCACATTGCCCTTTGAAACTTCTGTTCACCTATTTTACTTCATCATTTCTTCCATGTGCTTTAGCTCCTCTATGATGAAGAGCAAGTGTCAGAGTCTCTTCTGAGATCCCCTTTGGTCCTTTCTTTCTTTCCTGTATTTCATGCCCTTTTCGTCTCTTCGTGTGTGATGTGCTTGATGTTGTTACATAAGTCATCAGCTCTTCTGTCATTTGTGTTCAATGAGTCAAATCTGTTCTTGAGCTATTCTTGAAATTCAGGTAGGATATGCTCAAGGTCACATTTTGTCTTTTCTGAATGAACTTTTTTAATTCTCTTCAATTTCTACCTAAATTTATGTACGAGCAATTGATGATCTGTTCCACACTCCGCTCCTGGCCTGGTTTTAGCTGCTGATCTTGAGCTTCTCCATTGTCTCTTGCCACAGATGTAGTCAATTTGCTTCCTGTATATTCCATGTAGTGACATATACATAACATAGTGTCCGTTTATGTTGTTGAAAGTGACATTTGCTATAAAGAAATAGTTGGTCTTGTAAAAATCTATCATGCGATCTCCAGCTTCATTTCTATCATGAAGGCTGTACTTTCCAACTACTGTTTCGCCTTCTGTATTTCCAACTTTTACATTTCAATCACCAGTAAATTATCAGGGTATCATATTGCATGTTTGAGCCATTTCAGACTGAAAAAGTTAGCATTCCTCAATTTATTCACCACTAGCTTTTGAGGTTAATACATAAATTAGGATTTCCTGATATGCATATAGATATTATCCTATCACAGACATGTGTGTGTGTGTGTGTGTACATATATATATATATTCTTTTTGGTGATGAATACAACATCATTCCTCTTGAATTTGTCACTCCTGGCAGAGTAAACCACATGATTGGCTGATTTTAAATGGCCAATACCTGTCCATTTCAGCTCACTAATGCCTAGCATATCAATCATCATGTTTCATTTCATTTTTGACATCTTCAAATCTTTCTAGAGTCACAATTTTTACATTTCAAGTTCTGTTTATTAATGGATCTTTGCAGCTATTTTTCTCATTTTGAGTTGTACCCCCATTAGCCAATGAAGGCCCCCAAAGCTGTACTCCATCCATATCACTATGGGCGACTTGATTTGGGGAAGGGAAATCTTCCCCGGTCATCTCTTGAGAGCCTTCTCACCTGGGGGCTCATCTTCCAGCATCATACCTTACAATATTCCGCTGCTGTTCATAGGGCTTATAGTATCTGTCAATGTCCAACTGCCTTTTTATCATGACCCACAGGGAAAAAATATGCTCTGTAGTTTATATATAGGGTTTTTAATATATATATATCTTATACATAAGGCTTTTTATATCTTTAGAGACTAGGTTTTTAGCAGCTAACTGGTCAGAAGTGAACAACCTATTCCTCCTTCATGGTTTGTTCTTAATCTGGAAGTTCTGCTGAAACTGGTTCACTTCGTGTGACCTCCTGGTACTTGAAAATCTGGTGCCATAGCTTCTAACATCACAGCAACATGCAAGCCACCATTGTACAACAAACTGACAGATACGTGTGGGTTTGCATCTTTAAATAAACTAGAAAACATAAGCAATCGTGGTTATTGTTAGGTCCATCGAGTCAGTTCCAACTCACAGTGACCCTTTATACAACAGAAGGAAACACCACTGGACCGGCACCAACATCACACTTGTCCTTGTGTGTGAACCTCCTGTCGCTGCCATTGTGTCAGTCCATCTTTCTGAGGACCTACCTATTTTTTACTGCCCTTCTACTTTGCCAAGTATGGTGTCCTTATAAAGAAGTATGGCTTTATAAAAGTTTTGAGATATATATGTATATATATGTATGTGTGTTTGATATATATGTTGTGTGTGTGTAGATAGATAGATAGATAGATAGATAGATAGATAGATAGATAGATAGATAGATAGATAGATAGAGTTGTGTGCCATTGAGCTGATTCCAACTCCATAGTAGTCCTGCATAGATTCCCAGAGCAATTTCCTAGGCTACAATCTTTACGGAAGTTCATCTCGGAAACTCTTTTCTCTTGGAGGCACTGGTAAGTTAGAATCACTAACCTTCAGTTAGCAGCCAAAGCACTAGCCATTGCACCAACCGCTCTCTTAGTTTACAGCGCAGAAAGCCCTGTGCAACGGTGCTACTTGGTAACACGTGGGAATAGACTCCATGATGAAACAACAGGACGAAAAAATACTGTGCATCCAGTGTCAAAATCTAAAATAGACTTTTTTCTATAGGTTCTGCTCAAATATGAGTTAAAAGCTTTGAGATAATTGAGATTGCTTCTAACTTTGAGATTCTGTAATTTTCACCACAAAACCAGTTGTGTATGGTTACATATATGGCTCTAGTTTTCCAGCAGAAATCAAAGGTACAAGAAAGCAATTAGTTTAAAAGGCACAGTAACCCAGCCTCCATGACCCTAAGACCAAAAAAATTAAATAATGCCTGGCTAACCACTGATAACTCTCCTAATGGGATCACAATTTTAAAAAAATCAGCAGTCATCAAGTTGGTGCCAACTCATAATGACCCTTTAGGACAGGGTCAAACTGTCCCTGTGAGTTTCCGAGAGTATAAATATTAACAGGAGTTGAAAATCTAGTCTTTCTCCCATGGAGTAGCTAGTGGTTTTCAACTGCTGACCTTGTGGATAGCAGCCCAACTCATAACCACTATGCCACCAAGGCTCCTGGTGACCTGCTATTGTGGGACCATAATAGAAGGTCCTAAATAGAGTGAGAGAAAAATATATAACAAAACTCAAAATCATAAAAAAGATCAGGCTTACTAGTCTGACAAATATTTCTGTAATTCCTGTACAAATGAATAATTCAGGTACATGATATGGAGTTAGACGACATTGACCCAACAGGGCTTCAAAAAGTTGCCACCAGGAGCTAATCAAAGACAATATTAATGGCCATCATTATGCCCCGCCCCTCAGGAGATGATCAACAAGACCCTCTCAGTAAATTAACAAGGAGGCTTTGAAAGGGAGTCAAAGGCAGATAAAAACCAACAACAACACAAACACGGATCCAGGAATGGGTTTGGGGCTTGCACTAAATCCTAACTCCAATTTAAGAAAAATTAGTTCTTACACTATGGCCCTGCTGAATACTCGCCCTCAGGAAGGGAACACAGAAGATATGGGTGCTGAAGCAAAATGTGGCAAAGAAATTAGGTGGTGCCTGGCTATCAGATGAAGTAGCATTGGGGTCTTGTCTCCAAACAAGCCGCCATCTAAGTGAAATGTCAGCTAAGTTCACATGGAAGAAGCACACCACCATCAGTCACTGAAGGATTGTAAATCATAAAATATGAAGTCAAAGGAGGGATTAGTATCAGAGCCTAAATTATGAGAATCTGGTTTGCAGATGGCTGTGGATGACAGTGGGAACCCAAGACACATTTGTGGGAACTACATAGGAAATAAACCTCCGGTGATCTCCCTCTATCCATCATTGAGGGATGGGAGGAAAGTGGTTAGTAAACAGGGTGCACTGGAGAGAGGAGCATAGCAGATCAAAGGGATGAACCTGACTTGAACAGTTAAAACTTTTGTCAGTTTTCAATATTTTCTGTATTTTTGTTTTGTTTTTGTTGGTTCCTATTAGGGTTTATCTCAGAGGTGTATGTCATCGGGGGTCACCCTCTTGAAGCTGTGTTACATGTTTTTCTGGTTTTTAGTCTAGGAGATCCAAGATTGCTGATCCGATAGGGACAGCAAGTAGAATAAGGGTTTCGGGAAGGGCGGGACGGGGGGGGGGGGGGGGTGGTAAAAAAGAGACAATGTCAAGGAGTTCAGGAAGAAAAAGAATGTTTGGAAACTGATTGGGGCAGCAATTATACAGCATTGCTTGTCATGACTGAACTATGGAATGATATTTGTATTAACTCCCAGTTCATAATAATTAAAATTAAAAACCCTTCTGTAATCCCTGAAACATACTTTGAGCCTAGAATGAAACTCAACTCATGGCTCTGCTTTCAGCCAAATGATAGACAGGCCTGTGAGGCGAACACTCAGACCGGGAAAGCATGCACTCCCTAGAACAATCCACCGATGGAGAGGAAAAGGGCAGTAACAAAGCACAGAAGGCAGGCAGGAATAAAATCAAAGGACCAATGGGAACAGGAAGCACAGGGAGAGAGTGCTGCTAGCCCCTGGGGACTGCAATCCATGTCACAAAACAAAAAGTGCATGAATCCTCAAATGGAAACCCAACTTGTTCTGGAAACTTTCACCCAAATCACACACACACACACAAAATTTTTTTAAGTACCACTTTGCTATTTAGTCAGCTCTGGCCCATAGAGACTCCAAGAGTGTTCAGAAGCAACCAGGCTCCATGGGTATGCGACTTTGGGAAAGTAGATCACCAGATACCATGGACTTGAACCGCTAACCTTTGGGATAGCTGTCAGGTGTGTTAACTGTTATCCAAGGCACTCCTAAAGCCTTATTCACTGTCGCTTGATAGCTACCTTCCATCTCCCCAAAGGACAAGATGAAAGGTGGTGGTTTGTCTCCATGTACATCAGTAACACCTGACTCTCCATTTAGACTCCTGAATGCCCTAAAGACATGTCCGGGAAGGAACCGTGGGGACATGAGTGCCATGAAGCATTATGTAACCCTTCAGGGAGCATAAAGTCTGAAACGATGCTTCTCCCCCGCATCTTTCCTCGAAGGCCTCCTTCAGCGGGCAGAACGTGCTCCAGCGAGTCCACCTGGCCACAGAAGAAGCAGGGTGCTTGGGTGGAGATGGAGGCAAGAGCGTAATTTACAGAGGAATCCAGTGAGAGCTTTGTGCGGTCGCGGAACCATCGCAGCAGGAGGAAGTGAAACTCGCACCTAGCGGTGAGCTGACCAAGGAGGAAGGCGAGAGTGGCTGCAGGTGAGTGACACGGAAAGTGGAGGAGAGGAGGAAAGAGAAGTGTGTGGGCCAGAGGGCAGGTTCTGTGTCAAAGAACAGGCCCACGGAACCAGCAGACAGCATCGCTTGAGACAAGGGAACTTATTATAATGATTTACCCTATGTCCATGTCCTCCTCTAAGCTCCAAATTTCATGTACACCAAGATTCCTTGTCGGATCTGTCCCTTGCACCTCCTCAGAAAGCAATTAATATTTGTTCAATCAACGGACAGATACGCCTATTAAAACGGTATCTACTGTAACAGGAAGTCTCCCTGCCTGAGCCCGGCGGAAACTGTCTCCTATTTTAAAACCCTAGTAGATTGTTGTCACCGTTAGGTGTCGTCAAGTCAGTGCTGAGTCATAGAGACCTTCTGGAGAACAGAACAAAACACTGCCCTGGCCTGGCCCGCCCTCCCCTTCCCCCTCAGCTGCTCCCATGCTGAAGCCCATTTTTGCAGCCTTTGCGTCACTAGGGCTCACGGCGGGTCCTCTGTGTCTCTGCCCACCCTCTAGCTTGCCCAGTGTGATGCTCTTTTCTCCAGGAACTTGTCCATCTTGACCACACACCTAAAGTCCAGGAGCTCAAGTCTTGTCATCCTCACTTCTAAGGAACATTCTGACGTTCCTTCTCCCAACACAGTGTGGTTCATTCTTCTGGCGACAGTGAGTATTCTTTGCCAACCCCGTACTCCAAAGACAGAAATCTTCTTCCTTCAGTCATCCTTAGTCACTGGCTCGCTGGGACATGCGTGTGAAGCCCTTGAAAAGCCATGGGTTGGGCCAGGGCACACTTTGGTCTTCAAAATGCCTCCACGCGTCATCGAGTCAATTCTGACTCAAAGTACCCCCTGCCAGAGTTCCCAAAGCCACACATCTTTCAGGGAGCAAAATAGCCTCACCTTTCTTCAATGCGGTGGTGCGTGGTTTTGTACTGCCAACCTTGAGGTTAGTAATCGAATGCTTACTCAACAGCACCACCAGGGCTCCTGCAATACGGCATCTCTGCTTTCTAACTTTGTAAAGAGGACTTTCGCAGCAGATTGTTTGAGTGCAATACATTGTTTAACTGATTGCTGCTTCTATGGATGTTGATGTGGGTCCAAGTCAAATGAAATCCTTCACAAGTTCAGTTTTCTTCCTTAATCTTTTCTCCATTTATTTACTGGTCCCGTTGTGAAAATAACAGCCCCTGATAAGACTGATGCTGGGGCCTTTACAGTGATTCATTCATTCAACAAGTTCCAGGTAGTCCAAGCGTTGTTAAAAAAAAAAAAAAAAAAAGCCCAGGTCCCAGTGAGGTGGTTGTGAGATTATCCAGTAATCATAAAAGTGAGCGAAATAGGCAGGTCTATCAAAATACAAAGAAGATGTGAGAGTGAGAAGAAGGAAGATTCCCACATTTCTGATCACCAGCTTTCCCAGTGTCTCCACGTAACAACGTGTTGAATAAGGTAGACAATTCTGGCCCTTCGGCTAAGGATCAATTTAGAATACGTCAATGATAATGGGATTTGGGGCACTCCCCACACATGCTACACTCACAGGGGCTCTGGGCAAGAAAGGAAAGGACAGTTATCACGCAGATCACAACTCTCTGACCCAGTGCTCAGGAGGATATGTGGGAAGAAGACAGACTGGGGAGTTGAAGAAGTCGGTCTCCACTCTTGACTGGCCCTTGCTTACTGGGAAAGTACCTGGACTTCCCTGGAACTCGATTCTCTTGCTTGCGACATGAGGATTCTAGCTCTATCATTCAGGATATGGTAGGAATTCGAAGTCAGGGATGTAAGCGGCAGCCAGCACACTCTGCAGCATAAGCAGACGTACAAGGAGTAGTTGATGTTGCTATTGATAACCAGGAAGCAATTGGGTCCTTCGCTCTCAGTCACCAATGTGAGAGACCTTCCTGACACACGTTGCTGACACCACCCTGCCCTGGAAAGCATGCTCAGAGGCCGATACGCCGGCGTGTCTTTCTCCGTGCTTTCTCCTCACTTTGCTTCCTCTCACTCTTCCTCTCTTATCTCTTCACATTGTTTCAGCCTCAGGGAATAAAAATAGAAACATCAGGGCTGGGGGAGTGGCTTACATATTGGGCTGCTAACCACAAGGTCATCAGTTTGAAACCACTTGCCATTCCACAGGAGAGAGATGAGACTGTCTACTCCCATGCAGAATCACAATCTCAACACTACTCTGCCCTGTAGGGTGGCTAGGCGTAAGAAGTGACTCGATGGCAAGGAGTTTGGTGTTGGCTTTTGAAACAAGAAGTTCAGGCAGGCGGTCTCAGGGTCAGCTCAGCAGCTCAGTCATATCTTTGAGAACCTAGCTCGACCTACCCCCTTCCCTTATGGCTGCAGCATGGCTACCACACTCCAAGCATCGTATCCTCACACACAACATCCCACACAGTGTACAGAAATGAGAGGGCAGTAAAATGTTATTTCCTTTTCATACTTTTCATTGATCAGAAAGGAGGCATCTTTTCCTGCAGGCCCTAACAGTCTTGTTCGTAGCCAAAGAACACTCTAGACCATAAGTTTCCAAACTTATTTGGGAATCCCTTTTTCAGGAAAATAAAGTACTTAGCGCCCCTCTGGCAATTAAAAACTTTTGTAGGATAGCCCATAATCCAAGATCAAGTGTAGACATCTACTTTTGCAGCCCCCCACCCGGGATCATTCAAGCACCCTGCAGGGTGGACAATAGCTCACACTTTGGGAACCACCACCTGAACTAACACGCAGAATAGGGGATTGCAATTAGTCTGCTCTGAGCAGGTTTAAGTGCAGCTCTAGATTCATTGGGCCCAGCTTGCTCCCTGGGTTTTAATATTTGCACCATGCAATGAGAAGGGCTTAGTTATGCTTCCCTTTGCTTCATCTCCTGACATGACCAGCTCAGCTTCCCCAAAGTAAGTCTAGAGTCTTGATAATGGTCTCTATCACACCTGTATAAGCAGCTCTGACTTTCAGCCCTAACATGATAGATCCCTGGTGTCCATGCTCCTCCCACCATTTTGTATTTGTACACCACGTGCTGATATAATAGGTCATAAATAAATATATGTATACTAAATATATGTTTATGGCCTGTTACATATATTTATAATATGCAGATGACACAACCCTGCTGCTGAAAGTGAGGTGGACTTGAGACATTCGCTGATGAAGATCAAGGATTAAAGTCTTAAGTACGGATTCAAGTTCAATGTCAAAAAGACTAAAATCTTCTGGACAACTGGATAGGTAGATGGAGAAAAGATTTATGTTGTCAAGTATTTCTTCTTGCTTGTATCCACAATCCATGCTCATGGAAGTAGCAGTCAAGAGATCAAAAGACGTCTTGCATTAGGTAAGTCTGCTGCACACGACGTTTTGCGAAAACTGAAAAGCAAGGATGTCACTTTGAGGACTAAGGTGCACTGCCCCAGGTCTTGGTGTTTCCCATTGCTTCATAAGCACGTGAAATTTAGAGAGTGGCTAAGGAAGACTGAAGAAGAACTGATGCATTTCCATTGTCGTTCTGGAGAATAAAACGACTAACCGTATTGGAATGAATTAGGCCAGAATGCTCCTTAAAGAAGACGATAGCAAGTCTTTGCCTTATAAACGTTGGACATATTGTCAGAAGAGACCAATCCCTGGAGAAGGACATCATGTTTGGTTAAAAAAAGAAAAGGAGGGGCAGCCAAATAGAAAGGCCGTCGATGAGATGGATTGACACAATGGCTGCATCGATGGATCAAGTATAGGGACAATTGTAAGGATGTCACAGGAGTGGGCAGGGGGTCACTATGGGTTATAGTCAACCCAATGACACCTAACAACAACATACAAGAGGTCCCTTGGCCAGCATCGTGGCTCTGCCTCATAGGACCCCTGGCACAACATGTCCTGCACGATCCTCACAACAACTTTATGTTTGAGGCCATTGTCGCAGCCACTATGTCCATCATCTCATCACAGGCCTTCTTTATCCCACTGACCCTCTACTTCTTCAAGAATAATGTCCCTTTCCAGGGACTGGTAACTGATAATGTGGCCAAAGTTTGTGAAAGGAAAATCTCGCCATCTTCACTTCTAAGGACCACACTGGTTGCTTTTCTGCCAAGACAGATTGGTTCAGTGTCTGGCAATCCCTGGTACATTCAACATTCTTTGTCAACACCATCACCCAGAAGCATCCATTCTTCTTCAGTCTTCCTAAGCTATTGTCCAGCTTTCAAATTCATGTGAAGTGATTGAAAATACCACGGGCTTAGATCCGATGCACCTTAGTTTTCAAAATGACAGCTTTGCTTGTTAACTTTATAAGCAAGTCTTTTGCAGGTTTGCTCAATTTACTAAAAAATCATTTGATTTCTTAACTGCTTCCTCCATGGGTGGTGGTTATGGATTCAAGTCAATGAAATGCTCAACAATTCCACTCTTTTCTCCACTTACCAGGAAATTGCTTACTGGTCCAGTTGTAAGAACGTGTGTTTTCTTCATGTTGAGGTGTAAGCCATGCTGAAGGTCGAAGTCTGAGCCTCATGAGTCCTCTTCATTTTCAGCAAGGAAGGTTGTGTCACTGCATATTGTGGGCTATTAACGAATCTTCCTCCAACCCTGATGCTATCTTCCTCTGCACACGGCCCAGCGTTTGCTCAGCATACAGACTGAAAAGTATAGTAAACGGATAAAACCCTGACACACGCCCTTTCTGACTTCAAGCCATGCAGTATCTCCTGGTTCTGGTGGAACAATAGCCTCTTGGTCGATCACCAGGTTTTACCCGAGCAGCCATTGAAGGTACAGCTGATGGTATCTTCCTGTCAGAGGAGAGAAGAGTGAAGGAAATTGAGGATACACAGACACAATTAGTCCAGTGGACTAATGGACCATACAAACATCAGTCTCCACAACCCTGAAGCCAGGTGCCCTGCTACCACTGCCAACTGCTCTGAATGGCTCACATGAGAGATCCTGGATGGAGTGAGGAAAACACGGGGAACAAAACTCATACTCGTAAAAATAACCAGGCTTCCTGGTCAGATAGAGCTTGGTAGAACTCCCAAAACTATGTCCTTGTCACCCCTTGTGTCTGGCAATGAACTCACTCCCATAGCTCAATTTAAAGCCTAATAATAAACCCAAAAGCCAAACTAACTGTCCTCAAGTCAGTGATGACTCATCGCAACCCTATAGGACAGAGTAGAACCGTCCCTGTGAGTTTCTAAAACTGTAACTCTTTACAAGAATGAAAGCCTCCTCTTTCTCCCAAGGGGTGGCTGGTGGTTTTGAACTGCTTACCTTGTTATAGTTAGCAGGCCAACTCGTAACCATCAAACCACAGACCCAGCAGTAGACAGATCAATAAAAAGAATGTACAAATGTGCTTGACACGATGGATGATGGATGCATTGTAATAAGAGTTGTAGGAGCCCCCATACACCTAGGAGCTACGCACACCTTAGAATAAAGAACCACTTAAGCATCTACCCCAGGAAAAAGTCAGAGGAGTTGGAAAAGAAAGCATACCGGAAGCAAGGAACACAGGGAGGAAGTGGAATAAATGATGTCGCATTGTGGTTGCATCGTGGGCATTGCCGTCGATGACATGAAACAAGATGTGCATGGATTGTTGAATGGAAAACTGATCTGCTATGCAAGCCTTCACCTAACTCACAACAAGAAGTTAAAAAGAACTGAACAGATTTCAAAGGGTGGCTCGAGAAGACAAATTAAAGTATTCTAATGCTTGGGACCCAGCAAGAATTCTGGGTAATGATGATTATTTAGAGGATCACTTCCCTCTTCCCCTCCCCCAACATATCCTTGGAATGAATTCATTCTTTCACTCGTTCAGCAACCAGTTGCCAAGTGTCCACTCTTAGTGGCCCCTGGTTGGACTAGGAGAGCCCTGCCCTGCACCTTAGAGTAGACTAGACCACGGGCCCTGGGCCCTGGGCCCTGGTTGACTGACTACAGCTAAAGTCTATTAGAATTAAACAGTGTTGGTGGAACTATGTCCTTACTCAGTGTGACAATATTTTGATATCTGCCTTTTCAAACAACAACCAGTACAGACCTCTCCCCACAAGAGCTGGCAAGACAGCCTGTTGGGGACACCCCAGCCCTGTGGGTGGTACCAAGTAATGCATTCCCACTCCGATCTGCCTCGCTCTGTACCCTCCATGGAAGAGAGAAATAAAACACACAGCGAGAGGTGATCTAGGTCAGGATAGACCAGGCTGGGCTTAAAGGTGAAGGGCCTAAGTTGAAAGGCCTTTGAGTTCTTGAGGGAGTCCTGGTGATCCAGTGGTTACATGTTGGGCTGCAATCAGAAAGCTCAACAGTTCGAAACCACCAGCTGCTCCTCAGGAGAAAGATGAGGCTTTCTACTCCCATAGACAGTTACAGTCTCAGAAACTCACAGGGACAATTCTACCCTGTCCCATAGGGTTGTTATGAGTCAGCATCAACTAGATGGGCTGTGAACTTGGTTTGGGTTTGGGGTTCTTACCTTATTCCCCTCAATGTCTTGTATCTGAATGTGAGTCTCCTGGCCCAGTGCTAAACTACTTCCTCTGTGACTTTACAAATGTCTCTAGGGGGGTTCTGTGTTTTTTAATTTCTAAAATTGGTGGAGGTGGGTTGCCTAGTCACCTGGATAAGCACAGACTCATTTGTGCTTATTTATCTAAAGTAACAGTTTCACATGGCTTTCCCCATCTCTTTGAAACTAATGTGAAGCTGTTCACTGTAGACAAGTAAGCACAAGTTAGCCTGTGCTTCCCTCGCTGGCTGAGTGTCCCATTCCTGTCAGGCACTGGCAGTTTGAAAAGGGACGGAGATTCTGTAGGCAGGGGCTGTGGCGCTGGGGGAGAGACAGGTGCCAGCCAGGACAAGAAGCCGAATCTTGGGTGTGAGGAAAGCCTGGCGTTGTTCACTGTAGACTCATAAAAAAGCACAAGTCAACCCATGCTTATGGATAATCTGACACTGCAAATAGATAAATTACATAATAGTTCCCCCTACCCCCTGGCCCAGCCATCTCCTCTTGGAACATCAAGATGATTCAAAGACATATAATTGAGGAAAGAGTTGGAAATCTCCAAAGTGGGGTATACCTGGAAGTGAGGCCAAGGTGGTATTGTCTTAGAGGTGGGTGAATACACCCTAAAGCCCACAGCTGTGTTCTGTTTGGCCTGTACTCTGTGTGCTGTGCTTTTAAATGGGGGATTTGTTGGCAGCCTTGAGAAACCAGGAAATTTCACATAAAAATACAGATTTCTGGCTTGTCTTGGAAAATCAGAAGATCCAGCAATAATTGGCCACAGCTGAACAACATCTGCCCCTTCAATCAGGATAGGAGCTCCAGTCCAGCAGAGCCCCTTACACACACACACACACACACACACACACACACACACAGCAATGCACATGCATGCACACATCAACATACCCTAGGTGAACACCCAAATACACAAACACAGAGACACATCCAAATTCAGATACACACACATAAGCACCCGCAGATTCCCCCCAAGCACACATACACAACCCAATTACACAAAAACACACACAAGCCCCCCCCCCAAAAAAAGCACTCATCTATTTATATCCCCCGTCGCCATCAAGCTGATTCCCTCTCCCGGCAGCCGCACAGGCTACAGAACAGAATCACTGTACACTGTTTTCTTGACTGTCATCTCTATGGCAGCAGGTTGCCAGCCCTTTCTTCTGCTGTGCTTCCGAGAGGGTTGGAACCATCAGCCTTTAGATGGTCTGCCGAACACTTCACCATGGCATTACATACATCTGTGCATACATAAGCACATGAACATCCAGCCACAACCCCCAAACATTCAACATGCCTACAAATACACACACACACACACACTCCCCCTCACAAACCCACACAAGCACTCACAACCAAAGCCCACTGCCGCAGAGTCAGCTCCAATCCAACAAGTCTAAGTTATTGTTGCTGAGGGCCATGGAGTTGGTGCCCAACCATAGCGACCCAGCGCACAACAGAACGAAACACTGCACGGTCTGACGCCACGCTGGTCGTTTCTTTCTGTGCCTGAGCCTACTGATGTAGACACGCTGTAGGACAGAGAACTCTGTGACCACTCTATAGGACAGAGCAAAACTGTCCCCTAGAATTGGCAGGCCTAAACCTTTAAGGAAGCAGGCTACTGTCTCTCTCTCACCCAAAGCAGCTGGTGGGCTTGAACAACCTACCCTTCTGTGTGCAGCCCAATGTTGAATCCACTGTGGCACCAGGGCTCCTTACACACACACACACACACACACAGGGCTCCTTACACACACACACACACACACACACACACACTCCTGAATCACTCCACACATTTGCATGTGCCTTGGCTGCCCAGCCCCGTGGATATCTGAATTGGAGACTCTGCGCCCTGCAGCGGCAGTGGACCTGGAAGCTCATTTCAGCTCTGCCAGCGATGAGCTGTGTGACCCTGAGACTTCTGCCCCTCTCTGAGCCTCCCTTTCCCAGTCTATAAAAGAAGCAATCATTTACCCAACAACTACTGATAGAACATCTGTCACCTGTCGCCAGGCCAGCATGCTAAAAGCAAGACAGACGAGGCGGACATTAAATAAAACAGTGCAAAATAAAACTAAGAAGACCCTTGCCAGGGTGGTGGGTGCTATGAAAGAATTAAGGCTAGGCAGGGTGCTGGGGAGTAGCAACTGAGGGTGCTGTGGGAGGGGCTTTCCTTGGCTCGGGAATGCTGGACCCACTTCACAAGGCGGTCTCAGGAGGAGATGGAAGGGACTACCCACCCTTTGAGGCCATCACACATCTCAGTGGTCCCCAAGCTAAGTATTCATGGGAGGGAGGTTTAAACAAAAATAACAAGAGCGGGGGAGGGGCAGCTCCCAGGAGCAGGTGGGACCCACGCCCGGCTCTCTCCCCCCAGCCCCAGTGCTCCCAGCACCCACCACTTTCAAAGCCTCCGCAATTATCCCATCTATAAATACAGCCACACAGGCAGGAGTATTAACCCTTGAAGGGGCTCCCATGCTCTCTAGTTTTTCTCTCTTCCCTTCTCTGCCTGCAGCCCCTCCCCCTTTGGCCCTGAACGCCTTCCAAGCCGCAGCTGAATCAATGTTTGACTAGTAATTCTCAAAGCGCTGCAGTGGAGGCAGTGGATAAAAAGACACAGGTCGGGGTATCTGTTCTACATGACGGAGTGCTCCGTGACGCTCCCCGCACTGGTCCTGGGCTCCGTGTGGACACCGGGCACTGGGCCCCGGGGATATGTCTGTCCCAGTTCTCATCCACCCAACTGGTAATCGCGATGCCATATGCTAAGGTTATGGGAGTAACTAAATAGGCTCTGGTCCTGGACAGCTGTGCTCAACAGCAGCTTGTTTGTAGTTGTTTTGTTGTTGTTAGGTGTGACATCAGTCGCTCCGACTCATAGAGACCCTTGTGCACAACAGAACGAAACCCTGCCCAGGCCTGAGCCATCCTCACCAGTGACACTGTGCTTCTAATGTCTTATGCCCATTGCTGCAGCCACGGTGTCAACCCATCTCCTTGAAGACCGTCCTGTCCTTCAGTGGCCCTCTACTTTACCAAGCACAATGTCCTTCTCCCGGGATGTGCATCTCTGCCATGGAGTCAATTCTGACCCATCGCAACCCTACAGGACAGAGCAGAGCTGCCCCTCGGAGTTTCGGAGTCGGGGACTCTGCCTGGACAGGCAGCCGCATCGTTCTCCAGCAGAGCAGTCCAACTCCGGCCCCACAGCCTCAGGGCTCGTTGAGCCGCATCTAAAACATCCGTGGGGAGATACCATTTTCCACAGGCTTTGTGAAGCCTTGGTCAGAGCCCAGGGGAGAAGAAGGTCCCACGCCACCCAGGACCACAGAGGCATTATACTCAGAAGCAGAGCGAAGCCAGGGGAGGGCAGATACACTCTGTGTGGTGGGATGGTGCCCACTAGCTTCCATGAGCAGATGTAATTGGCTTGTTTGAAAACTTTCACGGCTGGCAGGGAACTGATGGAGCCCTGGCTGCCTACTGGGTTAGCATTAGGCTGCTAATCACAAGGTCAGCAGTTCCAAAGCGTCAGTTGCTCCAAGGGAGAAAGATGAGGCTTTCTATGTACAGAGATTCACAGTCTCGGAAATCCACAGAGGCACTTCTACTCTGTTCTGTGGGGCAGTATGGGTCAGGGCCACCTCAATGGCAGTGAGTTTGGGTTTGGTTTGTTTTTTTGGCAGGCAACTGAAGCCTGTTACTCAGGAGAAGCAGGAAATGTGCAGATCCCCGTTGTATATAAGGGTTGAAACCCTTATATAAGTAGACTTCAAAAAGTTCACGGAAAAATTCTATCATCTTTTCATTCTACTTTTCCACAAACTTTTTGACACCCTTCCATACATGGGACTAAAGTGGCTATGCCATCGGTGGGCCTCCTGGTTTCAGAAGTCAAGGTCGTACACAGCGTTCATTTTCGGCCTTACACCATAGACTTCAGGATACTTCTGGACCTACTATCTGAAAAAGCAGCTCCCCTGTGCCTCCTCCCAGGTACCACAGACTCTATCAACCCCCTTGGTAGTGTCTTCTTAGAACTTGATATACATTATCGCTGGTGTGAATTTTTATTATCTATCCACTCATATCTCCATACACACTCTCCTGTAAGTTGCATGTCTATTGCTAGAGCTGTACCCCTCGACCAAGCACAGTGCCTGCAAACTAGCGAGTACTCCACAATCACTGTTGAATGAACGCCCAGTCATGTGCCCACCATGGCACATGCAAAGGAACCATAAGACGCCTCCAGAAGGTAAGCACAGAAGGTCTCGGGGTTGGGCCCGCCTTGCTCAGTACTGGTCCCAGCACTTTGGATGGGACCTGGCTCATAGTATCTTGTCCAGAAATGTCTGCTGATTGAGTTGAGTTCAGGAAATTTCCAGCCACAAAGAAACTCGTATTCAGGAGGCGTTATGCTCACGAGATACTACTCAGCAACCCTGCAGCCTAGGTATGCTGTTGTTGGGTGTCGTCGGATCAGGTCCCGTTCCTAGCGACCCGATGTATAGCAGAATGATGTACAACAAACAGGACGCTGGTGCCTGGTCCTGCACCAAGTTCACATTTGTTCTTGTGCTTGGTCCCACTGTGGCAGCCACTGGGTCGGTCCATCTCCCCGAGGGCCCACCTCTTGTTCACTGCCCCTCCACTTTACCAGGCATGATGTCCTTCTCCAGGGACTGGTCTCACCCGGTAATACGTCCAAACTATACACAAGGTTAGAAATACTTGGCATTTTTGTTTTTCAGCAAAACAAAACAAAATGTAATAAACATTCCAGTGGAAGCTATGTAGTTGGCCAACGCAATTAATTTTACCATCCATGAGAAGGCAATCAACGCAAGTGAGTTCCAACCTGGGTGTGAAATGTGGACCCCAGACAGGAAGCACTGGATAGGGAGAGAGAGAAGAATGCTTAGTATCAACTAGAATACTTTGAGAGATTTCTCCGTTGAGATTGGACTGGACATGGGCCAGATTAGTGTGGGGAGGGAGGGAAGGAGGCTGTCTTATTCGATTATTCAACAAGTCTTGAAAACAAGACGGCACAGGAAAAGCTCTAAGAACGGTGCCTATCCCGTGGGAGCATCCAATCAGAGCTGATTGTCTTCAGCAATTATGTCTCAAGCACCTGCTACGGGCCTCGCGACGCGGAGCGGAAGATGATAAGATCCCAGCTCTTCTGGAAAGTTCATTCGAGTCTAGACAGCAGTAAATAAAGTTAACACTTTTCTTCTCTTTTTTCTTTCTTTTCTTTTTTTTTGTAGGTGAGAAGTTCTACAATGAATATAAAATGGCAGCAGTTTGTGGGGTCAATAAAATCCCTGTGAGCAGGTAAAGGTAAAATGAAGATAAGAATGAGCCGTTGAAGAAGGGCGAGGAGTAGGGCAGCGTGTTCTAGCACCAGACACACCGGGGGCTCATGCGAAGATGCTTTGGCTAGAACAATTCGATACCAAAAGAACAGTACGGCTGGGCTGGTAGCAAACATAATGAGAAGGCTAATTTATAAGTTCTGTAGACACAATTTCAAAATCCGAACACTTCTGGGGAAAGAAACATTAGTGTGAGTTTGGTACAAATTCATTTGAAAGCCAAGATAACGTGAACTGAGGTCAGACTACTTTAATATCATCACCTTATCTATCCATCTTCATCCGGTTATAAATCCTTCCGCAGCATTTCCAGTTTCATACACTCTTCTTCCTGGTGATATTAGATGTCCTTGGAAGCCACTACCCAAACCAAAGGAACCAGGAGCTTGAAAACAAAGCTCTGATAACTGGCAAACTCAGCTGCTGCCACCCCATTGAAGGAAGAAGGAGGCTCACACATACCCCTGAGCTACAGTCCCCCTAACCCCCCTGCTACTGAGTGAGTTACCACTCACAGTGGCCCTATGTGAGGTTTCTGAGGCTGTACACCAGCAGCAGCAGTTGGTGGGTTTGAACAGCTGACCTTGTGGTTAGCAGTCAAACACTTACCTGACAACCCAAGAACCACAGTCACCACATTCAGCCATGGGGAGGCCAACCAGGCTCCAATGGCGTCCATCATAGAAAGACAGGTGTGTGTCCACAGGCAGAGAGATTACCAATGTTGGTTGAAAGTGACTTCTAACTCTTGGTCAAAACAGTGACTTAGCTGGTTTAACTCTGATTGCTTTATCGTCTACTTATCACCACTACCAAGCATTTTTACTTTACATTTCATTCATAATCCTTTGTGTATATTGAAGCAAGTGATATTTTTAAAATATATGTATATAGGGGACTTCTACTCTTGGAAAAGATGGGTTAACAGGGACTAGATTTACCCTCCCACCTAAAGTAATTTGAAAGCCCAGGCAAAATATATGTCCCAGAGTTTTCAAACATTGAATAACAGCAAAACAGGACTGTGAATGCCCAGAAAAGAGAAACAAACGAGGTGGGCTGTATAATTGTAGCAGCTTGCTACATGGAAGAAGTTTCTGGACCACAGCAAAGGGGGTGATTACACAAACAGAAGCTGCCATGAGGAGACAGAGATTAAACTTTTGGAACATCATGGTGGCTGGAATTGAGAAGGTGGTTGGTGGAGGTGGTGGTAGTGGTGGTGGTGGTGGAGGTGGTGGTGGAGGTGGTGATGGTGGTGGTGATTGGTTGGTGGTGGTAGTGGTGGGTGGTGGTGATTGGTTGGTTGGTGGTGGTGGTGGTGGTGGTGGTGGTGGTGATTGGTTGGTGGTGGTGGTTGGTTGGTTGGTTGTTGGTGGTGGTGGTGGGTGGTGGTGGTGGTGATTGGTTGGTGGTGGTGGTGGTGGGTGGTGGTGATTGGTTGGTTGGTGGTGGTGGTGGTGGTGGTGGTGGTGGGGGTGGGGTGGGGGTGGGGGTGGTGGAGGTGGTGGTGGTGGTGGTGGTGGAGGAGGTGGTGATTGGCTGGTGGTGGTGGTGGTGGTGGTGGGGGTGGGGGTGGGGTGGGGGTGGGGGTGGTGGAGGTGGTGGTGGTGGTGGTGGAGGAGGTGGTGGTGGTGATGGTGGTGGGGGTGGTGATTGGTTGGTGGGGGTGGGGGTGGGTGGTGGTGGTGGTTGGTTGGTTGGTTGTTTGGTTGATGGTGGTGGTGATTGGTTGGTGGGGGGGGGGGGTGGCGGTGGTGCAGTGCCCCCGGGTGAGTTCTGACTCTCAGCAAGCCTGTGGACAACAGAGTGAAGTAGTGCCAGGCCTGCGCCACCATCACAAATAGTTATGTTGGAGCCATTGTTGCAGCCACTGCGTCAATCCTCCTTGTTGAAGTCTTCCTGGGTTTCTTTGGCTGACCATCTGCTGTAGCAGTCCTCTTCCAGGGACTAGTCTCTCTGAACAACAGGCCCAGAGAATGTGAGACAAAGTCCCGCCATCCTTGCTTCGGAGGGTTCTGGCTGGACTTCTCCCAGGACAGATTTGTTTGTTCTCCTGGCGGTCCACAGTCTTTTTAATATTCTCTGCCAACACCATCCTTCAACGATATCAGTGATTCTGCAATCGTCCTTATTCACTGTCCGGCTTTCACATGCATTTAAGCCCATTGAACATACTCTCGCTGGGTCAGGCACATCTTAGTCCTTAAAGGGACACCCTTGATCCTCAATATTGTGAAGGATCTGGTGCAGAAAACTTGCCAAGGACAGTACTTCTCTGGCTTTCTTTCTTTTTTAATAATTCAGAAACTGTATTTATTAATGATATATGTATATATTTTAACTCTTCTTTTTTAAATCATTTTATTGTGGGTTCATACAGCGCTTATCACAATCCACACATCCATCCATTGTATCAGCATATTTGTACATTTATTGCCATCATTATTTTCAATACATTTTCTTTCTACTTGAGCCCTTGGTATCAGCTCCTCATTTTCCCCCTCCTTTCTTCACCCTCCCTCTCTCACAAACCCTTGATAATTTATAAATTATTATTTTTTCATGTCTTACACTGATCTATGTCTTACACTGACTCCCTTCACCCACTTTTCTGTTGTTCGTCCCCCAGGGAGGGAAATATATGTAGATCATTGTGATCAGTTTTCCCTTCTCCACTCACCTTCCCCTTCCCCTCCTGGTATGGCTACTCTCATGGTTGATCCTAAGGGGTTTAGCTGTCCTGGATTCCCTGTGTTTCCAGCTCGTATCTGTGCCCATCTACATGCTCTGGTCTAGCCAGATTTGTAAGGCAGAATTGGGATTTTGAGAGTGGGAGGAGGAAGCATTAAGGAACTATAGGAAAGTTGTATGCTTCATTGGTGCTATACTGCACCCTGACTGGCTTGTCTCTTCCTTGTGACCCTTCTGTAAGGGGATGTCCAATTGTCTACAGCTGAGCTTTGGGTCTCCACTCTGCACTCCCCCTCATTCACATTGATATGATTTTTTTTGTTCTGGGTCTTTGATGCCTGATACCTGATCCCGTCGAAACCTCATAATCACATAGGCTGGTGTGCTTCTTCCATGTGGACTTTGTTGCTTCTCATATGGATGACTGATTGTTTGTCTTCAAACCTTTAAGACCCCAGATACTATATCTTTTGATAGCCGGGCACCATCAGCTATCTTGACCACATTTGCTTATGCACCCCTTTGTCTTCAGTGATGGTTTCGGGAAGATAAGCATCATGGAATGCCAGGCTAATACAACAGAGTATTCTTGCATTGAGAGAGTACTTGAGTAGAGGTCCAATGTCCATCTGCTACCTTGATACTTAACATATAAATATGTGTACATAGATCTATTTCCCTATGGTTTTATATATATTTACATATGCATATGCCTGTATTTAGACCTCTTTAAATGCCCTTACATCCTAGTTCTTTCCTCTATTTTCTTTTACTTTCCTCTTGTCCCACAATCATGTTTGGCCTTCATTAGGGTTTCAGTAATTCCTCTTGGTTACATTGCCCTTGATCAAGCCCCACCAGGTACCCTACACTCTTCTTGTCATTGATTTTAGATCACTTGTTGTTCCCTTGTCCCTGAGTTTGTTAACACCCACTTCCTTTCCCTGCCTCCCCTCTCCCATGTTCCCCCAGAACCATCAATCCAATTGTTTTCTCCTCTGGATTGTTTATCCCGCTTATCTAGATAGACATGCAGAGACAATTATAAGCACAAAAACAAGACAGAGCAAAACAAAACAACAAAGGAAACCAAAAGGCCCAACAACAAAAACAATGACAAAAAAATTTAAAGAAAAGCCTATAAATAGTTTCAGGTCTGTTTGTTGACCTTTAGGCATGTTTTCTAGTCGAATCTCATGGGGTGTCACTCCCTGGTCCCAAAGTTTATTTTTGGTATTCCCCAGGGACTTCATTGCTTTGCTCCCCTTGGCGTTTCACCCCAGTGTGGTGGGATCTGATTGGGCACAATTCCCGCACTGTGCCTCCAGCGTTGTCCATCATAGCAATATGGGTCAATGAGGGATGTCTTGTTTGTGGTATGGCCAGCCCTATGTTTCTCCCTGCACATTGGGTGCTTTCAGCAGGAATATCATCCTCAGGCCTTGGTGGACTAGGATGTGCTCCACTCTCTCTCCTCCTCTCTTCACTGGTGCCTGTGTGCTCTGATCAGACACGCCCCTCTCCCTGAGCTGTAACTTCAGTACTGTCCTCTGTAGTGCATTCTTCTGGCAGGGGGTGGTGGAGGGGGGGGGTCCATGTAGTTGGGATTGGGGGCAGCCCCGAAGACCTCTCTATTGGTTCCCTGCTTTATGCCAGTATGTTGCATTCCCATCTTGGTACACCGGGTTGAAGTCTGGTCCTTGACTCCCTCTCCTGTGGGATAAACAACACTCTCCCCTTGGGTGGGTTAGTGCCCTGTTTCCCCACTAACCATGTCTTTTCCCCCCTCCTTTCTAGTTGGCTGCCATATGTGTCCCTGGATTGGGTCTGGCCCCTACCACAGTACCTATACCTCACCCCTTCTCTGGCTTTCTTGACCACTGCTTCCACGAGCACTGATTATTGCTCCATTATCTTGTCCCAGATGTAGAACCAGTTTGATTCCTGTATATTCCATCTGACAAAGTCCAAATGCATAGTCACTGTTTGTATTCTTTATAAAGATTGTTTGCAATGAAGAAATCATTGAACTTGCAAAATCCAGTCATGTGTTCTCTGGATTCATTTGCTTCATCAAGGCCATGTTTTCCAACTACTGGTCCTTCTTTTTTCCATCTGTGCCTTCCAATTACCAATGATTATCAATTGATTGCATGTTTGACCAATTTCAGGTGTAAGAAGCTGCTGTAACTCTTCAACTTCTTCACCACTAGCTTAAGTCATTGGGGCAGAGTATCTGAGAAGAGATAATGCAGGTGTCCCCTCAAGTTCATTGCTACGTCCTGATCTGTACCTCTGTGAAAGGAAAGATCCACTGGAAGGAGTGTCCAAAATGTAACTAAAGATCTCAAAATAGCCTGTGTTCTCCCTAGAGAGGGAAACCTCACTGATACCTAGGGCATTTGGTAGAATCCTAAGAAAGGTACTGCCTTTTGGTAAGACTAACTTCGCCCTACATCAGAGGCTACTCTGGTGGCACTGCGGGTTAAGCATTGGGCTGAGAACCAGAGGGTCAGTGGCTCAAACCCACCAGCCATTCCACAGGGAGAGATGAGGCCTTCTTCTCCCGTGCCATGTGCAGTCTGTTGTTGTTGGGTGCCATCGAGCAGCTTCCGACCCATAACTACGCTGTGTGCTTCAGAAAGAAACATGGCCTGGTCCTGAGCCATCGTCACGGTGGTTCCTCTGTTTGAGCTCGTTGTTGAAGCCATCATGGTCATCCATGTTGCTTTCACTGCCCTTCTATGTTACCGACTATCATGTCCCTCTCCAGGGACTGAACTCTCCTGACAACATGTCCAAAGAATGTAAGACGAAGTCTCACCATTCTTGCCTCTAAGAAGCACTCTGACCATATTTCTTCCAAGACAGAATTACAGTCTAAGAAACTGTATATCGTGTCACCATGAGTCAGAATGAACTTGACGGCAGTGAGTTACATTTGAGGTTAAAGAGTATGCTACAGCCATGCTGATAAAGCTTTGTGGCAAACTTCAAAAATATCTGATGGAGTCCAATTTAACTTACCAGTGCCAGAAGGAAAATAGAGCGTTATTTTAAAAATAGAGCAAAATACAGAAACTAACGTTGTAAAATTCCCAATGGCAAGCAACCAATAAAATTTATCAGCATGCAAAATAAACCAGAAAAACATGACTTATCCCTAATAACAGAAAATATATAGGAGACAAGAATATTAAAGCAAATATAGTAAGTATTTAATTAAATTATATAATATCTAAGTATATAGCAAATTATATATAAGATAATATTAATTCATTTGTCATAAAAGGTAATATTCACCATTTCCAGGGATAAAGATGTAACGTAACAATCATAGAAAATTTTGCAATGCTCTTGCCCAGCTTCAACTAATTGTTATTTATTGAGCAAGCGACCCAATACCTGCAGCAGCAAAATAAACATTCCCTGGAACGTTCACCAAGTTGACGTGATTTTGAATCAGAGAACAAGTCCCAATAAGTGTTAAAAGATTGAAATCCTACATGATATTCTAAGTCATTAACAGTCAATATATGAAAAATCCCCAGACCCCTCAGGAACAGAAATGAGAGTAGCAATACAAGGAGGGTAGGGGGAACATGGGGGGAGGAGAGGAGAAAGGGGGAACCAAGTGCAATGATGGATGTATAACCCCCACCCCCACGGGGAAAAACAACAGAAACATAGGTGAAGGGAGACAGTGGTTGGTGTAAAATGTGAAAATAAGGGCAGGGAATGTATGGATGTGCTTTATACAATTGATGTATGTATATGTATGGATTGTGATAAGAGTTGTATGAGTCCCTAATAAAATGTAAAAAAAGAAAAGAGGAGAAAAAAACGATTAGGGCAAAGACTGTACAGATGTGCTTTATACAATTGATGTATGTATATGTATGAACTGTGATAAGAATTGTATGAGCCCCAATAAATTGGTTTAAAAATGTGAAAATAATAATAATTTCTAATTTATCAAGGGGTTACGGGGGGGGGCAAGGGAGAGGGGAAAAAAGAGGAGCTGATACCAAGGACTCAAATAGAAAGTAAATGTTCAGAAAATGATAATAGCAACATATGTACAAATATGTTTGTTACAATTGATGTATGGATTGTGGTAAGAGCTGTAAGAGTTCCCGCAACAAAAATTATTTTTAAATACATTTATTGGGCGCTATTACATCTCTTATCACAATCCATACATTCATCGAATGTGTCCAGCACATTTGCACATATGCCGCCATGATGCTTTATGGTTGCTGCAAACACCTAATGCAAGGGTGCAAGCCATCATGATATTCACCAGGTGAAGTTTGCTCAAAGCTTTTGCTTGAAAACTGCTGCTGAGAAGTGAACCTGACACCACTGTGGGGCCCTAAGAATTCTTAGTGGGATGTTTCACATACAAACTTTTTAAAGTTATCCTCCTCTATCCAGTCCTTATGGCTATCAGAAGTGACCCTGACTCTCAGTGGATCATGACACAAGTCCAAGAGCACAAAGGGATGCGTGAGGTGATGTCTGTAGACAAGGAGAGGTGTGGCCCGGGGGAGGGACCACAAGTTCTACCACACTATGAGCTGTTCTCAATGCCCCACTTGAAGCACAAAATTCTCCATTTCCACTGTACCCACTAGCATCAGTAATGTTTATAAAACTTTACACCTAATTAACCATTTAGGACTATCACAGCTACTTAAAAGTGCTCTTTAATTTGTCTGTTAAAAGAGTAGTTGTCTGCAGATTGTTTTATAAATGCATTGTCAAACCATGAGAGTGAATGCGCATTAATGTTTGAAGACAATAAGTCATTGTGTATCTTGTTTCTAACAAGGTAAGTCCTTTTTGTCTTTGCTTTATCTTATTAGATATATGTCAGTGTTTAAAATGACACACTCTGGAGTTAATAGGTGCAAAATTCTTTTAAAAAGTAACATTGGAATTTTTTAGAAGCTAGGAAAAGAAAAGCAAATTAAATTGTACTCAAAATAATCAGAAGGAAGAAATAAGTGGGAGAAATCATTAAAATTGAGACTTGTAAAACAATCTTTTTAAACATTCAATGTAAACAAGACTGGTTCTTTTTGGGGAGGGGCGAATCAATGGCATTAATAAAACCCTACCCAGATTAATCAAGGAAAAACATGAAGATAGGTCAGATACATTCATCTATATGATGAACCTTCAAAAGGTTCATGGAGGCATTCTTTAGTTTAAATTTCCCATGAACGTTTTAAGTACCCTAGTATATAATATGAAAGAAGGAGACATCACTACAAATCCTACAAGCATTGAAAAGATATTAAGGGACTATGATAAACATTGGTGTGCCAATTAATTCAAGAATATAGATAAAGTGGAAAGGTTCCTTAGAAGGCACAAATTCAGTTACGCCAAGAAGTAGATAGGCTGGATAGACTGGCATCTATTTCCTTAATTGAATTTGTGGTTTATATCATCCTCACAAAGGAAACTCCAGTCATGGTAAATTACAGTGATAAAGCCTACAAAACACTAAAGGAAGAAATCATGCCAATTTTATATACACTCTTACAGAAAATAAAATAGAAAGGAGCAGTCTGAATCTCGTTACTGAGATCCAAAATCATAGCAAAAAACTCATGCATATTTATCATGAACATAGATGCTAAAATTCTTAACAAAATTTAGCAAATTAAATCTAGCAATACCTCAAAAATGTTTATTTCTTCATATCATGTAATGATTCATATTATATAACAATCAACTATTGTTCAACTCAAGAATTCTTGGGGTTGACTGAACACTGAAAGAAATAATGTCCTGGCCCACCAAGGCTTGAGGATGATATTCCTGCTCAGAGCAGCCAATCCACAGAGAATACCGCATGGCTGGCCCCACTATAAGACATGACAACCCTCACTGACCCATAGCCCTACAGGGGACAACACTGGAGACACAGTGTGGGAATTCCGCCCAATCTGATCCACCACACTGAGGCAAAACACGAAGGGCATGGAACAGAACAGCAAGGGGAGCAGAGCAATGAAGTCCCTAGTGGATACCAAAAATAGACTTTGGGGCCAGGGCTTGGTGCCCCAAAAGACTCAACTGGAAAACACTCCTAAAGGCCAACAAACAGTTCTTGAACTAACTACAAGCTTTTATTTCTTGTTGTTTGTTTTGTTTTTTTTGTCATTGGCTTGTTGTGGTTGTTTTGTTTTCTTTTGTTGCTTGGTTTTCCTCTGTCTTGTTTTTGTGCGTGTTATTATCTCCGCAGGTCTGTCTAAACAAGATAGGCTGGATGAACAATCTGGAGGAGAAAACAATGGGACTAACAGTTCCAGGGGGACATTGGAGAGGGAGAGGTGGGGGGAAAGGTAGTGGTGTTAACAAACCCAGGGACAAGGGAACAACAAGTGATCCAAATCAGTGGTGAGGAGGGTGTTGGAGGTCTGGTAGGGTGTGACCAAGAGTAACGTAACCGAGAGGAATTACTAAAACCCTAATGAAGGCTGAACATGATAGTGGGACAAGAGGAAAGTAAAAGGAAATAGAGAAAAGAGTTAGGAGGTAAAGGGCATTTATAAAGATCTAAATAAAGGCATGCACATATGTAAATATATTTTTATATGAGAATAGGGAAATAGGTTTATGTGCATTTATGTAAAGGTTTAGTATTAAGGTAGCAGATGGACATTGGGCCTCCACTCACATACTCCCTCAATACAAGAAAACTTTGTTCTATTAAACTCGCATTTCATGATGCTCACCTTTCCAACACAATTGCTGAAGACAAAGCAGGTGCATAGCAAATGTGGTGAAGAAAGTTGATGGAGACCGGCTATCAAAAGATATAGCATCTGGGGTCTTAAAGGCTTGAAAGTAAACAAGCGGCCATCTAGCTGAGAAGCAACAAAGCCCACATGAAAGAAGCGTATCAGTCTGTATGATCATGAGGTGCCAAAAGGATGAGTTATCAGGCATCAAAGAACAAAAAATCATATCGTTGTGTGCTCACCTCCCTGATACGATCAATAAAGACAAACGTGTGCATAAGCAAATGTGGTAAAGAAAGCTGATGGTGCCTAGCTATCAAAAGATGTAGTATCTGAGGTCTAAAAGAGTTGAAGGTAAACAAGCAGTCATCTAGCTCAGAAGCAACAAAGCACACATGGAAGAAGTACACCAGCCTATACCATCATGAGGTGTCAAAGGGATCAGGTATCAGGCATCAAAGAACAAAACATTATATCATTGTGACTAAAGGGGAGTGCAGACTGGGGACCCAAAGCCCATCTGTAGGCAACTGGACATCCCCTTACAGAAGGGTCGTGGGGAGGAGACGGGCCATTCAGGGTGCAGTGTAGCAACGATGAAACATAGAACTTTCCTCTATTTAGACTAGAGGATGTATACTGGTACTGATAGGAACTGGAAACACAGGGAATCCAGGATGGATGATCTCTTCAGGACCAGTGGTGTGAGTGGCGATACTGGGAGGGTGGATTGGAAAAGGGGAACCGATTACAATGATCTATATGTGACCTCCTCCCTGGGGGGATAGACAACAGAAAAGTGGGTAAAGGGAGACATCATCGGACAGTGCAAGATATGACAAAATAATAATTTATAAATTATCAAGGGTTCATGAGGAAGGGGGGAGCGGGGAGGGAGGGGTAAAATGAGGAGCTGATGCCAGGGGCTTAAGTGGAGATCAAATGTTTTGAGAATGATGAGAGCAATGAATGTACAAATGTGCTTTACACAATTGATGTATGTATAGATTGTGATAAGAGTTATGAGCCCCTAATTAAATGATTGGGAAAAAATAATTAAATAGTGTAATTAAACATATTATAAATTTATATGTATACTTATGCAAATCCAAAAACTATTGCTATTAGGGTTCTAGTTCGTACTCGCATGGATTTATTCCAGATACAACATATTTAAACAGGTCTCTGCAAGCAGGGGATGGATGAAGACCACTTCTCTCACTAATACACTTGTTTGAGTCTCATTAAGGTATCTTAAAAAAAGGACCTATCAAAGCAACAGCTTCCGAGGAGATCTGCTGGCCAATCAAATTAAAGGCAGAGAGGTCAGTTTGGAAGGGTATGGGAGCAGTTCTTGAGAATTCCAAAGGGATAATCTTGATAGACTGTCTTGAAAGACACAGGAAAACCACAAGGATTTCTTAGGAAACAGTTTTAAGAAAATTCAAAACTGTATTCATGAAACAACAGCCAGGAAAGTTGCACCAAGAAATGTATTTCCCATCATGGCAATCTACTTACTCATTCTTTGATGGTAACAAGGGCTGTCCTATGAAAATTTCACTAGCAAACCTCACCCCATCCTCCCTATAGCCCTGATCTTGCTCCTTCAGACTTTTTAAATTTTTATTTTAGTAAGTCATTTTATTGAGGGCTCTTACAGCTCTTATAACAATCCATACATCAATTGTATCAAGCACTTTTGTACATATATTGCCACTATCATTTCCAAAATATTTTCTTTCTACTTGAGCCCTTGGTATCAGCTTCTCTTTTTTCCCCTCCCTCCTCCACCCTTCCACCCACATGAACCCCTGATAATTTGCAAATTATTTTTATTTTCATAATTTACACCATCCACTGTCTCCCTTCACCCACATTTCTGCTGTTCGTCCTCTGGGTTGGGGACCGGTGGAGGTTACATGTCGATCATTGTGATCAGTTCCCCCTTTTCCCCCACCTTCCCCTTACCTTCATGGTATCACTACTCTCATTCATGGTCGTGAGGGGTTTATCAGTCCTGGATTCTGTGTGTTGAGAGCTCTTATCTGTACTAGTGTACATGCTCTGGTCTAGCCAGATTTGTAAGGTAGAATTGGGGTCGTGTTAGTGGGAGGAAAAAAGCATTAAAGAACTACAGGAATGTTGTGTGTCAGTTGGTGCTATACTGCAGCCTGGCTGGCTTGTCCCTTCCTTGTGATTCTTCTGTGAGGGGATCTCCAATTGTCTACAGATGGGCTTTGGGTCTCCACTCAGAACCCCCTCATTCACATCAAAATGGTTGTTTGTTTTGCGTCTTCTGATACCTAATCCTGTTGACACCTCATGATAACACAGGTTGGTGTGCTACTTCCATGTGGACTTTGTTGTTCCTGACTAGATGTTCGCTTGTTTAACTTCAAGCCTGTAAGACTCCAGATACTATATCTTGTAAAACCCTGGCACCATCAGCTTGCTTCACCACATTAACTTATGCACCCATTTTGCCTTCAGTGGTCATGTTGAGAAGGTGAGCATCATAGAATGCCAAGTTATTAAAACAAAGTGTTCTTGCATTGAGGGAGTACTGGAGTAGAGGCCCAATGTCTGTCTGCCACTTTAATACTTAACCTATGAATATTTGTACATAGACCTATATCCCTATTGTTATATATTAATATATTTTCATATGTATATGCCTGTGTTTATACCTCTATAAACGTCTTTTACCTTCTAGATCTTTCCTCTATTTCTTTTTGCTTTCCTCCTGTACCAATATCATGTTCAACCTTCATTCAGCTCTCTGTACTTCCTCTGGGCTACATTGCACTTGATTGAACCCCACCAGGCATTTTATGCCCTCCTGGCCTTTGATTTTAGATCTCTTGTTCCCTTGTCCCTGGGTTTGTTGGCTCCCCTCTCCTTTTCCCCCACTTCCTCCTCTCCCCTGTCCCCACAGAACCATTTGTCCCATTGTTTTCTCCTTGGGATTGTTTATCCTGCCTATCTTTTAAAGAGATACATGGGGGGGGGGCAGGGGGAACGAGGGAAAAAATAGCCTATGAATAGTTCCAGGTCTGTCTGCTGACCCTTATGAATGTTTTCTAATCCCTGCTCCCTGAGTTTGATGTCTATTTTCAGAATTCATCAGGAATTTGTTGCTTTGCTCCCCTTGCTGCTCTGTTGTGCTCCCTTTGTGTTACGCCCTGGTGTGGAGGTGTCAGACCAAGCACAATTCCCACACTGTGTAGCTGGTGCTGCCTGCATAGCACTGTAGGTCAGTAAAGAGGCGTCATTTCTTGTGGTGAAGCCAACCCTACAGTCCTCTCTGTGCATTGGCTGCTCTGAGCAGGAATGTCACCCTCGAAGCTTGGTGGGCCAGAATACTGTTCTCTCTCTCTCTCTCTCTCTCTCTCTCTCTCTCTCTCTCTCTCTCTCTCTCTCTCTCTCTCTCTCTCTCTCTCTCTCTCTCTCTCTCTCTCTCTCTCTCCTTTCTCCCATGTGGTCTGGGAAGACCGGGCTCTCTCCCCGGGTTGTATCTTCAGTGCTGTCTTCTATAGTGCATTCTTCTGGAGAGGGGAAGGGGTCCGTGTAGCTGGGATAGGGGCCGACCTGGCCTCGCACACCTCTCTGTTAATTCAGTTTCATACCAGTATGTTGCTCTCAAAGCTGGGTGCACCAAATCTAAATCTGGTCCCTCCCTTTCCTGTGGAGATGTAAACAGTACCCTCCCCATGGTGGATTAAAGTCTGTTCCTCCAATGCTTCTATCCCTTCTCCCTCTTTTTTTTCTTTCTTGTCCACCTCCCCACCACCCCTCTTTTCTCCTTTATGTTGGTGAACTGTAAGCATCATTGGGCTTGGTCTGTCCCTTGCCTGTGCACCTGCCCCTCAATCTGTAAATTATTCATTTAAATAGTTTTTCTTCTGTTCCCACTGTGTTGATTGGACCTACCTCAGTGGGTTCATCTTGTACTTGTCCTTTTGTGCCTGGCTAACTTTGCTTAGCATGATTTCCTCCAACTCTTCCCAGAAGACAATGTGCTTCATGTGTTCATCACTGTGTCTTAGGGATGCATAGCACTCCATTGTGTGTGTGTGCAAGAGTTCTAATCCACTCGTCTATCTATGGAAATTTAGGTTTCCAGACCTTTGTGATTGTGAATTGTGCCGCAATAAACAATGGAACACAGGTGACTGGTTGCGGTCTATTTCTTACTTCTTCTGAGTATATGCCCAATAGGGGTATTGCTGGGTTGTGAGTAGCTCAATTTCCATTTGCTTTAGATAACACCAGGTCACTTTCCACAGCGGTTGTTTGTATCTACAAGAACACCAGCAGTGGATTAGAGTTCCTATCTCACCACATCCCCTCCAACATTTGTTGCTCTCTGAATTTTTGAACTGGGCTATCCTCGGGGATTATTAGGTGCTATCTCATAGTTGTTTTACTTTGCATTTCTCTGATGGATAATAATCATGAACATTTTCTCATATGTTTATTGGTCATTTGGGTTTTGTCCATGGTGAAACTTCTGTTCAGATCCTTTCCCCACCTCTGCAGAGGGCTCTCTGGTTTTTTCTTGTTGCAGGTTATTAGGGTATTGTATATTTTAGTAATAAGACCTTTGTCTAATGTGTCATTACTAAAGACCTCCCAGTCTGTGGGTTCTCTTATTACTCTCTTGGTGAAGTATTTTGACGCACACAGGTGTTTTATCCTTAGTATATCCCATTTGTCTATTTCAGCTTCTGTGTGTGTTTCCCTATTTTGGTTAGCCTATGTATTCCCTGTGTCAAGGTTCTCAGGTTTGTCTCTATTCCTTCATTGATGACCCTAGTAGTCTGGGGCTTTACTTCAAGGTCTATGATCCACCTTGAGCTTGTTTTTGTGCGAGAGGTGAGGTAAGGATCTTGCTTCATTTTTCTGCATGTAGATGTCCATATTTTCCATCAGCACTTGTTGAAGAGGGAATCCACTGCCAATTTGATGCTTTGGGGGCCCTTATGAAGATCAGTTGTCTCTATGCTGCTGGTTTTATTTTTGGATTTTCAATTCTTTTCCATTGGTCTGTGTATCTGTCATTATACCAGTACCACACTGTTTTGACCACTGTGGTTGTGTAGTATGTTTTAAAGTCAGGTAAAGCAGGCCATTTATCTTTCTTCTTGAGGAGTTCTGGGCTTCTTCTTTCTCCATATGAAGTTAGTAGTCAGGTTTTTTTATTTATTTGAAGAAGATTGTTGGTATTTGTATCAGTATAGCATTAAACTTATATAGTGCCTTGGGTAGGATTAACATCTTTACAATATTGAGTGTTCCAATCCATGAGCATGGTATATTCTTCCATTTGTGGAGGTCACTTTGGGTTTCATGAAGTAGGGTTCTGTAGTTTTCCTTGTACAAATATTTTGGGGTTTGGGTTAGGTATTTCCCAAGGTATTTCCATTTGTGTTTGGCTATTTGTGTTTGTGAAGGCCACTGCCTTCTTGATTTCTTCTTCCGTGGTCTTGTCTGATGCATATAGCAATCCAATAAACTTATGTTTGTTGATCTTGTATCCAGTCACTCTTCCATATTCCTCTATCACTTCCAGCACTCCTGTTGTGGAGCTTTTGGGGTTTTCAATGCATGGAATCATGTTGTCTGCGAATAACAATAGTTTTACCTCTTCCTCTCCCAGATGAATGCCTCTCATGTCCTTTTGTTGCCTTGTGTTTTTAGCTAGGACTTCCAGTATTATGTTGAATAGAAGTGAAGACAAGGGGCATCCTTGTCTGCTCCCCTTTTTCAGTGGGATTGTTTTCATTTTTTTCTCCATTGACTATGACGTTGGGTATTGGTTTTTCATAGAAAGCTTGCATTAACTTGAGGAATTCCCCTTCCATTCCTGTCTTCTTGAGTGTCTTAATTAAGAATGGGTGTTGAATATTGTCACATGCTTTTTTCTGTGTCTATTGATATTATTATATGGTTCTTATTTATTTTCTTCTTAATGTGATAGACTATGTTGATGGACTTTAAGATATTGAACCATCCCTGAATCCCACCTGATAATGATGAATGATTCGTTTAATACACTTTCTATTGATCAATATTTTGTTAAGGATTTTTGCATTAATGTTCATTAGAGCTATCAGTCTGTAGTTCTCTATTATTATGGGATTCTTGCCTGGTTTGGGTATCAGCTTTATGCTAGCTTCATAGAATGAGTTTGGGAGTTTACCATCTTTGTCTATGTTCTGGAACAGTTTGTGTATGATCAGTGTCAGCTCTTCCCTGAATGCTTGGTGTAATTCTCCTGTGAAGCTGCCTGGCCAGGGAGTTTTTTTGTTGGTAGTTTCTTGATAACCATATCTAGTTCTTCTATTGCTATGGGTCTCTTGAGGTTCTTGACTTCTATCTGGGATATTCTAGGAAAGGGTTGCTTTTCTAACTATTTGTCCACGTCTTCCAGGTTGTTGAATTCTTTGGCACACAGATTTTCATAGTAGTTTTTAATTATCCTTTTAATCTCATTAAGGTCCGTTGTGATTTCCCCTGATTGCTCCTTCCTATCCTTGGTTAGATTTGACAGTGGTCTATCAATCCTGTTAATCCTTTCAAAGAACCAGCTATTTCTGCTGCATTGATTTTGTTTTTTTGCATTCTTCTCTTCCCACGCCTTTTTCTCTGCCCTGATTTTTATTATTTCTTTTCTTCTGCTATGGGAGGGATTGCTCTTTTGACTCTGCTCTAGCTGCTAAAGATTTTGTGATAGCATATCAGTCGCAAGTCTCTCTTCCTTTTTCAAATGTGCATTAATTGCTATCAAACAACCTCTGACAATGGCTTTTGCTGTGCCCCCTAGGTTTGGGTACAGTGTATTCTCATTCTCAGTAGTTTCTAAAAACTTCCTAATCTTCTCTATAATTTGGGCCCACACCCACTCATTTGGCATAAAATTGTTATTTATCTTCCAATTGTTTGTCCTTGTTTTTGTTTTGTTTTATCGTCTTTTTGTTTATCTCTAGCTTTATAGTGTAGTGGTCTGAGAGGAACATCCTTCAGACTTCTTTTTATTTCCAAAATTCAAAGAATATTTCAAAGGAACACAATCTGAATCCTTCTCATATGTCAAAAATGCTGTTTTGATATGGTATTAATTGAAGAGTGCAGAACTCTTTAGGGTAAGGGTTATAGAGATGAAAACACTGCCTTCAGAGGTGTATAGACCTAGATGGAGGTTATATCAAGAAACAATAGTTTCACATTTTGATATTCTTATTCAGTAAAAATTTCTATAACTCTTAAAGCAATATATTTTGAATTACCCTTAAATACAATACATAGTTTTTAAATCACTTACAGTGCAAAAAAGGTAGTTACCAAAACTCAGCATTCATTTTTAATTAAAAACACACATAACTAAAAGCTGCCAGTCTTTCATATCGCCAGGTATTATTAGAGCCGTATTCCTAGATGTGAGCAGCCTGGTGAAGCAATGGGTAAGTGCTCACTTGCTAACCCAAAAGTCTACAGTTTTAACAAAAAGTTTTTCCATGGGGGAAAAGATATGTGATACCCAGTCAATTCCAACTATAGAACAGTAGAACTGCCCACAGGGTTTCCTGGACCATACGAAAACACGTCTCCAAGTCTTTTCTCCTATAAAAAGCTGGTGGCTTCAGAAAGTAGATCTTTCAGTTAGAAGCTGAGCAGCTAAACACTAAACCACTTGGGTTTCTTTCTGAAGGTTAAGCACCTTCATCTGTCTTCTATTGCATCAAGATCCTATAATCTTGTTATTAATAAAACCTAGTCTATAAGGATGCCTCCTGAAATTGATCAAACATACAATCAAGATGTATTGATAATTACTGGTGATTGGTATGCAAATATTAGAAACAAACAAGGTAGTTGGTAAATACAGCTGTGGTAATAGAAATGGTCACATGCGACCTCCTCCCTGGGAGAGGGATGGCAGAGAAGAGGGGGAAGGGAGACTCTGGATAGGGCAAGATATGACAAAAATAACGATGTATAAATTACCAAGGGCACATGAGGGAGGGGGAAGCGGGGAGGGAGGGAGGAAAAAAAGAGGACCTGATGCAAAGGGCTTAAGTGGAGAGCAAATGCTTTGAGAATGATTGGGGCAGGGAATGTATGGATGTGCTTTATACAATTGATGTATGTATATGTATGGATTGTGATAAGAGTTGTATGAGTCCCTAATAAAATGTAAAAAAAGAAAAGAAAATGATTAGGGCAAAGAATGTACAGATGTGCTTTATACAATTGATGTATGTATATGTATGGACTGTGATAAGAGTTGTATGAGCCCCTAATAAAATGTTAAAAAAAAAGAAATGGTCACATGCTACAGTTTTGTAAGGCCAACAATGTATACATTATATATACCTTTTTTAACCACATAAATGATTCCTATCCGCATGGGCCTCCAGGAGCCCCAGTGGAATTGTGGACTAGGCATTGAGTTGCTAACCACAAGGTAGGCAATTCAAACCCACCAGCTAGACTGCCAGAGAAAAATGAGGCTCTCTGCTTCCATAAATATTTACAGTCTCAAAAGCCGCAAAAGAGTTCTACTCTGTCCTATAGGCCACTATAAGTTACAATCAACAAGGTAGCAGTGGGGTTTTGGTATACACATGATTTAATATACACCTGATGGAATACACAGGAATCAAACTGACTACATCTATAGAAAGTGACAATGGAGCACTTGATACTGTATCCTTCAAAACAAGACCAACAGGCTGGGCTGACCAGCAATTGTTCATATGAAAGTTCAAGCTGAAGCTAAAGAAAATTATAACAAGTCCACAAAAGCTGAAATAGGACCTTGGGTATATCTCATCTGAATTTAGAAACTACTTCAAGAATAGATAGTCTGATACATTGAACATTAATGGCTTCAAGGGCATCATACATGAAAAAAACATCGAAAGGCCATTACAAAGAAAGGATTGGTAAATTGGAAAATAATTAGTCAATTACTAAACTAGATATCAGAAGAGAATCTGAAACTTCCTCTTGAACATAGTCACTACAGCGTGCAAACAGGAGCGATGGAGGATAAAAAATGAAAAGAAGATTTTGAAGGGCAGCTCAAGTGCAAACCTGGTGTTAGAAGCCAAAAGGGAAGAATAAACTCAGTATTTCTTAGTGAAAGAGCTGTACGTACCCTGAGGCCTCGAGTTGCAATACTGAATGACTCTAGTCTGGCCCTCCGTCCTTGCTGAAGAAACCTCCTCCTATGGATTGAATTGTGTCCCTCAAAAATATCCGTACACTTGGGCTGGAACATAATTCTCTTTATTTTGTAATTAGCTTCTACTTTATGGTCTGATATAACTATGTGTTGTAGATCCTAACTTCTATTATATTAATGAGACAAGATCAGAGGCAGCTATGTTAATGCTCACGGAAGCAGCAGTCAAAAGATCAAATGATGCACTACATTGGGTAAAAGCACTACATTGAAAAGCAAGAATGTTACTTTAGGAACTGTGTGCACCTGGCCCAAACCATGGGATTTGCAATCACCTTATATGCATGTGAAAGATGGACATTGAATAAGGAAGACTGAAGAGAATTGATGCATTTGAACTATGGTGCTGGAAAATAAATGCATACATATATACATGCATACATACATACATACATAAACAAACAAACCATGGACTGCCAAAAGAACAAATAAATCTGTCTTGGAAAAAGAACAGCCAGAATGTTCCATAGAGGCAAGAAAGACTAGACTTTATCTCATGTACTTTGGACATGTTGTTGGAAGAGACCGGTCTTGCTTGGTAAAATAGAGGGCCAGCGAAAAAGTTGAAGGCCCTCAAGGAGATGGATGGACACAGCGGCTGCAACACTGGGCTTGAGCCCAGGAACAATCATGAGGACCAGGCAGTGTTTCCATCTGTTCTATGTAGGGTTGCCATGGGTTGAAGCCCACTCGACGGGACAATACCTAACAACAACACTATTAATGAGGCAGAATACAATTAAGAGGACTCCGTTGTTTTTTGAGCCAATCTTTACTGAGATATAAAAGAGAATAAACAAGCATGTAGAGATCAAAGGGACTGATTACCACCAAGAAAGAAAGCCAAGCATGAAGTATGTCTTTGGGATCAAGGTCCTAGACCCAGAGGCATGTGATGCTAAGCAACATGGAAATCTCCAAGGGATGCTGGGTCAACAGATATTGAATTAGGGACAAGGGCCTTTCCCAGAGCTGACACGGAGAGAAATCCATTCCCGAGAGCTGGTGCCCTGAGTTCAGACTTCAAGCTTCCTAACCTGTGAGAGAACAGATTTGTCAAAGTAATGTACACCTGGTATCTCTGTCATAGCCACATTAGATAAGCAAGACACCCCTCTTTATGAAAGAACAGAAAGTTTGGGGACCATGAGCGAGATGTGGTATAAAAGACACTGCTTTAGATATCAGATTGAATGCAGATCCAATCTTTAGGCTTTGTACAATTTACATCTGTATGCCTAGTTTATCCTATATGTAAATTGGACCTGATATGGCCTAAGTTGTGAAAATTAAATATGAGATTATGTATTTGAGCCTTCCACAAAGTGCTTAATGAAATCTACTTCCTTCTCCTCTTTGGAGTCCCTGCGTGATACAAAAGTTAACATAGTTGAAGGTTAATTAAAAGGTTGGAGGTTTGATTCTACCCAGAAGCACTTCAGCAGAAAGGCCTGGTGATCAACTTCCGGGGGGAAAAATCAGCTATTGAAAACAACTCTCTGCAGCACGTTACACTCTGACACGGGGTTACCATGAAGCCACTGGATGGCAACCGATATGGTATATGCTGAGAACCATCAGATGATGTTAGCGGCCCACTGTACTGTACTACATAGTACTGGAAAGATACCACGTGGCATTCATTCAAAAAAGACCCCACAATGTCAGGGGCCATATCTGTTTTATTCACCAATGCTTCTCCAGCATCTAGCACAGTACCTGACACCTACGCATATTCAGAAATACCTTGTTGGTTTAAATATTAAAGTTGGCGGACTAAAAAGGCCCTCCATGCACCTCTAGTCCAGGGCGGTGAACCATTCACTGGCTTGCCCATCCTGTCTGATATGTAGTGAATAACTCTAGCACGGTGCTGAGGACTGAGGCTGCAGCTGTCCTCAGGAGGAGAGAGTAGTGTGTTCGGTTAGCAAAGCCTTTGACAGGAGAAGAAACAGGGGATCAAAGGTCACACATGCCCTTCATAGCTGTCTTGGACACAAAACCTGCCCTTCTGATCCTCATAGCTGCACATGAGCAGCAGAAAAGGCCTGGCTGGCAAAGGCATGACTGAAGGAGAACAGCATCCAGTTGGGAACAAAGGGCCAGAGCAATGACATACAGCCGTTCCTTCTAGCCATTGTCCTGGGATGTGCATTTCCCTTGGATCCCCATTAGCAGAGGCAAAAGCAGCTATCCAGAACAAATGCAGATTCATGGCATAGGCTGAAAATGTTGAATTAGGCCCAGACACCAAGTGTGTTAGTCTGGGTGGACTAGACAAAACAAATGCATAGACATTCATATGCGTGTGAGAGGACTTTATATGCAAGAGCAATCGTGTATTGAGAAATCATCCCAGCGCAGTCCAGATCAATTCCATCAGTCCAATGTTAGTCCATTTGTCTGATACCAAGCTATAAATTCCTCTTCAGACTCATGCAACACATGCAATGATACTGAATACAGGAAGATCACCAGCCAGTGGGTGGAAAGTCTTTTGGATCCAGTGATGACGGAAGCATCTTAGCGCTGGTGTGGGTCTCCATGTGCTCCTCCAGCTCCAGGGCTCTAGGGTAAGCTCCATGTGTCTTGTCAATAGGAATGTCTCACAGGGAGAGAGTGTGTGTGTCCCCCCTCCAGGGAGGAAGATAGGAGTTGCCCGAATCCTCAGGAGAAGGCCATGCCCACATAGAGGCCTCATTGGCTATGACCTGATTGACAGGCTAGATTCCACCCCTTTGCAAGTTGACAGATTATGTAACTGCCACACCAAACTTCCCTGTTAATTCCCTCCTAGCCACTTGAGTTCCTCATCAGCCTCCCCACATCCATTTTTGGTAAGTGGCTGCCCCTCCCTCTTCCTCAGCCTCCCAGGTTCCTCAGTCACAGCCCTCATTGGAGCTAGATTTGTCTCATCTCTCTGAAGATAACTGTTGGGGAGAAGCAGAGAGAAGAGTAATTAGCAAATTCAGCATTCTGCTAACTCTGCTACAGGGAAGGATAATCATTTGTTGACTTAAGTAAATTCCTGTGCCTTGATTATAGCTGTCTGATGGCGACAAAGACACGAGGACAGGCTTACTCACTGTGCCTGAGGCTTTTGTGTGAGATTTGAGAGGCAAGAGAAATTCCACATTTTTTTTTTAATTTTACAATCGAGGATTCCCCTAAAGGAAGCGGAGCATAACTTCACCATCCATAGCGGGACTGTTGACAAGGACCTTCTTCCAAAGGGAACAGAATGAAAAAGAGGGGTGTGGCGGGGGGAGTAACTTGACAGGGAAGATGCCTGACAAACACTACTTTACCAGGTTGTCAAGGTGAGCGTCCTCAAAGGTGTCAATGTACCTATGATGTGAGGAGACCCAATAGGCTCTGTGGTCTTCCTTCCCCAAACCCATTATCCAAGTCTAATCATGAAGAAACAGCAGACAAACTCTCACTGAGGGATATACTACACAATACCTAACCACTGTGGCTCAAAATTGTTAAGGCCACAAAAACAAGGGAACATTTAAAAACTCAAACTTCTAAAAGCCCAATGAATGGCATGACAACTGTGTGTAATGTAGTGTCCTGAATAGGATCCTAGAACAGAAAGGGACGTTAGGTCAACGCCAAGGAAATCTGAGGGGGAACAATGATTGATGTCAGTTAATAATAACATGACAACAGTGGTTCATTAACTGTGACAAATGAATGTAAGATGTAACTAGTAATTGGGTCTTTACTGTTGACCTAAAACTACTCTGAAATACAAAGGGTTCTTTCCCTTTGTTTTCAATTGAGGGCTCTGCTACACGGGTTTTCACAACCCAGTTGGGGTTGTGGGTGACAACTCTCATTCACACTCACCCTCTTTCTGAAATGGCTTTTTCACATTGGACAACCATCTGTCCCCCTTCCCCCAACCCAACCAGTTCTACCCTTTGAAACTTACAGACAAAAAAACAAACAAACCTAGATTCTCTTCTCTAGCACAGCACTCAAATATCAGAGACATAGTCTTGCCAAACCCAAAGACACCTGTATACATTTATAATCCCAACCCTTCATTGTAGGTCCAAGGTGGAGGCCCCTCGTCACGTCGACAGTAAAAGCTAGGTTTGCGCACATCTCTCCAAGGCCCTCTGCCAGAGCCCTTTGCTTTGCAGCATGCTGTCGGTTAAGAAGATGAGCTTGTGCCCCTGGTTGGCTCTCCGAGGGACACATCGCCGTGTCTTTCAACCATTCCTGTTAACATGAGAAACATAGGTGCTCTAGGGTATCTCCTGGAGACCCTGATAAACTTGTGAATGTCTCCCGTAGCCTGCCCTTTCTGCAACTAGCCAGGGAAGGGAATGTTGAAGAAACCATCTTCTCCTCCCTTCAAACAGATTCACCTGGTGCGGTCAGGCTGGAACGGACCTGAATTTTTTTTAATGTGTGTGAACGAGAATGCTAGCCAGAATGGGATCAATTACAATCAAAGCCCTCCTCCAAACTTAATCTTCCTCTTAGAAATAAGGGCAACAGGTGTGTTGCATAGCAACCAAATCTCTTGACTGGCTGAGTAGAAAATAATGGTGCCTGGCTTAAAGATGGTGAGTGGCCATAATTGAATCACTTTTCACTCGCCCTTTACCATTGAGCTGATTCCTATTCATAGTGACCCTATGGGGTAGGTACATAATTTCATGTCAACTTGAAGATATGTAAAAGTGAAGGGGTGGTATTCAAGCTGTCAACCAGGTCAGGGTTTGATGGTGCCTCGTTGTGGGCATTGTCTTTGTATAAGGAGGGCCCTGCGAACCTCCTTTCTCTCTGCCTTCACCTACCTGCTGGTTGACCTTGATGGCTGCCAGAGCCAACACCTTCGGATCCACACACCTTTGCACCCACCAGCCTGTGAGCTTCCTGCATTCTGCATCATTGCATGTGACTTTGTGAGTCTGAAGAGTGACTTGTGGACTAGTCTCAGACTTACCGATTTGTGTTGGACTGGGCTGGGATGTTTTCCGATATATAATTACTTCTTGATTGAAACATATATGAGTGTCACTGGATTTGTTTCTCTAGTCAACCTGACCTAACACACCCTACATAGGGTTTCCGGGACTATAAATCCTTAGGAAGAGATACCCTCCACTCTCCCTGTGGATTGACTGTTAGGCTGGAATGGCCATCTTTTCAGTCAGCAGCTCCTGGCTCGCTCAGCAGTATCACTGGGACTCCGCAGTCCTGGCAATAATCCAATATCACATTACACTTCTTCTGAGTCTCTTCTTCCAAGGTTCCAACCTCTTGCTTTTCCCATTCCAGTTAGTGTCCCAGATCTCCTAAGTTTTAAAAATTCTGATCTGCTCTGGTTTTGTTTCATCAGCCATGGCTGAACCAGTTCCAGCAGTTTGAAGCCCTGCCCTGAACATTTGCTGCCCTAGAATAACCATTATTACTCTGTGGTACCGATTTCAGCATCGGCAAGCACCGCCTTTCTTAAGCAGGCTTCCGAATACACATTTACAGACTTCCGCATGCAGCCGGTCGCCAACTAAAGCATCAAGATCAAAGTCCCCAGCACTCCATAATCGTACTTCCCTCTCCTTCCACACTCACTGAAGAGGATGAGGTAAGAGGCAGACTCGTAACCAACATTCACTGAGCGTATACAAGATGAATCATATGCATTACCTATTGATTCACGCCATCTACATTTACTGAATGCTAGATATTGTGTGCTAGCTATTGGGTGAGGAACAGAGGAAACAAAGAGCGTAAGATACTATCCAGGCGTTTTATCCTGTCAGTCCTATAGGGGATACTCAGATGAACAACAAATGGCAGAATTGTGTGGCTGAGACAAAGAAGGCATGAGAATGCTAATAAATGATGCCAATATCCTGTGATAAATGCATCTGTGATTGTATATCCCAGATGATGAAAAAATCGGGGCTTCAGAAAGGTACGTATTTTTCCAAAGGAACCAGCTACTCGGTGGTCATGGTAGCCATTTAAGTTCATGACCACACTGCTCTGAAGTCTGTACAGGGAGCCCTGTTGGGGCCAGCCATGAGTATTCAGGTGCCAGCAGGAAGGTTGATGGTTCAAACCTCTCAGCAGCTATGCAGGAGAAAAGACCAGGCAATGTGCTTCTGTAGAGATTACAGCCTCAGAAACTCAATGGAGCAACTTTCAACCTTGTCATCGATGGTCATTATGAGTGGTAATGAACTCAATGACACACAACAGCAGCAGCAACAAAGTTCATGCTTTCTCCATTTGTGATCATCTTTTCCAAACTGAGCTTTTTATACGCGCTCTACAAAATACATTCCACTCCTTGGTAAATTAAATTTGAGAAAATGGCATATGGTTTCTTCCTCTTAAGCATGCAAAATGCCCACGTGAATAATGAAGTTTTAAGAAGTCTTAACATGCAGTCTTCTGACCAACTGGAGTTAACTCTGTCCCAGTCCCTCCCTGTTCTATCTTACCACTTAGGGTCTCCTACAGCATTGGTTTATTACTGAATTCAGGTAAACATCTAAGTATATTTTCCCTGTACTGATCTGTAATTCTTCTTGAGTGAGCAAATATTGACAGTCATGCATCATGTGTCAGACATCATGCTAGTATGTTGTGACTGTAGACACACTAAGGTAAGATGCTAACCTTAAACCAATATTCACCATTGTGTGGAGAAGGTAGACCCCAAAGTTACCGTCTTAACAGCTATTTTTAGGGTTCCTTGTGAGGAAAGCAAAGGTCTATTACTTCTTTTGTGTATATCACAGAGTTCAACAAACAGTCAATACCTAAGATATGGCACCGAACTGAAGTCAGAGAGGACACGTTTCCTCACACCAAAAGTACCAAGAAGACTCTGTGAGAGCACATTCCCCACAAAGGCACGTTGAATTCTTCTGAGTCCATTAGGAAAATGTTGTTCAGATGTTGGTGAGGGGTAGCAGTCATTGTTTGAGGGGAAAATGCAACCCTATGTGGGAATAATTGGACACCCCCCTTTTTTAACTTTTGCTGTGTGAAATTCAAAAGTCTGTGACCCGTGGCATTAATACAAAAGGGAAGGGGAGGTAGAGAGGGGGGAAAGAACCAGAAAACGCATTTAAACAATTAGGAAATAATGAAGACTTTGCAAAAATAATTATCGACAACAAATAGGCTAGGGAATACTTGGGAAATGTGAACATATGCAAAATCAGCAAAGTGTGCATCTCTGCCTCACTGAGTCTTGGGGTAGGGGGAAATATGCTAATGTGTTAATATTTTTGAAAAGTGATGGAGAGTCAAGGGACAGAGGGCGTGCGGGAAAGCAGGTGGGGTTTCCACCTTCCCCAATCAGGTTTAAGAAGGCTGTCTTTAGCATTTTAAAGAAACCATAGGCTACCAGTTTAACTGCTTAGAAGACCAAGATTCTTTAATAGAGGTCACATAGACTACAAACAGCAGATCAGAAACACTATAGCCAGTTAGGAGCGGGATGCAGCCCTGCTGGTGCCAACGCCAGAAGGTGCTCAGTAAAGAGTAACAGGAGCAAGACTGCTGTCACAAGAATAGTTGCCTGGGCCAGAAATGTCTTTTCCTGGCCACACAGTCCTTTCCCGCCTCTCCATTGTTTTGAAATAGTATCACATGTTCAGGAGGAAGGCCCAGCAACTCTCAATCTAGTCCTTGGAAAACCCTGTGGCGTCGTTGACCCTGGCACACACGGAGTCACCAGGAGTCAGTCACCTTGACAGCAACTGGTCAGCTCCATGCAGCCTCTCCATCTGCATTCTTCACTGCAGGGCCTTGTTTTAAGTTCAATGTTTGGACCTTCTTCCTGTTCTCCCGTTTCCAGTGTCTCTTCTGTGTGCAAAAAGGCACGGGGCATTGATTGGTTCTGCGACCCGGATGGGAGGAACCACAAGGCGCCCTGGAGCATTGTGTGTGCTCGCTGTTTGCTCAGCCCTTCCTTCGCCCCCAGAGGAGCCCCAGCCCGGCCTCTTGAGTGTGTCACTCACTCGCCCAGTGCCCGTGCTCACATTAGCTCGCTAATAGAGGGAGTGACCGCTGTCACCTGTTCAAGGACAGAAACTAGGTTACAGACTCGAAAATGAGGCTTAGAGACTGGAGGTTGCCAGACTACAGACACAGCAAGGAAAGTCCCATGGTTGCTATTCCCGGGCTTGCTTTGTGGAAGTCAATGAATGTTGATGGCAGAGGGAGGCCCGGCAACCATGGCAGTGGAAAAGAGGAGAAAAGACCATCTTCCCCATTTCATTTTTCCCCCTAGGCCTGGCCATCTCTGGATGCTTACCCACGGGGTTTCCCCTCATGGCAAAGTCTAGATCAGGACCCTCGTTTGGGTCTTGGGAAACTTGCAGTCTTTCAGATCATTTCTTTCTCTTCAGCAGGCTGAAGGAAAAAGAGACAAGTCTTTGCACAATTATATTTGGAGTCCAAATGATGGATCTGTGTGTGAACGCTGATTCTGGGCATCGCCAGGGTTCCTCTCCTGCCTTTCTCCGACAATCCTCCTTGCTGGGCTTTGCTGGTTTAAAAAACGTGACTCTAAATCCTTTGACACACCCCCTTGAGTAGTGGGGGTGCTACTAGGCGCCTTAAGGCTAAGAGAGCGTTAGGTGGCTGAGGGCGGAAGTGATGCAACATGACTTCCGGTCAGGAGTACAAAAGGGAAGCAGGGACGCCTATGTCCCCAGAGGGTGCCATGCTGGTCTCCATCCCACTGCCACCTGAATGCGGTCTTCCGACGACCCTTGGTGCAAGCGGTACCTGACAGGTGCCCAAGAAGCCATCTTGGAAGTGAGTCCTCCTGCCTTAACTTGTCCTCAGCCCTGCCCCTCTAGTATTTGAGTTCTCACACGCCTTCAAAGTGAGCCCCAGCAGAGACCCCCAAGCCAGCCTGCCATGATGTGCTGTGTTTGAAACCCCAAACCCTATCAGTGAGCATGGTAAAATGGATGCTTTACTCCACGAATTTTTTAAAACGGAAAGAGTAAACCTGGAAAACGACAGAATGTCTCCAGAGAATTCTGTGTAAATTCACCATAGAAAACTGAATGACCAGATAAATAGGAAGCATGAGCCTCGAGGCTCGTCTGTTTCAATAGAGTCTCTTCCGGAAGTCTGTGTCATTCTACACTCACACAGAGCCCATCCCACCCATTCTCCCACTACCACACCTGCCATCCAACCTCACCCATCACCAGTCTCCAACAAGAGTCAGAATGCCTCTTTCTACTCACTTCCAGGAGCCATAAAAGCAGGGACAGAGTACCCAGAAAGTAAGGTAAGCACAGGATGACTTGTGCTTGCTTATTACATCATCTCTTAGTGGTTTCATTTTGATATGGTGAAAAACATGTGAAACTGCTCACTGCAGATGAGTAAGTAAGCACAAGAATGCCTGTGCTTGCCTTGCTTAACCTCCACCCTGTCAGGGACTATACACCTGAAACCAGGCTTTGATTGTGTAGGAGGATGCTGTGGGTCATGAGAGAGACAGATGCCAGCCAGACCGGGAAGCAGAATCTTTGAGTTGTTGGAAAGGTGTGAAATTGTTCACTATAGATTAATAAGTAAGTACCAGTGAGCCTGCGCTTACATTTCTCAGTGGGTATTCAGGCAAGTATACAAAACTCAAGAATCTAGACTCCCCTGAAAATTGCCAGCCACGGGCTTCATGGGTGTTAAATTAGGGTTCAAGAGTCAGCAGTCCACGGGGGAAGGGGGGGACGGAACTGGTGAATTATACCTAGAGTAACCGAGCGGTAGGAAAAATCCAAACCCACCCCAAAGCCAAATGTGGGCCGTCTTTATTCAAACGGGTCCAAATGTAGACAGAGACCTTAAGGAGAAGATACTTCCTTAATCAAGTCCAAACTTTCCAAAGCCTTCAACGTGGTTATTTTTAGGCCACCCTTCTTGACCCATCCCTCCCTGGGAAACCCGGAACTTCACAGTAGAGTTGTGGCCACTGTTCCTAGAAAGATGCACAGACCCCACAGAGAGCTGGCCCCGGAGGTGCAGTCACCCAAGGCACAAAGACGTGTCTTAATGAACCTGAACACAAGGGATGGAGAGGCGACCAAGAGCTTGAAAAGCAGGGGGATAAGTCTGTCTTTTCACGTCGGAGCAAAGATATGCAAATCCTGCCTGAAGCTATTAACATGTCTAAAGATGGAATATGTCCATCTGAAGTGAGAAAGTCTCTGAAGGCAGTTGTCTCTCCAACTGCCAGCCCTGGTCCTTACTGGGTGGTGAAATCAGCTAGCGGGTTGCCAGAACTGTGTTAAAGCTGAACTCGCCTCAACTAGGAGACATACGAATGCATCACCGGCAGCCAGGGTAAGTTTTGTGTCGTGGAAAGGCCAGTCACTGGGAAAGGTCATAACGTTGGGTAAAGCAGTTCTTCTTCATTGCTGTGAGTCAATCCCAACACATAGGGACCCCAGGTGTCCAAAAACAAATGCTGCTATGGAGTCAATAGATCAAAAAGGACCCTAGATAGAAGTTCCCCGTAGGATTTCCACATCTCTTTCCCAGAGAGCAGCAGTGGGTTTGAACAGCCAGCCTTTGGGGTAGCAGCCCCACCAGGGCTGCTTCAGAATTGTACCTGTGTGATCAAACAGACAACAGACTAGATAGAAACCTTAGTAGATGAGGAGTTTATGTTAATGGGAGAGGAAACACTCCGGAGAAGGAAGGTCTGAAGGTGTGCAACTTGAAGAACCTAGTCCACGTCACTGAACTGTACAAGTAGAAACGGTTGAGTTTGGGTGTCCACTTTGCTTTATAGTCTCAATCATAGAATAAATAAAATTTAGGGTTCGGGGAGAAGGACTGAGAAAAAGAAATGAGGGAAAACCTCAATACGATGGACTGGCCCAATGTTAGGAACAAGGAACTCAGGCAAATACTCTTCAAGCCCAGTTTTCATAGTAATTTCTGAATATTAAATATAAAATTCTTGCTTTCATTTGACTGCAGGAACCCAATTTGAATATATTTTTAGAAAGTGTTTTGTAATAAATGAGAAAGATACTTATGTCCTTTGTGTAGAATTTTATAGTTTAATGTTTGAATCTCTTTACAAATCATATAGTTAAATGCACAGTCATCAAGTGTAATTAAAATTAAAACTTAGTAATTGCACTATTGTCATTTCATTAAATTTTATTCTGTGAAAATGCTAGTTGGGCTACTTAGTGAACCTGTTAACTAGTAATTTATGCCATTAACAAAATGGATTATATGATTTAATTATTTTGCTTATTTTAAACAACACCTTGTTTTCAAATATATGGCAAAATTCCTGACAAAAATGTGTAGTTAATAGAATCAAGGTTAATAAATATATCTTCACCATGGGCCAGAGATTATGATGATACTATGTAATCTAAATATGCACACATCTTCCTGCTATACTCCATAAGGAATAATTCAGATTGTTTGGGTTCTAAAGAAGTCACTGATACCTGGAAATGAAACTATAAAAAAATTAATTCAGTTCTGTTTTCAAGGTTCTAACTGTATAGAGTCTATTTACTCTTTGCTTTTAAATGAGCATTTTAAATTTCAAAATGCAAAAGTCCAGTTTTGAAAAACCACATGGAAAAGTTCAAATGTGTGCTTTTAAATGCACATTTTAATGATATTTTCTGCATTGCTGCTTGCTTAAAGTATTTTATTTTTAAATTTTTATTAACATTTTGCCCAATGCTTTTTTAATTAAGCATTTAAAGTTCTTTTCAATGTTAAAAAAAAAAAAAAAAGCAAAGGACCAGGCCACGTTTCTTTCTGGTATATATTCAGTCACTGTGATTCTGAGCTGAATCTACAGCAACTAATAAACACCAGGTGGGAGGGGTGGAGTCTCAATTTAAAATTCATTTCTTAACAATCCACTATCAAATAAAAATCTTAAAAATATTATTCTCAAGTAGACTCTAATAGCCTTAAAAAGTTGTAGACAAACTAATCACTCGCTAACTCAAAAATATTAATTGAGCACTTGTTGTGTGTCAGGCCTCTGCTGGCACTGTGAATACAAAGGAACCGAGTGATTTGTCTGTACGTGGCCCTCTTCTGCGTCCCTCACCCACACTGACACATTTGTTGCTGTCAGGGCCGTCTACTGGGTTCTGACTCGCATTGACCCTAAGTGTACAACACAACACCGCCCATTCCCACGCCAGCCTCACAATCGTTAGGTTTGAGCCCATTGTTGCAGCCACTGTGTCAAACCATCTCCTGGATGATCTTCTTCTTCTTCAGTGACCCTCTGCTTCACAAATCATGGTGTCTTTGTCCAGGGACCGGCCTCTTCTGATAACATGTTCAATTTAACCATCAAGGAAAGCTGCTGAGACGGTTCCATTCTGCCCCATCGTTGTTCAGTGAGGAAACTGAAGCACTAGGCAGCTGAGTAACCTGACCAGTGTCACCTTAGTTAGCAGGAACTTGAACCCATCCAGTCTAGTTGTAGTCTTTGTTTCCTCCAGGAAGTTATAGTACTCAAGGACTTGCCCTTTTGCATCCAACAACATCCTTGGTGAGATCCATTGTCTTAGCCCAAGGTCAGTAGAGGTTGGACCCACTTCATCCTCTCCCCTGGTCTGAACTTGAGCTGTTCGTCCGGTGAAGCTTGGCTTTGGCTTCCTGAGAAACCTGCCATGGAAGAGAGAATGAGCTGCCAGCATGTCCATTCTCCTTGGCATTTCTCACAACATAAATCAATGGACTGGCGGCATTCTCTCAATATAAATTCTGTGTCTCAGGGTCAACAAAGGGGCCCTAGTGAATCAAATGTAGAACTGTACTGCAAGGCTTTCTAGGCTGCAATGTTTATGGATTAAGCCCTAGTGGTGCAGTGTTTAAGCACTCGGTTGTTAAACAAAAGTTTGGCCGTCCAAGCCCACCCAGAGTTCTAGGGAGAAAGACTTGGTAGTCTGCTTTTGTAAAGTTTAAACACATTGCTGACAAGTCGCTTCAGACACATCTGAAGCCTGTAGGACAGAGCAGAACGATCCCAAAATGTTTCTAAGTCCATGTGAAATCTTTACAAGAGCAAACTGCCTCCTCTTTCTCCCACAGAGCAGTTAGCAGGTTCAAACCATGGACCTTCAGTCAGCATCTGAATGCCTACCCACTGAACTAGTAGGATCTCTTCCATAAAAGATTACAGCCTAACAATAACAATAATTTATCAATTATCATGGGTTCATGAGGGAGGGAGGGAAAAAAGCAAATAAGGAGCTGATACCAAGGGCTCAAGTTAAAGAAAATGTTCTGAAAATGATCATGGGAACATATGTACAAATATGCCACACAGAAAAAGCAAACAAACATGTACAATATGCTTGACACAATGGATGGCTGTATGAATTCTGAGAAGAGCCCCCAATAAAGTGATTTTTTAAAAGAAAATGATTGCCTTGTCAAATAAACTTTGAAATATTTTATTTGTCAATAAAATTAATCTCAAAAAAAGCAAGAAAAGCTTATAGCCTAGAAAACCCTATCAGGCAGTTCTGCCCTGTAACAACACGCACGTCTAGGCCCCGGGCACTCCAACAAGGAAAGGCTCCTAATCTCTATGTTTAATTACCCTTGGGGCTTGAATGTCCTCCTCTTTCAGTTAAGGATGGGAGCTGTATTTCATAAGGTTTCTGTGGCGATAAAATGAAATATGTGTGAATGGTATTTAGCAAAGTCCTAGCATTGTAGTAAGTGCTCGTTAAATTTTAGCTAATTGTGATATTTATTGAGCTCTGACTAGTATCAAACTTATCCTGCAGAGGAAATCACACAGGCAAATGGGTGATGCCTGTAGACTACTGTCCAGGGCTGGAGGAGTTTGGAAGCAATGCGCTTAACCCAGTCCTGGAAGACATGAGAGAGGAGACACCTTCTTGAAAAGTGTCTCGAAGATTGAACCAATAGGGGAACAGACATCCCACCCAAACAAACAGAACAACGTGTAAATGAATACATGAAAATACTGCCAAGGCAAACTGAATTCTTCTTGATTCAGTCATGTTCATACACAAAACCCCTCAAATTTGTTCAGCAAAATGTAGCAGACAATCTACCAAAGGTGTTTCAATTGCTGAAATAAACCTGCTGCACAGTGTTCGGACCCTGATCCAAAGGACATGACCTACTGCTGGCTGTTCTTTAGTGGTGGATCTAGGTCCCTCTGACCTCCACTTGCTCGATTAATCCCTTTTTTAATCTCCAAAGAGACTGACTCAAAATATACCTTCAGGTGAAGACTGCATCCTGACTCATGACCATCGTAGAGGTTAGGGAACAAAAAGGAGGATATTACATAATACTGAGGATCCCCGTCTAGAAAGGTTGACACGTATGTTGCTGTTAGGTGTTGAGTCGGTTCTGACCCATAGCAGCACGACACACAGCAAAACAAGCACTGCCCTGTCCCGTGTCATCCTCACAATTATTCCTCTGCCGGAGGCCATCGTTGCAGCCACTGTGTGGAGCCGTCCTATTGAGGGCCTTCCTTCTTTTGGCTACCACTCCACTTCATCAAACATCGTGTCCTTGTCTAGGGACTGGTCTCTGCTAACATGTCCCAAGGATGTAAGACAAAGTCTTGCTCTCCTGGCCGCTAAGGAGCACTCTGGCTGTACTGTTTCCAAGGCGGATTGGTTTCTCCTTTAAGCAGCCATGGTGCTTTCAGTATTCTTCTCCAGCACAATCCACACGCACCAGTCCCCCTCGTCTTCCTTAGTCAATGTCCAACTTTCACATGAATAAGAGGAAATGGAAAATACCATGGCTTGTGTTAGACGCACCTTAGTCCTCAAAGTAAGTAACGTCCTTGCTTTTCAATACTCTAAAGAGTATTGCTGCAGATTTACCTAAAAATGTGCATCCTTTTGATCTCTTGACTGTTGCGTCCATGAGCATGGTTTGTGAATCCAAGCAAGAAAAAAATCCTTGACAACTTCAACTTTTTTTCCATGATGTCACTATTGGTCCAGTTGTGAAGATTTGGGTCTTCTTCACATTGAGTCAGAGTCCTTTCTGATGGCTGCAATCCTTGATCTTCACCATAGGAGCTTGGTTTCAAGTCCTCCTCACTGCAAGCAAGCAGCCCGCATATCACAGGTTGTTAATAAACCTTCCTCCAATCCTGATGCCACTGTCTTCTTCACATAACCCAACCTCTCTGACTACTTGATCAGCATACAGATGGACTAAGGATGGAGAGAGGATACATCCCTGTTGAACTTTCCCTGATTTTAAATCATGCACACAATCACCAATTAGTATCAATGCATCTTGATTGCATGTTTGATCGATTTCTGACTGAAGACTGGCAGAATTCTTCAATTTCTTCATCCCTAGCTTTTGTGTGTGGTGCATAAATTTGAATAATCGTTCTATTGATTGGCTTTTCTTGAAGGGGGACAGAAATAATCCTGTCACAGAGAACACCGTACTTCATGGTTGATTTTGCAGCTCCTTTCTTGACAATGAATGCCACGGTACCATTGCTCTCAAGTGTGTTAACCCTGACACGGTAAGCCATATGATTTTCTGGTTCAAAATCGCCAATACCGGTACATTTCTGCTCAATAACACCTAGAATATTGACCTTTATATATTCCATTTCATCTTTGACTACCGGTACTTCCAATTTTCCTAGATTCATACTTCACACATTCCAAGTTCTAATGATTAGCAGATTTTTGCAGAAGGACCCTGGGTCCTTCTCCATCAGCAAATGAAGATCCCAAAATCTCCACCCCCACTGACTTTACACGACTCACGTCTCCATGGTCGGTTCCACCCTAATAAGTCGGCTCCTTGTCACTCACATTTCCAGTGCCCTCCGACTGCAGGGGCCCGTCCTCTGACACTGTCGCTAACAATTTTCTGCTGCCGATCACTCGACCAAGCTATGCGTGAGGTTTTCAGGAGCTTCTTCCTCCCCAGGGAGGAGCCAAGTTCTTCTTCGCTGTCTGTTCCTAGTTTGGAAACTCAGCTGAAACCTGTTCACTTTGGGTGACCCTGCTGGCATCTGAGATACCAGTGACTCAGTACCCGGATGACAGCAACACACAAGTCACCACCGTAGGACACACTGACAGACAAATGGTGGTAACACATATGAGGGGGGCTTCAAAAAATTCCATTTCCAGGAACTTTTTGAAACTCCCTTATAGTGTGTTGTTGTTTGTTGTTGTTTGTTGTTAAATGCCACAGAAAGTTGGTTCTACTCCTAGTGACTCTATCTATGTACAACAGAGTAAAATGCTGGCTAGTCCAGCACGATCCTCGTAATTACATTGAAGCCCTTTGTTGTAGCCCCTGTGTCAACCCGTCTTGCTGAGAGTCTTCCTCTCTTTTGCCCCGCCTTTACTTTGCCAAGCATGATGTCCTTTGCCGGGGACTCATTGCTCCTGATACATGTCCAAAGCACATTAGAGGACATCTTGCCATTTTCACTTCTCAGGAGCATTTTGGCTGAACTTGTTCCAAGACGGACTTGTATGTTCTTCTGGCAATCCATGATATTGTCAATATTCTTTGCCAGTGCCGTCATCCAAATGCATCTTTTCTTCTTCTGTCTTCCTCATTCGGTGTCCAACCTTCACATATAGGTGAGGTGATTGAAATACCACAGCTCGAGTCAAGAACACACAAGTTCTCAAAGTAACCTCCTTGCTCCTGAATACTTTAAAGAGTTCAAGTGTAGCAGAGATTCCCGGAGATGCCATTTGGTTTCTTGACTGCTGCTACCAGGAGCATTGATTATGGATTCAAGCAAGATGAAATCCTTGATACGTTTCAGAGAGACATGATTTGAATCATAACAATCCGCATGAGCTGTAACACCTTTTGTCTGTCTTCAGCTGGGGCACACATACACTCGAGAGTATAAATGTACTTGGTTTGGGAACATGGAGACATTTCTGAGAATCCCTGTTGAGTGCCTTGATTTTTCCTATGGGCTCTCCTAACTCTGTCTGCCTGCACTTAGGACAATGAACGAGGTCTTTGCTACTTGTTCTTTCACAATAATCTCTCTGCCACTTTACAAAAGAAAATCACAGGTCTCGGTCATCCCACACCGTAATATTATGTCTCTGGGAGCATAGACTTCCAGGGATCCACGAAGAGAAGTAAATAGAAATACTGATGTTATGAATGTTTGGGTAACAAATTCATTTGCAAATAAACAAATGGAATGATTGACTACCAAGTTTTTGTACAAGTCAAGTGGTTTCCAGTTCTCTGATTCCCACATAACCAAGAGAGGGCCTAATTGAGCTGTCCTCTGAGAGATCATTAAAAATAAAATGCGGTGATAAGTCACTATGTGCTTTTTAATATAGAGCTTGAAATGAGCTGGAATAACTCAAATGTAATGAAAGCCCTTACATTTCTATCTACATTTACATTGTGTGTGAGCAATGCTGTTGGAGCTATTATCTTTAAAAGGAGGATTGAAATAGCTGCTAGCCATCATCTCCTTCTCGCAATACGTAATATTCACCCAGAGATGCACGGAATGATAAAAACCCCAGCCATCTCAGCTGTCTTTTCACTTTTGTGTTTACTAATTTTATATCCAAAAATACGATGTATTTATGTCGTTCTTCTCAATTTTATAGTCATCATAATTTTTCATAATAATTTAATCCAGAAGAAATTTCTCAGTACTTAGAGCCACTAGTACTATGAAATGTTTTAAGACGTCATTTCAACTCACATACGTGGTTTTGTTGCAGAGAAGGGTGATTCGGAAATCAATAAGAAACGTTCAAGCATAAAAATATATTACATTAGGATAAAATTCTGTGGGGGAAGTAAACTAGAAATACAAGTTCAAGGAGAAAATGAAGTGATGTGAAAAAAAATCTGCTAAAGAAAAATGAGTTTGCGTATTTTTACATTGATGGAGGTAGGCATTAAATCACTACAGAATTTGCATTTCTCTGGGAACATTTCAGAGAGCAATGTAAGAGGTTTATTTTAAAATGTCAATATTTACAATATGCCAAAAGTTTTATATTTGGCAAATATGCAACGTGATAATACAAAAATGACACGTTCGGTTAAACGTATACGAGAGGATGCAGTCTTCCAAACTTCCTTCAAGGGATGGGTAAAGAAAAGGCTTTTGAAAACCAAGGTTCCAGAAGACTTCCTCCTTTTCCTTAAATGAGTGATTACATTACGCAGAACTTAGGTGCTCAGGACTGCACTGAATACTAAGAAGCAAGCCACAGTACCAACTGATGCTGGCTCTGTTTTCAAAGACTCAACAACTAGTTGTCTCAACTAGAAAACACATGGTAAACAATTGCGAGCTATTGTAGATACTGTGTGTGTGTGTGTGTGTGTGTGTGTGTGTGTGTGTGTGTGTGTGTGTGTGTGTGTACATCATAAGACTGTACTGAAAGTGCAAATAAGGAACCTACAGATGGGGGACATATTTCGGCAGTGACATCATCAGACAAGTGATCGATCTCAGAAAACTTCAAGACATCCAAAACAGCAATAAAACAATCCAATTAAAAGAAACTGGCAGAGAACATGAACAAAGACTTCACCAAAAAGGACATTCTGCTCATTCGCCACTGAGCTTGTTGCTCTGTGGTGTCGAATTGGTCTTGACTCACAGTGAGCCTGCGCGTGCCCAAACTCCGCCCAGTGCTGTGCCGCGCCCACAACTGCGGCGCTGTTTGAGCCCAGGGTTGCAGCCACCGTGTTTGTTCATCTCATTGAGGGTCTTCTTCTTTTCCGCGGACCTTCTTCTTTACCAAGGTCAAGGTCCTTTATCAGGGACTCGTCTCTCCTGCTGCCAGGTCCAAAGTACATGAGATGAAGGCTCACCATGTTCACTGCTAAGGAGCATTCTGACTGTCCTTCTAAGACATCCACGGAGGGCTGTGGGACTTCAAGCAGTAAGTGCCTGAAAAGATGACAGCAAACAGAAGGGGAAGTGGTGTCCCACTTGAGAGGCGTGGGATGACCATCGCAGTGGCTCTCCAGGTGCCAGGAGGCTGCCCTCAGTCAACGCAGCTTTCTGTCCAGAGGGTTGGCCAACTCCACTCCCAGCCTGGCGATGAGAACAGAAGGAAGCTGTAGGCGCTGGTCTTGCCCACCTGACACTCACATTCTGTGTCCTGGTATTCAAATTCTACATCAGACATAAGCCCCAAAACTCTGTTACCATCAAATGGATTCTGACTCCTGACGACCTGTGTGTACCGTGCTTTTCATGGATGGGGCCCTCGTGGAAGCAATGTCCTTCCTTCTGAAGAGGTGGGAACTGCCAGCCTTTTAATCAGCAGCTGAGTGCCTAGTTGCGTGTGCCACCCAGGGCTTTCCAGAACGGAAACATGCCCAGGTAAATACTAAGTTTCCCAGGCTCTGTTTCCAATAAAAGTGGCCGTGTGGGACAACGGCAGCCAGTGAGACACATGTGAAGATGTGGGAATTTCTGGAAAGGTGTTTGTTCTCCGAATAAAACTATGTAGATGAAGCAGACTCTGCTTGTTCTTTCTCCAGGTCGGAATGTCGATGCTGTGCCTGGAGCTAGAGCCGTTCCGTTGAAACTATAAGGCAACTAGCATGAGGATAAAAGCAAACACGCCAGGGATGCAAAGGTAACATCATAGTTGGAACATCCAAGGGACAGGTGTTAACACTAATGTAAGCATGTGCACATATGTGCATATGTGTGTGTGTGTATATATATATGTATTTGATGTAGCAAAAGACCTGGTGGTAAACTTTGGGGAACATCAGTTCACTGTTCAACAGCCAAGGAATTTTCATATTTGGAAAAATTAAATAAGCATCAGCCAGGAAATTGACAGATTTAATATTTTCCAAACCTGAATCCCATCTGACCTAGGCGGGACAAATGAAAAGAACCTGCGTTCCTGAAGAACTGAACTTGTGCCAGGCGGTATCTGCCCTCAGATCCCTGGCTACATGAAATGCATGCATGCATAGATACATACATACACGTGTATGACTGTAAATTGTTGCCAGTCAAATGTTCCGGCTACTTTTGCTACATAAAACGAGCTCATTGAAACTTAGTCATATAAAAGGAGTCATCAGATTATGTTCACAGGCCAGGATCCAGCAGGAATGACTTCAGCTAAGGAGACAAACAGCTGGAGGCAACTAGAGCCGTTAGCTTTGAAAGGATCAAGTGATGTCAGAAGAGACTCTAAAACTTGATCTTGAACATGTAGTAGCTTCCGGAAGTAGAAGAAATGGTGACGTAGGAAAACTGAACAGAGAATTTCAGAGAGCAACTCAGCAAGACAAACTGAAGAGCGATAATGGCCCATGCAAAGACCGGAAGTTGGAAAACAAAAGGGCAGCGCACCATCAGCATTGCTCAAGGAAAATCCGAATCTTGACCCATCGTATTGAAGGATTCACTGGGTAGAATACTGGATGATTTGGCAAACTCCAGAAAATATGGAAGGAATATACACAATCCTGCACCAAAAAGAATCGGTCCGTGTTCAACCACTTCAAGAGGTAGCGCGTGATCAAGAGCCACTGCTAATGAAGGGGAAAGTTCACGCTGCCTTGAAAGCATTAGTGACAAATAAGGAGCCAGTGATTTATGGAATGCCAATTTAAATGTTTTTAAAATCTGGTGCAGTCACCACAGGATTGGAATCCACATCATCTGAAGCTGAAGGAGGGATCAATATCAGAGCCTAAAGTGTGAGAATCCAGTGTGCAGAGGGCGATGGGGGAGAGTGGGCGTCCAGGATGCACTTGTGGAACTACTTGGGAAATAAAGCCTCTGGAGAACATCCCCTGCCTAAACTTGAGGGAAGGGAGGAAGGTGGCCACTAGACAGAGTGCTCGGGAGAGAGAAGGGGAGACCGTCAAAGGCATACATCTGACCCGGACAGTAGATTCCCCCTAGGATGTGGGCTGGACCTGATCTGGTTTCCAGATTTTTCTGTGTTTTGGTTTTCTTTGGTTTTTGTTTGTTCCTATTTGAGTGTATCTCAGAGGCATTACGTCAATGGAGGTCCCCCTCTTGAAGCTGTGTTGTGTACTTTTCTATTTTTCAGGCTATGGAACCCCGGATTGATGAATCTAGAGGGACAACAGGTAGAATAAGGGGTTTGGGAGGAGGGGGCATGGGGTGAAAGTGGGGTGAATGGGAGATGAGGTCAAGGAGTCCACGTAGAAAAAGAATGTTTGGAAACTGTGGTAGCAATTGTACATTCTACTTCATGTGATTGAAATAAGGAATGATATGTCATATGTAATAAATCCCAACTAATAATAATAACTGATTCAGCTCACATAGGTCACAAAGACAATGTTTTGTGAAAGACAACATTCTAATTTTGTGGGAAAGCAACTGAGGGCTTGAAATCTCATGAGCGACCATCTAAGGGGCAGCTGTTAGTGTCTATCCAACCAAAGAAAAGAAGAGTGGTGGAAACCAAAAGACAGGGCAGCAACTAGTCCAATGGACCTACTGGACCACGCAAACATCATCCTCCACAAGCCCGAGACCAGAAGAACTGCATGGTGCCTGGCTGCCACAACCAACTCCTCTGGAAAGGGTCACATTGGAAGGTCTTGGATAGAGTTGGAAGGAAATGTGGGACAGAACTCCAAATCATAAACGAGACCAGCCTTTCTGGTCAGAGAGAAATGCGTTGATTCACTAAGTCTATGGCACTTCTCCTTCCAGTCTGGAACTAAACTCACTACTATGTTAGAATAATCAACCATTTACAGTTTAAAAAAAAAGATAGCATTTACTGAAGGACAAAGGTTAGAGTGTTAGGAAGGGAGGAGAACTGGAACCAGGATAGAGGAACTATGATGAGGGGGGATTCATTAAGGGGGTCATAATGGACTAGTTGAATCAGAATGTGAATAAATTGTTGTAAGTAAAACTACGATCTTCTCTGAAAACTATCAGCTGATTTAGAATAAGAACATTTTCTTTTTTTTAAAGTAGTCACTGATGACCAGATAGTTGTTTGTTTGTTTTTAATTTTTAATGATGCAGTAATGGAAGCATTCACTAATCTACGCTAGAAATTTGGAAGATAGGTATCTAAGTAAGTGACTTAGAAAAGGATTCATATTTGTGTCCCTTCCAAAGAAAGGTGACCCAATAGAATGTGGAAATTATACAACAATACCACCAATATAACATCCAAGTAAAATTTTGCTGAAAATCATTTGACAACAATTACAGTAGTACACCGACAGAAAGTGCAAGACATTCAAGTTGGATACAGAAGAGGACCTGGAAGAATTGATATCATTATTGTGTTAGATGAATCTCGGCTGAAAGCAGAAAACACCGGAAAGATAGTTACTTAGCTTTCATTGACTGTGCAAAGGCATCTGATTGTGTGGTTCATAATAAAGTAATGATCATATTGAGAAAAGTGAGAATTCCAGAGCACTTCATTGTGCCCCTGTGGAATTTGTACATGGACCAAGAGGCGGTCATTTAAACAGGATGCATAGATAGTACATGGTCGAAGATCAGGAAAGATGCGTGTCACCATATTGATTCAATCTGTATGCTGAGCAAATACCCTGAGAAGCTGAACTGTGTGAGGCAGCGAAGAGTTGGAGGAGGGCTCCTTAACCACCTGTGGTGCACAGGTGACACAGCCTTGCTGACTGAAGTCAAGAGACTTGAGGCACTTGGTGAAGATCGGAGACTGCAACCTTCAGTATGGATAACAACTCGATGTCAAGAATACAAGAATCTTCACACCTGGACCAAGAGACAACATCATGACAATGAACATTGAAGTTGTCAAGGATTTCATTCATTTTGCTTGCATCCACAATCAATGATCATGGAAGCAGCAGCCAAGAAACCAAAGCATTCCTTGCATTTGGGGAAATCTGCTGCAAAATAACTCTTTGAAGTTTAAAGAGCAAAGATGTCCCTTTGAGGACTCAGGTGAACCTGCCACAAGCCATGGCCTTTCAGTGGCCTCATCTGCAGTGAAAGCTGCACAGGAGATCAAGAAGACCAGAGGAGAAGTGATGCGTTGGAATGACGGTGTTGGCAAAGCATATTGAAAATACCATGAACTGTCAGAAGGACAGACAAATAGATATTGGCAGAAGTACAGCCAGAAAGCTCCCAAGAAGCAGGGATGGTTGGACAAGTGGTTAGCAGAAACGAGTCTCTGAAAAAGTACAACAGCTAAAATGGGAAGACTCTGACCTGGTGGATTGACACAGCGGCGACAACGGTGGGCTCACACGGTACAGCAGTTAGGAGGGCGGCACAGGATCAGGTGTTTAGTTCTGGGGTACATAGGCTTAATAGGAGTTACAACCAACTAGGGGGCACCTCACAATAACAACAAACTGTGAACCTGACCTTGTTTTGAAGTGGAGGGTTTAGATGAAGATGTTATCATGCTGGGGTCGGTGGGCCCTCGTCCTCTCAGAATGGTGTGCTTACGAAAGAGAAGAAGCTCAGAGGGACGGGAAGGGGCCATGGGACAGGACAAGGACTGCTGTGACTGCCAGAATCTGAGAGAGCCAAGACGGATCTGCCCCTAGGAACACCCAAGGGAGCATTGCCCTCTCAACACATGCATTCGGATTTCTAGCCTCCAAAATAGTGAGACACTCGATTCCTGTTCTGATAAGCCACCCCGTTGGGTATTTTGTTATGGAAGTCCCAGAAAACCAACGCAGGCACTACTGCTGCCAAATTGGAAGAAAAAAAATCAGTAGCATTTCTCCTAAGAGGTCAACGATCCCAGTCTGGGATAAATTTCCTAAATATTAGATCTGAATTGATTTATTTTATCTCCAAATGCATTGGGCTATAATCTCCCTAAATGGATGAAGTCAGGGTTTCTATTTTTAACAGCTGGCTCGTTCCATTGCATTTCCTTACTATAAATACCTGAGCACACTTGTTTTAAAGTACAGCCCTTTTGTCATCTGATTGTCCTAGTCTAGGTTAGACAGAGTTAGGAGAGAGAGATCCAAAAACTGAAACGGGGGAAGAGAAAGAGACGGCATTGCTCCGTTCCGGTCATTAGCTGTTCTCGCGGGCTCTAGAGTTCATAGCAGACGGGATGCCAGAGAATACCCAGAGATTCTAGCCCTTCTCGTTGTCTTGACCTTGAGAAGTCAGGAGTCTTAGGGGACTCAGTGCAGCCACCCTTGTGCTCCCTGTCCTCTGCCGCACACTGACGTTTCTCTTGCACAATTCCATTTCTGTCTCTCCGCTCACAGCAGCTGGACCCGGACCCCTGGCTCACAGGCAGCCCACGGGGCCTTTCCCCTGGTTTGCATGCTATTGGGTGAAAGTAAATGATCTTAATATCACATTCCCAACTCCCTGGAGTCCCAAACAGGGGGCTAAAGTTCAAAGACTCTGAGGAGAAGCTCGGGTCAGAGTCAGAGGAAGGCATGGTCTGCCACCAGCTGCCTCGCACACCAGTATAGAAGGGAAGGGAAGATGTCACTGCAGGGAGTGGGAAGGGAAGGCATCGTTCTCAAAACTCCTCTCAGGAGAAGTCGAGCGCGTGGTTGGTAGGAACACGGGGACATGGCCCAAGGAGTGAGGATTGGAGTCCTAAGACACGTGCTCTTCCTGGTGCTGCTTTAGAGCCTCTGGTGTCGCAATCCTCCCCCTGTGTGAGGAGGGGCTCCGCATGTGAACGTGCACTGCTTCCTCTCTCATCCTTAAGCAGTGCGCAGGGAGGGCTGATTCTGCACGCTCAATGGCTAGTCTCTATCTTCTGTTCCTCCAGCATCTCTGCGGCTTCTCTGACATGGCCCTCAATAAAGTTATTTTTCCTCTGGCCTTGGGTTGTCCGCAACCTAGACAGGATCAACAGATGGCCATGAAGCTGCCTTCTAAGGAAAGTGGTTTGTACTCAAGCACTAACCCAAAGGTGCATGGTCTGGATCCACCTAGAAGTGCTGCAGAAGAAAGGCCTGGCGATTACATAGATTATAAAGCTTACAGCCCATTCCCCCCCCCCACCTTGAGAGCATTTGTGTGTAGCACACGGAAACACACTGGGTCCCCGTGAGCTGAAATTGACTTGTTAGCCAAGGGTTTCTCGAAGGAAGGCAAGGCCAGCTCTCTGCAGGACACATGCCTTCGGCAGGGGCTACTTCGGTTGGATGACAGAAGAAGTTCACCTTTTCACTGGCACTCTGCCTTCTTCACTTTTGCACTCACTGTCACATGTCTCAGTTCCTCCCCGAAATTAAAAGTTAATAAGTACACGTACATATCAATTAACAGCCACAATATAGTGCGTGAAATAGGACATTATGTGAGTCAGTGTTGTGTGAATCCCATATTACACACAGTTCCCATTTGTATATCTGTGATGCACAGACATCACAGTAACCCTCTGGCTCCTGGCTGGTGCCTGGAGCCTCAGGGTTTGTGCACTTGCCCCCACCATTGACTCCCTCTGAGCAGACTCTGAGGAACCCTGCTAGCAAAGTCGTTAGGCAGCGGACTGCTAACTGCAAGGCCAGCAGCTTGAAATCGCCAGCCATCTGGGGAGAACATGGAGCTTGCTATTCCTGTGAAGAGTTACCAGCCTTGGAAACTCACGGGGTCAGTTCTACCCTGTCCTGTAGGGTCGCTATGAGTCGGCATCCACTCAATGGCAGCGAGGAGCAGTTTGAGCAGACCATGGGGAACCCGGTTGAAAATGAGGAACAGAGACTGAGCAGAGTGGCCACAGCCCAGTGTCCCTCCTCAGTGACCCCTCCCAGGGCAGGCAGCTAGGGCACACCCCCACAGTCTCATCGAGCTGCATCAGTCACCATCCAGTTGCTGCCCAGGTGCCACACAGCTCAGGAAGTGCAAGGAGAGCAGTGGCTTGAGGGCTATAACCCAACCGTGCGCTGCAGTCAAACCTGGGAGCTGCAGTGTCTCCCGGACATGAACTGAACGCCAGCCCCATCTCCAAAGAAGACACTCCTCCCCACCACACCGACATGTGTGGCTGGCCCTTCCCCCGATGGACATTATGAACACTGTGCAGCACAGGGCTGTATTTGATGCGCGCAGACGCACAAGAGGAAAGGCGATGCTGTGACTCGACGCAGTTACTCCCCCTGAGTGTTTGCAGGCTACAGACACCAAGGGACATACAGCATACCAAGCAGCACGAGGCCGTGGAGAGTAGTCTCCTAGTAAAATGAACCTCAGATAACAGAAGAAAGTCTTCATCAAATCGTTAAAAAAAAAATAGCTTACACTTCTTGACCAAGTGGAGGTTTGCCTTAGGAAATAAGTCTGGTTTTCACATTCAGGTATCAATCCATGTAAGTCACCACGTCAGCAGAAACCCAACCAAACAAACAAAAATCATCGTTATCGAAATCGATTCCAAAAACTCCTTAGAATAATGATTGCTAATAAAAATTCAGTAAATGAAGAACTCAAGAAAGCTTCCTCAACTTACTAAAGGGCATTATGGAAAACAACCAGTTTGTCGGTTTGTTGTAAATGGTGGTTTCCATGTGGCTTGGATGCCAGAAGCTGTGTCAACAGTACTTCTGATACCAGTAGGGCTAAGCAGGTAAAAAGTCTTTGTGTTTTTTAAAACAGTTTTATTGAGATATATTTCACAAAACATACAATTCAATAGTTTGGTCATATTATTAAAAGCCATACAATCATCTCCACAATCTATCTCAGAACATTTCCTTCCTCCTGTCCCCATTGACATCAGTCCCCACCCCACCCCCATACACACCCCTCAGGAAACCATGGAAGCAGTCCCTGTTTCCATAGCTCTGTCTGTCCTGGATTTCATACACAGCAAAACAAAACGGAGCTTTCAGAGCAGGAGAAACTAGGAAGGAAGATCTAATGATTGACTTCCAAACACTAGCCTATGCGTTACAACAGAATATTGTCCAAGTTTGCGATGACTTCCCTCCGTTGAATGGCTCTGGAGTAGCCACCACAAGGGACACGAACAGCCACGACCACAAAGATGGCACAGAACCAGGGAGCACCACGCTGGTTCTGTTGTACCTGGGTGTGAACTAGAGCCCCCGAGAAGGCGCTCAATGACGTCATATATCAATGAGAGCCTTCAAACCCACAAATGTAACAAGGGAGTGCTATAGCTGGATACATTTAACGTGTGCTTTCTCTGTGTACAGAAACCTACAAAATAATAAAGGAGGCCAAAATAAATGAAGATACATGCAACAATTATAGATTAAAAGACTCGCTATTATTAAGATGTGACTACTGGTTTCCTCCACTATCTCCAAGTATAGGCTTCCTATGAAGCCCTTCATTAGCCAACGTGATAGAAAGCAGAGAAACCATCACCATTAACTTACATAACTTCAAATCTCTTGAACATTCTTAGACCCCAAAAAGCAATCTGCTGAATCATACCAAAAAGTACATAAATTTTAAGGTAATACAAATATGTAATCAAAGCAAGAACGGGATGGTAGCTAGAGCCTATGAGAAGTAGACATGCCTCCACATCCCGTGAAGCGTCCAAGAAAAGAGCTTGTCCCCAGCCCACTCTGCCTGCTCAGGACACAGGCTGGCTCTTCCACAGCTCACTGAAATGCAAACACCAAGAGCAAACATTCTCCTCACACTTCCTTTTTGCCTTTCCTTAGTGAAAAGATGCCCTAACACAGGTCTTCTATAAAAGCAAAGTGACCTGTCAAAAAGCAGGGATGCTTATACTTTCCAAAGTGTCGGGATAAGATACGATCTCAATATAAAGCCACCAACTTTTTAAAAATAGAAATTGAGAGGTTGATTCTAAAAATTTCTATGCAAATGCTAAAGACTGAAAATAACCCCAAGAAATCCGAAAGAGAAGAACAAATTTGGAGGACTTACACTAACTCCTAAAATCGTGGACAACTGCATAAATCAGGAAAGTGTGCTATTAACATAAAGCAGCCATATAGATCAATTCCACAAACTAAGGTGTACAGAAATAGAACCACTCATACATGGCCAATTGATTTTTGACAAGAGTGCCAATCCAATAAGAAAAACTTTTCAACAACTGCTGCTGGAACCATTGGATATCCATAGAATAAGTAAACAAATAAACCTTGATCATTGTATTACTGAGTAAGCAAAAAATCAACTTGAAAATTGATCATTGACCTAGAGGTAAAGAGCTAAACTATACAACTTGTAGGGAGAAAAAAAAACATGAGAAAAGTTTGTGACCTTACCATAGGCAAAGAAATCTTAGTACACAAAAAGTGGGGCTTATAAGGTGGGGGGGGGGTGGCTAACTGGAACTACCTCAAAATGAAAGTCTTCTTTTAAAAAAATCCTCCTTGAAAGACAGTATTTTAACGGAATGAAAATACAACACAGAAGAAAAATGTACTTGGAATACATAAATCTGACAAATGGCTTATATCTTGAACTACACAAATCCACAAATCCTCCTTACAGTCATTGATAAGCTAGTAATGCATTTTAAATATTCAAAATAAACTTTAAAGAAAAGTTAGCAGACGCCTTCCAAAGGGCAAACTACAAATGGAGAATAGCCCCTGGGAAATACGATGGGGTTTCAAAAAGCGTGTGGAAATTTTTATTACCGTTTCATTGCATTTTTCCATGAACATTTTGACTCCCTCGTGTGTTCGGTTTCTTTGTCACGGATGCTGTGAGGTGCCATGGAGTCGGTTCGGATTCTTGGCGACCCTCCGTACAACAGAAAGCAGCTCAGTGGCATGCTTACCGTCACTGCTGTGTTTGAATCTACTGTTAGAACCACTGTGGCTAGATCTCTCATTGTGGACCGTCCTGGTTGCCATTAGGGAAAGGTAAATTAAAACAGCAAGGAGCAACTGCTACCTCCCCCAGGGCATCTAAAACATTTGGAAGCCGACACTGATGTCAAGGGCTAGCAAGGATGTGGCCATCAGCCACGCTCCCACTTTTCCCGTCAGAAGGCAAAGCAGCAGAGCCCTTTCAACCAGCTGGGCAGGTCCTTCTACAGCTGAAGATTCACGTTCAAGATGACCCAGCGACGCACTGGTACAATTTTACCCTGGAGATGGAAACATAGGAGTAGGTCCGCACAAAGACTTGTACTCAGATGCTTACGACGGCTTTGCAAACTTAAAACCAAAACCTAGACACAATCCACCAGCTCATCAAAAATGGATGGGAAATCACTGTTACTTTCTTAGCAAACAGGAACCAGTGACCATCAAAATGTAAGGACTACTTCGCAAAAGCATCATACAGAGCAACAGAAGCCAGGTCAAAAACAATGTAGATAGCATATGACTCTGTTTATATAGAAACTCCCATCAAAGGCGAGGGGTTGGCTGCAAAGGTCAATAGGGAACTCGGTGGGCATGCTCCAGCACATGCTCATGATGATATGCATTCACCTGTACTCAGATTGCTGCGTTACAGCGTAATACAACTTTAACCGGGTTTATAAAATACTTTTTATGAGCAAAACAGCAGCTCGTACTAAAAGTTATGCATTAAAATTTTTGTTCGTTCCACGTTGACTGTCGAGACCTGCAGTAGTATTCCGTGCCCCTACCCAAAAAGAATCACTCTTGCGAATGTTTTATGCATTCTTCATTTTTTTTCTACATGTAGTCCCCTACGTGTGTTCCTGCGGGTAAATTTAAAACGATTGCTGCTGGGGGTCCAGTTCATACATGCATGTGCATGTTTCATCCTAACAAAATGGGCTCAGATGCCTGAAAACAACTTCACTCAGTCAGAGACTTGTCTCCCCTCTGTTAAGGTGTCTTCAAAGAAAAAGTCTGTGCAGAACAGCCACTTCTGAGGTGATCTGCTGGGTCGAAGCAGAGAAGTCACCGTCCGCTCAGAAGGCTATGGAAACTGATAGATCTTCTCAAAGGACACATGGCCATCACACAGGTTTAGGAAGTAGGCGCGCAATGGCAATGCACCGAGTCATTGCTGGAGGACAGCAAGGGCTACGCCACAGGAACGTAGCTGGGAACACTTACACCATCTACCGTACAACCCTCATCTTGCCCCTTCAGATTTCTTTTTCTGTCCCAAACTCAAGAGAGCATTTCAAAGGAACATGGTTCCAGTCCCTGGAGGATGTCCACACTGCCGTTTGGATGCGGTGTAAATCAGAGGACGCAGACTTCTTCCAGGAAGGGATCCTGCAGCCTGTGAGTCAATTCGTACTCAGAGTGAACCTGTAGCAAAGAGTAGAAGTGCTCAATATGGTTTCTAAGACAGGAGAGCATTTAATGAAAGAAGTCAGACTCCTCTTTCTCCAACAGAGTGGCTGGTGGGTTTGAACTGCCAACCTGGTGGTTAGCAGCCTAACACTTAACCCACTGCACCACCGGGGACCCTTCATTGAAGTCCAGACCTTTGGAAAACACATGGAATGGCTGCCTCCAGTGCCATCTGTCTGTTAGTGGGATGCGGGGTACCATGAGCATCTGCTATGTAATCAAAGTATATGTGTATGTTTGTATCTGTATAGATGAGGGTGAATAAAAAACTATTGCTAAAATATCATAGAAACCTTTATTATATAAAAATGTGAAGTTACTACTTCTTGGCAGATCCTCCATCTAGGTCTAAATTCTTTTCTTTAAAAAAAACGTTTTATTGTGAATTTGGTAAAGGTTTATATAACACATTGTTTTTCCTTTCAGTAATTCAAACACATTTTTCTATCTCATTGATTGTAATCCTTACAATGTAATGTCACTTATCCCACTTCCTCTGTCTTCTATTTCCGTCACTTCTTCTTCCTAATCCTTCTTGACTTTCCTGAGAAAGTATTGTCTCGAATGGTTGACGTTTTTAAGGTGCTATTGTTCCCTCCTAGACCTGTCTGGTTACAAGTGGGGCTGCTAACCACAAAGGCAGCAGCGGCTCTGTGGGAGAAAGATGGGGCTTTGTATTCCTGTGAAGAGTTACAGTCTTGGAAACACCTAGGACAGGGTTGTAGGCATTGGCATCAACTAGTTGGCAGTGAGTTTGAGGTTGATTCTATACATCTATTGTTTGGCTGGGTTTTAAGACACAGGGATAAGAGTGATTTCAGGTCATAGTCTTAGGAATTCCACCAATCTCTATCCAGCCAGTAAGCCTGGTTTTGTTTTGGCCTTTTTTTAAAAAAAAGATCATTTTATTGGGGGCTCATACAATTCTTATCACAATCCACACACAAATCCATATTTTTTTTAAAGATTTTGAGTTTTGTTCATGATTTTTCCCACTCTATCCAGGGCCTTTTAATGTGATCTCTTTCTGAGTAGTTGGTCGGGATAGTTGGGCACTGTCTAGTTTTGCTGTCTTACCATCATGGAGACTGATGATCACATGGTCCATTAATCCAGCGGATTTATTGTTTCCATGTGACTTCAATTTTCCTTACTCTTCTTTCCTCTGGACAGGAAGAGGTCCATAGTTGTGGCTTGTGAGATCTTAAGGAGCCTTGGTGGCATAGTGGTTACTCATTTGGCTGCTGACTGCAAGGTCAGCCGTTTGAAACTACTAGGCAACTGTGCAGAAGAAAGACTAGGCTTTCAACTCTTGAAAAGAGTTAGTCTCAGAAACTCACAGGGGCAGTTCTACCCTATCCTATAGGGTTGCTATGAGTTGGCACTAACTCAATGACTATGAGTCTGGCTTAGTTTGGGTCCAGCATTTTGTTTTCATGAATAATAAGTTGATGAATATTTCTGTACACTCATCTTTAACAGGATAACTTGGGAGACAGATGGGGCTTAGGGAGACTTCACAGACTGCTGAAGATGGTATATTTCCGGCTCTGCAGCCCTTCCTTGAGTCCTGGATGGCACAACAGTTCTGGCATTAAGGTAATCGATTCTAACCCAGCAGTTGCTCTGGGGGAGAAATATGTGGCTGTCTGATCCTATGAAGATTAACAAGCTCAGAAACCCTAAGAAGAGGTTCTACTCTCTTCTAGAGGGTATTAGGCAGAATCAACTCCACAGCAGTGAGTCTTTTGGGGGGGGCAGGGGGGTTGTTTGTTGGGGCTATGACTAACGGGGCCTCTGTTACTTACAGTAACTTCATTCATGCACCCTTTATTCCGACATCTCCCTTCACCCTCTTCTGCCTCACTCTCCTGAATGCATCAATCCTGTGTCTTCACCTTCCAAATTAACTCCCTACACCAAAGTCCTTGTCGGAGGCTCTGCTCTCAAGGGAGCCCAAATCAAGGCATGCACATTCCTTATTGCTTCCCGTATGATGTCTTGACGGTTGTGTCATATCGTCCATGCAGATTTACCATGCTGTGTCTGGTGATCCCATGGTCGGCCACTGCATGGATGTGCCATGTTTTTGTAACCTTCCCCGATATTGACTCGATATTACATGATGTGAGGTTTCTTAAATCCTATGCTCATATCTGACATTTTGTGTCATAAAACAAGCTTTTATCCATTTAAAAGGTTACAATCATACAAAGTATCTTTCCTGACCACAATGAAGAAAAACTAGAAATCAATAACAGAAGGGAAACTCGTGATAACATAGAAGTGTGGAAATTAAGCAACACACCATAAAGCAACTGACGTGTCAGAGAAGAAATCAAAAGGGAAATCAGAAAATACTGAGAAATGAATGAAAGTGAAAGCACACTGCACCCAAACGTGCCAGGTGCCATAAAAGCAGGGCTCAGGGGGATGCTTGCCGCAGTAGAGACCTACATTAATCAAAGAGGAAAGAATGCAATTTAACAACCTAACTCGATGGAAGGCAATGAATAATAAGAGGGAGGTCAGCAAAAAAAAAAATGGTGACGAGAAAGGATACAATAGGAGGGGTCCAGGAGTAAAAGGCAACTAAACACGAAACCCGGCTACATCCACAACCCTGTAACAACAATACTATCTAGACGAGTACATGCACAGATGGACTCCAGGGTTGAACAGTGTGGGGAGGAGAATGGAGCTATTCCCACAAATATATATATGTTTGACAGAAGGGATTTCTTTTTGTTTTTAATCATTTTATTGGGGGGTTCATACAACTCTTAGCACAATCCATACATACATCAATTGTGTAAAGCACATTTGCACATTCGTTGCCCTCATCATTCTCAAAACATTTGCTCTCCACCTAAGCCCCTGGCATCAGCTCCTCATGTTTCCTCTCCCTCCCTACTACCCCCTCCCTCATGAACCCTTGATAATTTATAAATTATTATTTCTTCTTATCTTACACTGCCCGACGTCTCCCTTCACCCTCTTTTCTGTTGCCCTTCCCAAGGGAGGAGGTTATATGTAGATCCTTGTAATCGGTTCCCCCTTTCCAACTTACCCTCCCTCCACCCTCCCAGTATCGCCAACTCTCACCACTGGTCCTGAAGGGATCATCTGTCCTGAATTCCCTGTGTTTCCAGTTCCTATCTGTACCAGTGTACATCCTGACAGAGGGTATTTCTAAATGTGTTTTTACCTATGTTGCAAATATATCTATGTAGATGGTAGATCGCACTAAAGCTGAAACAAAACTCACTGCCATCAAGTCATCTTGACTCAGAGAGACACCACAGGACAGAGAGAGCCCCTGTGGCTTTCCAAGACTAAAATGCATTGTTTTGTTAAGGGAGGGGGGACAAAAGGTTTGTTTTTTAAGAAAATAAAGAGCAAAGCTACCAACAATTGTTCATGAAGATGGTACAAGACCAAGTAACATTTCCCTTCGTTATAATAACAAATTGCTATCGAGTCAATACTGACTCATAGTGACCCTATAGGAGAGGGTAGGCCTGCCCCAGTGGGTTTCCAAGACTGTAATTGTTCATAGGAGTAGAAAATTCTTTCTGGCTCCCAAGGAGTAGCTGGTGGTTTCAAACTATTCACCTTTCAGACAGCGGCCCAACGTGGAACCCCTATACCACCAGGGCGCCATCTTTGTTATATGTAAAGTCCCCATATATCCAAGTCAACTCCGTGACTGTGACCCAAACAACCATAGTGTTTGTCCTAGAACACTTGCAATTAGGCACACTCACCTCAAGATGCCCTAAGTAAAAAACTGTGCATCGATTTGGCAATAAATATGTTGTCTCCCTTTCTTGGGGATTCATAACACTGCTTCTTTAGGCCCTGCAGCAAAGAAAACTGCTTAAGTTAACTTTGCATTTATCAAACGAGCAGGCCATATACCCCTTTATCCTTCAAGCCATTTAGAAGAGTAGAGATCCCTGCAGCGAACACGGGTGGGTGGGTGGATGGTTGGTGGGTGGGTTGGTTTGGGGAACAGCTAGTCAAGTTATTTGGGAGATAGGTGAAGCTTTCAGCATCTATTAAAATGTTACAGCCTCAGAAACCCAAAGGGGCAGTTGTGCTCTGTCCTGTAGGGTCTCTCTGAGTCAGAACTCAGAGAGTCAAGGGCAGTGAGTTTGGTTGGTTTGGAGTCAAGTCATTACCATTTATTAAAAAACAACGTACAACTTTTTACTGCTATTTCCCTGACGGCATCTGGGAATGTTTAATCCATTGAATTAGCTTTAATGTTGCTAGGACTTGATTGCATATATCTGCTGGCACAATTTACACTTTACAGTTTTTCACTTTCTCATCTGTGCAGAGACATAGCCATAAAGAGCATGTACTCAGCAGGTGAGAAACTCACAAAACCTTAGCTCTCTATTTCCGGGTTCCTGTGACCACCATACAGCTGATGAGAATCATTAGCATACCAGTAGAGACAGCTGATAAGAGTCCTAGCCTCTTCCAGAAAAACTAAGAGATTTTACTCTGGGCTCTTCCTTGCAGGTGTCTTTTTCCATTGGTCCCCCAGTGCCTCCCCCCACCCCCACCCCACCTTAGGGCCACTGTTACTCCTTAGCCAAAGGCTAGAACTAAGTCAAAGACACTTAGACTCAATAGCCTTCACAGGCTTCCTCTGTCCTTTTTTTTGAGCGGAAGTAAGTTACAGTTCTGACTGGTCGCTTCAGGACCTTAAGAAGCAAGGGGGTCACTCTGTTACGGATGCTGCAGGACACCGCCCTCATGACAGGTTTCCCCGGTGTACGTAATCACGATGGGAGCACAGGAAAACAGCTGCTGTTTGCACCCAACTAAACGTTGGGTAGTCAGGGAAGAAACCAGACAGGCATCCTTGGCCTAATTTTGATCAGTTGAAGATGCTACTATATTCAGGGGGCATAATATACCTGATGCAGTGCGGGCACTAGCAAAGGTAGAGGCTGCCGTCTTGCCCAAGGAACAATGCTTGAACCCAAAGCAGCTGGAACTCAGGCATTAGGATCATAAGGACCTAAATTCAAGCCTTTTCTTGGTCCTCTGTTAATGGTATGGCCCTGAACTAGTTACTCTGCAAAAACAAGGCAGAGGGTGTTGGGTCGCTGTTAGGATCAGAAGAGTGGTGACCAGTGGAGGCGTACCACATGTTAAGAATTAGCTTCTAAAGTTAGCGGATAAGAGAGAATCTGTAAAGACCAGATGAAGTAGTTGACTTGCCCCTTCAGATTTCTTTTCCTTCCCCAAACTCAAGAGAGTATTTCAAAGAAGCGTGCCATGGCTGGGGAGTTGGTTTTGACATTGGGAACCATGGTGCTTCCTACTTGGTCTGCTTTGCTCATTCGGAGTCTCTTTCCTTCCATATAGTGTTGGTGATTCAATCGTCCCTGTCTTTAAAGAATGATGTCGGAATCTAGATTGGGTTGCATTATATCCGTAGATCACTTGGCAGCATTTTGAGTAGCATTTTCAAAATGTTAAATCTTCCTCTCCATGAATATGGTATATTCTTCCATCTATGCAGGACCCTTGGTTTCTTACAGTAATGTTTTGTAGTTTTCTTCATATAGGACTTTTATTTTGTTTCTCTGATTAGATTTATTATTAAATTGGCCTAGTTTAAACAAATTCCTTTAAAAAATTTTATCTGAAAATGTCCTCATTTTGCCATTGTATTTGAGGGAAATTTTTCCTGAATATGTAATTCTTAGTTGGCATTTTTTTCCTTCAATTTTACATATGTCCTCTCATTGTCCTTTTGCCTGAATGATTTTTGCTAAGAAATCAGAACCTAGTCTTACTTGTTCTTCTTTCTGGGTAATTTTTTGCTTCTCAAGCTGTTTGGGGGATTCTTGTCTTTTGTTTTGAAAAGCTTGACTATGGTACGTCTTGGTGATTTTCTTTTGGGGTCTCTTCTGCCTAGGATTCATTTGGCTTTTTGAAGGTATATCTTCCTGTCATGATTTTAGGGACACTTACTTCCAACAGCCCTTTAACAATTTTGGTGGGGGGTGTCTCTTCCTATTCAGAAATTTGGATCACATGTAAATTATTCCTCTGGACGGTGTCCGATATAATTTTTAGGCTTTAATTTTATGTTCGTTTTCTGATTTTTTTTCTCTAGCAGATTACTATTGAGATATTTGTCTTCAAACACAATTATTCAGTCTTCCAATGATTAAATACTCCGCTGTCTTTTCAGGTTATTAGCATATAAAATCTTACGGGTTTCTATTTACTGTTTTTATATGGTTTCTAATTTTTCAGTTCATTCTTGTAGTGTTTTCTTAAATTATTTTGAAGTTTTTAGCTTTGTTTTCCTTGATTTCCTTTACCTTCTTATCATTTTTTTCTCTCAAGTCACTAAAAGTACTTAAATGTGATTCTTTTGAATTCCTTATCAGGTAGTTCTAGTACTCTTTCTTCCCCAGCAAGATGTTCTGGCTCTATTTTGGTATCTACTTGAGCCAATCCATGTTGTTTCTTCATGAGAACTAAAATTATCATCATCTGAGACTTCGTGGTGGTGTTGCATTTGTATTGTGTTGGTGCTTGTATATGGGTGTGTTCTTAAGCACTTGCTACCTGTCTTGTAGTAGGTGTGATAGCAAATGGGAGTGTGGATGCAGTCCTCTGTTCACTGTCCACTGCCGTTTGGAACAGGTTGGGCTGATGTTGGTCATTGTCTATCATTGATCAGATTGTTCAGAAACAGGCAGTGGTCTTTCTATAGTAGGCAGGGTTGCAGGGGGTAATGGTGTAGCTAGAAAGTGTAAGCTCAGTCACTGTCTCTCACCTGGTGAGACCCAAAAAAGAGAAAAAGCAAACAAAAGCAGAAATAAACACAGCAGAGAAAAATTAAAAGCAAGCAGGGGCAAATAAGCATAGTACATCAAGATAAAAACAAAGAAATGAAAATAAAGACAAGAGGAAAAACTCAAGAAACAAAACTAGAGATGAGAATAAAAAAGTAAAAAGAGAAAATATAATAGGAAAGAAAATCTTGAGGTCATAAAGGAAATAAAAAGGAAGGGAAATGGAGAAAAAGGAAGGAGAAAGAAGGAAAAAACAACAGGAAGAGAAAAAATCAGGGAAGGACACAAAAAGGAGAAGCCTGTGGGTCAGTGCCCTCTGGCAGTCAAGGAGATTGGGAGTGGCTTAGGGAGGAATGGGAAAGGGGAGACAACCAGTCCTAAGCAGAGTTCCTACCAATCTAGAAAGTATCTGGGGTCAGGGCATCTTCTCCAGGAGGAGTTCTTTGGGACCGAGAGGGCAGCTAGAGGTAGGATCGCTAGGTTTGGAAGGAGTTCCTGCAAGACCAGGAGTGGTCAGGGGCAGGCTACCCGTCCAGGATGGGCATGCTGTTGCTCTCATGTAGCAGACACAGCAGCCGCAAGGGCAGGGGCAGAGCAGGGGCTGTGTAATGGAGGCTATGCAATGGGGGGTGTCATCAGCCAGGGAACGAGGATGGTGGGGGCTGGCCACATGTCTCATCAGTAGGAAGATGTGGAGAAGAGAGGGATGAGTGCACCTTTCCGGATTGTAGTCACTGGTTTTTGTTTATACTGCCCCGGGCAAATGGAGCAGATTTTCAGTTTGCTGTCCCAACACATGCTGCCTGTGGAAGCGCAGAGAGGCTGTGTTATGTCAGGCCAGCTGACAATTCACCCATTCCATCTATCTCCTCTCTCAATTCTTTTGTTCAATCTAATGCCCGTCAGTATTCCAACTACCTCTCTGTCCTTTACTCTGAGCGCTGGGACCCGCCATGATCATCCAGATCTGTGTCGCTCGGGCTCTCCTCCCTTCCTGTCAGAGGGTCTGGGCACGCGTGTCTGCTTAGTCTGCCACCTTGCTGGAAGTGACAGACACACGCTTTTTTAAAGTGTTATGTATTAATAATATACACGAATCTTTCACCATCTAGCTAACTTTTTTAAGGGCATTTCCAATATTTTAGGAGCTTTTCTTTTTTAAAACATTTTATTAGGGACTCATACAACTCTTATCACAATCCATCCATACATCAATTGTGTAAAGGAGCTTTGTTGGCAGAGTGGTTACATGTTGGGCTGTGATCCAAAAGGTCTGCAGTTAGAACCACCAGCCACTCCGTGGGATGAAGACAGGGCTTTCTGCTCCCATGAACAGTCTCGGAAACTCTCAAGACAGGTCTACGCTGTCCTATAAGTTTCTATGAGTTGGCATCAACTTGAGGACAGTGAGTTTGGTTTGGTTTGGATCCAGTGTTTTGCTTTATGAACAAAGCGTCCATTTTTTTAATCATTTTATTAAGGGCTCATACAACTCTTATCACAATCTATATATACATGTAAAGCACATCTGTACATTCATTGCCCTCATCATTCTCAAAACATTTGCTCTCCACATTTTCACCCACTTTTCTCTTGTCTGTCCCCCAGGGAGGAGGTCACATGTAGATCCTTGTAATCAGTTCCCTCTTTCCAACCCACTCTCCCTCTACCTTCCCAGTATTACCACTCATACCACTGGTCCTGAAGGGATCATCCGCCCTGGATTCGTTGTGTTTCTAGTTCCTAGCTGCACCGGTGGACATCCTCTTGGCTAGCCAGACTTGCAAGGTAGCATTCAGATCATGATAGTGGGGGACGGGGGAAACATTTAGGAACTAGAGGAAAGTTGTATTTTTCCATCATTGCTACATCATACCTTGACTGGCTCGTCTCCTCCCCTAGATCCCTCTGTAAGGGGATCTCTAGTGGCCGACAAATGGGCTTTGGGTCTCCACTCTGCAATCCCCCCCTCATTCACTATGATAAGATTTTTTTTTCTCTGATGATGCCTTATACCTGATACCGTTGACACCTCATGATCACACAGGCTGGTGTGCTTTTTCCATGTGGGCCTTGCTGCTTCTGAGCTAGATGGCTGCTTGTTTACTTTCAAGCCTTTAAGAATACAGACGCTATACCTTTTGATAGTCAAGCACCATCAGCTTTCTTCGCCACATTTGCTTATGCACACATTTCTCTTCAGCGCTCATGTCATGGAGGTATGCACCCAATGATATGATTTTTTGTTCTTTGATGCCTGATAAATGATCCCTTCAGCACCTCGTGATCACACAGGCTGGCGTGTTCTTTCATGTGGGCTTTGTTGCTTCTGAGCTAGATGGCCACTTATTTACCCTAAAGCAAAGCATCAAATAATATTCTGTATATTCATCTTTAACAGTATAACTTAGTCGGTTCTAATCAAATGTTAGACCACCAGGACAAATGGGAGCTGGGCAAGGGTGGGGCAAGGAATTGATCATAACTGTACACGTTAACTCCAAATTCATCCTTTAAAGCCCTGGCTGAGCTTCTAAAAGCCAGGCACTAGCCAGGTTCACTGCTATAGATCACCTTCCAGTGCTTCCTTCAACGGGCACAGTGTTTTATACAATGGTTTGTTTTACCATATACATTTTTTTCTTATTAAATAGAGAAGACACAAGAGCTACCGTTTAACTACTCCTACATTTTAGCCTCTCCTCCTGTAGAGGGGAGGAAAAACCTTTTCAGAGGCGGGAGAGGAAGGGATAGAGCAGCCTAGAATACAAAGAGCCCCAAGCTGAATGCGGGTCTCCTATTTCCTCCTGTCATCAGAATGCAAGAGTCCAGCCACCTGGATGCAGTTTCAACATAATTTATTCAATTCGTCAACTACTTACTGGGCCTCAATTATAACCAATAATAACTAAGCTGCCTTTCACAGAGGCAGAGAAGAGCAGGGGTTGGGAGTGCAGGCTGTGCCTTTAAAAGAATGAGGTCAATCTATACAGAACAATCTGTGAGACAGTAAGTGGCAAAAATAAGGGCAAAACAATGTATAGCATAGGGTACCGTTTGTACAAAGAAAAGAGGATGCAGTGTTTGTTTACTCGCAGAATATTTCTGGGAGAGTCCATAAAAAAAAAGCTGTAAAAGGGGCACTACGTCCGATCCTGATGGAGTCATAAAGGCCAGGAAAACCTTCTTGCCATTAGAGAGAGAGAGAGACAGAGACAATAAAAACATACAAATGAAGCGACGATTTTAAAGCCTAAAGGGAACAAAAGAGGAGAGGCCTCCGCCGGCCCCAGCTTCTGCCTGCAGTCTTCCAGACCCCAGTGCAGGCAGCTGGAACCCAGAAAGACCGGATGGCCACTCTGCGTTGAGGACTCAGCGATCACCGTTAAGGGGTTAAGGGCGGCCCAACAGCTAGCAGTTTCAGTGCAGAGAGAGCGCCTGGCAATTGGCAGCAGGTGCCCCTCTGGTCTTTGAGCATGGATCTGAGAGAAGCTACTCTGGGAAAACAGTCTGTTGAAGTTCTTCAGACTTCATTTATTATTTGTTCACTATTTATATAACTATTTTCTTTACTCTGAACATGTAGGGTATTTCAATAGGATAAAGGTATTCCCAGAGTGCTCTAGATGAGGCACTTAGACTGTATGGGGAAGAGTGGGCGGAACATTCAGGAGCCTTTTCAAGGAAGGGATGCGTAAACTGAGGCTCAACACATGCTAAAGAGTAGCCCAGAAAAAAGGAGGCCATAGTATGGCCAAGGAAAAAAGAGGCCAGAGAAGGGCTGACGTGTTCGGAGGACAAAGAAAAGGAAGTGGAGAGAGATGGGATTGTGGAGCAAGGAAACAATCATGAGGCACCTGGTATGCCAGGACCTGGAGTACAGAATTCGTATTTTAAACATGATGACATGCCATTCAAATATTTAAGTCCTGGAAAGACATATCAGATTTTTTTATATGGAGAATGATGGACTTAACAGGGGAAAGAAATGCCATTAGAAGGAGGTGGAAGGAATCCACGCTTGAATTATGCGGGAGTTAAGGAACTGGAAGTAGGGATGGAGATAGGTGAAGGAATGAATTTGGGAGTGTTAAGAAGAAAGAATTGACTGAGCCTGTTGTTGAAGGATAATGGGCTGGGCAAGATTACCCAATAAACAAGGTAAGCACAGGCTTACTTGTGCTTCTCTGTGAATCTGGTGTCAACAGTTTCACATAGCTTACTTACGCTTACCTACTAATCAAGCTTAGTGGGGTGGGATTACCCATCAAGCTTAGCTTACTTGTTGGGTAGCCAAACTTTAATAATGACTTTCAGTTTGGACATTAAAATACACATAATAGGAACCTTGGGAGCGTACTCAATACCCACAAGTCCTGTTATTCATGCGTTCTACAGATCGACGCTCAACTTCACTCAGCCCATGAAGTCAATGCTCTTATTGGCTTCTCACCTTTTAGAGACAGGAGAAGCTGGGTCTCTAAGAGGTTAAATACAGCTTGCCTAAGGTTAGGAAGAAAGACTTCTGCTGGTGTACTGGTTACCCATAGGGCTGTTAACTGCAAGGCCACCAGTAGTTTGAAACCACTAACCACTCGTCAAGCAAAACATGAGGCTTTCTACTCTTATAAAGACTTTCCGTCTCAGAAACCCAACAGAGAAATTGTATCTTGCCCTGTAGGGTCACTATGAGTCAGAATCTACTCAATAGCATTGAGTTTTTTTGAGAAGGTGAGGAGATGACTAAATGGTGACTTGAACGAAGGCCAGTTAGGACAGAGCCTGAGCTTGCAGCCACTACACAATTCTACTTTTCAAGGCCCCTTGGAGGTAAAATGGTTAAAACTGCTAACCAATAGACTGGCCATTGGAACCCCCCCAGAAACGGGCAGGAAGAGAGACCTGGTGATCTGCATCCACCAGAATAACAGCCTACACGGAGTTCTCTTCTGTCACGTGGGGTCACTGCGTTGACAGCACCTGGCAGCACACCACGTTCCCCTGCACAGAGCTTCGAAGGTGGGCCTAGAACGGAGCTGGCAATGGAATGCAAAACAGATGGCTGGAGAGGAGGGTAACCCTGAGCCGAGAAAAGAAGGCAGGAAACAGCTATTTTCCCATCTCAGCTGTAATTATATAACCAATCACGGAAGTTGGGGAGAGGGGGGTAGCTTGTCTGGATTTCATTAAAAAACAGTGAAAGCGTGGGAGGTATTTCTACATTCTTTACCTCGTTTACATTTCACAAGTGTGTGCAATAAGCAGGCTTATAGCCCCAACTGCTAGATGTGGAAACTGAGGCTCAGAGAGGCAGGGGCTGGGTGTCCCAAGGCACGTGACTGCCAGCTGTGGGGTTTTCAGAGGCTGAATTTTGGGAAGGAGAGCCCCAGGCCTTTCTCTCAGTCCTAGTCTAGAATTCAGTAGCATCAGAACTCACTGCCATCAAGTGACCCTGCAGGACAGGATAACACTGTCGCTGTGAGTTTCCAAGGGTATAACTGTTTATGGGAGTAGAAAGGCCCCGTCTTTCTCCTAGGGTGCTGGTTGACGGGTTCAAACTGCTGACCTTGTGGATCACAGCCCAGTGCCTAACCATTCCACCCTCAGGGCTCCTTTCTCAGCAGCATATCAAAGCCAAACCAAACTCACTACTGGCTCATAGCAACGCTCCGTGGGCTTCAAGACAGAAACTGTTTCCGGGAGTAGAAGGCCCAGGCTTTCTTCCGAACCAAATTCGCTGCCATCAAGTCAATGCGAACTCAGAATGACCCTCTTGTGGGTTTCTGAGGTTGTAACTGTTTACAGGAGTAGAAAGCCCAGTCTTTCTCCCTCGGAGTGACTGGTGGTTTCAAACTGCTGACGATGCAGATAGCAACCCAACGCATAACCATTACACCACCAGGGTTCCTTCAGCAGCACAGCCTCATGCAAATCCTTACGGACAGATGTGGACTGCACCTGAGATGCATTGCTTGCAAATTAAATCCAGGTGTCCCACATGGAAGCTGAGAATTGTCTTATAGAACTGCCGCTGCGACCACTGCTGGAAAACCAGGTAATAAGGGGCAGACTTAATGGGCACACCTGCAAAGGTACATCGAGAGGTCTCAAGCGCCAAGATGGATAAATATGGGTGTCCTCAAGGCGTGGGATCAGAGCCATGTTCCTGCTCCAGGTCTCTAGAGATTTGTGGATCCCAAGAAAATTAGAGTAGGCACTACTGATGTCAGACCTCCGGGGGAGTATCTAAATGCCCAGATAAGAGAAGAAAGAAGGAGGTGACTTGGGCCTCTGGCCCCACTCTCCAGCGCACGTGGTCTGAGCCTGCATCCTTTCCTCCCTGCCTCTGCAGAGAGCGGAGGATAATGCTCAGAAGGGTCCTCACGGGAGCACCTGCTCCGTGGAACGAAGCTGGCCAGGCTGGGCACCCATGCCAGGCCCCAGCCCTGGGGAAGGGGTTGTCTGAGTTTCCTGGTGGCTTGACTCCCCTCATCCTCCCCTGCAGTGCCTCGCAGCACCCCGCAGCAGCCTGCCTCCACTGAGGGGCTGAGGCCCCGCTGCTTGAGTTAATTACAGTAATTATACCTGCTCCCTCTTTGTTCCCTTTGTTCCCAGTTTCCTGCCCGCTCATTTGCAAATCTAATCGCTCTGTAGATTTTTTTTTTTAAGCGAGAAAGGGAATGGAGAGACAAAGATAGGGAGCAAAAACTGTGGGAGAGAAAAAGGCGGGGGTGGGAGTGGGCTGGGGAGAGGAGGTGAGGCAGACAGACTGAGGGTGGGCGGTGGAAAAAGCATCAAGGGACAGGATTTGGGGAGCTCTCCTCTCTGAGGGGACTGGCGATGCCAACACACCAGCAGAGACCTGGAAGTTAGGGGGGTTGGTGCAGACCAGTCTCCAAACAAACCATCTAGGTCTTTGCACTAAGTCCAAGTTCTTCTCAAACCAGGCTGGTCTGGGACTGGGGTCTGGAAACTCAAGGGGGACCACAGGCAACTCTCTTCAGGGATCTATGGAGCTTCTGGGTCCAGAACTCCTGGTAGACACTTCAGTGAAGATGGGGTCAAGCGGTGGAGGTAGGGGAGCCAAGCAAAGGGCAGGAAGGAAACAGAAAATACTCAGGGGGGGGGGGAATCCAAGAAAGGAGTAAAGGGGGCTTTCCTCTCCTCTTCCCCCCACCTCATCTTGGCATGCCAGTGCCTACAGAGACCTGCGTGCCAGTTTGTCACGCTGTGGTGACCTACATGTTGCTGAAATGCTGGAAGCTTGGACATTGGTATTTTCTGCACCCGTTGGAGTGACGTAGGGTGGACAGGTTTCAGAGAACTAACTAGATTCAGACGGAGTAGGAAGAAAATGCCTGGCGATCTACTTCTGGAAATGAGTCCGTGAAAATCCCACATATTGCAGCAAAATCTGTCAGAAGGCACTCAAAACACACAGCAGCTGCAGCAATAGACTCCAGTACACCGGTGCCGGCCTGGGCATGGCTTCTCTGGTCATACAGGGCTGCTGAGAGTTACAACTCCCATGACGACGACGACGACAACAACGACGCTCTTTGGAAGAACATCTGGTCCTCACAACAGTACCAGTGAGCAACATGATGCTAAATGGAGAAGAGACTGAACTTGTCGAAGACATCATTTTAATAAGACGAACAATCTAATGTATTGCATTGAGAAAATCTGCAAAAGAAGTCTTTAAAGTCTCCAAAAGCAAAGATTTCATGTTAAAAACTAAGGTTTTAAAACTAAAAACGACAGAAATGTGGGTGAAGGGATACGTCAGACAGTGTAAGACATGACAAAATCATAATAATTTATAAATTATCAAGGGTTCATAAGGGAGGGCGGAGGAACTGATACCAAGGGCTCAAGTAGAAAGCAAATGTTTTGAGAATGATTATGGCAACAAATGTACAAATGTACTTGACGCGATGGATGGATGGATGGATGGATGGATGGATGGACAGATTATAATAAGAGTTGTTTGAGCCCCATAAAATGACTTAAAAAAACAAATAAATAAATTAAATAAATAAACAAATAAATGCTAAAAACCAAGCCATAGTTTCTTCAATCACTTCCTGTGCCTGTGGAAGCTGGACAATTAATAAAGAAGATAGAATAAAATGTGGTGCCTTTGAATTATGGTGTGAGTAAAACATACGATACCATGGATTACAAGAAGAAGGAACAAGTCTATCTGGGAAGAAGGACAGTCAAAGTGCTCCTTAAGTGCGAGGATTTTGTCTCCCGTACTTTGGCCATGCTGTAGGAGAAGCTCACGGCTCAAGAGGAAGGCCGTCAATGAGATGGTCTGACACAATGGCTAGTACCGGCTCAAATAGCAACAGCTACAGAGATGGCACAGGATCAGACAACGTTTCTCTCTGTTGTTCAGAGGCTGCTATGAGTGAGCTACTTTATGACATGGCAACAGATATGCAGAGCAGTTGGTATCCTGAGACTGGAGCAGAGAGCCCAATACACATTTAGGTTAGGTTATGAAACCAACAACCAGACAGCTCCAAAATAGAGGTGATATCAGAAATCAAAAAAGAACCCCATCTACTTTCAATTACTTCCCAGGAGGAGGTCGGAGTTCAGGCCTGTTTGGAGGTAGAAGTCAGAAGAGGAGTAGGTGTCAGGAACATCCTACAAGTCAACTATTCCAGATGACAAGCCCTACCCCCCCGGATTCAGTCAATGTTTACTGAGTATCTATCATGAGTCAGACACAGAACAGAGTCCCCGCCCTAAAACAGTACAGTATAATTGGGGAGGCAGACACATCTACACTCAGAAGTAATTATAATGCAATAAGTTGCTATTAAAAATAAAAGTACTTTAGGTACTTTGGCAAGAGTCAGGGGTGTCAACCTCAAGTGTTCAGTAGCCTGAAATGGTTCCTAGCCACTTAGTTGTACAATGAAGCTAGTCTCCTGAATCTCATCTTCTGGCCTTCAAATCTCTTATTCCAATCTTTGGACTGAAAGACCCATGGTACACCCTTGCTTAGAAATAGGGGGTTAGTGCATCTCTTTCCTCAGCTTACAGAACCCCGTGAAAGAGACTGCAAGGGTTGTCCCCATTCTCCAGAATTGTAGAATCTTTCTTTGTTGGCCATCTGGAAGACTTCCCCCTCCATCAAGCTATGTGTGGCATGTGACCAAACTCCAACCAATGGGATGTGTGGGAAGTAATATATGCCGTTTCCAATTTGCATCCTGAACCAGAGAACAAGAGAAATTGCCCACTGCAGTCTTCTGTGGGCATGACTGGTTCGATGGTGGTGTATTTCCAAGGAGCTCACTTGCAGAGCTATGTACGTGATTCTGTGTATTGTTGGTCATGTCTCCCAATGCAGAATGGCTGGACCATGAGATTTGGAACTGGTAGACCTGGAATAGGAGGCACCAGTGCTTTGGTGGTGTTGAACCACTGAGGGTGATAGAGATGAGGGGAAAATTCTGAGGGATGGCAGAATGTCAGCCCCTTCTCCTGGATCACCGAATGCTGAAGAGAACAAAAAATCCCAATCGTGTGTAAGACACTATTGCTGATGGTGGGGTCTCTGTTACACAGAGGAGTCCTTGGCTGTTGTCAATGGCTAAGCATCCTGCTGATAACCAAGAGGCTGGTGGGTGGCCCCCACCCAAGTTACCTTAGAAGAAGGTCTGCCTCTCTGCATCTCTAGTGTCAAAACCGAGAAAAAACCTGTGGAGCACAGCTCTCGTTTAAAACCTGGGGTTGCCATGAGTGGGAACAGATTTCAGAGTAATTGGCTTGGGGTTTTCATTTCATTTCAAATCCTACCAATAATTGTACCTGAACAAAGTTAACAAACCCAGTGCCTTAACCCACCCCCTTCCTTCCCGTCCACCACCCACTTACACATATTGTAGCCTAGCCTCCAGGAGAAACTCCAGAAACAGTGGAGAAATGTGTTGCTAAGATGGATTGCACATGTACTTGTATCATTGCTTGCTGCTGCCAGGAGTCTCGGCTCACAAGTATGCAAAAGCATGATTCTCCCACCAGGCCAATGGCCCCGGAAGGTACCTGGCAGGGCATGAAGTGAGTCACAAAGCAGCCCTTTCCTAGAGCCCAATTTGCTCAAAGATTTGGTGAATGGAGTTTTGAATTTTTTATCTCCTAAAAGGTTTTGTCATATGCGCAAGGCAAACACAGCAGAATTCTGCTCTCCTGTGTCAGCCAATCTTGTGTTGCTCCGTGAACACCAGGAAAGTCAGAATGTGTATGGGTCGTATGCAAAGGGAAGAGTTGTTCTTTTTATGTTATCAGGGAAACCTCAGCAGTGCCCGCATGAGCTAAGTCTATTACCTCAAGGAGACAAGATAAAGCCAGACTTGCCCTACTCCATTAATGGATGTTACACGGTGGGGGGGGGGGGGGAGGAAAGAAACGGATTCTCTCTCTGTGTCTCTTTCAAAAGCGCTTGGAAAGGGATGAACCAATTTCTTTGCTATGGAGTTTCCCAGGGTTTTCAATAGGGTAGGCAGTGTTTATCTCCACTACATAAACACAGCAAGCAGAATTGTCCACAAACACCTTCTCGTGAATGGTTCCATGGTGCAGCATTTTCAAGGAACTGACGAGTAGAGCTATTGTGTCTGTCTGGGTGAACTAAGAACCAAATCCATGGACACACATATGTGTATAGGAATTATATACAAGAGCAAATGAGCATTGAGAAACCAACCCAGACCAGTCCAGAGCAAGTCCATAAGTCCAATATTAGCCCATATGTCCAATGCCAACCTATAAGCTCCTCTTCAGACTCACAAAACACATCCAATGTAGATGATCACAGGCCAGTGGGTAGAACGTCTTTGGATCCAGTGGCATTGGAAACATCTCAGCGCTTGCAGGGCTCTCTGCATGGCTTCTCCAGCACCCAGGACTGCATCAGGGTGGGTCCATGTGTCTTGTCAGCTGCTATGTCTCCCAAGGTGTGTGCAGAGAGTCTCCCACCTCCAAGGAGGAAATACCAGAATTTCCAGAATCCTTAGGGGAAGGCTATGCCCACACAGAAGCCTCATTGACTATGACCTGATTGACAGGCTAGACTCCATCCCTACATGCTTAATCCTTAAATGGACAATTAGATCACTACAGCTATGTATGTGACTAATCATGTTGTTGGTCATCTCTGCCAGTGCAGAGGAGCTAGGGCCCGAGATTTGAAAGTGGCTTGCCTTGACTAGGAGGCATTAGTGTTTCAACGGTAGCATCCTCGCTTTCCGTGAAGGGGCCCTGGGTTCGATCCCAAGTCAATCCGCCTCATGTCAGTCATCCCTTATCTACCCGTAAGGGCTTCTGGGTTGCTATGTGCTGAGCAGGTAGAACTTTTGAGCTGAGATGGCTAGGAAGGGCTGGACAATCTGCCAGTAAAACCCTTATGGACCAAAATAGTCAGGCCCACAACTGACCGTGGAGAAGGTGAGCGTTCCCTTAGGTTGGGCTAGGGGGCAAATACTGAGGGAGTAGTTTGCCTCCACACCCCACTGCTCTGCCATTTGAGTTTCCACTCTCCCCTCCCCTTTCACACAGGGTAGAAAGTCAATGCCGACCAGAGCATTCATTCCTGTTCATTCTTTTCCAAAGTATGAATTGTGGTGCACTTGGCATAGTCGGGGAGGGGGGACACGGGGGGAGGTGAACTAGCAGGGGCCTTTCAGCAGAGACAAAGGGTCTTGGCCAAAACAAGAAGGGAAGAGAATTTTCCCCTGATTATAAAGAGATTCTTCGGGGCTTCAAGGAGTCATTTTCAGTGATTGCTGATGATAAGCCCACTCAATCCCCCAAGTCTGTCAGTTTGTTGTACTAGGGTGGGTTCCAGGTTGCTGGGAGCTATGCCACCTGTAATTCCAAAACCAGCTGGCGCATCCATGGGGAACAGGTTTCAGAAGAGCTTCAGAGAGGAAAAAGATTAGGAAAAAGAAATGAACTGCACACTCCTGAGAGACTAACCCCTGAAAATCCTACGCCTAGCAGAGGAGCATTGCCAGGTTTGGGGCCAGAAGACGAGCACCGGAGCTTGGAAACCAGTCAGATGACAAGAGACGAAGAGCTGCCTCCTCAAAGTGGAGTCAATGTCGTGACGTACAGATGAAGAAACGCTTTCCGAACCTCCATTCGTACCCAGGCCGAAGAAAGCGAATCCAACAGTGTGCAGAAGTTACGAACAAGATCATTCAGATCACGCCAGGAAATGTTTGCTGAAGATCATTTGATGTCTGTTGCAGGATTCTATTGACAGGAAACTCAAGCCAGGTTTAGGAGAGGATGGCCAAGGAAGGATAGCATTGCTGATGTCAGATGGATCTTGACGGATGAGAGACACAAGCAGGAGGTTGACTTGTGTTTTACTAACTTGGCAAAATCATGCATCTGTGTGGATTCAACCAAAGTATGAATCACCTAGGGAAGGAGAAGAATTCCAGAACAATTCGTTGTGTTCTTACGGAACCTGTCAATATTCCGAGCGGCGGTTGTTAGAACAAATTAAGGGAATACTGCTTGGTTTAAAATCAGAAAAGGTGTGTGTCGGGGTTGCATCTTTTCAGCATTCCTATTCAATCTGCCTGCTCAGAGTATAGTGAGAGGAGCTGGGCTGCAGGAAGTAGAATCCGCCGTCCAAATTAGAGAAAGGTTCGTTATCAACCTGCAATATGCCGCTTAGCACAACCTTGCTTGCTGAAAGCGAGGAGGGCTTGCAGCGCTTCCTGACGAAGATCGAGGAGTAAAACCTTCAGTACGGACTACCACTCGACAGTAAAGAAAGCCCAAGTCCCCTCAACTGGACCAGTAAGCAGGTGATGAACTGAGAGCAGACTGGCGCTGTCAAGGCTTTCGCTTTACTTGGATCCACAATCAATGCTCTGAAAGTAGCAGACAAGAGCTCAAGCAACAGATTGCATTGGGCGAGTCTGCTGCAAAAGTATGAGAAAGGGACGATGTCACTTTGAGGACAGAGGCAAGCCTGATCCAAGGCACGGTGTTTTGATTCCAAGCATAGGAATGCGTAGGAAAGCGGGGCGATGAAGAAGCAAGACCAAAGAAACACTGAGGAATTTTAATTTTGGCACGGGCAAAGAATACTGAAATTACCAAGGACTGCTGGAAAACAAGCGAATCTGTCTTGGAGGAAGTGCAGCCAGAGTGCTCCTTAGACACAAGATGGTGAGACTTCATGTCACGTATGTAGACATGGTATAAGCAGAGGCACGTGCCTGGAAAAGGATATCGTGCTTGCTAAGTAAAGGGTCGGCAAAAAAAGAGGAAGGCCCTCAATGAGCTAGATTGACACAGTGGCTGCAACAGTGGGCGCACACATAAGAACAATTGTGATTTTATGGTACAGAACTGGAGAGCATTTCATTCTGTTATGTGTTATAGCAACGCAGAGGTCCCAAACAGAATGGGGCCTGAGAGAAAGAGAACCCCTACCTTGTTCACCGTGACCCCGAGGAAGTGGAGCATCTTTCTGATATTCTCTGCTCAAAGCCAAGATCCAACTGATGTCAGCAGGGCTACCCCGCATTCCGCTTTCTCTTCTGAGTCCAACTCGATTTCTGCAAGTTCCCTGTCAATGAATGGCTGCAACCAGTTTTGTATTGGCTTCGTCAAAATTCCACTTGTGTGAGATATTAATTATATTGCATGATGCTTTCCTCAGTGTGTTGGATCACGTTGCTTTAGAATGGGTACAAATATGGATCTCTCCCAGTCATTTGTCTCGGTAGCTGCCTTCCAACTGTCACCCCTAGGAAGTGAGTCCTTCCCAGGTCGCATCCATCTTTTGAAACATCTCCGTTGTTATTCCTTCAATCTTGGCTTCGTATTTTGTCAACACTTTCAGTTCATTTGGACTTCTTTCTTCGTTGCCATAGATTCTTGATCATACGCTACTTCTGAATTGATGGGATGTCAACCTATTTTGCGAATATAGTAATTTTGTTTATTCCTTCCATCTTCTTTTGATTCTTCTTGCTAGGACTCCTTCAATATTGCAAGCTTGAAGCTTGAATTTTTTCTTTAGCTCTTTCAGCCTTAGGAATGCCATGTATGTTCTCCTCTTTCCACACTTACTCAATCGGAATGTTGAGCAAATACTCTGAGAAGCTGTATCGCGTGTCGAGAATGCAGCATCATGAATGAAGAAAGGTTTATCAGCAACCTGAGCTCCGCAGACGACACACCCTTGTTTGCGGAAAGCAAGAAGGACTTGAAGCATTTGCTGATGAAAATCAAAGACTGCAACCTCTAGCACGGATTGCATCTCGATGAAGAGAAAGCATCGAGCCCAATCGGCAACATCACGATAAACAGACAGGACTGACGTCAAGGATTTCAGATTAGTTGAATCCACGATCAGCACTCAGAAACCCAGCCGTCAAATAATCAAATGGCGCATTGTACTGTGTTAAACTGCTGCCCAATGCCGCATCAAAAGGTTGAAGAGCCTGCTTGTCACTTTCAAGATGAACGTATGGGTATTTGCACTCCCCTCACCTGGATGTGAAACTTGGACAGTGACTAAGGGAGGCCGCAGAAGAATCGATGCATTTCAGTGATGGTGTCGGTGAAGCCCAGTGGAAGCGCCATGAACTGTCAGAAAGAAGAAACAAATCTGTCTGGGAAAAGTACAGCCAGAAGGCTCCTCAGCAAGAAGGCTGGTGAGATGTGGTCTCGTGTATTTTAGATGCATTATTAGGAGAGACTAGCCCCTGGACAGCATGTCTGGTAAAGCCAAGGATCAGCGAAGAAGAGGAAGACTCGCAGCAAGCTCTAGTCACACCGTGGGTGCACCAATGTCCTCAAACCTAACAGGGGTGAGGCAGGCCCAGGGTCACGCGGGTTGTCATTTGGTTGGACTGCGGGTCACTATGAAACAGGTCTGATTTGCCAGCCCTTAACAACAACCACAATAACCACAATGCCTACGACCCATCTTTATGGCTTCGCTTCCTTTTTAATTGCATCCAGGTTTCTGAGTTCGTGGTCCATGCAGTCCACATTCCTGTTAGCAAGGAATGTCTGCGGCTGTTTCTTCTTGTTTTTGAGTCATGCTACCTCCATAAGTGAAGCTCCGAAGGCCTTGCTCCCTCCGTGCCATGATGGTCAACGTTGCTTTGAGGAAGCAACTCCTTCCCAGTTACAGTTACAGTGTCTTCCAGCGTAAGAAGCTTATCTTGCGGTGATGTATCACATACTATTCCACTGCTATTAATGAGGGTTTCACTGCCACGTTTTTCAGCACTATCATACTGCCCTTCCTGTCGCTCTTAGTCTTAACAGGCCCTGGAAACCTGTTCACCGGGGGTGATCCTCTGTGATTTGGAATGCCAGGGGGATAGCATCCAGCAACGCACAGCCACCACGGTGGACAAACTGACAGAGGATGGTGACGATCTTGGCAGAGCCCTGGAAGTAGTAGAAAGCTAAAAGCATTGTGGCTGGGCTTCCGCCCATTCCGTAGAAGGGAAGCTCAAACTCACATTACGTCTCTACAAGGGAAACTCAAGATGATTTATATTCACAATAGGGAGTGCGTAATATTATGATTCAGTCGGGTTTTTGCTGCTGGTGCTGCCTTTTGTACACATATAAAGTTTAGCTCTTCCACATCACTTCAGCTTCCTCTCAGTTGAGCCACGTGGAATATTTTTGATTCCCGAAGCAAGACAAAGCTAACCCCTACAATCAGTGGCTCTCAACCTTCCTCATGCCGCGACTCTTTAATACAGTTCCTCATATTGTGGTGCCCCCCAACCATAAAATTATTTTCATTGCTACTTCATAACTGTCATTGTGATACTCTTATGAATCGGGCGACCCCTGTGAAAGAGTCTTTCGACCCCCAAAGGGGTCATGACCCACAGGTTGAGAACCGCTGCCCCTCCTGTTGAAGTAAATACCTCAATAATAGCTAGTTCCAAAAATTCTCAAAGGGTTTTTTTCCAGCGTACTATTATGAAATTTTATTCAAGACTCAGAACAGAAGTAGCAAAAGTAGAAAGTGTGAACTATGAGTACATCCACAAGCCAAGCATTTAGAACTCTCCAGAAACCATCCAAGGTGATGGCAGACCTGAAACTCCATCGGGCTGCCCTTGACAGCCCGGAGACGGGAGTCACAGCAGCACGCAGTTCAAAAAGCGTCAAGTCCAATACAGATTCTGTTGTGCAAACACAAATGAGCCTAAATTTTTGTTTTTTGAGTGGAGGAAGACCAACTCTGAGCTATAATTGTAGAAAATCCTCTTTCTTGCCGTGCTATTTTTGTTTTTTAAGAAGAGGCAAGTTTTAAGGAAAAAAAAAAAAAAGAAGAGGCAAATTTGAAAGAAAATTCGCAAAATGTCTACAACGAAAGGAGAAAACCCTTATCCAGGGTCAACATGTGAAGAGCAAAATCAGGTGGCAAAGCACAACATTCCTGGAAGCCCCCCAAGAGGCCATCCTCAGGAATGCCCGAGAGGCTGAAGTTCATAGTCAGAGAACGCGAGCACACCTTGCCCTCCCGCATGGGTTGCAATCTGTTTTGAATAATCGGTTTTTTGCAGCCAAGCTGCAAAGGATGCCCTTACCAAGCTTATTCATTTAGCAGGGCTTCCTAGCATCAACAAGCACGCTTCAACAGTGGGTGGAGAAACCAGAGATGACCCAGATCTCTATATTTTAATAGATGCGCAAGGTTTTTCCTGATTATAAAAATAACGCAGACTTTGAGGTAGAATCAGTTGAGTAGACCAAGAAAAAAGAAAGAAATCTCCTTTTGCAAGTACTCAATGAAAGCAGTTTAAGTAAAACAAGCCAACTAAAAGTTACCAGCAGCAACCAAAGAAGTAAAGGGATAAAATCTTATGCCACCAAAGTCTAAAATGGTAGCCAAGAAAAGAAACAGAATACACATTTTATTGTGACCTAGCTGAGCTCCTTCCAAAAGTTGATTGTACGAAAGTTGTTGAATTCAAAAATTTCTGATAATTCTCCAAAGATGCCCTATGCTCTGCTGCCAATGAAAGGCCAATGATTCAAATCCCTCAGTCACTCTGAAGAAGACAGACGTGGCAGTGGGATTTCATAAAGATTTATAGTATGAGGGATCATGTAGGGGATACTGTACTGTGTCCTACAGGATGACTGTGAGTTGAAAACTGCTCAAAATGAGCAGGTTTGGCTGTGGATTGTGGGCCAGAGGCTGTGGATAGGAGAGAGCTAGGGAACACGCCAGTGAGTAGAAGCCTCTCTATCCTACCGTGGGTCCTCAGCCAATGCTGACCATCTTCCCGGGGGTCTCTGCAGAGCTGAAGAGCTAAATGAATCTCATTGGAGAGGCCTGCTTCTAACTGAGGGGGAGGGGGCAATTAATAGCATCTCTGAAGAGAAAACGGAGCTCAGATCCTACAGCAAAGGTAAGTTTAACGCCACGTAAGCTTTCTGTCCATCTACCCCCTAGCAAGTTTCATGGGTTCAATGGGCAGTTAGCAGGGAGGGGACACAGAGAAGATCAAGAAAGCTAGGAAGTCACAAAGTGGGAAGGCTGTAAGAATCAATCTGTATCCTAGCATAGCAAAGAGAAACCTCTGAAGAGGTGGGAACAAAATCAAGGTAAAAAGTGGCCAACAGCTCTTTAAATGCACCGGAGTGCAAGAGAGAAGAGGTGAGAGGGAAAACAGAAAGGGAGAAAAAAAGGTGCTTCAAGAAGGGAGATCATAATCACATGATTGTCTGAGAACAATAATAATAACTGAAGAAAAGGAAACAGAAGTGGCTGGTGTTATTTTTAGGTGACATCCAGTCCGTTCCCACTCATAAGGACCCAACGTCTGAGAGGGCAAAACACTGCCTGGTTCAACATATCGTCCCGGTCACTGCTGTGTTTCAGCCCCTGGGGACAGCCAGTAAGTCCAGTCATCTCATTAAGGATCTTTCTCTCTTTCGCTGCTCCTCGGTCAACTACAGTGTCCTTCTGTAAGGATCAATCCTTCCTGAGAGAGAGCAAGTCCAAAGTGCGTGAGACGAAGTCTCTTCAATGGAACATACTGACTTCATTTTTCCAAGACATATTTGCTCAATCTTCTTGCACTCTAGCATATGCAATAGTCTTTGCCAAAAACCATCATTTAAAGGTATCGATACTTCTTCAGTTTTCTTTATTCATTGTCCAACTTTCACGTATATATGAAGCAACTGGAAATATCATGGCAAGGGTCAGGTGCACCTCAGTCTTCAAAGAAAACCTTTGCTTTTTTTGAATCATTTTATTGGGGCTCCTACAACTCTTATCATAATCCATACAGCCAGCACAATTGTACATTTGTTGTCATCATCATTCTCAAAACATTTTCTTTTTACTTGAGCCCTGGGTATCAGCTCCTCATTTTCCCCCACCCACCCTCCCTGATGAACCTTGATAATTTATAAATTATTTTTTCATGTCTTACACTGACCGATGTCTCCCTTCACCCACTTTTCTGTAGTCCATCCCCCCAGGGAGGAGGTATATGTAGATCATTGCCATCAATCCCCTTACCTCCCCCAACCTTCCCCTTACCCTCCTGATATGGCTACTCTCAATATTGTTCCTGAGGGGTTCATCTGTCCTGGATTCCCTGTGTTGCCAACTCTTTCTTATCTGTACCCATGTACATGCTCTAGCCAGATTTGTACAGTAGAATTGGGGTCATGATAGTGGAGGAGAGGAAGCATTGGAGAACTAGAGGAAAGTGGTATGTTTCATCAGTGCTATACTACACCCTGAACTGACTCATCTCCTCCCTGCAACTCTTCTGTACGGGGATGTCCAGTTGCCTACAGATGGGCTTTGGGCCTCTACTCCCCACTCTCCCTCATTCACAATGATAAGTTTTTTTTTGTTCTGGGTCTTTGATGCCTGATACCTGGTCTCATCGACACCTCGCAATCACACAGGCTGGTGAGCTTCCTCCATGTGGGCTTTGTTGCTCCTCAGCTAGATGGCCGCTTGTTTATCTTCAAATCTTAAAGACCCAGATGCTATATCTTTTGATATCAGGGCACCATCAGCTTTCTTCACCGCATTTGCTGATGCACCTGCTTTGTCTTCAGCAGTCGTGTCAGGAAGGTGAGCATCATGAAATGCCAGTTTAATAGAACAAAGTGTTCTTGCATTGAAGGAGTCCTTGAGTAGAGGCCCAATGCCCATCTGCTACCTTAATACTAAACCTATAAATATTTGTACATAGATCTATTTCCCCATCATCATATATAAATATATTTACATATGTGCATGCCTATATTTAGACCTCTATCAATGCCCTTTGCCTCCCAGTTCTTTCCTCTATTTCCTTTTACTTTCCTCTTGGCCCACGATCATGTTCAGTTTTTGTTTGGGTTTCAGTAATTCCTCTCAGTTACGTTGCCCTTGATCAAACCCTACCAGGCCTCCTACACCCTCCTCACCATCGGTTTTAGATCACTTGTTGTTCCCTAAAACCTTTGCTTTTTAACCCTTGAAAGGTCCTTTCTGGCAGACTGATTGCTCCACAGTTGCTTCTCTTGGGCACTGATTATAAAGTCAAGTGAAATGAAATCCTCAACATCGATCTTTTCCCTCTTAATCATGATGTTGGTATTGGCCCAATTATGAGAAGTTGTGTCTTATTTATCCTGAGGTATAAGCTATACTGAAGGCTGCAGTCATTGATTTTATCAATAAGTGCTTCAAGTTCTCTTCACTTACAGCAAGCAAGGTTGTCCTTGTACATCGCAGGATGTACATGAGTCTTCCACTAATCCTGGTGCTATGGCTGTTCTTCATAGAATCCAGCTTCTCAGAGAATTTGCTGAACATACAGACTGAATATGTATCGTGGAAGATACAACCCGAACACACCTTTCCTGATTTTAAGCCACTAAATAACCCTTAGTTCTGCCTGAATTACTTCTTCCTGGTTAATGCACTGTTTCTGTATGAGTACAATTAAATGCTCTGGAGTGCCTGTGTTTTGCAATGTTATCCATACCTGTTGTGCATACAGTTGAATACCTTGGCATAGTCAACAAAACACAGCTAAACATCTCCCTGCTGCCAGCCAAGATCCATCTGACATCAGCTATGATCACCTGCTTCCCACAGTGTGGTTAAATGAAAATTCTTATAACTCTCACAAAATGATTGGGTGGAACCATGCAAATAAGACCTAGAAGATTACAGCTTTCTGACTGCTTAGTATTGCCATTCCTCTGGATATAAGAGAACCATCTCAGGAGCAGGAACAGAGAGAATTCCTAGAACCAGTAAAGAAGAGCCACCAGTGGAGCCTGAAGTGTGGAGGCAGCAGAGACCATACCACTGGAGACCAGAGGCACCCGAGCGGAGGAGTCATGGCACTGTGGGCCTGCAGTAGCCTTCCTGGCCCACAGCAGCAGGAGCTGAGGGACCAAGTGATTGAGAGGCTGAGGACCAGAGAGAGTCTTGGCTGCTGACTGAGAAGAGGTGCTGCTATGAACCAAAGACCGTATCCCTAATGTATCTGTATCCTGATCTTGGCCTTTCTGATAGTGACCTGTTATGATCTGTTAATAATAAGAAGAATTGGAAGTATTGTGGGTGAATCTTCTGTGACCATTACAGTAGATTACAACAGAACCAATTGATGTCATTATAAGGTTAAAAAAATGAAGGGAGGGAGGCATTTCTGACTTCTGCCTTGTGGCAATTGGCTAGCTTGGGCTGGTGTGGAGTCTGACTCTCCTTCTCCCTTGTGCAGTCAGAGTAAGTAAGAGGTAATCCTCCCTCACCCTTTCCGCACACATCCTCTTCTGAATCTGGCTTAAATTTCTAGCATGTCCTTGTCGATTCAATGGCTACTGCAACCATTTTAAAGTCAGTAACATTTTACCTTCATGTGCTATTAATGCTAGTGGTTGAGAATTTTGAATTGCCTTTCTTGGGAATGCGAACAAACGAGGATCTCTTCTGGTCAATTGACCAGATAAATATCTTCCAGATTTCTTGGCACGGAGGAGTAATTGCTTCCAGCATTACACTCATTTGTGGAAACATCTCAATTTTTAGTCCATCCATTCCTGAAGCCTTGTTTTTCAGACAATGTCAACCGTGCAGCTTGGACTCCTTCCTTCAAACCCACTGGTATCAAAAGTAGATTTCCCCCTAAAAACTTCATTCTATAGAAGGTAATAAAGTAAGAACAGATCAGAAAAGAATCAAAGGACCAGGACTTTTGGAGAGCGGGATGTCATCACTGTCAGTTAGCGGTACTGTAGTGGCCGCGTGTGGCTGGAAGCTGGGCCATCCGTGTCTCCATTCTTCACTAGGTCACCCCCGGAAGATGGGGCCCAGTGGAGCTTCTGGTCTCATGTAAAGTAGAAAGAAGGGCCTGTGAGCTCCTTCTAAAAGAATGGCCAGTGAACACGTCCTACATAGCAGTCACACGCTACCTATAAGGTGCCAGGAGATGAGCCACTCTGGTTGAAAGGCACTCAAAATACAAGTTGGAAGAGCTGCCACCTCAAAATCCAGTCGGCCTGAATGTCACGGAGGGAGTAATGCCTTGGGACCATCGGTTACTGATGGAGCATGACTTGAGATCAGAAGGAACAGCGGCAACTATCCATTATTCCTTTAAACCTGGAATGTGTGGAACATGAATCTAGGGAAATTGAAAGCTGTCAAAACTGAAATGGACCACTCACGGATGAACATCCCAGACAGGCATCAACTGAAACGGACCACTCATAGATGAACATCCCAGGCAGACATCAACTGAAATGGACTGGTATGGACCATTTGGATGGAGAAATCATATCATCTACTACTCAAAGATTGACAAAGAGGAACAATATCATGTATATTGTCGAAAAGAACATTTCATGATCTATATGAACACCACAATACCGACGCGGAAAATCTAGTTAATACCACTATGTGGTAGATACATAATTTCATGCCAACTTGATATATAAAAGTGTAGTGGTGGAGTCTACACAGTCAATTAGGTCACATCCTGATGGTGACTTCTTGTGGGCATTACCTCCTCATAAAGAGGGTCCTGGGAACCTCCCCAACCCCTCTC